>NC_061814.1:35504937-36163509 GCF_021462225.1 Girardinichthys multiradiatus | reverse complement strand
ATGACTGTCATTTAAGAAATGAGGAAAAGCTATCTAAACCAAATCCCCCTATTTTAATTAAAAAAGTAATTGCCCTCTTGTTTAAATCATAGAATAATTGTGATTAACCACAATTTTTTTGACAGTTGAGTTCAGTTGCACTTGCCACATCCAGGCCAGAATCAGGTGTTACCTAAATAGGACCTGTCTGACAGCATGAAGTACGCTAAAAGATCATCATGCCCTAATCTATAGAAATTAAATAACAAATGCATATCACAGTCCTGAACACCTACCGGTGCATAAAGGGTTACTAAGCCATTTCTGTAGTTACAAGAGTCAAGAAAAACACAGTGAGAGCCACCAACCAAAAACTGAGAAAACTCAGAACAGTGGTGAACTTTCCAAGGAGTTGCCGGCTTCTTGAATCACTTCAAGAGAGCAATCGATGACTCATCCAAAAGGTTACAAAAGAATGAAGAACAACATCTGAAGCACTGAAGGCCTCACTTGTCTTGGTTAGGGTCAGTGTTAATGTTATTAAAGAGAGAGAGGCATAAATGGCGTCCTTGGTAGAGATCCAAGTCGAAACCGCTGCACACCAAAAAGAACTCAAAGGCCCATAGCACTTGGTAAAATATTTTCTGGCCTTACAAGATAAAATTGGAACCTTTTGGAGGGAGTTGCATCTAGCGTAAAATGTATTTTAAACCAACAGTCACACATGATGGTGGTATAATGATGGTGCCTTGCTGCAGGACCTGGATGACTTGCAGTGGAAACAATACATTCTGTTATCTAACTAAAAAATCCTGATGGAGATTGTCCAGCCATTAGTGTGAATCATGTTATGATGCATTTTATTTACATCAGAAGTAAAACGGGTTGACATCACACCCATACTTTGGAGGCAGATTGGAAAATCAAGAGGATTCGCTTGAGTGCCATGGTTCTTTGTCATGGCAGTTTGTTTGTATGTCTTTATGATATTTAGCATGTATTGCAAATGTTTTAAAAGCAACGGTTTTATTTGTTCTTTCATGCATTCAGTCAGTTCAGGTTATGTATTTCTCAACTTTTACAGTAGGGAGAACAAGTATTTAATACACTGCCGATTTTGTAGGTTTACCCACTTGCAAAGCATGTAGAAGTTTTTAATTTTTATCTTAGATACTCTCCAACTGTGAGTGATGGAATCTAAAACAATAACATTTTGTGATTTGTAAGTAATTAATTTGCATTTTTTTGCATGACATAAGTATTTGATACATCAGAAAAATAACCCATGACCCACGACCCATATTCAATGCCCTTACTGAGGGAAGGAGGTTGTTGGCTAAGATCTCCTGATACATGGCCCCATCCATCCTCCCCTCAATACAGTGCAGTCATCCTGTCCCCTTTGCAGAAAAGAATGATGTTTCCACCTCCATGCTTCACAGTAGGGATGGTGTTCTTGAGGTTGTACTCGTCGTTCTTCTTCCTCCAAACACGGCAAGAGGAGTGTAGACCAAAAAGCTCTATTTTTGTCTCATCAGACCACATGACCTTCTCCCATTCCTCCTCTGGATCATCCAGATGGTCATTGGCAAACTTCAGACAGGCCTGGACATGCACTGACTTGAGCAGGGGGACCTTGCATATGCTGCAGGATTTTAATCCATTGCGGCATAGTGTGTTACTAATGGTCTTCTTTGAGACTGTGGTCTCAGCTCTCTTCAGGTCATTGACTAGGTCCTACCATATAGTTCTGGGCTGATCCCTCACCTTCCTCATGATTGTTGATACCCCACGAGGTGAGATCTTACATGGAGCCCCAGACCGAAGGAGATTGACCATCATCTTGAACTTCTTCAATTTTCTTATAAGTGCCCCAACAACTGCTGCCTTTTCACCAAGCCACTTGGCTATTTTCCTGTAGTCCATCCCAAACTTGTGCAGGTGTACTATGTTATCCTTGATGTCCTTACGCACTCTCTGGTCTTGGCCATTGTGGAGAGGTTAAGGTTTGTTGAAGGTTTGAAGTGGAATGTTCTATGTGGAGTGCACACCTGTTTTAATGAAATGCAAACTATCAGAATTAGAATTAAATTGTTTTCTATTGCAGCGTTTTATAAGAAGTAGCTATTTAGGATTTCAACCTACATATTCAAAAATTCAACTTCATAGTGCATTCTAGATTAATATTCCAACATTAACTTTAAAGCCTTTGGGTGTATTCACACCAGGAAAATCCTTTGGTCCGCTTGTTTGGTCCGGACCAAAAGCGAACTTTATTTTTTTCATTTGGTGCGATTTGTTTTCACATTGTACGTTTTGCAAGTGAACTATTACTTGTAAACAAAGCCACGTGGGTGACGATCATTGTTCCCATTGGACAGAAATGACGGGGGCGGGACAGAGCACAGACCCAGAAATTTAGGAAAACAGCTGTAGAAGTGCTGTGTGCAGCACCTCTGTTCTGCATATTTGTTATTACACCTGCAATATTATTGTGAGGCTGAAGAGCAGCTAATTCAACACAGACTTTGAGACGTTCCATTTATAATGTTGGAACCCCGTCGGAGAATGCGTGCTGAACGCCGACGTTCTCTACGTGCCTTGTCCCACAACTAGCCAGTAGCGTTGCTAAGCAACACACTGCTTATCAGGTATGATTACCTTACAACACACACCTTTGCTACCGGCTACGGTGGCTTTTTATTTCCAACGAGACGTACGCTTTTTGTAGTTCGTTCGGATCGGGGCCGGTCTATATTCAGACTATAAGGGAACCGCACCAGAGTCCGTTTGGAAGTGGACCGAGACCACCTCAAAAAGTGGGTCTCGGTCCGGTTGTTTGGTCCGGACCAGGGTTCGCTTGAGTGTATTTACACCTGCACAAAAGGTCCGGACCAAGGGGGGAAACGAACTCTGGTCCGTTTAAAGCGGATCAAAAGTGGCAAGTCTGAATACACCCTTAATTTTCCATGCTCTCCTGATGGCCAAAGCTCAAATCGTCCTATCTGCAGGATTTTCTGGGTACCAGATTTCATGTAAGATAATGAGAACAAGTAAGACTGCTCATGTTCAGTCAGTATGCAAAAAAATATCACCTTCTGGTATGACATGAAAGAAAAAATCTAAATAGGTGTTCTGTGAACATGTTGAAACACAACAACCAGCATTTTTCAATTAGAAGGTTTTGTGTTTTGGTCATTGCCGCTGTAGATAATTGAAAATGCAGCTGACTGAGAAATCAGTAGAGTGACGGTTCTTTTACACCCATAGAAAATAGCTCAATACATGTTATATCAGAGGTCACTGAAGGTGTAATCCTTATTTATTTTGACCAATGCATATCACCAACTTGTATTGATACTAGGGAAAATTGCATCAACTTGTTAAAAATGCCCTCCTTTATCGTACAATCAAACTCATGACCAGCACCTTGAGTTTAGCTGGTCTAGCAGGGGTTCAATCTGGTATTCTCTTTTTCTCCAGTATTATTTTGTTTGGGTTGTCTCCCTTTTTAAAGCTTTCAATCTGACTACCAGAGGCAAAAGCTTTTATTTACTCCATTTTATGGAAAACGCCCCATTCACTGCATGCATTACAGTCTGGCTTAGTGGAGCTTGATGGCTGAAATATGCTCTGGGTGCTCCAGCCACACACAAGCATTTTTTTTAGCATGCAGTGCGTGCCACATTTGATACCCTTTAGTGCACACGAACTGAGTAGCTGTCAAAAATACAACAGGCATCTCAAGTAATTATGCAGATTTATGCAAAACATTAACAAGAAGAATTAAAGGCACAAATGAGGTGGCTACACTTGAATTGTTAAGATTATGAATAATTACCACAAATCTTTTTGCTCTTAATATAACTTGTTTTTGATAAACAAAGCCTTAATTATTGGAATACTTTAGAGGATTCCGGTGACCTTCATTAATCTTAGACAACAAGTCTCCAGTGAGACTTGAGATGCGGCCTTAACAAACACACACACATGCGCTGGGGCAGGCACATGCACAGACACCCCATGCAGGGTAAATACACATGCATGGAAGCATGTATGCTAACTTGCCACTTCAGCCTGGAAGGAAGTAGACTGACAGGTAGATCTTCTAGTTAAGTCAAAAGAGTTTCTCATGCTCCCTGGTGTGTCCAGGTATGATAAGCAAAGGAGGATAAATTCACACAAACACACGTGTACAGAGACATAAAGTCAGTGACTCAAATGCTTAATTGAGAATTTGCTGCATCAGGTCTTTCAATAATAACAGTTACATATCTTTGGACATGAATATTCTATTGTGAGACATTGGGCATTGAACATGGTGCTTAATATGTCCAATATTTAAAGGCAATGAGCAAGATAAAACAAACTGTGCTCTGTGTGGGGAAAGGGTCATACAAAAAAAGACCCTGAAAGAATCTTTTGTTTTCCATGTGAAAAAAAAACTGGAGGCAATGCTAGGTGCAGAATCTGAGCCTGAACACTTTTACTGTTTATGCCTCCTCACTTTACCAGAGAGACCTTTAATCAGCTAACCTTCATAGGAAACCATTTGCAACACCAACTTTGGTTGAGGCTTCACAACTCTGCTTAAGTGACAAAAGTTCCCTTGTGTCATCATATTTACATGATTTGCATGGCTAATAATGTTGAATTGAGTGTAGTTATGTCTGTTTAGGACAATAAGCAATGACTCTCCAGCATTATGACAGGCAGATCAGGTCCCATGGGCACCAGGCACCCAGGGGTTCTGTCAATCAAATTGTTGTTGATTGCTTTTATTATAGTTGTCAGATTGTTTCTGCTTCCTTCCGTCTGCCTAAATATGCCATGCTTCTACAGAGTGAAGTCCACCTTCATCATCCTCCTGTTTGAACGTCACTGAATGTAATCGAGGCCACTAGGGTTGTAACAAGAGCTTCTGATATAAAAACAGCACAATATTTCTCCTCTATATCAAGCCCATCTTGCAAAACACTATCTAAGTGCTATAACAGTGTAAGCTATTATTAGGGGGCCTGGATATTAAGGTTATTCCTTTACAATTGACTTATCCAACATAATTTTATTGTGAAATAAAAATGTCAGAAAGAAAGCTGTTTTGTTTTTTCACTTAGTCCAAACCATAGACATGAAACATTAGACCCTACATTGGTATTGTTGCACCATAGAAATGACATATCAGCATGTCCGCCATATTGTAAGTGGCATGTTCATCTTGGTAAACATTAAAGAGTTTTGTTTTAAAGTAACAGAATAACAGCAGACGATTACTCGTATCCTAAAACAGACAGATAAAATGAGAAACATATTTTCTCACACAAATAAAACTATCTGCAAATTGTGTTATTTTGATTCACTTATCAGAAGTGCAGAATGAGTTTCTTTTCCCGTATGACAGCTCTCACTGTCTTATTTGTTCATCAAGAGACAAAGCATCCAATTAAACCAGACTATCTAAGGAAATATATACACTTATATAAATATATTTTCTTCATCCAGTGCAATATTGTGTAGAAATGCACAGATCAAAAATATTTCATATACATTCTCGACCATGTACAGCAAGCGTCCTGCTGATCCATCACAGATCCATCTCTCCTTTAATAACCTGATGTGGCTCTCCACAGAGGTCCATGTCCGAAGACAGGCAGCACCGGTAGCTGCACCCTCCCGCTGGAGGGTAAAGTATAGCTCCACAATGACACGCATTTGAAGACAAAATCGGCATAATAGATATTGAAAATTGTACATAAAAAAAATGTGTTCGCTCCTTTGCCCCCCAGACACCATCAATGGACCGAACCAAGACGTCTGATGAGATGATACCTCCACATGGTGGGGAGTAGTGGACTAGTTGTTAGAGAGCAGGGCATTTGCGGAGAGGCCACAAGAACCTTGGGTCGAATCCCACAGCCTGCCACTCTGGTTCCTTGAGCAAGACCCTTAGCCCCTGAATGCTCCCCGGGTGCCGCACAATGGCAACCCACTGCTCCCTATGGCATGGGTTAAATGTTGAGGAAAATTTCTCCATTGAGAGATCAATAAAGTCTATATTATTGTTATTATTTAAGACTTGTGGACTGCTCTGTTGGCCCCACCAATAGCATCTGGAACAGTAATTCTCTGCTGCTGTATTGATCATGAAAGCACAGTATCCTTCATCTGGATGGGAACAAAACAAGCCAATATGCTTTCAAATGTTTTACTGCCCTCTAAAAAACATCAATAAAGCAATATTGGCACTGTTTACATAAAAGAGCAAAGGATGCACGAGGATAAAAAAACTAAAGTAATGGATGCTGGCAAGTTGTTAGTCAAGAAAGCAGGATTTGCCATTTACATTTTATGTTCCCACCCACATCCGCGGATCAATGGGAGAGGAAGCTCATTTTCCCTAACATCAATATTGTGGAACAGTTTGCTTCCCTAACATTGTTTCATCACTGAAGCTCTGAAAGGAGGTCCAAGCATGAAGGTTGAGCTAGCATTTAACTTTCCAAGCATAGGATCTGCCCAGACTCACCCTTCCACAATGCGACCATAAGGCTTTTTACAGGACACTTTTGACAAATGGCCTGAAACACAAACCCCTCTTCAAGCTGTCCCCAACCTCAAGATGCACCCAAGTACTGCTATATTACTGCACAAAGGGTGGTATTTTCCAGCAGCCAGGTTGATTATTACAACCCCAATTTCAATGAAGTTGGGACATTGTGTAAAACATAAATAAAAAAAGAAAACAATGATTTGCAAATCCTGTTCAACCTATATGCAATTGCATACATTACAAAGACAAAATATTTAATGTTTAAACTGATATGCTTTATAGTCTTTTTGCAACTACTCACTCATTTTTAATTTAATGTTTGCAACACATTCTAAAAATGCTGGGACGGGGGCAACAAAAAACTGGGAAAGTTGAGGAATACCCATAAAACACCTGTTTGGAATAATAGACAGGTGAACAGGTATACTGGAAACATGTGAGTGTCATGATTGGGTATAAAAAAAAATCATACCTGAAAGGCTCAGACATTCACAAGCAAGGATGGGGCGCGGTTCACCACTTTGTGAACAATTGTGTGAGCAAATTGTCCAACAGTTTAAGAACAAGGTTTCTCAACGTACAATTATAAAGAATTTAGGGATTTCATAATCTGCCGTGCATAATATCATCAAAGATTCAGAGAATCTGTAAAAACCTCTGAACCTACAAAGCTTCAACAATTAGTGTCATCAGTTCCCAAATTCTTATTGAGCGTTGTTAAAAGGAAAGGTGATGTAACAAAGTGGTAAACATGCTCCTGTACCAGCCTTTTTAGAACGTTTTAGGTTTTTGGCTTTGGTCATTGTGGTTTCCTTATTGCCCCTCCTAAACCAATACCAGAAAACTAATAGTTTTTTACTCCACAAGACTATGTGGAGTAGTGTTGTGGAGTACAAAACTCAACAACACAACTCCACACAGTAGTCTGGAGTAGTTTTGTACTCCACAACTCTACTTCAGACTACTTATCTTTGGTTTAGCTGTGGCCTTAACAACCTTAAATGTGGCTCTCTGCAGCTCCCCCAGATTTACCATAGGCCTCATGTCTGCTTCTCTAATAATTGTCCAGCCTGTCACTTTAAATGGCCACATCTTGTTAGGACTGCAGTCATTGTATTTGTGTTATTTTCAGATGACAGATTAAACATTCAAAGCTCAGGATATTCTTTTAAAAGCTGAACCTTTCTGTCTATGATCTGTCTAGTGTGTTCCTTGGTCCTAATAAATGTCTTCACAAATATTCTCTAAAACATCTATGAGGCCTTCACAAAACAGCTATATTTTGATGTTTGTGGTTGTTTGTAGTTTCTCCTAAATCAAGAGAAAAGTTGAAGGAGTATGAGTAAATTTGCAAGGCATTAAAATGAAATGAAGAACCAGTGACTGACAGTTGATTATTATAATGAAGCAGCCACCTACTTGGCAACTGGGCTCTGTGATTACACCCTTTGTGGTCTCAAAGGGTAACGCAATGGGTTTCCTTGAACACACTGAAGGAAACCCATCTCAGACCTGACTTGAAGTTTGTTGTGAGAGGGGCTTTGGCCAAATGTTGAAGCTGAGAGATGATTTTTTTAAAATGAGTGAAAAAACCATGACCTCTCCTGAGCGGTTCAGGGAAATATCTGCCCCCTCTATAGTCAGCTTCAGTAACTTTTTAGGACCTTTTCTCACTTCCTGATCCATGGTAATAGATGCTTAATCCCCCGGTGTCTGAATTTGGAGGTAACTGACAAGTGTTAATGCCTATGGAGGTTGGTATTGCCTTCACCAGCAGCGCTTAGCAGGTTCCTCTTCCAACCCAAGAACAAACCTTTAGGGGAGTGGAATGACAGGAAGCTTGTCTGAGTCAAAGTGCTCAAGGGAAGCCCCAATCTCCTTCTAAGAACTCTGACCTCCTCTCCAGGAAGGGGATGAGTTGATGGTTGTTGAGGAGCCCTGTGGAGGAATAGTTCTAGGAGGGGAGGGGACTTGGCAAGAAACTTTGAGAGTGTGTTAAAAGGTGCTTAGGGGATATAACGCCCCAGGACAGGAGTAAAGCTCCCTGTTCATATGATTTGTGTATGATGTATAACTTCTTTTTACATTATTACCTTTTTAACTTCTACTTTTGTTTGTTTTTAAACAAGAAATACATATTATGCTGCAGCAATAAGTGGCTTTTATAAGGCTGAAGATGTTTTTCCCTAATAATATGATACAGTCTCGCCATCAGAATAGAAGCTTTCATTGATACAAAAGATGAGCATAAAACTGTGAAGACCTATGTATTCTTGGACTAGTGTTAAATGTAGATGTTATTTGTATTTTTCTAAATGTACATATTGTAATACTTTAGGCAATTTACCAGAGTAAAATTTTTATTATTTTAAATAATAAACTATTTACCATGGAAAGTACTCCTGGCCCAGGGTTTCTGTGTTTGGCTGTGTCTTTTTCCTGGAGCTATTTGTGTTATTAATTTTGTGTACTCTATTTGTTTTTCTTTGAGAAAGTACTCCCAGCAGAGTGGTTCTGTGGTTCCTGTCATCCCAACCCCCCCACTGGTGGTGGCAGATGACTGCTCATAATGAGTCTGTATCTGCTGGGGGTTTCTTCCTCTTAAAAGTAATGACTAAAATATTTCCTATTTCAGCAACTAATAGTTTTTCCTCCAGTATCCTCTGTCCTAATAAGTAAGTAGGGAAGCGTATGTATTATATTAAGGTCTATGCCATTAAACAACTCTGCAACCAGCCTCTGGTTAAAGAAAATTCATAAATCAAATATAAACCACAATAAAAATATTGCTTCATAGCTTTCCCTGTTTAGTTAACATTCTTTTGCACAAATAGTTATTTTCAATATTTTTTCAACACAGTTCAATTTCTATACTGCTACACTGCAAGTCTACGATGACATTAACTTGCGTACACAATCTAGGGTTAAGTAGAAACTGGTAATAACAATGGGCTATGTTGATTTTTTTTACAACAGACACTTCCCCCCCAGTGATTGTTTGGCTTGAAATTAAAGATTGTCAGGGTTTATTTGCTATTTCTCATCATGAGCAATGGACAGAATAATAAGCATATGTAGGCATCAGACAATTTTGACATTATCTCCTCATATGTTTCCATAGACACCATCACTTGACCGAACTAAGCGGTCTGATGAGATAGTGGTTCCTCTCCAATGTTACCTCATGCTTGTATATGATGAGGGTGATTGCTGCCAAGTCAATTGTTTGATGCCATGAGCCCAATTATATAGGATCTTAATACCTGGCATTACATGAGTTTAAAAAAACAACTCTTTTAAGAAAGCTGTATAATATGAGTTACAACATTTATTTCACTTTAGGATTAATAAATTATTTTTCAATTGGAACTGATTGAATGTGAGTGTCCCAAATAAACAATGATCCCAAATACACGTTAAAATGTTTTTTTTTGAGGATAAAGCAAATTAACTTCAAGCTTCTAGAAAGTACTGACCTGAATCCTGAAAATGTATGAAACATTCTTAAATGCAGTTCCATGTCCATTAACCAACCATTTTAAATGAGCTGTACTATTTCTGATGAGAAGAATGAATAAACTTCCAGCCAGAATTATGTTAGGACATTAATGATGGTTTTAAAAAGTATGTGGGTCATCAGCAACTTCGTAAGAGAGATTTTTCCAGATATAAGTGGGAGTGTATGTATACATTTGAGTCTGTTCACATAATTTTGAATTTGTGTCGATTAGATAAAATTGGCATTAAATTCAAACTTGATAACCAGTTTTTTGTGTTTATCGCGTTATATTACAAATAAAAGCCCTAAATTGCAAAGCATTAGAGTTTGTGAAGGCTTTTAGTAATGTTTACTATGCATTATTCATAGAACCCTTTGTGGGCCTTTGGTTGGAGAAGTTATGAGCCAAACAACCATCCCACAGTCTACTGTGTAACCACAGAGGCATATGTGCACCATATTGCACAAATTCTGACTGCCAGTTCATAACTAGGCTTATATGAAGTGATGATGTTGTCTTTGTGCCCTCCGTTCGCTTTTTTCCTCCAGTTACCTGTTTCAACATGGACTCCAGAAGATACTGCCAATCCTGCTACCATTTGGGCTCCAGAGTGCTTGTGACACAAACACACACACCAGCACACACACACACACACACACACACACACACACAGCGAGAGGAGCCTTTCCCCACCTCCAGGCAAACAGATGTCCCCTCCCCTCCCTCCGTTAACTGGGAAGTCTGCATTTACACCCCAGTGCACATACACAAACATGAGGCTGCGCGGATGTTCAAAAAAGAAATGAAGTCCTCGGTCGGTCTTACTGTTCACACTTGTGATTAGGTTTTCTCACATGTGACAGAAATCTGGTTTGTAGTTTTACTACAAGGGCACAGTATTGTAACATAATTGAAGTTTGGCACATTTGCAAAGACAAAAAAAAATCTTCCTGACATACACCTGAGATCATTTTCCTTTCATTCCTTCCTATCCTGTCTATTTTCAGACCAACGTGTGGCCAGCATTAGCATGGATGAGGCAACAAAAACATTTGCAGGCAACGAACATTTGATTTCTTCAGTCACATTCTCTGTCAAAACATGAAAGCATGTTGATTTTTTTTTTTGTCATTCCTACTCCAAGCACATGTCTTCTCAACACCGCTGTCAGCTTGCTGCAGTGTGAGACAGAGGTCATATCCTGAAATAGACAAAAGTGTCTCTTGGATTTTCATAAGATGGACATTTTGCAAAATGTGCATTTTTTCGGGTCACATGGCCAAAGCATAAAACAGATAAATCTGTGTGCAGCTGTGTTCACACATATTTTCCATTTTTAATATTTGTCACAGATAGTGTTCAAGCTTCACACACAGCGTCATTTTATTCTGTCATTGCATAAAGTACATGTGAGTGTGAGTAAAAGAAGAGATGGTGCATTTGTGAGAAAGGCTCGACCTGACAAATGTATTCTCTGCCAAAATTCATGTAAAACACCAGTAACCATTTCCCTGTGCTTTCAAAAAGGTTTGGATAATTTGGGATAATGATGCAAATTTTAGCTTTATTATGGATATTCTATCACATTTTCCCCCCCAACACTGAGGTTTGGACTAAGAAAGGGGATAAAAGGGATAAAATAACTCATTCTCCCAGGGACTTGAAGATAATTTTATGGAACTCTCAGTACTAGAAATATTCAGTCTCAGTTTTTCTTAATCACCTTGTCACTAAAGGCAAGGAGCTTGTATTACTATTTTAAATTGACAAACATTACAGAAATCTTGTTTTTTCTTTGTAGATGAAGAAATGAAATCTTCTACCAATTGGTGAAAATAAAACATATTTAATTTCAAGTGTTCTGCAAAACATGAACTCTGAACTTAATGTTTTTTTGTAAACGAAGGAACCTGAACTGAGTCCAACTCACTTTAGTAATTTGGGTATAATTGTAGAAATTACAAAAGTCTGAAAACATAATGTATATATTTTGATTAATAAATAATTACTTAAGTACATACCTTAATACAAAATTTTTTCTTGCGAAACGGGATAATTCCTTCTGGGACAGTACAGTAAAGGGATTTTTTAGCTATAAAAAATCATGTTGAAGTTCAGTTTGTAACACCGATTTCATTTTGCAAAAAATTAGCTATGTAAAGTAGCAATAAACGTGTTCTGAGTTTGTCCCACCACAGAAATATGTGTTATTAATCACCCAGCCAAATTTCAATGATTAAAAACACAACTAAGCATATGAAATTAGGTCTCAAAAGTAAAGAAAAAACATCAAATGTCTCTGCTCTGAAACGCTAGGGGTTGTCCGCTGGGGGTTGTCCGCTGGGGGTTGTCCGCTGGAGGCGCTGAACCACGCCCACACATTGGCGTGTTCCCGCCTCCGTTTCCTGTACTAGAACACAATGTTCGCGAAGGCTGGCAGCACTTTATACAGGTCCTTCTCAAAAAATTAGCATATTGTGATAAAGTTCATTATTTTCCATAATGTCATGATGAAAATTTAACATTCATATATTTTAGATTCATTGCACACTAACTGAAATATTTCAGGTCTTTTATTGTCTTAATACGGATGATTTTGGCATACAGCTCATGAAAACCCAAAATTCCTATCTCACAAAATTAGCATATTTCATCCGACCAATAAAAGAAAAGTGTTTTTAATACAAACAACGTCAACCTTCAAATAATCATGTACAGTTATACACTCAATACTTGGTCGGGAATCCTTTTACAGAAATGACTGCTTCAATGCGGCGTGGCATGGAGGCAATCAACCTGTGGCACTGCTGAGGTCTTATGGAGGCCCAGGATGCTTCGATAGCGGCCTTTAGCTCATCCAGAGTGTTGGGTCTTGAGTCTCTCAACGTTCTCTTCACAATATCCCACAGATTCTCTATGGGGTTCAGGTCAGGAGAGTTGGCAGGCCAATTGAGCACAGTGATACCATGGTCACTAAACCATTTACCAGTGGTTTTGGCACTGTGAGCAGGTGCCAGGTCGTGCTGAAAAACGAAATCTTCATCTCCATAAAGCTTTTCAGCAGATGGAGGCATGAAGTGCTCCAAAATCTCCTGATATCTAGCTGCATTGACCCTGCCCTTGATAAAACACAGTGGACCAACACCAGCAGCTGACACGGCACCCCAGACCATCACTGACTGTGGGTACTTGACACTGGACTTCTGGCATTTTGGCTTTTCCTTCTCCCCAGTCTTCCTCCAGACTCTGGCACCTTGATTTCCGAATGACATGCAGAATTTGCTTTCATCCGAAAAAAGTACTTTGGACCACTGAGCAACAGTCCAGTGCTGCTTCTCTGTAGCCCAGGTCTGGGGAATGCGGCACCTGTAGCCCATTTCTTGCACATGCCTGTGCACGGTGGCTCTGGATGTTTCTACTCCAGACTCAGTCCACTGCTTCCGCAGGTCCCCCAAGGTCTGGAATCGGCCCTTCTCCACAATCTTCCTCAGGGTCCGGTCACCTCTTCTCGTTGTGCTGCGTTTTCTGCCACACTTTTTCCTTCCCACAGACTTCCCACTGAGGTGCCTTGATACAGCACTCTGGGAACAGCCTATTTGTTCAGAAATTTCTTTCTGTGTCTTACCCTCTTGCTTGAGGGTGTCAATAGTGGCCTTCTGGACAGCAGTCAGGTCGGCAGTCTTACCCATGATTGGGGTTTTGAGTGATGAACCAGGCTGGGAGTTTTAAAGGCCTCAGGAATCTTTTGCAGGTGTTTAGAGTTAACTCGTTGATTCAGATGATTAGGTTCATAGCTCGTTTAGAGACCCTTTTAATAATATGCTAATTTTGTGAGATAGGAATTTTGGGTTTTCATGAGCTGTATGCCAAAATCATCTGTATTAAGACAATAAAAGACCTGAAATATTTCAGTTAGTGTGCAATGAATCTAAAATATATTAATGTTAAATTTTCATCATGACATTATGGAAAGTAATAAACTTTATCACAATATGCTAATTTTTTGAGAAGGACCTGTAATATTTAAAACATAAGCACACAAGGAAACTTCCTCCATTTGTTGGGCGTATAATCCTGCCTTCAGAGATACCAGCGATGCCAATGCCTCACGAGCCAGCACCAACTGACTGTCCATAAATCACAACAGTATCTCTTGGTAGTTAGTAAAACTATCTGGAGAAAAGTGGGCACTACAAAGGTGAGTGTTGGTGGTGACCCTGATGTCTCCATGGTGGCTCTTCTTTACAAAATCGATCCAGAGTTTGTTCAGGCGGTCATCTCTCAGAAACCTAAATAAAGTCACCAAGCTGCTACCCTGCACATTGTGGCATCCAGGGAAGATGCATGAACATGGTGAATGAGGCATAATTGGTTAGCTAGCCAACAGCAACCTATTGTTGGTGCTATCTGTGACTTGTAAGTGAGCAGGAGAACTACCAAGGCTACCGGGCATGATCTTCAAAAGATTTGTGTGTACAAAGCTTATCTACAAACAAGGTGGTAATCGGTTTGCCTTTGCAAAATTAGAGGAACTATGGGCGGAAACGTTTCAGCGTGTCTGTGTTCATGAATATGCAAAACCTATGATGATGACCCAAACACACAAATTCATGGGAGGAGGATATCCAAATGTCATCCCTTACAACCCGCAATGTGATTTTCCAAGCCTGAAACGGTTTGCGGGTGCAATTTTTGCATGTGGATGTAGCCTGTTTGAAATGCAGGTGCTAACTGGGACGCAAAGATCTCTGCTGTCACTTTGGCCAGAAGGAGGCATAGAAAGAATGACAGATGACAGCAAGAGATAATCTTCTGTACATGTGCCAACAGATTTGGGTGGTCAAAAATAAAAATAATAAAAATAGATGAGAATAGAGGATTCTATGTAGGATTATCAAAACAAAAGCCAGGATATTTCTCCTATGGTAAAACTCCACTTCATTCAACATCATTCCAGTGTAACATCACTGTCAGTGATCATCTGCTGATCGCGGACCAACCTGATCATGGCAAATGCGCAAATAATTGATCAAGCGTGCATAGCCTGTAATCGCACATCATGTAAAAGACCCACTGTGCTTTGATGTTAATATAATTAATAGGAAAGAACTAAAGACATCTATTTGCAAGCTGGATGCTAAAATCACTTCTTAGCAGATGAAAAATCACCATTTTAAGGCAGCTTTTCCAAGTGGTGACAAAGACAGTTTATGCTTAACCTTGTCATTAAACAAAACACATTGCATTACTGACAGTAATGTTATGTCATTGCAGGGCAATCGGCACTGGATCATTTTGATTACGTTGTTTAAATGTGAACATGTGCCAGGGGAGGATTTTGTTTATGCACTAAAAAATTATTTTGTGTCACCAAAAAAGTATTTAAATAATCAAACACGTTGTATATCGTTAAAATATTGGCAAAACAAACAAAAGGAATTTAGTAAAATCATTGGAAAATCATTTATTTTTACATACATAAATGTTCAAATTAACTTTTTTGTAGGACAGTTATGTGACGCTATGTTTTAAAAATAGCAAAGCTATAACATACAGATTGCCAACTCCTACAACAATCTAGCTTTATGTTACTGATATTATGTTCAGGCTTAAAAATTGTGGCTGTTTATGATAAACTCCGAACAATTTAAACATTTACTCTCAAAAAAACAACAGAGCCCGGTGAGTCTCCAAAAAGAATTAGTAGATCAAGGAAGACAAATTAATTAGCAGATATATTTGTCTTTTATTTTCTTAATATTGATTGGCCAATTTGTTGCGAGTTATGTCGAGCAAGATAAGAGAAATAATGACAAACCGGCTGTGAGTAACACAACAAAAGTTAACTAACTGTAACAGTCCAGAAAAGCAAGGGAAGAACAGAACAAAAGGAAAAAATCAGCAACTGGATCATTTATAATGATGTAACGTAACAATCCCTGCATATACCTAGCAACACAGAAAAGGATCTGTTTGCTTCTCCTCTTGTTCCAGCCAGTAGCACACGCAATTTCCTCATTTAAATAGGGTGGTCTGCACATGTTATGCTTTGCACACGCAATCTTTGAAAATCGCACGCAACACGCCTGTATGGCACATGCAATTTATTTATAGAACACTCAAATTAGCACCCACTATTTGCGATCTTTGAAGATCAGGCCCTTTCTGGAGCAGTATGGGCGGGGTTCTGCTGAAGGCAGCCACGTGATGACTGGTGAACACCTTTTCAGACACACCCACAAAATCCTGAAACACAGAAATCTTGAAACCCAAATCAAATCCTAACGCCACAATAAAATTCTCAATGGTTGGGAGACTTTACACATGTATTGTTCAGTACTGTTCAATATCGTACAATATACTACAAATATGTTTGACTCATTTCACAGAGAATTTAGACACCTTTCTGCATATCTTTGTCCCACAAACACATTTGATTATTTTTAAGTAATTGAAAAATCTGCTCACCTTTTTTTCGATCATCGACTAAAAAGCGGGAGCTGTATTTTTGCACTTAACACTTTACAGGCCTATTTTACCAACACACAACCTCTGAAATAAATATGCTGAAACATCTGGCAGGGCAAGCGAGAAGGTGACAAAAACCAAGGATGGGTTGAGGTAAAAGGAAGGCGGTGCAACAGGCGCACACATAATCACAAGTTCCCCGTAATGTGCACGCATTCACCCATTGGACAAACATCTTTCACTTTATTAGCATGACAAAGAGCACAATCATTTCGGATATGCCTGAGTGCTGTTTTCATTAACTTTCCAAGGAGTTATTAACAAAAGTGTCAGAAGTCTTGCGAATGCTGCAGGCTTTGACCAAAAGAAAAGAAAATCTGAGAAACTGAACAAAAGACATAAACATTTCTGTAAACCAAAGAAAGAAATGTCACATTAGAAAAAAGAATCATGGGAGTGCCAACAAGCTGATAGGTTGACGAGTAAATAGAGATTAAAGTTGCAGATGCCGTTCTAAATGTAAGGTATATCCAATTAAACATGACGTCCAGAAGTTTAAGTCATTAAAACTGAAATTTCCAGCTGGGAAATGTGCTTTAGTCCTCCATCAGTCAGAGAAATGAGTGAAGCTCAGGACTATTGTGATGTTAAATAGACTCAACATAGCACATTTATTTAAAACACAAAAACATGTATTTAGAGACAGTGACCATTCATTCTTATTAGCTACTGTATCATTTAGAATTACATTATTTGTTGTTGGCGCCTAAGCTGTTATTATTTATCATTTATTTTGTTTCATTCAGTAATCAGAGGTTACTATATTTTCATAGATGCAACATTTGCAGTTTTGTAGACATTTATTTTTTTTTGTAAAACTTTGATTCTAATGAGGGATGGGCAATTAATGCATCATTTACCATTATCTGAGAAAAATATTCTGATAACAATAAACTCCAATTTATGATGTTTGTAAACCCCCAGTGTGGTAGTGGTTTCTTACTTTCTCTGTTTGAAATATTTTGTCCACTGGTTCTATGGGAGTAACAAAAAATATCAAGATATTTAATGTGTGCATGCAGTTGCACCACTCAGAGAAACTGCTGTACTGTACTAGTAACAATTATTTGGGTACTAATTTTGTTTGTGGGGCTGTGACTGTATGCAGTGACAGAGACATAGCGAAAGACTGTGATTAATTTTTAAATACCTTTAATCGACACGTCTATCACTATTGCAATAAATACCGCAATATATGACAAGCAAAAAGAATTAGCAGTTTCTTTTTTCAGTAACAACAACAGAGCTACCTTAAACACCCCTTCTAAACCATATCCTAGGATTTTGTACATCTTTAATGAGTATTAACAGTAGGTAGAATTACCAACTGTAAGCAGCACTTTGTTGGAAAATACACAAAGCTGTGCATCTGCTCAGTTTTGCTCATCTTTTGTCCCTGCTATTGGCTTTGTTTCTGGACTACAGTAATAAAGCATTTTGTGCTAACTACATGCATGTGCAAAACTATCTATTAACCTTTCTATTAAGTCCAGCAGTTGTGGCAGTTATTGTTCCTTCAGTCACAAATACAGCAGGGACTGTGGTGATCCAGGAGATCCTAAAAACAGTTCCTCATGGAGAGTATTAAGTCCTTCCAAGATTTAAGTAGTAGTAGTGGCAATAGTGCCTTTCAAATGTATTCATACCTCTCAAACATTTTTCACAAACATTTTTCACATGTCAGATAACAACCATAATATATGTTCATGTGTTAGAACGACACAAGGCAGGGCATAATAGTGAACTCAACAAAAAAAATAATACATGGTTTTCAAAACGTTTTACAAATAAAAATCAAAAAGTGTGGCCTGCATTTGTATTTAGCCCCCTACAAAATCCAGTGCAACTAATTTCTTTTAGAGGTCGCTTAAGTGGTAAATAGAGCATGTGTAATTCAATAATAGTATAAATCCAGCTGTTGTGTGAAGGCCCTTAGAGGTCTGTTACATTATTGAATAAACAGCACCAAGAGCGAGGAGCACACCATCTCCACAGTTAAACATGGTGGTGGCAGCATCATGCTGTGGTCCTGATTTTCTTCGCAGAAGAAGCTGGTCATAGTTGAATGAAAGATGGATCTAAATACAGAAATACCCTATTAACAGCTGCAAAAGACTTGAGACTGGGGCCAAAGTTTTCATTCTGGCAGGGCAATGGCCCTAAACCTACAGCAAGAGCAACAGTGAAGTCTTTTCAATGAAATATGCTTGTGTTACAATGGCCTGGAGCTAAATCTAATGAAGAATCTATGTTGAGACTTAAAAAAACTGATGGTCACTGACATCCAATCTGACTGAGACTGATTTATTTTAAAAAGAAGAATGGGCAAAAATTCAATCTCAGATGGTCTCAGATGCAAAACTGGAAGAGAAAACTAAGTCTGGTAGCTGTAATTACATTGAAAAGGAGTTCTACAAATTCTTTTATCAAGGCAGGCTAAATAAAAATGGATCCAAAAGAAAATCAGCATAAAATATTTGAATAAGCATGCATAATTTTCTTTCCAATTAAACAGTACATTGTTTTGTTCTATTATTCAAAATTGTAGCAAAACCTGAAAAAGGGGTATGAATATTTCTTGCAAAGTTTGCAAAGACTAAAGGAAAACATAACAGAACATTATCAGTAAACTCATAACATACATTCTAACGTACTTCAGCAAATGTTTAAAATTGATAGTTGTATGATGTCAATATGCACAGAATGTCCCATGCAATCTAGCAATATAGCATGCATGCTAATGGAAGAAAAAAGAAACAAAAAATAGATCCAATATAGTAAAAGCTTTAACCATAAGGAACCATAAATGTGTCTTAGACGTGTATTGCTTGGAACCAGGTTGACTGTGATCTACTCTAAAATAATTTATTTGATGCTGTTCTTGGCTGTAGAGGTGTCACCGCTCATTCCTCAGTCCTAAAGGCCAGCCAAGAAGTTCTACAATCATCAAATTCACAGTTACAACAGAAAAAGTGCTGATCTAACAAATATAATAAAAAAATAAAAATCTGTTTACCACTGAAGTGATAAAAAGACCTCAATCTATTCCAACCCCTTTGAAAAAACACAGCCAGTGAAAATAAGCTCAACAGTGTAATTTACAAAGCCCTATAAATCAATCCTAGTGAGTCCACATATTTCTGTGAGGGGAGAATTTATATGTTTAATTACCGAGCACAGGTGCCAGGCCCCGGCTTTACTCATTACAGAAAGATATATGAATGGCAGAGAGGACTCGGATAGCACAGGACAAAAAGTGAGGACAACGTAATTAGCTAGCTCTTATTTAATGGGACCCTTCCTCAAGTCGTTCGTGGCTCCCTCCGCGGCTCCTCGTCCATATGCTTCAATCCAGAAGTCATTTCAGAAATCACTAGTGGCAGGTAGCACAGCAGCAATTAACAGTGGAGGAGAATGGGATCGACGGGGATTGAAAATGAAGTCTTAAACACTGTGAAATTTGATTGTCCAGCTTTTCATAGCCCCCTTCCTCCACTCCTTCTTTCTTGCTTTTGCCTCTAAAGGATTGTTCCAGAGAAGTGGAAAGCTAAACAAGAGGATTCCCTACTGAGTGGGACTGGGCTGCAGATGCCTTTGGCCACGAAGCAGTTGAAGATGCTTTTGGCCGTGTCTTTGTGCATTTGGCCAAATTGAGTGTTTATCCTCCCATAGTTTTTAAGTGGACTTGGCTGTAAATTTGGCTTAGCATGTAGAGGAGCATGTGTATGCATTTTATTTACCTGTACTGTATGCTGAGGCTGGTTGAAGATGCCACTACACTGTCAGTGTGCCAAGCACACAGAGCCCTGCCAAAGACCTGTACTAACCTACTGACCATTAAGACATAAGATTGTCTGCTTTCCCCATCAGAGTATTTAAAAGATTGTGTAAATAAATACAGTATATTAAAATCTGTCAGTTTTTCTTTTGAAAACCAAATCTATTAATTATCTGCATAGATTTAAAGTAGTCATTTGATAAATTTTATTATCATTTTGGAGGAATTTTGTTATTTTCTTTCCACTGTTGCTTTAGTTCATTAAGGTTCATAGACTTCTTTTCTGCACAGCTCCAGCACAATATTTCCATCAGGTGAAGGTCGGGACTTTAACTGAAAAATGGCAACATCTTGATTTTATTTTTCAGCCACTTTGATGTAGATTTGCTGCTGTGTTTGGGATCATCGCCCTTTTAACGAAACTGTCCTGGCATTAATTCTAATATTTAACAGGCTAACTGAGATCTGTAGAGATCTGTAGAGGAATAACAGAAACACCATCAGATGGAGGTCTGATGGTGTTTCTGTTATTCCTCTGAGAATTGTACAGTCTGAACTGGGACATTCAATGCTGGGGAGAATTCTAATTGAGGGAAACCAGTGGAAAATGTTTTCTACTTGTGAATAATCTTTCTTTCTGTAGAATTTGAATTGTTTGGAAATGGTCTTTCAGCCTTTCCCAGATTGAATGGTATAACTGTTGCCAGCCTGAGGTCAGTGCTGATGCCTTTCCGGCTTGGCATTGGGTTAATGCGCACCTGTATTATCCAGACTAATGGAAACAGCCAGAGTGTACACAGTTTTTTTCTTTGATAGTATACTGCACATATTACAAATAATGTACATGTGCAGTCCCTAAAAAAACCTTAAATGACAAGAAAAACAAGAAAGGTGATAAACTGTAACTCTCTCATGTCCAACACTGACAAAATAAACAGAGACAAACCCCCTGAGAAGACAGGCTTTGAGTTCTATTTACCCAGTTTACAAACTGAGATACACACACCAACCCTGGAGGCGTTGTTTGGCCAACACTAAACCAGAGGACCCTCACTGGACACCACTTGGCTGTTCCTTAACTCTCTGCACTCACCGTCTGGCCACAGGCTTGTTGCAATTGGCAGGCCGTGTTCTCCATGCTCCCTGGCAACTGCCCACTCTTGAGTTCATAGCTTTTGACCTGCATGTTGAGAGGATCATTTGGCTCTTGCTGAGCCGTATAAACAATGGAATTTGTTAGCCGAGGGCAGTTTGGCCAGAGCCAAAACACCTGATGTTCTCAGTCTGTCTTTGAGCCAGTTGTAGTGACTGTCCTTTGGCAGGTTTGAAACCATGTTAGACTCCATGTGCACAGTACTGTAGCATTACTCCTGTATGAAAACAAGCAAGCACTGCTCAAAGTGTTGACTTATGTCCCCTCTGTAACTGTAAAATCTTTAGCAAGTCTTAAAAAAGGGTTTGTTTTAACATCAATATGTTGTTTAACACCCAAAAGTGATCGATTTAGAACATTTTCATAGAAAAACAACTATATCTCGTTACTCTAAAGCTAAAATTAAACAAGTTTCAAACCAAATGATTTACACTTTTGTCAAGCATGGATCAGAACTATTATTTTGATGTGCAACGCTTAAAAATTGTGAGCTAGTAGAATAATAAACAATATCTTATTAGAAGTTTTCTAACAGATACTAAACATGTTCAAACCAAGCATCAAAATGGACAAGAAAGAGGATTTAAGTGATTGAGGACCAGACGTGCTGGTCTGAGTATTTCAGAAAATGCTGATCTACTGTTATTTTCATGTGGAACAATTATCTTGGGTTTGCAGTGAATGGCCCAAAACATGTGGATGAACATACCTTGTTAAAGACAGAGGTCTGTAATCATGATCACAGCAGTGCTAGATGACAGAAAGGCAACACTGGGTTAATCACCCAGTTGTTACAACCAAGCAATGTGAAATACCATCCCTGAACACACAACAACTAAGATTAACCAAAGTTGGAGCATAGCCTAAAGAAAAAACATTGCTTGGTCAGATGAATCTTGATTTCAGCTGCAACATTCAGAATTTGGTACAAACCATGAAACCATTAAAGAAATGATCCTTGCTGTCTTGGATTAGCAGATCTGGCTGATGGTAGTGATGTAATGGTTTGGAGAACATTTTTTGAATATAATTTTAGCAGTATGACCACAGCGCACCCATCTTCTGATGGATATGTCCATCAGGATAATGAACCATGTCGCCAATTTAAAACATATTAAACTGTTGTTTTTAAACTCAAATTCAAGCTGGAGTGTTGCTGTCACTACTTTCCTCTTAGGTAGCCATTTTGTTATGAAATTATGCCCAAGTTTGGTGTTCCAACGTATCATCTCTTCTGCAACTTTTTGCTGGATTCTTGGTGCCTACTAATTGCTTTTTTTTTCTTCAATGCTTTCTAACAAATTTCTCGCTTTCAGAGTTGGAAACAAATGAGAGCTACAAGCCTGAGCACAGTTGAAAGGGGAAACTTGCACAAATTATGAAATATGCCCTTTAATGTACATTCTCCCTCTCAAATATGAACATCATTGGTCTGGTGCTGGTTTGATGCTCATTACTTGCCTGGCCAGTAATCCTAGCTTGCATTTGCATTTTTCCAATTTTCTTTTGCAACTTTACAGATTAAATGCATTTATACTGGTCTGAATGTTCTGTGGCATTAAGATTATAATTATATCCAACTGCCACATCTTAAGTAAAGTCCTTCGGAGAATAGGTAGCATTTTAGAATTTAGTAAAGCAAATTAATTTAGATAAAAGCTGCACTAAAGTGAATTGTTAATCTTAGATTAATGAATTCAATAAAATATAGATGACTTAACCTTAAGAAGGAGGTTTGAACTCAAGATCTTGCAGCAACTTTCTTTCATTGTAGAAGTAATAGAATTATTTTTATTATTTTCTTTTCTGTTTAAAGGAAGTTTTAACAGCCTTAATGTTTACTGATATGGTTTCACCATTATTATCTGAACTATTGTCATGATGTAATTGAATTTATTTCAGCTCCTGTACAATCAATCAGGATCTGCAAATAGCTCTTAAAAAGTTAACTAAGCTTTAACAGACACGCCAACCAAGCCAATAAGATCTGGATCAACTAACGCTGCTTCTGTATCATATTCTGCGTGTGAAGGGTGACTGATAAATTAATGGAAACAAAGCAGTGACTGTTCTGTGGGTAACAAACTTTGAATGTCAGCCAGCGTGACGGCCACTGACTCAGACAGACACAAGGAGGAGGGTGTGAAACGGAGATGAGGCTGGCACAGATCCCTACCTGGTTGAGAGCAGTTGGCGCTCCTCCAGTCAGTGTGCCACCCTGGCTGCCATCTCTCCTCCCAGCTCGTGGCTCCAGGCCCCGTTTTTATTCACACTGAGGACATGACCAGAAAAACACTCAAATGGGAGAAGAGGAAGGCCGTTGCAGTCAGATCTCTGGATGAAACAAGGCATTTTATTACTACAACCTACATGTTTTCCTTATATATAGCCATAAATCATCTCTAAAACAGGTCAAATGTTGTAGTTGGAAAAAAAATCTGTAAAGAAAATCATAAATGTAATGACTGAAGTATTATAAAAACTTAAGACAAACAATTATAATTCAGTCCGAGGTTAATTTAATTGTGGTTTTGTCGTAAGGGGATATATACAGTATTAAGTGTTCCCCTACTGTATGTCCAAAGCTTTTATTTTATCCTTTACATTTGGGGAAAATATCAAAGTTTTCAAGCATATCCATAGGATTGATTTTAACTTTAATGAAGTATCAGACAACAACTGTAGCTTAATTTAATGGCTGACATGCTTGGTGCAAAGAAAAATTATCTATGGATTATGTATTTTCTGCAGCTCTTTGTAAAGTAATTTTTTAAGCCAAAGGCCAAAAACTAGAAATGCACCAATCAGGCTCCCCCCAAGGACCATAACTCATAAAATAGTGAAACATGCTGCCAGAATATGACAAAGGCTGTGGTTTTGAACTTATCAGAAGGTTAAGAAATTAGAAGATTATTGGCATTTAATCCTCAAAGCATCCTTGCTAAGTAAACCTAAACCTTTATCTGATTTGTATGACGCAAAACAAAGTGAATCACCTGTTACTTTATTTGTTTATATGCTAATAATGATGCATGTTCTTAGTTTTCAATAGAAATGCACATTTTTAATGGTATGACCATCACCCATTCAGAGCTGATCCAAAAAAAGTTTTAAATTTTCATCTCTGGCTGACTGATTCGTGCAGCTATACTGTATATATTATAGTATATATTGTAGCAATTTATCTGCCCTGATAATGGGCCTACAGCAGAATGGTAGCTGTTTCCAGCATTTCCTTACTTTAAAAACAGTGATGATATCAAAGTTTTGAGCATCAAGGTTTTTTTGGGGGGGGGGTTTGTTTTGTTTTTTTAAACTGGGTTTCTTCTAAATTGCCTGACTTACTGGCAGCTGAGAGAAATAGGTTAACAGCTCCATATTTTTTGCACTGTAACCTCATTGTATTCATTCTGAATCTAATAGATACTGTTTATTCCGCTAATTTATGTACTTATTTTGCAATTTAATTAATTAAAAGTAAATAGATTGAAACATTTTGGATAAACATAAAAAAGAAAACCTAATTGACAAACAGCAAAAACAAATAGCTGGGATAATGAAGAGGATCTGATTAAATCTTTTATTACAAACAACTTCACAGCATATAGCCCGAGAAAACAAGTGAAAAATAAACAATTAGCAGTCACACATTCATGCAAACAATTAAAATCCTGAAGAAAAAAGCGAAAAAAGTTATTAGCTGAGCAGAGAAGGTCATACTTTATTTAATATGAGGAAAAAGAAAGGTGCAAATTCTCCAAATTTTCAATATATATGAACAAGTTTTAATCCTGCAAGATTTGAAATAAAGAAAGCCTTTTCGATGAACAGCTGTAAATAAAGACAAAACTTATAACCAGAATCTTTCTGTATTGACAGTGCAAAAATATGTAGATCACTTTTTTTCATTGAAACTCAAGCAATAATTTTCAATCCATCCATATTAAAATTAATCCTTCATTTAACTTTCTAATGCTTTGTTTCCTTTTAATTAAGGTTCATCCATTATGATATTTTATGCGTACTTTGATAAGTAAATATCTTCAACAACATCACAGTACATTGTTGAGAGACTCTCACAAATGTTTTATTGTGAGTGAAGTGTCAGTATTCACAGTGATATTTGGTGCAAACTGGTGGCTCGCTTTATTCTTTATTTTCCCAATGCGTTTATTCACAAAGTCGCTCTGTGTTGTTCATGTCATACGACTGGGGATCTTTGTCTTTTGTGGAGGAAGAAAAAAGGAGGACAAACCTTGACATTATCAAGCTGTTAAAAGCTCGTTCATCTCTTTTTATTGGCCTTTATTCTATCAAGCTTTTTTCAATTTTGACAATTTGTGAAAACTTTGTTTAGAGAAATTTGTTTAAATGGCCTTTGGGTCTCTTCCTTGTAATTACATTTACCAAGTAGGTTGCCATTGTTATGGGGAAATGTGAAAGGACCACTTTTATGACTGGGGTTTTGAACAAGCTCAATCTGTGGTAAAATACAGAAATAAGAAGCACATTAACTCCTTGCAGGTTTGGATCTGAAAAGCAAGATGTAAAAAAAACATTGAGGGAAGACATTAACAAAATCAACCTTAAAACCAATCTCCACGTACAGATCATTGACAAAATCAGTGTGTGGCTCGACTTAGTTCATATGCAGAGTTTATTTAAACAAATGTTCAAATGATCCAAAAATGTTAAAACTAGACAGAAGCATAGAGTAGAAAAGCAAAACATATACTGTAAAAACCATTGACCTAAATGGTGGAAACGTAAATGAAAGAGCATAAATTTATTTTAAAAAGGTCCAATTGATAAAATGACAGCAGTTATATAATACGTTATAGTGCTGTTTAAAGTAACAACCTTGGTATATTTTGAATGAAGTGGGATAACACACATTTTGGCTAACCAAGAAATCACTTGAGTGGAATCTGAGAGACAACACGAAGTAGGCTAAAATATCTCAAAAACCTACATATCCTGCCAACTCTAAAGAACTTTGAGTATATATGTGAGCCATTCATTGGCATCTTCCGGGCCGGAAAGGGTTAATTTCATTTCTCAGACTATGGGGTTGCAGTGAGAGCCATTATCCACAAATGGCAAAAACACAGAATAGTCCAATGAAACATCCCATGAGTGGCCGCTGCCAAAATTGCTCCTGCAGTGACTCATCCAGGAGGTGACAAAAAAAGCAGAACATCTAAAGCTCTGCAGGCCTCACTTGTCTGAGTTAGGATTCAACAATAAGAAAGAGACTGCATCCATGAGACAGTTCCAAGGCAAAAATCACTGAAGACCTCAAATAACACATTGTCTTACTGTCTTACTTTTCCAAAAAACTTCTTAAAAATGATTTGTTTGATGCTCAGAAATTTTTAAGAAATAATAGTTTTTAAATACATTTTAGTCTACATAGAAATAGCCTATTGTCGCGAATCGACATCTTTGGTTTTGATGTGGTCTTGTGTTTTCTATTAGTTTGGAATTTCTCTAAGTTCTTTTAGTAGTTTATTTTCTACTATTTGTTATGGTTTTCTTATGACTATTATTATATTCGTTGTATTCTAGTTCTCTTGTCTTTCTTGTAGTTTCTAGTTTAGTTTCCCTTTTAGCATATCTGTGTTTATTTATGTTTAAATAGTTGTCCACCTGCGCTCTTTCTTTACCAGTTTATTTTCTCTGTTCCTTCTCGTCCTCGTTCCCTTTTTGTGGTTTAGGTTTTGTTTATTTTCGGTCAGAGTTTCTTTATGGGTTCTTTGTTAATTATTGCGTCTCCAGGTTGTGCAGAATGCTGCTGCTAGACTTCTGACAAAATCTTCTAAGTATTCCCACTCCACACCGTTACTCATCCAGCTGCACTGGCTCCCCATTCATTTCAGAGCTCAGTTTAAGATTCTGGTCCTGACTTATAGAGGTCTTTATGGTCAAGCCCCAACTTATATCAGTGAACTCTTGTATCCCCCCAGGTCTCTGAGGTCATGCGATAAAGTCCTACTGGCTGTACATCACACAAGGCTGAAAACTAAGGGTGATAGAGCTTTTGCAACAGTAGCTCCCCGACTCTGGAACTCTATCCCCTTGTGTATAAGGACTGCGGATTCGGTGGTGTCTTTTAAAAAACTGCTAAAAATTCATCTTTTTAGGCTTGCATTTGGTTAGTTTATTTCTGATTTTATCTTATCTTCTTTTATTTTACATATATAAATATATTATTCCAATTGTAATTTGTTTAATGTTGTGAAGCACTTTGTGATCTGTGTCTTGAGAGGTGCTATATAAATAAAACTTTACTTACTTACTTACTTAATTATTAGGTTTTGATGTTTCTTCTATTCCCACTAGTTTCTCGGTTTACTTTAGTTAGTGATTATTCTAGGTTCTTATGTCTCTTTTAGTTTATTATCTTCGTCCATAATTTTGCTTAGTTTCCTTGAGGTTTGTTCTTTATTGTTTTGTTTTTGTAGTCAGGTTCTTTGGTTATGTTCTTATCTAGTTTCCCTCATGTTTTGTTTCTAGCCTTGTCACCTTAGCAACTATTCACATTCTCTCAGTTCTCTACCTGGTCCACACCTGTTTTCCATTCTCCTCTGATTACCTGCCTCTGTTTCTCATTGGTTCATATCTTACTACCCTCTGTTTATAAGCTCTCTGGTTTTGATTGTTCTGTGCTGGTTCCTACCATTCGAATCTCCGTTACTACTCCGTTCACTACCTTCGTCTTAGTGCTATGCTTATCATGTGCCTGCAGAGTCAACTTGTGTAAGTTTTGGATATTTGTCTATGTTTTTGTACCTGCAGTGCTTTGCTTCGTTTTGGATTATTCTTTGAATAAAGAAGACTCCTTTAAACATGCTGCTGCCTAGCTCTTGTCTGCACGTTGGTCACTCTAAACCACAGAATGTGTCACCTATAAAAAGCCCATGGTAAAAACCCATTAATTATTTTGATGTTTGGTTCCACTGTTGTTTTAGTGCTTAACACTTTTGCCTTACAGCTAAAATAGTTGTTGGTTTGAATCTCTTTTGGGCTTCTCTGTGTAAGCCCAATTGTTTGGGTTTCTCCCAGATAATCTGGTATTCTCCAACTGTCCAAAAGCGAGCATGTCAGGTTAGGAAAGACTCAAATTGCCCTTAGATTTGAGTGTGCGTTGTTGATTCGCATTGGCAACCTGTTCATGGTGTACCCAACCTCTCAGCTGTTGATTTATGGAATAACCTCCAGCTCTCCTGAACCCCTAATTAGATCAACAGAAAATATAAAAATTTATGTATTTTCCTTGAATCACTGTCTTACCCCATATTTGACAGTTAAAAGTTATGTTTTAAATCAATACCTAGACAAAGTTTGTTTTGCATTTAGAAGTTGTCGTGAATACAGTATTTTGTAGACATTTTGAATGAAAATTCAAGGTCTAAAGTGCTAGTGATCGGGCAGGGTTTTTAGGATTTGAACTAATCCGGGGCAGATGATTCAGGATTTACTAAAGAGTTAGAGAATTGTTCACATCAATGGTTTGTATAGAGTCTGTATCTAAAAAATTATTTCTGTTATTTTTTTGTTTCAATTTGCTATAAAGAACTTCACATATTAGATATGAATTGCAATAACATGATTTAAGATATGAAAAAGCCGTTTATTATGTTAAACTCCTACTGATTTGTAAATTGGCAAATTATGTTTGTTGCCCCAATAGGAATGGGACCTGACCCTGGTGGGTGTCTTTTATATTCCTCTGCTTGACATGTGGCAGCCCTACACTCTGCAGCCACTTTATTAGGTACACCTTTTTTTGCCTTTAGGACTAACTGAATTCTTTGTAGAATATTTCAATAAGGTGACAGACAGATGCTCAAAGGTGCTCTACTTGACTTAAATCTAGTGACTGTTCCACTTGGAGTATAGAGAACTTGCTAAACCAGTTTGAGATGATTTAGGGCCCCTAAGTGTGCCGAGAAAAGGTTGCCTACACCATAACATTAACATCCCCTGAACCATTGATACAAGGTAGGATGAATCCAAAGTTTGTCATTGGTTATATCAGATTTTTTGTTTGAAGTTCCAGCAATTTTATTTTCTCCACCTTAAGCCTATGTCTAGCGTCACCCAGTTCCAATTTGAAAGTAAGAAACCAAGTAAGGGACAAGTAGGGGACACAGAAAACATGTGAAACAAGCTACTGTGATCTATTTGCTTCCAGTACTTTGCTGCTGGAACATTCAGACCAAAATGTTGTCCTGAAAACTATGTAGTCCTCCCCACAGACCTGAACATTAGGTCTTATACTGCAGAATTCTAGGTCACATAAGCACTTCCTTTAAACTCATGAGAACCCAGTGAACTTTAGGTAAAGGTTCAACCTTAAATCAACTTAAATCAGTCCCTCTCTTGGCTGTAATAGTTGTTTGTAACGGTATTATTAGCATCTTTATATTATGTTTATTTTTTTATTTCTTAATTGTTATTTAACTAATTAAAATAGACAGTTTGATTAACAATAACATTAGTTTTGAGTATTGTTATTAGTTTCCAGGGTACTTTTTCATTCCAAATCTTGACTGAAGTTTAATCATGTTAGTGATGTTAAATAAATCTTCATTCTAAGATACAGAATCTTTTTGCTTCTTTAAATTTGTGATAAAGATAATTTTATGCAAAGTCAAACAGATTTCCGATATCTTGTGATAGCTTAATTATTTATTTTACATTAACATAGTTTAATGTAACTTGCCAACTCCTAAAATAGAAACCTCTGAAGAAACCCTTCAGACGTTTCTTTTTTAGGAGTTGTCAAGCTTCTTTAAACACATATTTCTTGAAACACATATTTAGTGTCAACAGGTATTAGGTATTGTGGGTCTTAATGACAGAAACGAACACTTACTGACAAAACAATGAAACAGAAACTGGAATTCTGTTCTAAATTACAGGTTCGCATAAATTAATGCATACATTAATAATAATTGTTCCAAATAATTGAAATCTTTGGTTGTTTTGGCACCTTGAGGCAATAACACATAAATAGCAATGGATCTGATCTGTAGAAAATGGACATTTATGAGCATTTTGTTTTTGACCTGGTAGGTGTTTGTGGCAGATGAAACAAGCAGTTTTAAAATGAGTTCACAATTCTTTCAGATGGAAAACACAAAACTGAAGCTTGCATCTGACTTGAAGCTTCCAGTTAGGCAGTTAAATTAGTTATATAGCTCACACATGACATAGCATTGTAAGGAAAAGGTTATTTAGTGAAACTGTAACTTAAGAAAATATTTCACAGGTTATGGCATTCACCCCAGACACACCCTAGACAAAAGGTATTCATACTTCTCTCGGATTTAGGTTTAAAGTAATATTTAAATTTTATTAATATGTTTTTTCTGACTGGAAAAAACATTAATGGTTCTGAAGGCCCCACCCCGAGTCCTGACTTGAATCTGATACTGGATCTGTGGAAGGAGAAAAAAAGATTAGGGTGATAGCAAGGAAACTTTTCAACCTCAAATGACGTTATCTAAAAAGATGTAAATGTAAATCAGTGTATATCAGTGGAAACATGCAAGAAGTTAGTCAGAAGTTATGTCCTAATTAAGGCGGTTGAAACTCCCCTTTCTCCATGTGAAGTGAAATATAATCAAGAAGATGAAAATTAAATATATTTACAGTCCAATGTGATAACTAAGCTGTTTTAAAGATGGAATTATTACAATTATGGTCTAAAAAAAATTCAAATGTGAAACCTGTGGTTCTTTAAAATAGCAGAAAAAGATGGAAATTGGGGGTGGGGTGTTAAAGCTAAGATGGAGGGGAAATGAATTCCCAAAACTAATCTTTGCATAATCAGGGCACTGTCCCAGTGTCCTAACCCCATCAACATGCACACATACACACAGTACAATGCATAACCTCCACTGTGTGGGCGGTGTTGTTCCCATGACCCACTTAATACATCTGGGTCAGCTGTATTCAACCACCAATTTGCAGACACACACACACATCCAGCCAGGTGCATTAAGACAAATGAACTTACACAAACAGAATCAAAAGAGTCAGATTGTTTTCTCCCTCCTCTACCTAGTGAATACTGCTATCAGTTGACCGCTTGTTACTGGAAAGAGCAGCAAACCTCTGACACACTGCTGTAGTTATCCGATAAACTTCACTTTTGTTGAACAACTATCTGCCCCTCCACAGCCAAAAACTAACACCGCTTATTTATTCCCCCATTTACTCATCTCATTGCCAAGCTGCAGAAGAAGAAGCAAGGGCCGCGTATGCGGCCCCTTTTTACTGTATATAAAGAGCACTGTGAGATGAACACCTTGGAAAGCCAAAAGGTTGTCTTGCCATTTGTACAGCTGGATGTAAACTAGTAAGTTTTGCTGCCGCACTGGGGCCTTTTTGCAGAGGCAGGAAGAAAGAAAAGGGCACATGAAAAGAATGCTTAGGCTCTTTAAACGCAAGGGTAGCACTGGCTGCATCGCTTCCAAAAATAAAAAAAGGAAAAAATGAAAGAAAAAACTTTTGAAGTGTGTTTGTGTTTGAGGCGAGGGAGCAAAGGTGTGCTTTTGCGTTTGAGGCAAAAGGCAAGAGTATCCCCCCCATCTGTATGTGTGTGCGTGTCCATGTGTGTGCGTGGAAGTCCCTCTTGCCAGTTTTAAAAACCATGTGTAGCCCAGGTAAATGGCACGCTGTCATCTGTACATGCCCAGTGGCTTTTCCTTTCTCTTCACAGGGAAGAGTTCAGAGGGCCAGTTAGCACCGTTCACAGCGGACCCCGAGGCTTTAGTCAAACACACACGGACACACAAAAAAACACGAACACGCCGATATGCTTAACATCATGCACAAACTTTCTTACAGTATACACACACACATCTGCACATGCTATCAGGCTCTTGTAAATTCATGCAGCATCTGTACATGCATGCACAAAGATATTGAACACACACATTTGAACACACAGCTGGCCCGTGGCTAGGGTGTTCAAACAGCCGTGATATCGAAATCCAGCAGTTGGGAAAACAGTGGATTTTGCCGAGGTCCATAGCAGGTTATTGATCAAGGTTAGCTTAATGGGCAAACTGCCTGTGGCCAAGGGCCATTCCCACTACAGACGTGTGTGTTGTTGCATATAAGTGTGTAAAGACAGGCCTTTGTGTCAGTGTGAGTCAGCTTATGGGTGCAGATGCGGGGTTTTTTCACTTACCTATGCTGTAAGAACTAGCTGGCTTAAATAAGATAGAACAGAACACCTTTTTTATGGCCCGGGAGGCTAAAGGCAATAACCATCTGTCTTTATGTTACTTTACATTACCCACCAATATGTTGATTTAATTTGGTCTGAATGCAGACTAGTGATTGGTATGGTACTGTTAGGATTTGTAAAGGGCTGATATGTCTTGAACAGCAGCAGGAGGGTACAATTGGCTTCTCAATGGGACTGATAGTGCTTTCAGACAACTGTCAGAGCATTCAACAGTTAGTCATAATTAGTGGGTAAAGTTTTCAGAAGTGTGCGTGTCCCCACCCATAAAGCTGTCAAGCACGGAGGGGGGAGGTTGATGATTTGGGCTTGTTTTGCAGCCACAAGACCTCAGAACATTTGTAACCATAGAGTTGACTATGAACACCTCTGTATACCAAAGTCTTTCAAATCTACAACAAAACAGTTAAAAAATTGCCCAGGTAAATTTGAAACCTGAACTGCACCACAAAGTTGTGGAGGACTTTATTGGACTTGTCCAAATGTCTGTCTTTGCATTCATATAGACTAATGTTTCAGACTGGGTAGATAGTGTCTGTCAACATCAAGTTACAAGCCTTAAGAAAGATTTTCAATCAAAATTAGTTTTGGTCTTTGAACCAGCCATTCTAACAATTGAATATGCTTTGATTGAAACCATTTTATTGTAGATCTGGTTGTATGTTTATGGTCGTCCTGTTAGAAGGTGAACCACCACCCGAGTCCCAAGTCTTTTAAAGCCTTTAAACAGGTTTTCTTCCAGGATTACGTTGTATTTAGCATTTATATACATTCCTTTAAGCTCTGACCAGCTTTCCTTTTTTTTCCAAAGCAAATCATCCCCACATCATGATGCTGCCACCACCATGTTTATCTGGGGGGATATTGTGGCAGCTATACCATAGTTCCTAAATGGGTCTTGATATGTTTTCTGTTTAATGTTCTCAGTTTGTGGACAGCTATGACTTGGTAGGTCTGCAGTTATGGTATACTCTTTGCATTTTCAGGTGGTTTAAGCCCTGCATTTCAGACATTCAAAGCTTGAGACATTGTTTTAGAGCATAAAATCTGAGGCCTTTGAAATCACAGGCAAATAGAAAATGCAGTTTCCCTTTTGTCTGTATAACCTGTTCCTTGTAGTTTTACTTCTGTTCTAATAAGTAAATCTGCAAATCCTGAATCGTGCCAACAGAAAACACAGGAGAGAATAGTAGGATTTAAACTCCAAAGAAAAAAACAAATTGTGTCACAGCAGCTCATTCCTTTCTGTGTTTATGTGGGTATTGTATCTGTAAACCTTATATCCATTGAAACCAATATTAGCAGTCAGGAGAAAAACAAAGATTAGATATTTTACACACACATATGGTGCAAAAATAACTGCTGTTATGAGCGGAGGCGAGCACTGGAAACTGTACTTGCAAAAATCACAGCACCGCAGATAAATATGCGATTGCCTGCTAACATGACACAGTTCCAAAACTAAAGCTGGCAAAAAAAAAAACCTTATCGTGGAGCCAATATGTGCTAAAGAGACAGCATGGAGTCTACTGCTAAGTCTCCAAATGGTTCACAGGTGGAAAGCTTTTAATAGCAGCGTGCACAAGCAGCCGGGGCAGCGAAGATTCATTTCATTACAGCCTGCTGGACAAGTGAATGGTTAGAAAATCACCCAACATAGCAGGCTCAGCCCTTAATCCTCAGAAAACATAATTTCTCAATATAGCTAAATCTGAAAACAAAAGCCAACATGGAGCTCTGAGGCTTGTGGTCTCTCAAGAATGACTTTGATATCTGTGTTTTCTTCATTTTGCCAAACACAAATTTGCCCTCAGGCTTATTCATCCAAAACCCTGAAATCCCACAACTCAGACATCAAACCTTAGTATATGTGCAAATGATGAACAGCCAAAATGTCCTCGCTTTGCAAAAAGAAATTTTATCTGATCTGCAACTGGTCCTCTAAAGGGAAGCTCTCGGGCACACGCACATGCCCACACACACAAATGTCCCCTCTGCTTGCCTTCCAGTGTCCAGTCAAAGTAAAAGATGTTGAATTCTGTTGCTTACTCATGCATACAGCTGACAAATTGTCCCTCTCCGATTGCGCAGTGTGATTTGTGAGAGATGGAGCACGACAGAATGAGCTGGCAGCTCCAACCGAAGAAGGGCAGCGGAGACACAGACAACACCTAGTCAGAAAAGGTGCATTTGAAGAAAATTATATATCTGAGGGCTGAAAGGCCGCCGGAGTGCAGATGAGCTGCTTTTAAGTGCGAGTGCATGCACATCTAAGAAAGATCAAAAGACTTGTGAGACACTTCTTCTTCTTCTCCTCTCTATGCAATGACCTTGCTGTATCTAGCAGTACAAGCCTCCTGTATGGTGTTTAAACTCACACAAATAGCATCAACAACAATAGCAACTGAATAAATTGTGTAAACAAAATTCACAAAAGTGTGATCTGATGACAGGATTTACCTGTAAAATATTCACATAACGCCCACCAATCCTGATTTAATTTGTATAATATGACCCATACATCACCCAGCAGCTACTGCTTGCACTATAATTTAACCTACATATGACCCCTGTCCCACTGGATCTGTTAGTGTCATACAACATGTTTTTTTCTGGACCAAAATACATGTTGATGCTGTGCAGTGAAAAATTGTTGGTCTACTTACAGATTTCTTCTATTTTTGCTTTTTTCGTCTCAATTATGTTTCAGTAATCAAACACATTTTAATATCAGATAATGAGTAAATGCAAAAAGCAGCTTTCAAATTATGATTTTCCAATTAAATCAGAGATGAATCACATTTTGCCCAGTCTCACTAGCCACACCCAAGCCTTATTACTGCCTTACTTGTAGCATCAGAACCAGTCTGACAGCATGAAGTAAGCTAAAAGATCTCAAAAAAGCAACACATGATGACCAATCAAAGAAATTCATGAACAGTTGAGAAACAAAGTCAGTCATATCTATCAGTCTGTAGAGGATTAAAAGTGACTCCAATGAACCCCAGTCAGAACTATTATCTACAAATGGAGAAAACATGTGACAGTTGCCAAACTACCATAATTACTCCAAGAATGCATCAATAGCTAATCCAGGAGAACACAAAGGAACCCAAAACAATATCTACAGCACTTTGGGCTCACTTGCCTTAGTTAAGGTCAGTTAGATAAGATTAAAAGATGAAAAAAAGATTGGTCATAAATAGTATAGTTGCCAAAAACATCTTGATAGTCCCGAAGATGTTTGAGAGGATATTTTGTAGACTGATAAAAGTGGAACATTTTAGAAAGTGTGTGACCCCACAAGTGTGCTGTAAACCCAACACAGAAAAAAACAGAACATCATCCCTGCATTCCAACATGGTGGTGTTTATTGTAATCACAATTTTGTCTTTTTTGTGTACACAAGTTGTTTTACTTTGCTGCTTCAGAACCTAGAGAAGTTCATTGATTTGAATTGATGAAAACATGGATTCTTCTCTCTACAAGAAAACCCTGAAGGACAATATCTGGCCATCAGTTTGTAACCATAAGCTCAATCTATTTGGGTTCTAAAGGGAGACTGTGTTCCAAAGCACACCGACAAGTTCACACCTGAAAGTCTCAGAAAGACTATAGTCAAAGTCTGGAGTTAAATCTGATTGAGATGCTGGGACATGAGCTTTAAGAAGCCATACATACTCAAAAATCGTGTGTAGATAAAACTTACAATAAAAGTTGGTCTCCTGCTTTATTAACTTAGTGCCATAAAATGTAATCACTATTATCTCGGCTGTGTCTATCTGGACAGGTGGGGATATCTGAGCACAGAGCACATCGAATGACACCAACAAGCGGGAAGCTGAAGCTGCTAGTACAGTCTCACACTGTAAATATCACTGTCAAGGGTGGAAGACACTTTGATGTTAGAAAAGCTCTGACTTGTTAGGTCAAGAAAATAATGTGTGCAGTTTATAGTATATTTTTACAAGCTGTGCTCACAAAAATAAGCTATGTGTAAAAATTAAAAGAGCAAAATGCAGCTGTGCTGGGGGTCCGACTGACAAAGTCATATATATATATATATATATATATATATATATATATATATATATATGTGTGTGTGTGTGTGTGTGTGTGTGTGTTAGAATCATATAATTATTTCTACCTTTGTCATGCACCAAACATTTAGGTTTAGAAGAATTTTAGATCATTTCCCACTAACTGCCCATTCAGAGTTGTTTTGGGCACATTTTCAATCAAAAATATGTGATGGATGGGTGCTTTGTACAGTAAAAGAAGCTGCAGTTAACTCATTAAATATCCAGTCTAAGAGCAAGTTAAACCACTGCAAACAAAAAAGATCAGTAATAATAAAATACGAAGAAAATAGAATCCAAATATGACAGAACAGTAGTAAACGTTAAAGCAATCCTTTCTTCACGACTCATTGTGGCATGGCTACCTAGAAACTACTCCCCCTTTTTAAAGGATGTGCCTGAGACTGGATGTGCTTTTGTAGTCATAAATCTGAACTGCACTGGGTTTTTACACATTATGTATTTGTCTATGTGGTCCATAAGCAAGCATACATGTGCTTATCTCTCTGATCAGTTCTCAAGGCCAGAGTTAAGGCTGTTACTGATGTTTGAGCAGCAGAACTACTGACAAGGCAGCTAAACCTGGCAGGAGCAGTGTTTAGAAAAAGCTGCTAAGAAAGTGGGAGAAATAAAGAAACAGTGTGGTTTTGACTACCAGTGAGTGGAGCTTAGTCAGAAAATGGAGCATTTTAAACTGGGCCAAAATGGTTGATTGGAAAGGTCGATCAGTTATAATTTAACACAGATGTAAGCCTTTGGCATGGCTGATTTGTGTTTGATAAAACGTTTGCCTTCTTCTCTGTGTTGCTGTTTAAAGCCGGCTGCACAATCTGTGCACAAATCATAGTAAGACCCATGTTCAGTTCATGGCAGACTCCTGGAGTCCAAAAGTCCACACATACAAAGTGCTGACTTCTCAACCCTTCAAGAGGTACCACTGTAACGATGCATAACCACATGCCACCAGTTGCCACTGACAGACACAAAATGGCATCCACATGCCTGTGATACTATCCAGATGAGTTGAATAGAGTGAACTACATGGCAAGAAGCCATACTGGGTCTGATTAAACAACTCAAGGAGTAACAAGGATGAGTTGGTTTCACTGTTTTGTCAGTTAGAAGCAATTAATCCAAAAAAGACCACAACAAGAGAAAAGATTGTTACTTTGTGGACCAAGTACCCCATGGTATTCCTGCCCACCACATAGACACATATACAGAAAACTTTCCAACATCCCATGTTTTCCTCCACCAAGTCCTGACGATTGGCCTCTCCTAAACTACCAATTCAATGCTTCATGCATTGGCTCCTTTTAATATTATAGCAAAGAAAGCTGGATTTGGAGTGATGGTGCAAAAAAGAGGCATGGACAAATGATGAGTGGTGTCATTATGCTCAGCAATAAATCGTCTATGGTGACACCAAGGGTAAAGGGCAAATCCTGCCAGTGTTGTTATAGAGAGACACAAAGGCGTTACTCCTGGCATCATCATGTAGGAAGCAATCATATATGACCCCAGAGGTACAACACCCAATCAGTCCTGTTTTGTGTCAGCATATCTTATCCTTATTGAGACAGCACTGTGGTAGAGTTTTTAAACAAGTCAACTGTCCATGCATGTCTGCATTAATCTGCCAAATCTCGAGGACTGGCTACAACAGCTGTGGGGAGACTGTGAGCTCTGGGAAACTCCCATTCATTTAGCTCTGACACAGAAACAACAATACAATGTGTAGCATCAATGTGTTTATTCATGCTCCATGTTGTCACTGTGTGGCTTTTCTCTTACTATTCTACACCCACCACCACCAGTCTCAGATTAAGCCACAGAGCATTTACCACGAGTTACATTAATCCAACCTCTGGCATTTCCACCACCACCGTGTATGTTTGTGTGTAGTCGGGGGTAGAGTGGAGGGGTGAGAGTGTCAGTGTCAACACCCATTCTGCGCACAACACCCCATCGGTAGTCCCAGACATGTACACTATATACAGAGGTAACTTGACATGAAGACGATTGTTGCCCCGTGAGGAGACAATACCAAATGATAGTCCTGGCAAAGCTGGGACAGAGTGAAGAGCGATGCCTTCCCTCCCTCATCTCTAAAAATAATTCTACATAATGCACCTGATAATAGGTTTATGCAATAATGCATCCATGCATGGTAAGGCATCCACCCCAACATCACTCGGTTCCATCATTAGTGATGGAGTGATGGAAAAAATGGCCAAAGTGGCATAAAACCCTAAAGGTTCTGCTGTAACACAAACAAAAAATATGCAGATCTGTGGTACAATAACAATAACGGGGCCAAATATAAAAAGTAAAAGGCAGATTAAATAATCATGTGAGGGCAGTACTATGTAAGTAAACTTTTCAGATACATCTTACTTCTCTGTGGCCTTTGTACTAAATCCCAATTTCTATGCTTATACAATCAGTTTAGTCAAAGTTTTAACAAAAAACGTTAATCGGCATAAATAACTTGAATAAGAAGAATTCCTTTTTTAAATTTTATTCAGGCTTGTATCTCACAATAGATATATTCATTTCTATGACCAAAAATAGAAAAATGGGTATAAAAAAAATCGGTAATAGAAAAAGGAAGCATATGGCAGCCGAGAACACAGCTACAAGTTGTTGAAGAGTCGTGATGTTACATTGCTGTACTTGGACATTATGCATAAGTTTGTAGGTCCATCTGAACTAAACCTACTCACATGTCCATTGGCCATTAAAAGCTACTTCAATTAAGAAAAAGTAAAAATACTGATGTACAATCCCACTGCACCTGCGGTGAAACATTTTCTCATTCATTTAGCTCAGACACAGAAAACAAACTGTCACAGCTGAAGATATCGACCTCCTGCTAAACATGCAGGAGAACTGTTTGGAGAGACCGATTACTGATTCAGAAGTGCTCACTCCTTCATTTTTGTAATGTCAATAAGCGACCACACAAGCATTTGAAACATTCACGTTTAAATGATCCTCTGGATCTCTGGGATTTAAAAATCCCAAAGGGCAGTTAATTATTGTAGTAACTTGAACTCAAGGTTTTTTTTAAATCATCCAAATATACTCATTTCCTGTTTTCACGAGAGTGGTAAAAAAGGCTTTTTTTTCATTGTCAAAGCACTTTGAAAGCACTTATTTATTTGTGGTTTGTTCTTTAAACATAAAACAAGTTCTATACCTGTTAATTAAATTTGCCCTTTAAACAATAATTTTATTTTCTAAAATGAAATGGCTTTGTTGTTTTTAACAAATGCTATACAAGATATATAAAAAGGTGGAAGTGATGACAAGAGGAATTTCAATTGCACTCAGATGAAATCAATGAAGTAACTTCAGTAGCATGACTGCAAATGAGAATTAACACGGTGTTTGTTTACACCGCTGATGAGGTACTAGTACAAAACAGTGGCATAATGTTGACTCTATGTCAAAGATAAATTCCCATTTTGGATTTTCCTGCTATTTGTTAATTGTGGAACAAATCCCAGAATGTCATAGGATGGTTATGTGTAGCTAAAGCTATGCGTAAGGGAAGAAATGCGAGAAAATAACAAGCAGAGGTCAGGATGAGGCCCAACCTTCAACAACACACCTCGCCTGAGTTACGATGACATTACCACCTGTTCATTGCAACTTATTCCTTAGGCTTGTTTGAACTGGCATGCACAGAGGAATTTATCTCCGTGTCGAGCACAATGAGGAACATTGTGTCTGCGTGTGTGTCGGTAAGCAGAAGGTAGCGCTCCACACAATAGGAAAGGAGCCAGATTTAAGAGCACGGTCGCTTGGTGCGCGCCAAGCATCTCCATAAATCCTAATACACATTTCACATTCCCCGTGGGACACACACACACTGAAAAAAAACACAGCAAAGGCAAAGTAAGGAAGGGAATGAATGCATTTTCTTCTTATCTATCTGTCTTTCACTCTCTTTCCCCAGTGAGAGAGACAGAGGGGAATAAATGGCTTCCCTCTCCTTTCCTCTCTCCTCGGTGTGGGCTGACAGCGCAGCAGATGGCGGTTTAAGCAGTGAATTTATGAGCGCCACATTCTTAATGTTGCAGAAAGAAAAGAAAAGGACTCGCATCAAACGCCACTGACAAATGCACTTGCTAATATTAATGCACTCCTCATTCATCCAATATGCTGGCTAATTGCTTTTCTGTACACAGTAATATGGCACCTGCTGCTCAAGTCCGGTGCTCCCGTCAGGAGAGGGGAGATCCGGGAGGGAGGAGGTGGACGTGGAAGTGGAGAGAGATGAGAAAGAAAGTATCTCTCCCTCTTTTCTTCAACCCCCCCTTTTTCTTCCTGTGATGGATGCAAGGTTGTGGATCATGCGCCAGACCTGTCAGTGTTCCTAATTAAAATTTTATACTTACAAGCTCAGAGAAAGGAAAAAAAATGGTGGAAAGCACTCAGTAAACAGTCATTTATGAGAGGAGAGAGGCCATCACTGAGAAATTTGTGTGGTGCGGCACACAAAAATCCAATTTTAAATACGGCATCATGGAGTTAAAAACCTTGGACTTTATTAGAGCTTAACAAGGCCGTGTTGCCCACAGATCAAACCAGACTCCAGAGGTACCTAAAAATTTGCGAGCTGCCTACCTTTGCCACAAAAAGAAAAAGAGGAAAGAAATGCAACTCTTTTATGGGCTCTTGTTGAACTGTTGAGTGTTATAAAGTCTCAGAGGCTGTTAGGTCGCATTGCTATGTCACCTTCAAAGTCCCAGAGACTAAAACGGTTTTACAGAAATCTGCTGAGAAAGTTGAAATGGCTTAAATGTCTTCAGGATTTATCATGGCCACTAGTGCTGATAGGACAGTCATCATAAAAATCAAGCTTGTCATTAAAAATTTTAATGAATATTTCCACCCTTAAATCAGTTGTGACCAATCAATATGTACTGTTCATTTATTACAAATTGTTTAGGTTTTGAAAATGAAATGAATTTGCATTAATTATCTCCTGCATCAGCATTCATTTTTCTTAATAGCCTAACTATTTGAGGTTTTAAAGTCAGACAGATGAACATCATTATTTTTGTGCTTTGCATCATGTTTGGGATGCCCATCTGGGGACCCCTATACCCTCACCATGATCTGCCCTCCAGCTGCTGTTAAATGCACTAAATTGTAAAATAATGAGTTTGTAAATTGCACGCAATTACGGATGCAAATTGAATAAATCCTCCAAACTATAGATTGTCCTTTCTCCTCACATCAGCAGCTAATTAATGCATGGAGAGTAGCAGGTATCTCTTTCGAGCTCTGGGGTAAGAAACTGAAAACGTCCGTTGTTGTTCGAGATGTCTGGCTGCAGAGAGATGAACTGTGATTTGGTGGAACAGAGCGTTCTGTACCAATTGGAGTGAGACATGCTTCATGCAAAACCGGTTGCTTGGTAAGTGATCAATCTCTGTGAAGATGTAGTGTAGCATCTAAAACAACAAAGGCTTGGGGGTCGGAAGTGAAAAAAAAAAATCCCAAATGGAGGTGTTAGGATAAAAATCTCCAATGATGGATCTGAACCAGGCGTAGAAAAGGTAGCGCAAAAGTTCAAACTTAAATGTAAATATATACACAGTATCTAATGCTAAAATATTATCACATACTGTTATAATAATACAGATTATTATTATAGACTTAATAACGTATGTTTTTGTTGTTACTAGTCTGATACAAAGGAATGTTTGGAATTGATTACAGCCTGTTTCTTGAACTTATTGTGATTTTAATTTTATTTCAGATGCAGATATTTTGAAGATCAAAGTTGAAATTCAAATTCAGTCTGAAGTGGTGAGATTAATTTAAATACCAGTGAGCTAGCAAGCAGTTTAAACAGATGCAGACATTCTTTTAAACAGATGTGCAAAGTGTTTGAATGCCTAAAATATAAAAGAAATATCAGATGAATTTTGTAGGGATATTCTATTAACTGTGGTTGTTGTAGAGGGCGTTGCTCATTATAATACATTAAAAGCCTGACATGGGTTGGGGGGTGGTAATCTGGACTACAAACATACAGGAGACATTTTTGTAAGTAATTAAACAGTATTTCTGACCCCATAGAAAAAAGCAATAAATAAAAAAAATTGTACATAGATGTACACAGTAGTGGAAGACCAGATACATTTTGTAGTAGTCATGAACCTGCTTGTCACACAGAAAAACAATTTTTACGACACATTCTGTAACTTTTCAAGCTTGATGCTAATGGTTGTTTCAAACTGCATCAGGAGTGACTGATTCTCTGTTTAAATAATAAAACCTTTGAGTTAAAGAATAAACCTGCTTATAATTCAGAAAATGGGTTATTTTCAGGTGTCCTCCTCTTTTTAAAGAGATGTTCTTAGCCTTGATGTTGATGTTAGTTACTTAATTGGCTGCCCAGGTAACCAGCTGTGGTAGGCTGTTATTTTTTACCGTGACTAACAGTAACTTTCAAACCTTGATCCTAACGCTTGTTAAGTATAAAAGAGTGCAGGACTGTGGCTCTTGTAGTGTACAAACTATGACAAACTGTGATTTTTGCAACCGGGATGTGCTTATTCAGAATATTAGTGGTTTTCTGATGTTGTCCTCTTTTTAAAGTGGCCTTTGTTACCTAACATGGGGATTTGAGTTCATTAGCTTCCAAGGAAGCTGGCCCAAAGTATGCTTTTACTCAAGGAGACACAAACTGTTAAAGCTGGCTTTAAACGTTTCTTATAAAACAGTGTGAGTTAAAAAAAAATTCAATACTTTATTACCTGCTTTTTTTTTTTTGCTGGAAACATTTCAAAACAGACTTAGTAATAAAGACAAAAAACAAAACCACACAGCAACAGGTGGGGGAGGGGGGTGTTAATTTGCACTACAAATGGAAGAACATTCCAAATATTTTGGCTATCTCTGTGGAGTTATTTTTGATGGATGCATATAGTGAAAAACTAAAACTATAGGATTAAGTAAGCAAGGTTAAAAAGCTTATTGTGTGGAATATTAGTTGTTTTCTCTACATAAAGTAACAGTCGCCTTGCAAGTTGATGTTAGCTAATTAAGTACTTAGCCTGCTGTTTACTGTTTATTTAACTAACAAACGAAGTAACTTTCAAAGTTTAATGCTAAACCTTGTTTCAAAAAGCTAAAAAAAGATGGATTGTGTTCCTCGGGTATGCAAAACATGACTGTATAGGTTTTTTGAAACTGGAACAATTTAAAATAAACTACTTACACTTTCTTCTAATAACGTTAAATATTTAGAAAAAGTCTCTAATTCAGTTTTATCCTAAAATGAACATTTTTACAGTTTATTTCTGTTTTTCTAATTGAAGATACCTAATCCTCTGAGTAATGTTTAAAACAAGTCCTTGTAATAAAGACAAATAATTTTCTGACAAACAGTGTGCAGCAACAGGCAGGGGAGGGGGCTGCTACATTGCACAACATAAAGACCAGAGATTTGACCTTGAAAACATTTTCCAAAATAATGTCAGTACTCTGCAAAACCTGATTACATGGAATGTGTTTTATAAAGAGGTTTAACATTTGATGTTATGAATATTAATATTTATAAAATAAACAATATTATTTTGTAATCAGTGTATATTTCTATGATGTACTTTTAGTTTTTGCAGTTTTTTTTTTACTATTTAATATTGCAAACTACTTGCCTCATTTCAACTTAATATGTCTAACATTTCTAAAATAGTTTAAGCAATTCTCAGTTTGCAACATTGCAACAGTATAAATTATACTTTGTAACAATATCCTCTATGATTCCAATAACCAACTTGCTATACGAGCTTCTGTTGAAACCTGTTATTAATTTTTCTTCCCTCAGCTAATTATTCTGCTCAGAAACAACATATGTTAGTTGTAATAATGAGGCAGCAGACTGATGGACTGACCGTATCCCACTGAGCATCCGACACATACGCACACACACCTGCTATTACCCGTTCTTTCTCCCAGAGTATCTGCGTACGTGGGTGGATATTTTAGATGCATTTACCACATCCCTACTCCCTTCGTTTGTGTGTGTGTGTGTGTGTGTGTGTGTGTGTGTGTGTGTGTGTGTGTGTGTGTGTGTGTGTGTGTGTGTGTGTGTGTGTGTGTGTGAATTCTTTGCACCTGAAGGCACACGTCAACACGCCAAGAACAGACTTGAGCTTAGGACTTGAGTCCTATTTGATTATGCACACACACAAAAAAAAGAACAAAACCTTTCCCACCCATTGAACACACACACACAAACATAAAAAACCCCATTGCAATGAGTGAAATAAGAACATAAATTTTTATCTGTCCTAGCAGCATAATTGTAGAATCAAGTCTCATCAGGGGAGATTCAAGATTTAAAGAAATATGCACTCATGGCTATGCATACTGCAAAATTAGCTTTTGGAGCACAGGTACAGCTGATCTGTTTTAAAGTTGACTTTTTTGTGCTAAAAGTAAAAAAAAAAAAACAACGAATTAATCACAGGCACAATCGCAAGTCATATAAAAACCAGAGCAGCGACATCACCATTGTCATCTACATGAGAGACATACTACCCACAATCCTTTTCCACAAGCTGACTAATTAGCCACTGAAAGGTCAAGTTAAGTCAGTGTGATTAGGGAGAGGAGGAGAGAGGAAACAGAAGCGAGGGACAGAGGGAGGGAGGAAACAATACAGACATGAAAAACAGTAAAAAGGCAGCTCACATGCATTTATTTCTGGAGTCATGCCAAGATATGTGCAAGTCTTTTTTTCTTTCTTTTTGTTCACACATCCAGTCTGTCCTCACTCTCTCCTTTTACTAAGAGAGATTTAGTGCAAAACGTTGGTTTCAATTTTTAATGAAATGCTTATGTTGTAGCACCTGGACACGCTGGCTCGGAGCTGGCCCATCAGGTAAGGCATCCCAGGAGGGTCATTAAATACAGAGACTCAGTAAGCAGCAGGACCTGTCTGGGTGCTGGCCACGGTGATGCAGGGCCTCTCGAATCAAATGCACTGCACACACACTTGCATTTTTTTTATTTTATGAACTTAGACATTTACATTTTAAAGTGGAACCCAATGCAAACCCTTTCTTTAATGTCACACTAACTTGTGCATCTCAATTAATTTGAGAATTTGGTTTTTTTATTAGTTGTAAACTGAAAATCATCATAACTGACAGAAATAAAAGCTTGAAAACATCAGTTTGTCTGTAATTAATATATATAATGTGTTTCGCTACTGAAATAAATTAACTTTTCAATAATATCTTAATTTATTTAATATGACTGTGTTATATTGAACCTAGAGAGATGTATTCTTAGCAATTATTTCTCTTAATTTACAGTATATGATATTGGGTTAGTTAATGAAAACCTGAAATAAAGTTTCAGGAAATTGTAAATATTGCAGAAGCCCAAATAAAAAGGGATTTTTAATACAAAAACGTCAGTATACTGAAGAGTGTGTTCAGTATGGTCTGACATCTCTGATTCATGCGTGGTTTAAAACAGTTGTTGCTGACATTTCCTGGTGACATCTGTGTTTGGTGGCTCTTGAAGCAGTGACTTTAGCCACATTTCCCCAAAATTCTTAAACATGCTCTGCTCCATAGTACTCTCAAGGCTCCAGTTATCCACGGCGCATGTGTATCTTTGTCAACCTAATTTTTCCTTCCACTCAACTTTCCCATTAACATGGTTTGACACAAAAATCTGTGAACAGCTAGCTTCTTTAGGAATGACTTTTTGAGACCTGCCCTCCTTGTGGAATATGTTGCTGACTGTCTGCTAGATAATTACCAAGACAACACTTTTTTTCATGAATGTGTAGGCCATGTTACATTGTATAAGACTTTCACTTTAAGAATCCTGCTGTTACCATTAGGGCCAGCTCTCACAAATTCTAGCAGTTCTGTGACTTCCCATTCCATTGATTTGTTAAATATGTCAGTTCAACAGTTTTTTACCCAGACATACAATAAACAAAGATTTTTTTAAAGAATGCCAGTGACATGGTCTATTGAATAGTTTCTTTAGAGGCAATGATTCCTTTCATCAACTGAAAACTTTTTCTTTTATTACTGTTGACACATTGATGTGAGTGTGGGACATTAATGAAATTCACATCTCTAAGGCCTCTCTCAAGGTAATGGTCATCCCTATTCCTTGTGCACCGGTTTGTTTAGCTCACATTTTTCTTCCATGAAATCTAACATACATAACAATCCATTTTTATTCATTTAAAAAAATTGCCAATAGCCATAATCATCAAAAAACTTAAATTGAATTACTGAAATGCATAGATTTTTTATAAATATTTTAATTTCTTGAGATGCATCTGTGAGTTTTGCACATGCATGCACTGTGCGTGGGTGAGTGCCAAGGGAAAACGTGACATTAGAGGCAGGAACACTATTCCCAGAGAGTCTGGTATGGTGGTCTTGCCGCAGGCTTCTCCCCTGGCTCAGTGTAGAGTCATAACATCTCCTGTGGTATAAAAAAATAAAAAAACAACAACAACAGCAGCGGTGGCAGCGCAGCAACACGCGCCTCCCTGTCAACGGCAAAACACAGCAACGAGTAGGATGACAACAACACTGACACTGCACCTACTGTGCACTCTCAACCTTTGGGAATTCACTGGAGTGAGAAGCCCGTGTAAACTCGCCGCCACGGATCCGAGTGATGAGGGGTATGTGTCACATTGCAGGCTTTTCTAAAGCAGCATATGCTTTGCTGCACACCAGCGAAAAGTTCTTGTTCACAGACAGACAATGGCTGTGCACTTGCCCTTCTACCTGGAATAGCCCGATCCCTGAAGGGAGTGGTGTTTAAAGACATTCAAATACTCTCACACACACACACACACACACACACACACACACGGTAAGTGGACCCGCAGTCTAATGGAGTTTAATTACTCCCGGCTCATCCATCAGGGGCTCCAGTAAGGGGAGTGGAGTATTTTATCACCACTTTTAAGGGGTTATTAGTACAAATACACTGTCACCCTGCATTACCACTGCAGCGCTTTAAGGTGCCATGCCCTCACCACATTCATTACAGTCTCTATCAATATCTATCAGAACTAAATGCTCCTTCTGTTTCCCTCAACATCCTACTTCAATGTTCTCTGCCCACATTCTTGCCATTAAAAGATGATGCAGTGACTCTTCCACAACCAGCCAGTCCTTCCTCCACAGTGTGTCCTTCTCCCTTCACCTCCTTTGACACATGGCTCTAAACGTTTCACCCCATTCATGGTCCAGCTCTCATCTTGGGCCCTGGATGGAGGGAGCTTTGGCTGAAACTGCCCGATGGAGACTTTCAGAGCAAGGTGATTATTCTGGGTGGAAAAAAAAGAAGGACTAAGAGGGGGGATAAAAATTCCCAAATATGATGCTTCCTTTTCAAAAAGACTGAAAACTTTTTTTTTTCCAGTTCTTTGAGCTGTTCTGTTAATGCATTTAGAGGGATGTGTCATCTTTTTGAAGTTACTTGAGAGGATCAAAGTGAAGAGGGCGAGACTAATCACTATATTTTGAAATAATATTTTTTGTGCCTCTGTGTGTGGCACTCTGTGGTAAAATCTGACAATTAGAACACAAGATTTTTTGCAACTCATTTGAAAACTGGTAGGTGCATAAAATTTGTAATGCTGTTTATCAATGCAAATTATCAGACTTCATTATACCACTCCGCAGGACTCTTAGCCCTTCATGCCCATTAGGTCGCATTAGGCTACCACGCCAGCTCCAAAACTTCTAACGATTTTGTGAGTTCCATAACTGTTTGCTAAACATGTCATAGGAGACAACTTTTTTAAACACTCACACAATAATTAAAAATAGTTTTACAAAAGAAAGCTGTATAAAAGTGACAAAAGAACTCCGACTTAGATTGTTAACAGGTCCTGAAGGGAACCCCAGACATCTCTCTCCCCTATGACATCCTCTAGCTCTTTCTGGGGGATCCTAAGGATTTCCCGGGCCAAACAGGATAAATAGTCACTGGGTTCTGGGTTATCCACGGGGTCTCCCAGAGGGATATGCCTCCAAAATGACACACCCGGGTGGCATTCTGATCAGATGCCGGAACGACCTCAGCTAAATCCTTTCAATGTGGAGAAGCAGAAGCTCTACTTTGGCTTCCCCCAAGATGACAGAGTATATATATCTTGTATCCAAGATCTCATTCTTTTGGTCATGATCCATATGTCATGACTATAGGACATACCACATGACCATATGACAACAGACCGGAGCAGCGCCCGCATTACTGCAGAGAAAGCCCCAATCCGTTTGTCTATCACCTGTTCCATCTTACCATCACTCATGAACAAGACACCAAGATACCTATACTCCTCTGCTTGAGGCAAAGACTGAACCCAACACAGAGGGGGCAGGCCACCTTTATCCGATTTAGAACCGCTTAGCTTTAAAGGAGTTGACCCTCACCCTGGCCACTTTACACTCAGTGTGCAGTTCCCGTGCATGCTTGAGGTCATTGCCTGAAGAAGTCACCAGAACTACATCATCTGCAAAAAGCAAAGATGAGATCCTGAGGTTCCCAAACCAGACACCATCCTCTCCATGACTACACCTTGAAGTCCATGAATACCTCAAACAGGATCATTGACTAGGGGTATATATTTTAAAGGTCTTAACTTATTATTTTATGAAGTAATTCAATTGAGGAATCTAATGAAAATTGAAATCAAATACATACTTACTCGTACTCGTCGTCTTCCGCTTATCCGGGACCGGGGCAGCATACTCAGCAGAGACGCCCAGACGTCCCTCTCCCCAGACACCTCCTCCAGGTCCTCCGGGTGGAGCCCAAGGCGTTCCCAGGCCAGCCGAGAGACATAGTCCCTCCAGCGTGTCCTGGGCCGTCCCCTGGGCCTCCTCCCGGTGGGACGTGCCTGGAACACCTCCCGAGGAAGGCATCCAGGAGGCATCCAGTATAGATGCCCGAGCTACCTCAACTGGCTCCTCTCAATGTGGAGGAGCAGCGGCTCTACTCCAAGCCACTCCCGGATGGCCGAGCTCCTCACTCTATTTCTAAGGGAGTGCCCGGCCACCCTACGGAGGAAGCTCATTTCAGCCGCTTGTATCCGGGATCGTTCTTTCGGTCATGACCCAAAGTTCATGGCCATAGGTGAGGGTAGGAACGTAGACCGACCGGTAAATTGAGAGCTTTGCTTTTCGGCTCAGCTCTCTCTTCACCACAACGGACCGGCACAGTGCCCCCATTACTGCGGCAGCCGCACCGATCCGTCTGTCGATCTCCCGCTCCATTTTTCCCCCACTCGTGAACAAGACCCCGAGATACTTAAACCCCTCCACTTGAGGCAGGAACTCCCCTCCAACCTGAAGAGGACAAGCCACCCTTTTCCGGTCGAGTACCATGGCCTTGGACTTGGAGGAGCTGATCTTCATCCCAGTCGCTTCACACTCGGCTGCGAACCACCCCAGCACATGCTGTAGGTCTTGGCTAGAGGGGGCCAGCAGGACCACGTCATCTGCAAAAAGAAGAGACGAAATCCACTGGTCCCCAAACCAGACACCCTCCGGCCCTTGGCTGCGTCTAGAAATCCTGTCCATAAAGGTTATGAACAGGACCGGTGACAAATCGCAGCCCTGCCGGAGTCCAACATGCACCGGGAACAGGTCCGACTTAGTGCCGGCAATGCGGACCAAACTCCTGCTCCGCTCGTACAGGGAGCGGATGGCCCTAATAAAGGGCCCCCGATTCCATACTCCTGGAGCAACACGAGGGACACAGTCGAATGCCTTCTCCAGGTCCACAAAACACATGTGAACCGGTTGGGCAAACTCCCATGAACCCTCGAGCACCCTGTAGAGAGGGTATAGAGCTGGTCCAGTGTTCCACGGCCGGGACAAAAACCACACTGCTCCTCCTGAAGCTGAGGTTCGACTATCGGCCGGACTCTCCTCCCCAACACCCTGGCGTAGGCCTTACCAGGGAGGCTGAGGAGTGTGATCCCTCTGGAGTTGGAACACACCCTCCGGTCCCCCTTCTTATGAAGGGGGACCACCACCCCAGTCTGCCAGTCCAGAGGCACTGTCCCTGCCCGCCACGCAATGTTGAAGAGGCGTGTCAACCATGACAGACCCACAACATCCAGAGACTTGAGGTACTCAGGGCGGATCTCATCCACCCCTAAAGCATTGCCACCGCGGAGCTTTTTAACCACCTCGTGGTGATGAAAGAGTCCTGCCCCGAGTCCCCAGCCTCTGTTTCCACCACAGAATGCATGATGGCAGGATTGAGGAGATCCTCGAAGTACTCCTTCCACCGCCCGATAATGTCCTCAGTTGAGGTCAGCAGCCTCCCACCCCCACTATAAACAGTGTTGGCGAAGCACTGCTATCCCCTCCTGAGGCGCCGGACAGTTTGCCAGAATTGTTTTGAGGCCAACCGGTAGTCCTTCTCCATGGCCTCACCGAACTCCTCCCAGGCCCGAGTTTTTGCCTCTGCCACAGCACGGGCCACAGCACGCTTGGCCTCACGGTACCCGTCAGCCGCCTCAGGAGTCCCACAAGCCAACCACAGCCGATAGGACTCCTTCTTCAGCTTGACAGCACCCTTACTGCCGGTGTCCACCACCGGGTTCTGGGATTGCCGCCGCGACAGGCACCGCACACCTTACGGCTGCAGCTACGGGCAGCAGCATTGACAATAGATGCGGAGAACATGGTCCACTCGGACTCTATGTTTCCAACATCCCCCGGGATCTGGTCAAAGCTCTCCCGGAGGTGGGAGTTGAATACATCCCTGGCCGAGGGCTCCGCCGGGCGTTCCCAGCCTAGTCTGTCCGGCTTTCTCCTCCTCCAGCGGATCCAACTCACCACCAGGTGGTGATCAGTGGAAAGCTCAGCCCCTCTCTTCACCCGTGTGTCCAAAACATGCAGCCGAAGGTCTGATGATATGACAACAAAGTCGATCACCGACCTCCTGCCTAGGGTGTCCTGGTGTCAAGTGCACCGATAGACACCCTTATGTTTGAACATGGTGTTCATTATGGACAATCCGTGACTAGCACAGAAGTCCAATAACAAAACACCACTCGGATTCAGATCGGGGAGGCCATTCCTCCTGATCACGCCTCTCCAGGTGTCACTGTCATTTCCCACGTGGGCGTTGAAGTCCCCCAGCAGAATAATGGAGTCTACGGGAGGGGCACTATCCAGCACCCCCGACAGGGACACCAAGAAGGCCGGGTACTCCGCACTACCGCTCGGCCCATAGGCCGGGACGACAGTTAGAGGCCTAACCCCAACCCGAAGGTGCAGGGATATGACCCTCTCATCCACTGGGTAAACCCCAACACGAGACGGCTGAGCTGGGGGGCAACAAGCAAACCCACACCAGCCCGCCGCCTCTCCCCGTGGGCCACTCCAGAGTAGAAGAGAGTCCAACCCCTCTCAAGGAGATGGGTTCCAGAGGCCACGCTGTGCGGGGAGGCAAGCCCGACTATTTCTAGTTGATATCTCTCGACCTCCCGCACAAGCTAAGTCTCCTTCCCCCCCAGCAAGGTGACATTCCACGTCCCTAGAGCCAGCCTAAGCATCCGGGGATTGGGCCGCTGAGGTCTCCACCTTCGTCCGCCACCCAATCCTCTTTACTTAAATCATTCATATTTTTTATTACTGTTTTGCTTCCTTTGCTGAAGAACATCATTAAAAAATTTAAATAGGATTGGATAACCTGCTCAGCAACTAAGCTAAGTAATTTTAATTTGAAATTTATTAAATAATTACTAACAATTTAAGTAAGAAAAATATTTCTAAAGTTATCAATTTATTTAGGGTAAAGATAAAAAACATTTTTGAAGCATACAGCTCCAATTATGTTACAATTTTTATATTTATAAACATCAACCGAGATCTTTCAATGTATTGAATGGTGGCACTTTTTACTGTCTGTACTTGCTAGTTGTTCTAAATCTTTCTAATTCTAAGCTACTGCTTGTGTGACTTGTTTATGTTTAAGCTCCAAAGGCCATGGGCCAAACCTCCCTTTAGTAGTTGAGGTTCTACAGCAGTCCATTCACTTTATTCATGTGAACCTGGACCTCCAGCCCAGATCCTGTGTATCACTGCAGCCATCAACATTTACCAGCCTCCAAAGTTGCCTACCTTAGTCTGGCTGTCCCTGCGGTTTGAGGCATGTTCCTCAATTGATAGACATGCTATTGTTTCTTTATACCCAGGTGATGGAGCAGCTGCCTGACCCAGAATGGAGGGACAGATTGAAGCTGCATATTTTCCTCTGTCTGCCTGTTTCGCCGACCATTTGATACTGTACTGTATCGGCTTAACGAATGTAAAGTTGTTAGTCACCAAACCATTTCTGTTCGGAGGGGTTCTGGACCACTACTACGAAGGCAAGTAGGAATAAAAATAAAAATGTTTATGTAACCTAAATATTAATCCTACTTTTTTATTCATAGAACGGATTTGACAATAATTTGATGGTTGGAGGGCCCAGTTCTGGGCCCCCTGAGACAATTGTCCCGTTTGTCCCCCCCCGTCAGCAGACGTGCCCTCAGCAATTCTGGCAAGGTCAAGATTTGGTTCACTGTTCCACAGACAGGATGAAAGCCACAATGCTCCTTCTTAATCCGAGGTTCAACTATCAGTAGGAACCTCCTGTCCAGCACACCAAAGTAAGCTTTCCCAAGGAGACTGAGAAGTGTGCTCCCTCAATAATTGGAACACACTACCCGGTGTGTTCACACTACAGAAAGTCTCTGTTAGCCGTTGTGTAGACAAAAATGCTCTGTTGATGTCAGAGGTAAGTGGAGAATAGATTGACTGTTTTGAGATTGGCCCATTTTAAATGCAACAGTAGCTCAAATAACCACTCGTTACAACCAAGATATACAGAATTGACTGTGTGAAACCTTGAAGCAGATGGACTAGAGAAGCAGAGGACTGTACTTGGTGCCACTTTTTTAAGGCTTAAGTTTACACTTGCTCACAGCAATTGGACAATAACAGATAGAACAATTGTTGCCTGGTTCCATGAGTCTCAATTTCAGTTGTGACATTCAGATGGTATGGTCAGAATTTGGCTTAAGCAACATGAATGTATGTATCCATCCTGGCCTTCAGCAACTTTCAGGGTGGTGGTGTAATAGTGTGGGAGATTTTTTATTGCCACAGTTTGGGCCCTATAGTTGCAGCTTGTAATCTCCATATCTAACCTAGTATTGTTGTTCACCATGTCCTTATGACCATGGTCTATCCATCTTGTGATGGTTATTTCCAGTAACATAATATGCATATGCTCTTAATATTGTCATGCCATTCACTTAGAAAAATATGTAATAACTGGCAATTATTTCACTGTAAGTTTATTTTCCATCCAGTCTACCTTTGATCTTTACAATACAACCTAAAAGACAATGGAGGTGATGCTTCAGACCCAAGTAACACTTTAACCAGTTTTTTGAAAACAAAAAGTGTTTCCCAACAAAGCATAAAACTATAAAGACATCAAACAGGCTATATTATCTGATATATCTTGAATGGTCTTCTTTAAGAAAGCTTTCTAGGCAGCTGATGTCTGGGCAGCCAAAAATGGATTCTAATCCATGGAGAGTAGGAGCATAAATTTGTTGTTTAACTGGCTCCACAGTTCAAATAACAATCAATTCAGCTGTGTTTTGTTGTCACAGCATCCCTGGCTCAGAAAAAAGTGACATTTTGTCTTCTTTTGTCTGTAAGAGCACTATGAGTGTGTATTAAACCTAGAGTCTTGACGTTGCTGGAGGAGGTTTGTCGGAGGTATACAGCCTCAGCCTCTGAAATGGCACAATTATTTTGTTTTTGCAGTGCTTAATCCATGCTAAACACCTGGCATAACTGGCATAGCAGTGATAACCCTGAACTACACCGTTATTTAAAAACAATCTCTTTAATGCTTTCAAGTCAGGTTTTCAACCACACCACAGCAATGAAACTTCATTGGTAAAAGTTTTGAATGACATAAGCAACACAATGCATCAAAAACTTCTCTTTTTTTTGGATCTTTGTGCTCCATTCGACCCAGTTGATCAAAACATCCTGATTAATTTGCTTGAAAAGAGGGTGGGGTGGTCTAGTACTATTCAAAACTGGTTTCCATTTTTTGGCAGACCAAGACTGCTTTTTATCATCTGATGCTTAAAAATCTGGGCAAACAAAAATCACGTGGGGTTCCCCAAGGCTCCAGGGCCACTTTTATTGAACATCTACGTGATCCCCCTATCTCAGATTATGGAGTACTACAGCACAGCATCCCCCACAATATCTATGCTGATTCTATACAACTTTATATTTCTGTTTCACCACTTGACAACAGTCTGCCCCCAGTGTATCCAAAATATGCATGAGTGGATTGGTCAAAATTTACTCCAAATGTTGTCTCCTTTAAATTGGGACCATTGTTTGCTGCATCTTTCCAATAAAGGTCAAAGACTCATGTTTTAACTTCTTATTTGTTTTAATATGCATCTTAACATTTCTTTCTTTGTATGTATTTTGTGTTTTCAATGCATCTTATTGCTGCTACTTTGTTTTAGTATTTGCCACTTTTAATTACCCTGTGTATAATGGTGTCATACAAATAAATCTGCCTTATGTAAAAAAAATGGAACGAAAACTATTTAAATTAAACAATACTATATATATATATGTATAGATAGATAGATAGATAGATAGATAGATAGATAGATAGATAGATAGATAGATAGATAGATAGATAGATAGATAGATAGATAGATAGATAGATAGATAGATAGATAGATAGATAGATAGATAGATAGATAGATAGATAGATAGATAGATAGATAGATAGATAGATAGATAGATAGATAGATAGATAGATAGATAGATAGATAGATAGATAGATAGATAGATAGATAGATAGATAGATAGATAGATAGATAGATAGGATAGATAGATAGATAGATAGATAGATAGATAGATAGATAGATAGATAGATAGATAGATAGATAGATAGATAGATAGATAGATAGATAGATAGATAGATAGATAGATAGATAGATAGATAGATAGATAGATAGATAGATAGATAGATAGATAGATAGATAGATAGATAGATAGATAGATAGATAGATAGATAGATAGATAGATAATAGAAAAGAAAAGGGCTTTTTAAGAATATTGTTTTTACTCAGATGATCAACATATGTGTTCAACACTGCATGAACTCCACCTCCACACTGACCAGATGTCTCATTAATCTCCCTTAATTATTTTCTTATCGTCCATTTTTTTTCACTCAGGGTGGTAAAACAAACAAAAATACTGGATTTATTTTCCCAAAGCTCTCGTTATCCAGTTGTACATATTTTATGTGAGAAAGTAATTTTACTGTAATGAATATTAGAATTTGATCCCTTGCTGTTTAGGCGATTCAGAGGTCAGAAAAAGTAAATTGTATACTCTGTTGCACGGGAAAGACCAAAATAAAGAGAAAAACTGACATAAAAAGCAGCCAAAAAACATCTCATAACAAATTATTAGTAGAATTAACTTTTGATTGGTTAGCTCTAACTTTCAAACATTCATGTTTAACTTAATTATTGCTGTGCATACACAGGGAAATCTGAACTTGAAGCCCTGCAGATATGGACATATATCTTTTCAGTGCATTCACTAAATTTAATCTACCTCTGAAAGAGTGGCTAAGGATGTACGTCTGCGTGAAGCACCTCGAGCGCCTGTCATCTTTTGGAGAACAAAAGCACTCAGCATTACAAGTCGGTCCAAGCCGAGTTTGGCCCTGTTATTTATGGAAAACGAGGATTGTATGGATTAAAAAGACGATGCCAAAACGAACAGCATTAAAAAAAGCCATGATTTATTTCCCAAACCATGGAAAAAAGCCAAAGGACAAACAAATCAATGGCAGTTTGGATGATATCTGGCCTCCGGCACTGACAGGCCCCCGAAGTGTTTGGCACAGATGTAAATGTGAAAAGTGTAGTTTTCTTTAAAGTCAGTGAACCAGGAAAATCTACAATATACACTATTTAGTTCTGATTAACATTACTTATTGGATACATTTGAGACAATTGTGGAAGTAGTATAGCTAAAGAGAGTGGGCTTAACACATCTACAGTGAATATAGTCTACAGACTCTGTTAAATGTTAAATGTTTGGGTTGTTTTGTATTGTAAAACAATGGGACCGAGATTAATAATTCCCAAACTTTCAAAATGTATCAGTCAGGAGAAGGATACAAAAGACATTCCAAGGCATTAGATAAATCTTTGAACACAACATATGGTGCAATGATACTACAAAGAACTGGACATCCCTCCAATGTTGCTGAAAAACAAGAAGAAAATTGGTCAGGGAGGCTCCCAGAGGCTTGCAGCAACATTAAAGGACTTTTTGGAATTTCTGGTAAACACAGGCTGTATAGCACATGTAAAATTAGTCTCCTTAATTTTCTATATGTCAGGGTGAGAGGGAAAGATAAAGCCTTTTCTTACAATGAAAATACTTTTAGCCCATGCAAAATTTTAGCAAAAACATTTGAGGTTTCCAAAATGTTTAGAAAATAATTTTATGGTCAGTTGAAACCAAAGTTAAACTTTTTGGTCATAATTCCAAAAGGTGTGTTTGGCATAAAAACAACACTGTATATCACCTAAATAACACCAGACCCACTGTGATGTATGGTGGGAGCAACGTCATGATGTGGGACTGTAATTCTTCAGCTTAAGATGGAGGGTATTATGCGCAGTTCCAAAAAGCAGTCAATATTGTAACAAAAAATCATCAGCCTCCTGCAAAAAATCCAAAGATGAAGAGGAAGTTCGTCTTTTAGCATGACAACAACCCAAAGCATTCATCCAGATCAACAAAAGAATGGGTTCAAGACAGGGTGCTGTAATAAATATAAAAGGTGCTCTAACAAAGCTTCCATTTAAAGATGTGCAGGCCTATGCAACCACATTTTATGTTTCTTTTATTTTTCCCTTTTTTTCTTTTCATTAGGTTTTACGGGCTATAGATCAAATTGAATGTGAAAAAACATCTTAAGTTGTTTTTTTAAACAAGGGTTCGGTTAGGGTTAGGGCTGTGAACACTTTTTTTTATCCACTGCATTTTTTCCTGTGATAGCTGAAAAGATTAAGCAGAAGAAGGAATGCTGATTACAACAAAAGAGTGAAATAATATGCATTAAAATTAAAATCCGGCAGACACAATTAAATGATGCACTGGATAGATTGTGTCATACTGGAACGATCTATGGCTTATTGTCTGGGCAGAAGGTTACTTTACAGAGAAACACTTATGATTCAAAACGGCTGCTAGTCTTTATTCAACCACTCTGGTTTTTCAATGTAAAAACTGTATATTAAAGTGCTGGCAAAAACTGTCTGAAGTTAAAGTCTGTGTAGGTGGTCGCAAAGTGCTGGGAGGAGGCATTAAGAAGACCTCTACATCTTTAACAATATTGGTACGTTCCTACAAAACCTGATGTGTCTGGTCCTATATTTGTCTTCTGTCCTCTGGTGGAGGAGATGATGTTGGTACTTCTCTTATTAGCAAAGGAAACCACAGCATCTAGTGTAGCACCCTGCTTTCCTCTCTAGGACATGAGTAAACAGTCCCACACATAAGGAAAGTCACTACATTTCCTCTTGATTTGAAAAAGAATGATACTGTCATTTACCAACATGGGAAAACAGTAAGAAACTCAAATAATACCCTGCTGTAACTCACGTGTACTGTGTTAAATATAAAGTGAACCACTGTCTAAACAAATACAAAAACAGGCTCCATTAAGAATAAGTATTTTAAAATTAATATTATATTGAATATTATAAAACACTTTCAGGCTTGTTCAGGTTAAAGCTTTAAAGATTAAGTTAATTTTTGTCATCTAATTTATGACTATTGTGCCTTTTATCAGGCTGTAAAAGGGCTTTGGATGTCGCTTTCTCTCAAGGACTGGACCTTTATTTGGGATCACTCTTAACTTACCTTCACACCATTCAGACTGCATCTCCGCAGTCTTGCTATTGCTCTTTATAAGATGTTTTGACATATCACATTATTTGCTTGCAATAAAACTCAATTAGTCCAAGGTGCTTTCAAAGAGAGGAGAAAAAAAAACATCTAATTCTCATTGTAAAGCGGGTCTTTTGGAGCCTTTCATAGACCACGGAAGTCAGAACTCAAACATGGGAATGACATCACTCCTCGCTTATTTACTCATATTAGCATATTTCTGTGCCAAGTTGGAAAACAAGTGGGACCCGTTTTACGCATACCCATTTTATGCTTTCAGACACTGTGGAAGCAGTTTCTCTAACAGATGTATTTGTAAAGTTAACAAACTAATCTATTGACCAGCTCTTTTACTTGAATATCCGTTATTTTATGTTTTTCACACAGATTCATACACAAGCCTCTCCTTTGTTACTCAGTCGAGTTAGGCACAAGGAGAGGAGCGCTCGAATGACTCCCTCTGGGTGGTGCCTTCACATGAATGGCCAGTAGACAGTGGTCTGAGGGGTCAGGGAAAACACTTTATTTGAATGAGTGGCTGGCTTCTCAAAAATACATCTGAGCCAAAGAAAACGCAGCAGCATCTGGATGTGCTTTTCTGATAATGAAAATGGTCAAGCAAAGTGTAATATTTGCTTGAAAAATATCTTGTTCAAGTCTGGCTCTGCAAATAATTTGTATCACCACTTAAAAAGCCTGACTCTGATCTAATACTTAACCTACCGTTTCTGCCAATGATTATTTCGAAGATCAACATCTGGCACCCTTCAAAGAGCCATAAATCTCATCAATATAAGTTACTATGTGTGTCACAGATTTAATTACCAGAAGTCCAGCCCCCCTCCCCGCCAAAAAAACGATCTTACTGTAGGTAACCATACATTTTATATGCAAAGCAGCCATTTTGGACTTTGAAGAAAAGTGTTTATGAGAAAACTCTGGCTTCAAGGGGCACTTAGCCCCATGAATAAGGCCCTGCAGCAACAACACTGGACACTGACTTGATGATTGGTTCATCAAGGGACAACAAATAAGGGCAAATTGAATGTAGTGCTTTAGACATTACTTTTGCTTACCGACTTGACCTCAATTGAGAATAATTCTTGACTAATCTTCTGTTTAGGCTGCATTCCTAATACTATTAATCAAAAATGTTGACAAAGAGAGCTACTATCCCATGTTTCTCTATGTAAATTGTGCATGCAGGGTTATGACGACCTCTGCTAAAAGCCACATGTGAGAAAGAGGAAGGGACGGGAGGGGGCGAGAGGAGAAGAGAGAAGCCCTGGCCTGCTGCCACTCATCTGGCCACCTTTTCTAAGCAGGGCAGAAAATCAAATACGCCAGAGAAGAATTAAAGGAGAAAGAGAGAGGGAGAGGAAAGAGGAAGAAAAACGATTTTTCCTTATAAATAGCAGGGCTTGCCAGAAGGCAGAGGAAATGAGAGCAAGAGAGCGCTGGAAAAGAAGGGCTTGAGCTTGACACGGGGCTTAAAATTGAGAGGGGGCGGAAAGAAGGGACCTACTGCGCGAAAATGTCTCCAACCAAAGCAAGGATTAGTGTTCCAACCTCCTCCAACGCCAAGATCTGCCAGTACAACTAATCACCTTCACAGTCTCTCTCTATCTCTCCCTCTCTCTACTTTTTTTTTACACTTTTTCACCCCCCTCCTTTTTGCCTCCACTGTCCCTCTGCTCTTTAAAGTATCATTTTGCCCCCTTTCGTTGTCATTATGGTAAAATGAAAGCAGAGCATGTACTGCCAAGCATGATTATCTGCTGCAGACTAAGTGTGCACAGGGAGGTGTTTTTCTTTTTTTTTTCTCTGAGTCACGGGTCCATGGTGCTTTACAAGCTGCGTGAACACGTTGCAAACTTCAAAAGGCATCTACATACATGACGACAAGGATGTTGCAGATAAATCACCCCTCTCCCCATTCTCTCTGTCTGTCAACCCTCGTCTGTCCCTCCATCCCTCACCACTCCTTCTCCACCTGCCAGCCCATCTTCTGTTTTTCTCTCTTCCATCCCTTTCTCCTCCTGACAAGGTCTCCTCACAAACATGGCGGCGGTGCATAAATGTAAACAAGTCAAATTGATCACACAGAGGATAAGCCATCAGGCGGGGACTTTGTTTGGAGGGAGGGGTGCATGCACGAGACAGGAACGATTGCGCTTGTTTCTCTTTTGTTTCCATTTTACCCCTACCCAGGTGTCTGTATGGAGGACCAAACCTGTCATAATTGAGAATAACTATAGAAATTAATAAGTGGCTCAATAAAATAATTTCTATGGCAAGAAGAGGACATTTAAATAATTTTAGATTGATTAAGTTCATACTCTCTAACTGCAACAATTGACTTCAACAATAAAGTGCCTATTTTAATTTTTTTATTTAAATTTAAGGATTGCTTTGACACAAGGTTGGATATTACAGTTCAAGTGCCGTGCCCACACTTAATGGTCCTATTTTAAATGATAATGTAGGGCTAGATGTTTTCCTCTATTAACTAATTAATGCTTTTTTTTTTCTTCTCTTCATGGACTTTTGTAATTCATGTATTAATTTCTTTATTATTTTCCCTTTTTCCTGTGTTATTTTCTTTTATTATTTATTAAGAAAATTACTTTTGCATTTATCTTTATAAATTACTTGATTATGTTTTATTTATCTTTAACATTTTTACCCCCTCTTTATTTTCACATGTACTTTTATTACATTATCTTTTCTTATTTTTGTCTCCATATTCTAGATTCCCAAAAATGGAGCAGAGAGGGGAGGGGTCTTCATGATGCTCACTGACTTAGCTTTTTGGTTATTGGTCATAATTGCTTTACTAAATTATTTTAGTTAAGTAAAAAATAGAAAAAATGGAGAAGGGTAAATAGTGAATAAATCTGTAATAAGAGGAAATGCTATTTAATTTGATAAACAAATCAATATAATTAAAAATTAAATGGAAACACTGAGCAAACATTCACATAAATAAATGCCAAACAATATGAAAATGTGTTTTTTAATGATTTTTGCCAGTATTTGCTGTTACATTAATTATTTTGTTGAGCAATTTATTTATTTCTGTACTTAATCTTGATTATGAGAGGTTTGGCCCTCCAGAGTAGAGGAGGGGTGCCACGGTTACAGAACCCAGAGACAGAACCAGTTCATAGACAGATGCCTGGCAGGAGATCGCAGCCGGCAGAGAGTGTGTGAATTTATTCCTCCAGTATGAATAAATACATGCTGCGTCTCTGTACTGTATAGGTGTGAACACAAAAATGTAATTAGCCAGTCAGGCAGAAAAGTAATCCGCCTTGTTGTTCTCTGTGTTTGCACATTTTGTCCACAAATAAGGCACTACAGAGGCAGACAGGGGAGGAATCACTCCTGAATATTCATTTACAAAATAACAGTGTGCTGATAAGGCCAATGCACGTGATAATCAATTAACTAAATGTGCGCAATAAAGACAACAACAATAAATGTGCACACACACAAAATGTGTAGTGTATGATGGGAAGACAGAATGAAGACTTAAGCACGTCTGAATGTCCGTATGACATTAACCGAGACACAATGTCGGAAATAGCAGCGGGAGTGTGATCTTCAACGGGTTTTTTGTTTTGTTCTAAAATGCACCTGGTTTTAGTGTGTGTATGTATGGGATAAAGATAGAAAGTGTGTGATGGACTGTGAGGTTAAAATAAACACACTGTATTTTATTTTCTCAAACATTAAGTTAAAATATCTTTTTGTATTTTATAGAACATGAGGTTCTTTTTCAGGGCTACATTTAATGACTAATAGACGACTACTGATTGAATCAGGTGTGTGAAATTTATACAATAGGTCCAGGTGTTTTTTTACATTTAAACTCAAATGCAGTTCTTTTAAATTAGTTGATCTGATCCACGGTGCCAGTGGAAAGTGTTAATGTTTAGTTGTTTTTATTATAGAGCAGCAATGCATCAATCCACAGTTATGAAGACACAATAATAAACTTACAATTCACTTTCAGAGCATGTTAAAATATTACCTATATATTAGATGTATCAGGAAGAACGCACAGACAGACAGACAGATACAGAATGTAAGGGTCTTAAAATCTATTTTTTAGTGCATCCCAATGTGGATCAATTCTTAATCGATTCACAAATGTCAAAACTTGATTCAAAAACCTAATCTTGAGGAACACAAAAGCTGGAACCTTGGAAGCAAACAATGTCTCTCTCTTCATTACGACAAACAAACATATCAAAAAGTTTATGGCAACTTCTATTGTGAAAGATTGACAATTGTCTGCAGTTTGTGCAAACCAGAGCCCTGAAATGCTCCTTGACTACAACGTCCCATCTCAAAGATAACAGCGATCCCAACACTACAATGAACCCAAAGCAAAGGTGGATCACCGAGGAAACAAGTAGGATAGCTCTAACTTGTGATAGATGGATAACCAATGCCACAAAATCTAAAGTCACCACAGCAGATCAGTTTGTATCTTGTGTGTTCCAAATGAGAACACTAAATGATAGTCAGTGCAAATAAGAATGAGTATGGATGGTAGCATGCTAAGAAGTTAGGTTCCGTTACTGATAAAGTAAAATATCCAGGACTCTTACTTGTGAAAAAGAGCTGCTGCTGTCCAGAAGCCTTTTTATCTGAGGAATTTATCATTATTTATTACACGAGCACTGGAAATATTATGCAAATTCGGCTTACAAATGTAAATTTACCTTATAGAAAGCTTATAGATCAGTGGTAATCATGCAGAACAAAAGATGTGATATTTAAATATCATTTTAATTACTGCGTCCGCTTCTTTGATATGAGGGACCCGGGTCCGAATCCCAGTTGCATCAGGAAGGGGTCCAGCATAAAAACTCTTTGTGCTAGTTGCAATGACTTGGTGTGGCAACCCCTGGATAAGGGAGCAGCTGAAAATGAATTACTTACTTACTATTAATCACTGCAGCTTTATATGAGTAAAATACTCTATTGCTAAAATAGGTTTTTACACTTTTTATTTCCACAATAAAGCAAACTGCAGATAAAAAGAACAAACTACTTCAAACTATATCAATATCAGGAAAAAATATTGGCCTTTCCCAAAATGATCTTAATTAATCTGATAAAATCACAAGATCAAGATGCATAATTCTTGGTGAAATTAGTGGAAAACTATTAGATTTTTATGTTTGAAAATTTGTCCAAACAATATCTAGATGGTCAGTAGAGGTCTTGACTAAAATAATTATATATTTGGTCTACAGGTAAAAGTTTTTTAGAGGTCTAAATTGAGCTGAAATCGAGAAGAGCACAAAGCCGTTGTTTCAGATGATGTTGACGTGGTCCAACGGTTGTAAGGGTACACCCTGGACAGATTTTCAATTGAACAAAGGGCATCACTGAGGTGAGGATGAAATTTGCTTAGTTTTTATTGCTGCTTTCTGGCATTTCTGTATGATTTATGGACTTTGTGTTCCTTATGAAATTTTAATTGATTGTTTGGTATACTTCAATGAGTTTAAAATGGTAACATTGCTCAGTGTAAACATCATTGATATATCTGGTTTAATATTAACTCATGTCTAAATGATGTTTATCTGTAGCCTCACCATGGATATTAGTGCTAATGCTCAGTGGGATCATGGCTATGTTGTCTGCGAACACTGATGATGGTAGTTGGAGGCCCCCAAATCAAATTCTATTTAGGGCCCCAAACAGCCTAGCACCAGCCCTTGAGTGCTGCCTGACCTTCTAGTTAGGGAACAGCAGCAATCCTTCATTTAAATGGCACATTTTTACTTAAATTTCATTTAATTGTTTTTACATATGTTTCTGCACCATGTTTGATGTAACCGAACTCTACAGCCAGTATTGCAGTAATATTTATCTGAGTTGTTGCCTCAACAATGCAGCTGCATGTAAAACCAATTACATTTGGTGTAAAAGGACCTGGCTTCTGTTAGTGACTGCTAACAGCCAGCAGTCTAACACACAGCAGCAGGTTTTAGAAAGAAGTAAAAGACCCCATGACCCACCTCCCACCCTCCCTCCCCCGGGTGTCTAGCAGGAGTTGTAGACCTCTGCTGGACAGTGTGTGAACTACTGCTGACCATGCAGCCAACCAGGCAGGGAACAAAGAAGCAGGACTGTGCCAAGAGTCCGATCGTTTCCTCTTCCAGAGGGGAGTACAGGAGAAAAGAAGGTGAGCGATGCAGCTGTGCTCTATGTGCTCGACTCCCAAACTGTTTCAGTACAGAAAGGGAAGCAGGGGATAGGAGGGGTGAGGAGAAGTTTGGGTGTGAGCATGGTAACACATCTGTCATCCTATCATCAGCGCTGTCACATCACAGAACAAATGGGCTGTACAGACCAAAAATAAGGGATGGCGAAAGGTGTCACTGCTTCTGATGATCTCAATAAGTGTCCATCAACATGTTTATCACCAGAAATAAGGAGAAAACAGTTACCCAGTGTATGCAAAGACGCAGAAAACTAAAACCCTATGCTTTGTAAAGGGGTTTCTGCTTGTCGGAGTCCTCCGCTAAGGTCCCAAAGTATCAAACCCTGTCTGTGGGGATGGAGCGAAAACAGCAGAGAGTGGCATTTAATTTCACCAACATTCTCCCAAACAACAATTTTCTATTTTGCTTTGCTGGTGCTTAATGATGCCTTGAGTGTGAAGAGGTTTGTCCACTCAGTGGCATCTACCTGGTGCTGATCGTCGTTAGTCCTCAGTTGCTGATTGACAGCAACATGAAAGCTGTACAGTACAAAATGTACAGTTGCTTACTCGTTTAAACTCACGACTATGCACGCACACGCACACACACACACACACACACACACACACACACACACACACACACAGAGACACACAGACCTTGATCCCTGGGCTAACAGAGGGAGGTAGCAGCAGTAGCTGTGAGGGTGGTATACTATATGTAGGGTGAGGGGATGGGCAATTCTGACACCATGTTGCCCTCTTTTGGTGAGAACATGCTCCTGCAGGTCAAAGTCCTCTCACCTCCAAGGCAACAAACAGCTCTGCGTGCCTTTCAAAGTGCAATGAAGCGACAAACAGTTAAACAGAACAGTTGATTAATGGTAGAATCAACGCAATGAAATACTGGGAATTCAGTTTTTTAAGTCTAATAGAATGGAAACTTTAAGTGAAAGAAAATTCACCTTATGTCATTGGTGTTACTAGACATGAAGCTGTACTGGAGCACAAGATTTGAACAAAAAGTTCAAAACACTTATGAAAAACTGAACTGTTTTTGTATTGGATTTATGGTCTAAATCCCTGGCCTAAAGTTTTTTGGGGTTTTTTTTCAGTACAGTGTGCTCTCTAAAACCATATTCACATTTCGAGTTAAAACAGACATTTTCTCCATGTATAGCTTTACAGCACATTTCTTTAAAAACCTGGCTTCACAGTGCAATTTTATCGATTCAACTAGTTCTGGGAATAATTATCTAGTCTTTCCTTATTCCTTTATATTTTCTTTCCAGGCAGTCAGACCTTCTTGTAATGTATTAATGTGGATCTTCAGGAGTTTATTTGCAAATTTGATTAGGAAATTTTACCTGGGCACAAAAGATATATCCTGAAGCACGTGGCCCACTAAAATGGCTAACCATGTCTTGACTGTGCCTTAAGACGGGGTGAATTTTTTTCTTGCATCTTCCAGCAAAAACATAAATCAGGTCCACATTGTATACCTTGATTAGGGCTCAAATCATAGGATTTTTGTTATTTTATATAACTAGCAAAACTAATCATTCTACTAAAGACTCAAATAAAATAACTTCAGCTTTGCAGGCTAGCTAACCTAAGTACAGGCAGCAAAGCAAACCGAGAGGCATATCCACACAGGAAAGCAATCACAAAATTAAAAGCCAGTGAGTTTATTGGTTATAAGTATGCCCAAGTATATAAAAAACATTACTCTTTTGTTTTGACCAGATTTGAAGAGCAAAAGTTAACTTTTGCAAAAAAGCCAAGTATGCATCTACAATAAATCAGAACCAAGCGCAATAACCCTGTCACGCCAAACATGTCCATTTTGTTACAGGTATTTCCGATACCCTGCAGCTTTTATTTAAATAAAAACTGCAATACATTTAAAACTTAATTTACACTTGCATATACTGGAAGACACATACTTTGATTGGAATCTAACATTTGTGTCTCTTGTAAATAGTCATTGTACAATTTCTTAGTGTAACATGAATATTTAGATATTTTGTGAAATGCATCCAATAAATAGATTTTTAAAGTGTAGAGTTTTTTTTTTATATTATTTCTTCGATCAAGCTTCAAAGGGTTAAAGGTGGCATTAAGTCTGTTTGAAAGTATTCAACTTGTATATCTGCAGGTCTCTGCATTGCACCAGAGATGAGGAACATCATTGTATTTTAAAAGCTTTCAACTTTAAAGATGTGATCAACTAACACTGTACATGTGCAGTGCTTTTTAAGAGGTGGCATCAAAATGGGTTATACAAGTTTTTGATGAAAAACAAATGCTTAACAGTGGAAGTTATAAAGTCTCTTTTGTTTTCTACTGACTGCGTGTTGGATTTACAGCCTAAAGTGACGGTGTGTGTGCATCTCGTGCTGCTGCAGATCTTTATTTTCCCGCTCCATGCTGGCAGCGCCTGTTGTCAGGCAAAGCTCCAAGCCATTTCCCCTCGATGCATCTCGAGTGAATCAATAGGGCCCCTCGCAGCGTATCATTAGACATAAGTATTATAATTACTTGTGTTATTAATTTTGTCTTAATACCAGGGATAATATGATATGTAATTCAACGCCGTTGAGGGAAGAGAAAATAAGATGATCACAAATGCATCTTTTAAGAAAATCAATGCTGAAATAGATATTCCAATAATCCTAAACCACTGCTGCTGTTTTTCTCTTTCTTTTTACTTCATGCATATCAACCAATCATTTTCTGCTCTCATCTGGAAAAATATATATAAATACGTGCGACGTATTTCACATGGCCTCCTAGTTCGAGGCAAAACAATATGGATTTGTGTTGCCTCGCAAACAATTTTAATAAAAAGCTATCGATTGGAGATTGAGCAGATAGCCTGTGGGTGCAGAGCACCAGACCCCAGTGGCTCCAGATCATTAATGTCCTCAACTGCTGGCTTCACCGGCGCAAATTTCTTCAATAAGGGGCCGGCACACAGGCTCCAGGGTTTGATTTTTAAACCAAGGTGTGCGTGGCTCGCGCACGGCCTGCAAAATCAAGACACATTTAGCAGAAACGTGTTTGTTTGTTTTCTTACTTCGTGAATACACATTTATTCCCATTCTGAGCATTCATGGCAAACGTCACCTGCAAACCAAAGAGCTCAAGTTACAAACAAAGCAAACGAGTCAATTCACAGTCCCGTAATAAGGGTTACAAAAACACCCTCATATGATCTGCTTCATGTCAAACAGCGGACATTTGTGCAGCTTTGGGATCTCCATACAGGGAAGAAACACTTGCATTCCCTTTCCCGAGCAGGTATAAAAACCTTGCTTCTGTGAGACCGTTTTAATTACCAGCTACTTTCCGTGTGCTCATGATTTCAATTTTTCTCTGCAAAGCCGTTAATGATATTCAAACCGCCTGCTGGCTACTCCGACTCCTTATTCTTCCCTTTTCATTCCTTCCCACTGAAATGTGAATACTTAAGTTTATGAGCTTATTTGTCCTACAGTCACTTTGTAAAATCTTTTTCTCACTTTCTCTGCCCAACACGACTTTTTAAACACGGGCCTCCCTGGAAGGGATGGTAATAAAGGTTTTTGGGTAGACGGTTTGGTGGGGATCGATGTGGAATATATTAGCCTGCGCTGCCGAGACCAACTTCAATAATAAAAGAATTGATCCTGTGAAGTGAAGCTTTATTCCGAGCACTGGCATGGTAAAGGGAAAAGGAGGATGGTCCATTCCAATGCTGCACCGACCAGATGGAGAATCACAGCAGGCTTTTTCACCCTCCCCCAAATTTTTCACATTGCATTTTCAATCCGGCGTTAGATGCAATCACACAATTACTGAGGGATTTCTATTGAAGTGAATGCAAGACAAAGAAGCATGTCCAATAATACAGCATATGGAAAAACATATTCAGCTGGCAATACTTTAACTGCCAAATGCAAGACTGTGGTAAAGGGGTGATAAAAAGAGATGGAATTAAGTGAAACAGATTTTTAAAAACACATAAAGATTACTGGAAGGTATTAATGCTATAATTAAAGCCGTTTGCATATTTAGTCAAATGTGAAATAATTTCTCTTAGAATTTTATGTTTTCAAAACAGAAGCCACTAATATTTCCATTAGTCACCGGACACATCTTATCCCAGCAGTGTCTCGGCAAGCAGCCGTCGGTTTGTGAAGTGCGGGCGGTAATCAAGCATGAGGGCTGGATATATAACGAGCACACTTCACAGTATGCCTAACAAGCACACTTCACACACTAATCAGCTCAAGTAGACTTGCGCCGCATCCGCATCTCTGCGTTTGTTTTCCTTCCAGCTTAGATCATGAAAACTGCCTGCGTGGTTTTAATAGGTTTGACCATCACTGATTTAACCAAGAGCACATTGAGGCGTTGCGTGGATGATTCCTGAGGTGATTAAAACAAAGTGATGAATGCAAGGAGGAGGTTAGAAGAAACAAGAGATAAACATACACACAGTTCATGTATTGATCTTAACAGCTGCTTGAGGCTCAGCTCCTCCTCACAGGGCAGCACAATCAAAATAATACACACAAATAAGCCTGACTCCCAAATTTAGGACCCTAAATAGTCTTTCCTGAGGTACCATTGGGGTTAATACTCTCATATTCAGACAAAAAAAAAAAGAGAAATCATCTGGTCTCCAATGATTACTCTGTTATTTTATTTGGGTAAGAAGGTTCTCAACTTATGTACAACCAACAGGTCGAAGTTCACGCCCCACAAAGAAAGAAAATACATAAAATAACACTAAATCACAGACAGCATTACCAGTACAAAATCCATTTAAACATAAAAGAGTCAACAAACAGAGAAATCAAATGTAAAACAAATCAAAAGTAATATTTACATAAAATAATTAAATATAACATTAATATAATGTAACAATCAAGTGTAACATAAACAAATCTATCACAACATAAAAATAATAGTATCAAATACATAAATCAAGTCAAGCAATCAAAGTAAGAAGCATAAGTCAATGTCAAATAACAACAGTTGCTTCACAATTACACCAGCTATCATAAAATAGGTAAAAGAATAAAACATAACATAAATACAAAAACAAATAAACAAATGACGACGCAGCCATCAAATAAAAAACAAACAAATTAATGACAATGAATAAAAAACATTGACAATTCAAATTCAACATTAGAATAAGAATGAAATGCAACAATCCACCTATCACATAACCAAAAATAAATCACTTGTAAGTTTAGGATAAAAGAATCAAATTTAACATAAACATAAATAAATCAATACTAACAAAACATCAAATGTTACAAAAATGTGAAAAAACAAATAATACAAACATAAACACAGCCATTAAACAATAAAACATCCACAAATCAAATAAAACCAAAAATATTTATATTTTAGAGATTTAATTCTATGACATTTTTATATGACATTTACTGTTTGATTGATTAACCAACCATGAAGCTGATATGAGCCTTAAAAGAATCCCGCAAATAAAAAAAATAAAGATGCTTTTTGGTTCTATTTCAGAAAATAGCTCAAGAGGCATGTATTATGTCATAGAACAAGACTTCATAAAGAGACTCACTCACACACGTAAACACGCAATCCGTCCAAATACAAGACTGAAAGCTTCAGCCAGTTTTGCAGAAATGGAGACTCCTCATGCATGTAAAAAAAAAACTGTCCAACATTAGGACTAAAATGGGATTAACGAGGGTTGTTTAATTGGGAAAAGTCAGAAAAGTGAAAAAACAGATGATATAACAAAGGAACCTAACTGGTTAAAAAATGAGTCTTTAAAGTGGAGTAAAAGCTGCAAACCTTCCTATCTTTGTTTAGAAATCAATGTATGATTTTTAAATAAAAGTTTCCACAAAATAAAGGACAAAACACATGATCTACAACTGGGCATGCACAAATTCCTCAATGTCCTCGAAACTATTCTGCTGTCAGGGCAGTCAATCAACCAGCAGTGGGGGGGAACAATGTGTCCCATTATTATTCAGATACATGCAAAGACACAACAACGTGCATAAAAAAAAAAAAGACTGAGATAAAAAGTCACGTCGGACAAGGCACCCTGGCTTGTGTCTTCTTTCATAGACAGAGGGGGAGAGAGAGAGAGAGAAAGAGAAAGAGAGAGAGGCACCGACGGCAGGAGCAGGACCCACACGGCGTGGTTCTAGCCAATTGCGTTCCAGAGAAGTGACCATGGCCAGTGATAAACAAAGCACCATAGATCACTCCTCCCGCAGACGGAGCCCGGCACCGGAGGCGGCGGAAGGCAGAGCGGTGGGTCAGACAAAGAAGCAGACAGCGAGGAGAGAGGACGGCAGATCGCTCACCGCCTGCACGCATCTGCCCCTCTGCTCGACTCTCACGCTTCAATTTGACGCCCTTTTGTTTTGTTTTTTGTTGTTGTTGTTTGTTTGTTTGTTTTACAACCGGAATGCCATTAGAACCAGCCGATTGGCACGGCTGCAGATTTGCTCTCAGTGACGAGAAAGAGCAAATCGAGGCACGGGGAGAAAAGAGTGAGGGAGCCGCGTTCCCCTGCTGTCGGTGTGCCGATGCATCATAAAGAGATAAATCCTTTGAAAAAAATCACAAAAAGACTTATTCCGTTACAGAAAAGAGGCCATTCAGCACTTACCCACTCAGAAGACTTGGATTCAGTGTTCATTCTAGCCCAGTGCGCGTCACCACAGAAACATCAGATATTCCTCCAAAACAGATGTGCAAGGAAGGAGCAGTGAGGTTCTCCCTCTTTTGTTTGTGAGCCTGCCTTGCTAGTTTTTTTTTTTTTTTTTTCTGTTTGCATCAGCTTGCTCTTTACAGCTTTGAAGCAGGTGGATGACAAAAACATCAATCTCTCCAGGCATATTGTGTGGCATCATGCACGCGTTGACACACTCCCTTCACCAGCCCCATACACTATAATCACACATTGTATTTTCTGCTCACAACGTCATGAATGAACATGGGCTCTAAAGGAAAGTGAAGCACAAGTGTGCAATACCGTAGAGTGTTTGTGTTGTAATAAAGTTTCATTGGATGAGGACAGGTTTTCTGCAGGTTAATGTGCCATGTGTTAAGGAAAAGTTAAACAGGCAGGTTAAAAGTGGACATTTGCTACAAAGGCCGGCATTTAGGCCATGAAATTACTCTCAGAAGTACACCAGCTCCCTTAGTTGTTAACACGAATAGAAAACCAGCCAATCACATGGCAGCAACTCAGTGCATTTAGACATCTGGATGTCGTGTAAGCAATTTGTTGAATTTCAAACTGAGCATCAAAATACAAAAGAAAGAGGATTTAATAGACTGAATGCATATTTATTGGTGTCACACTGTCATGATCTGTCTCAGTGTTTTGCATTTGTTTACTTTTCCCAGTTATGTTTTCCCCATGTCCTTAGATTCATTTTGTTACTTGTGTCTTTCTAGAATTGCTTATTATATATGTTTGTTTATTTTTAGGTTTATTATCCAGTCTAGTTAGGTTCCTCGTGTCCCTGTCTTACCAGCTAGTTTATGTATTTAGATTCTTGTACTTCTCGTGATTATAGTTTTCCTTAGATCTGTTTCCCTGGGTTTGTCATTAGTCTAGTTCTTTCCGGGTCTCTGTGTTCCCCTGCACCTGTAGCCATAGCAACCTTATCTCCCTCAGTTCCCTGCAGCAGGTCCTCACACCTGTTCACTATTCAGCTGATTACCTGTCCGCCCTTCTCATTGGTTCATACTCCACCTCCCTCTGTATATAAGCTTGTTCATCTGTATTATAGCTCGCTGATTCCTCTTGGCAACTCCTGTTATCTTCCCAAGTTCCTCCTAGCGGTTTGTTTCCTGTTTGCTCCTGAACTTGTGCTCTTTGAATGACCTGTATGTACTTAGTACTCTGCCTTCCTGCCTGCTTGTACAGGGGTTGGACAATGAAACTGAAACACCTGGTTTTAGACCACAATCATTTATTAGTATGGTGTAGGGCCTCCTTTTGCGGCCAATACAGCATCAATTCGTCTTGGGAATGACATATACAAGTCCTGCACAGTGGTCAGAGGGATTTTAAGCCATTCTTCTTGCAGGATAGTGGCCAGGTCACTACGTGATACTGGTGGAGGAAAACGTTTCCTGACTCGCTCCTCCAAAACACCCCAAAGTGGCTCAATAATATTTAGATCTGGTGACTGTGCAGGCCATGGGAGATGTTCAACTTCACTTTCATGTTCATCAAACCAATCTTTCACCAGTCTTGCTGTGTGTATTGGTGCATTGTCATCCTGATACACGGCACCACCTTCAGGATACAATGTTTGAACCATTGGATGCACATGGTCCTCAAGAATGGTTCGGTAGTCCTTGGCAGTGACGCGCCCATCTAGCACAAGTATTGGACCAAGGGAATGCCATGATATGGCAGCCCAAACCATCACTGATCCACCCCCATGCTTCACTCTGGGCATGCAACAGTCTGGGTGGTACGCTTCTTTGGGGCTTCTCCACACCGTAACTCTCCCGGATGTGGGGAAAACAGTAAAGGTGGACTCATCAGAGAACAATACATGTTTCACATTGTCCACAGCCCAAGATTTGCGCTTCTTGCACCATTGAAACCGACGTTTGGCATTGGCACGAGTGACCAAAGGTTTGGCTATAGCAGCCCGGTCGTGTATATTGACCCTGTGGAGCTCCCGACGGACAGTTCTGGTGGAAACAGGAGAGTTGAGGTGCACATTTAATTCTGCCGTGATTTGGGCAGCCGTGGTTTTATGTTTTTTGGATACAATCTGGGTTAGCACCCGAACATCCCTTTCAGACAGCTTCCTCTTGCGTCCACAGTTAATCCTGTTGGATGTGGTTCGTCCTTCTTGGTGGTATGCTGACATTACCCTGGATACCGTGGCTCTTGATACATCACAAAGACTTGCTGTCTTGGTCACAGATGCGCCAGCAAGACGTGCACCAACAATTTGTCCTCTTTTGAACTCTGATATGTCACCCATAATGTTGTGTGCATTTCAATATTTTGAGCAAAACTGTGCTCTTACCCTGCTAATTGAACCTTCACACTCTGCTCTTACTGGTGCAATGTGCAATCAATGAAGACTGGCTAGCAGGCTGGTCCAATTTAGCCATGAAACCTCCCACACTGAAATGACAGGTGTTTCAGTTTCACTGTCCAACCCCTGTAAGTCTGTGCATCTATAACATTAAACCTCTACTTACCATGCGGCCTCCTCGCAATGTTCTGCGCTCTGGTACTACCTCCAAACCCCGACCTTGACAGTAGGAACCTGCCAAAGAAAGGACCAAGCAGCGAGCGAGGAAATGATCATGCTTTCTGAGTATCTCCGGCGTGCGGCAGAGAAAAGTGCTCACAGAGCTAAAGAGGTGGAGGAGCAGCGATCGCCGTTCTGGGGCTCGAGACTGGCGATTCCTCTACCTGGCACCGGCCCGTGATGCTACACTCTCTCTCCGTCCTCCCAGTGTAAGCCACCAGCTCGGCATCGAGGACACTGGCATACCGCTTTATCCTCGCCATCAGAGTCTGTGTCGGGCGCCGCCCACTTCCTCTGTCCGGTTCAGCACAGGTCCATGCTGCCGCCGCAGGCTTTCTGTCCGCCTTTTGACTCCGAGCTTCCTGTTTGCTCTTTCTTCCGCCGTCGCTGTCAGGACACTGTTCCCCCTGTTGTGGAGGTTTGGACAGGTTCCTCCTTTTCCTTGTCCGGTGTTGTCTCCGATTTCGTTTCCATTCCCAGCCTTGCCGCAGCAATCACCCAGTGCCCCCTAGTGGCTCCCGGCGGAAGAATGAGGCATCCTCTACTCCCTCAGTGCAGCTTGCAGATTCTGTACAAACTGTTTCCGGTCCCTAAAGTAAATCTGCCGCTCCTTCATGGGTCCAGTCCGGTTTGGCTGCTGCTCGGACTGCTTATCTTGAAGCCTGTTTCCAGAACACTGCAGTGCTTCTAGCTTCAGTTCCCCAAAATAGTACGGGAAAGCCAGCATCAGCAGCCTCTGCATCCATTGAAGATCCGCCACATACCTCAGTTCCTGTTCCAGTCCTCTCTGAGGGACTGCCGGTGCTCCAGCTTCTATCTCCACTGGAGGTCAGCCGGACGCTTCAGCTCCTGCCTTTGCTGGAGGTTAGCCAGACACCTCAGTGCCAGCTTTAGCCTTTCCTGATCAGCCACTGGTTACAACAGCTCAGCCTCTTCTCCCTGCACATCTCCTTGGGTTTCTTTGGGGCATCCTCTCAGAGATCTCCTCTGCTCCTGCCTCTGAGGCTCTTCTGGATGCCTCTAAGGATCAGCAGGACGACACCTCAGCACCTGCTCCTGTCTAAAGGTAGGCCAGTTGTTCCCGTTCCAAGAGGGGTTTGAGGATGAACCGCCTCCAGCTCCAGTTCCTGAGTTCCTAGAGGGGTTCAAGGGTGAACCGCCTCCATCTCTAGAGTTGCAGTCTCACTGCAGATCTCCAGAGCTCCGCCGCAGATCTTCAGGGCTCCGCCACAGATCTCCAGGGTCCCAGCGGTTTCTGCACGGCTCTCCGGGGTCCCAGCTTGGTCCCTGGCCTCCAGAGTTCCAGCTTGGTCCCTGGCCTCCAGAGTTCCAGCTTGGTCCCTGGCCTCCAGAGTTCCAGCTTGGTCCCTGGCCTCCAGAGTTCCAGCTTGGTCCCTGGCCTCCAGAGTTCCAGCTTGGTCCCAAGCCTCCAGAGTTGCTCCAAGGCGCCTCCACGCTCCGCTGCACACCCCTAGACCACCTGTTCCGAGGGTCTCCCATGCTCCGCGGCAGACCTCCTAGACTCCTGCCCAGCCCTCATCTGGTCTATAGCTGAACTCCTGACCGACGTCCCCGAGGGTCCTCTACTCTGCTCGGCTGGCCTCCTGACCGCCGGCCTTCTTCGTTGCCGGCCTCCAGACCACCTACTCCTTCTCCAACATCTTGGACTTTTAATCAGTTTTGACTCTCATTTTCGCCCTAGTGGGGTTGCCTTGTGTTTTGTTTTGGTTCTTCACCTGTCTCCCCTTTTCATTGGTTCATAATCCACCTCGCTCTGTATATAAACTTTTTCATCTGTATTATGGCTCGCTGGTTCCTCTCGTCACTCCCTCTGTTATCTTCCCGAGTTCATCCTAGTGGTTTGTTTCCTGTTTGCCTCCTGAACTTGTGCTCTTTGAATGATCTGCCTTTACTCAGTACTCTGCCTGCCTACCTGTAGGTCTGTGTGCATCTATAACATTAAACCTCAATCTACTCACCATGCGGCTTCCTCGCCATGTTCTGCACTCTGGTCCTATCTCCAAACCCCCAACCTTGACACAGACAGGCTTGTCTTGGCATTTCAGAAACTATAGATCTGCTCGGGTTTTCACTCACACTATTTCTAGGTCAAATATCTTTTACCAGTCATAGAATATGATAGAAAGGCAAAAGTAGCTCAGATAATCACTTGTTCCCCCCATTTATGCCGAAAATGATCTCCGAACTCAGAACAGTTGAACCTTGAAGCAGATGGGATACAGCTACAGAAGACCACAACGGGGGCCACATCTGTCAGCTAAGAACATGAAACTGAGGTACGCGCTCATAAACTGGATTGAGAAAGCATTGCCTGATCCAATGGGTCTCACTTTCAGCTTTTGCATTCAGATGGTACAAGGTCAGACATTTCTCTAAAAAACGGTTAGAGTATCAATCCATTCTGCCTTGTATTAATGATTCAGATTGTTGGTATATTTTAAATATTTTAAAGAGGGGTTCTAGGAAATTATTATTAGTAATAGTTCCCTTGCTTGTAGAAGATAGATGTCAAATTACAGTGAGCTTGTCGAAAATACAAATATAAATGGTTGGAGTAGTGGAAGCGAAAAGCTAGTAAGATGTACTCTGCCTGTGTTAGCCGAATTTAGAGGTTTATAGCAACTCTGTTTATATCAGCAATATACAACGCTATGTTGGCAAGTATTAACAGGCTACAATTTTAAGTTTAGTGCTGTTTTACTCAGCCAAACAATGTCCTTTTTTCAATGTGAAGTTACTTTGTTCAGGCTTATCTTGTTAGTTTTTTTTTTGTTCCTTAATAAAATCATTCAAAATACACTGCTCAAAAAATAAGGGGAACCCTCAAATAACACATCCTAGATCTGAATGAATGAAATATTCTCATTGAATACTTTGTTCTGTACAAAGTTGAATGTGCTGACAACAAAATCACACAAAAATCATCAATGGAAATCAAATTTATTAACCAATGGTGGCCTGGATTTGGAGTCAGACACAAAATTAAAGTGGAAAAACACACTACAGGCTGATCTAACTTTGATGTAATGTCCTTAAAACAAGTCAAAATGAGGCTCGGTATTGTGTGTGGCCTCCACGTGCCTGTATGACCTCCCTACAACGCCTGGTCATGCTCCTGATGAGACGGCGGATGGTCTCCTGAGGGATCTCCTCCCAGACCTGGACTAAAGCATCTGCCAACTCCTGGACAGTCTGTGGTGCAACGTGACGTTGGTGGATGGAGCGAGACATGTCCCAGATGTGCTCAATTGGATTCAGGTCTGGGGAACGGGCGGGCCAGTCCATAGCTTCAATGTCTTCATCTTGAAGGAACTGCTGACACACTCCAGCCACATGAGGTCTAGCATTGTCCTGCATTAGGAGGAACCCAGGACCAACCGAACCAGCATATGGTCTCACAAGGGGTCTGAGGATCTCATCTTGGTGCCTAATGGCAGTCAGACTACCTCTGGCGAGCACATGGAGCCAGAAAGAAATGCCACCCCACACCATTACTGACCCACTGCCAAACCGGTCATGCTGAAGGATGTTGCAGGCAGCAGATCGCTCTCCACGTTGTCTCCAGACTCTGTCACGTCTGTTACATGTGCTCAGTGTGAACCTGCTTTCATCTGCGGAGCACAGGGCGCCAGAGGCAAATTTGCCAGTCCTGGTGTTCTCTGGCAAATGCCAAGTGTCCTGCACGGTGTTGGGCTGTGAGCACACAACAATTTGTGGACTCATACCATCCTCATGGAGTCGGTTTCTAACCGTTTGTGCAGACACATGCACATTTGTGGCCTGCTGGAGGTCATTTTGCAGGGCTCTGGCAGTGCTCCTCCTGTTCCTCCTTGCACAACGGCAGAGGTAGCGGGTCTGCTGCTGAGTTGTTGCCCTCCTACGGCCTCCTCCACGTCTCCTGGTGTACTGGCCTGTCTCCCGGTAGAGCCTCCAGGCTCTGGACACTACGCTGACAGACACAGCAAACCTTCTTACCACAGCTCGCATCGGTGTGCCATCCTGGATGAGCTGCACTACCTGAGCCACTTGTGTGGGTTGTAGAGTCTGTCTCCTGCTACCACGAGTGTGAAAGCACCACCAACATTCAAAAGTGACCAAAACATCAGCCAGAAAGCATAGGTACTGAGAAGTGGTCTGTGGTCCCCACCTGCAGAACCACTCCTTTATTGAGTGTCTTGCTAATCGCCAAAGATTTCCTCCTGTTGTCTATTTCATTTGCACAACAGGATGTGAAATTGATTGTCAATCAGTGTTGCTTCCTAAGTGGACAGTTTGATTTCACAGAAGTTTGATCTACTTGGAGTTATATTGTGTTGTTTAAGTGTTCCCTTTATTTTTTTTGAGCAGTGTACATAATAGTGTGATTTCTAATAAATAATGTATTTGATTACATGTAATTATGTTTGATTGATAAATGGATCTTAATTTTTTTAGAAATATACAGAATTTGAGGCCCTGTCCACACGGAGATGAGCTTAGTTGTATCTGCAAAGGTATTTAGTCATTTGGGTGTTGCATCCGTATGGATCTGGCGTTTTGGGAGACCAAAAACAATAATTATCCGTGTTTCCATGTGTACATGTGAAATGTGTTTCCGAAACGATGACATCATTCAACCTCTCTCTGTAACCATGCTGCTGTGTTTACATGAGTTGTCTGCACATGCCCAGTGTTTTTGTTTAGTTTCTGTGGCAGTGTTACAGCGCCACCAATGGGCCTGACATACATACCACAGCGTTTTCAGTAGTTATGCGAGTGGTTGTGTGGACGCACATTTTTTCTAAATTGTTTTGACATGATACCGTTTTTGTCTCTGTGTGTACAAGGCCTAATTCTCCTATTTAAATCTGTAATAAAGATTACTCACTGGGGAGGAAAGAATTGATCTTTCAGGTCAGATTTTCATTATAGAATATGAAACTGGTTATTTTTGTAGATTAATATAGATTAAGCTATTTTATCCTTTCATGCAAAATAGAATATATGGGTTTAGCAGATGCAATGTCTATGATTAAGGATTTAAGCTGCATCTAACTCAAGCAGATTAGGCCCTATAGCAAATAAAAAGAAACAAAAAAGTAAAATGTTAAGTCATTTTTAAATGTGTTTTTAAATAGTCTTAAGGTGTTAAAAATATTGCATTATATTTAGATGTGCTACAGGCACCAAGCTAGGAGCAAGGATTAAAAATGTTTAACAAAATTTGGTCTGTATGCTATACTTATAATAATTAATAATAATTTTCACAGTGAGAAGTTAAAGAAGTGAAATAATGTAATTGACAATTTCAATGCAATTTGCATTCCCCTTCCTTTTGTTGTTTATTTCCAAATATTAGCTGCTAAATAGCTGGGTTTTTGAATTTCTTGATTCATACTTTGTAAGTCAGTGAGGCGGTGAATTAGTGGTGAGTGGTAAGATAGGAGTGACAGATGGGTTGAAGGTATGGGTGAAATTAAGCCTGGGGTGAGCTTTGAGTCCCTTCTTGTTTGCTCTGGAGATGGACATGTGGATACAGAAGATCAACCAAAAGTCTTAGTGGATTATAATTTCAGTTGATGACACTGTGATCCACAAGGAGAGTAGGAGCATGTGAAGGAGAGCTAGGACAGGTGAACCTATATGCTGCAGAGAATAGTAATGAAAGTCAGTTGGAGTAAAGCAGTCTACAGTGTGTGTGTGTGTGTGTGTGTGTGGCTGAGAGAGACAGACTATAAATAAAGGCAGGGTAATACAGAAACTGCTTGTATTACATGCATTGATGATTGTTGTTAGCCTGGTCATGGATCACAAGAATAAGCAAATTCCACTGGATTTCCTATGGTGCTGGTCTAGTTCCCCCGTTGTATTTAATTCCTTTCCAAATTTGGTCTTTTTGAAGATAACTAGCATCTGGTTAGTTCATTTATTTTTTAAATGCTTCTTGTAGGCATCTGCATGAAACTGTGGTTATGTGACTACAAAGTTATTGTTGTAAATATTATAAAACAGGTCCTTTCATATTTATTTTAGTTTGATAGGGGTCACAATCTTTTATATTTTCGCAATAATCTGTTCCAAATTGGGATTGGAAGCGCAATTACTAGAAAAAGGGTGCAATATCAGATTTTTAAAAAGTAATATCAAATCAAATAAACTGGAATAGAAAAAAATCTGGATTTTTGGATTGCTTACCTGCATGATTCTACCAAAAGAGTAAACTGAAAATAAGCTATTTTTAACAACCTGCGTACGAAGCAGAAGTAAGGAGCGAACAAAATCAAGAAAAGTGGGCATGAACTAGGATTATGGATTATCAACGAGGCGATGCGTCTTAAACTCGAGTGTGACGTAATTATCAGATATGAGGTCACATTTCCGAAGTAAATCGAATGCAGAAAATTTCGGCATTCGTGCATTACCTGCTCTAACACGATAAAAATTCGGATGTGTAAAAGGTTTACTTATGTCAATATCTCTGATTTTAAAATTGAACACTTCAAGTGTCTAAGTGGAAATTCCGATATTTTTCGAAAATCCCTGAAGGCAGCTGGATGACGTCGACTGTTTTGCTTTTGGTGGCGGGATGCGGATGTGTTGCTCTCAGTTTGGCTGTTTGTGTGCGTTGGTTTTTAACAACCTTACTCAAAGTATACCAAATCAACCTATCTTAGTTCACCAAAGTAATTAAAGTAATAAGTTCTCTGATATCCTGAGTGACATTAGTGACGTTTGCGTTGAAGATCTCGGCATTGTTATTAATTGACGGCTGAAAGTATACTTCAATGGAGAGCTTACTAATACGAGACAACCCGCTGCTTTTACCTCTCAACAAGGAGAAAACGGTCTATGATGGATTTATAACCGTCCAGGTAGGTGTTCTCGCGTAGAGGTCGATGCTCTCTATTTGTTCGAGCAAATGTCCAAACTGTGTTTAATTCTCTGCGTCACTGACGGTTCCGTGCGTCACACGCATTTTAAATCCCTGCAGTTTGCATTGCGCAGGTTTTTACCGAATCTAAACACTTTTTACATTAGTGTAAATACACGTGTCTGTGTTTACAGTTGACTTATTGATCTCATCGAGTCACATGGCAGCATTAGAATATGTTTGAAGGATATGAGGTCCCTTAAAATAGTGGTAGACTATTAAAACGTTTACAAATTTCGGATTATTTGTTCAAGTCGACGCTTACAGTTTATATATAAAGGTGCTGCGTTTATTTATACTCACCCCCTTTACTCTGATACCCCTAAATGAGTTGTAGTTCAACCAGTTTCCTTCATAAGTCACTTAATAAATATAGTCCACCTGTGTGGGATTTATTCCCAGTATATTAACAGTGAGGGAGAACGTTTTGGCTAAATTAAAAGGACAGTTGTGTTACAAACAATATCCCAAACTTTAAACATCCACAGAGCTGTGTTCATTCATCATCCAAAAATGGAAAGAGTATGGTACAACTTGGCCATCCACCTGAACTGACAGGCTGGGTATGGAAAACAATAGCCAGAGAAGCAGCCAGAAGGCCCATCGTTATTATAGAGGAGCTGCGGAGATTTACAGCTCTGGTGGGAGAATCTGTTGCCATAACAACTGTTGGTCTTGCATTGCACAAATATGAACTTCATGGAAGGGTAGAAAGAAGAGGGCCATTCTTGAAAGAAAGCCATAAGACGTCCTGTTTGCATCTTCCCAGAAGCCATGTAGGAAACAAAGCAAAGAGGGAAAAAAGTGTGTTCTGGTCAGATCAGGCCAAAAATGTAACTTTTTGGCCCCAATGCAAAACACTCGGCTTCACCCTGAACGCACCATCTCACCTTGATGCATGAGGATGGCAGCATCATGCTGTGAATATTTCTTCAAAATGGACAAGAAAGCTTGTGAGAATTGATGGGAAGATTGGCAGTGCTAAATACTGGGTGATCCTGGAAGAAAACCTGTTAGAGGATATAAAAGAATTGAGACTGGGTCAAAGGTTCTGGAATGGTTTAGATCAAATCAACTTTGTTTGTTAGAATGACCCAGTCAAAGTCCAGACCTTAATCCAGTTGATATTCTGTTGCAAGACTTGAACATTTAGATGCTCTCCATCCAGTCTGACTAACCTACAGCTAATTTTCAAATCATAACATTGCACTTTCCTGGTTTGCAAAGCTAGTAGAGACATATGTGGAGCAGTGAAAGGTGGCTCTACAAAGTATTTACTCAGGAGGTCAAATGCATGCCACAGTTTTCTGATGTTTTTGTGTTTGTGTAAAAAAAGAAAACCATGCATCCTTTTCCTTTCACTTCACAATTACTCACTACTTCGTGTTAGTCTATCACACAAAATCCCTGTAAAATACATTGAAGTTTGTGGTTGTACCAAAATATGAAAAAATAGGTGCATTATTACTTTTGAAAGGTACTGTATGTTTTCTCTAGGAAAGAGACTTCAGAATAAGAATACTCCTCCCTTCAGATCTCCAACTGAAGAGGGCCAGGTACTAATAGGGTCACCTTCCTTTGTCAATATATGCTTAAAAACCAAGCATGATGTCATAAATATTGTTTTTCTTTAAGCCTAACCAAAGAAGATGTATTTGTTCCTACCTTTGACTCTGCAGGCTGCACTGCTGTTGGCAGCTGAAACACCTGTTGCGTGAATATGAGCACATATTGAAGCAGGTAAATGTATAATCTGTTGCTCGTGGCATCACCGTATCAAGTGAAACGTTGTGTCTGCCATCCCTGATTAATATGTTGTCGTTTCCTGTGTATTTATCGCCATGTCATGTTGCCTTCTTTATGCCCTACTATTTTTTTCCCCACTGTTTAATTAACATTGCCTGGAAAATGTCCGCATTTGTTACGTGGGCCCCTCAGGGTTATTTGGATGAGATTGATATTTCACCCTGGGCTGCAAAGTTCATTATTTTCACAGCCTTTAAGCTATCATTAATTATTTAAACGGGTGGCAGCACACATTAATCACAAACACTGTGTTTGATTTGAATGGCTGGCTGAAGGAAAAAAAATAGACAGTGTCACTTCATTATACCTTCATTCAGGGATGTCTTTCTCACAGAGGCTGCAGCAGTCTGCCGATCTTGCCAGTTTCATTCTGGAGTTGAAGACTGTCTTGGTAAGGAGAAGGATGATATTCTCTACATATATATAATTATGAGCAACAGATGCACATCTTATTTATGTTATCAAACATTCCTATGAGCATTGGATTGATTAGTGGTTAGGTGAAACTGGCTCTGATTCAGTTTAGTTTGTGGGGAAATGATATTGGTCAAAGTGGTATGATCTTCTCCTTTTGCATGTTTGTTGCAGGAAGTGGCCCTAAATCGATGTCCCGAGGGTCGCTCCGTCCCGCCTCCTCGATATTATTCCCAGCTCATCTCGGAGATGGAGACTCTCGGATGGGATAAGTAAGGGTAGAAACATTATTAAAGGAGCACTGGCATTAACAAAATGCTCAAATAATAAAAAAAAAGGTTAGTTTTAACATTTATTTAACAGACAAAGTACAAATAAAATGTCCCCACCGATCAACTTTATTATTTTCAAAAGTGTAAACAAATCTTGAAGTCGATATCAGCAACTTTGTTGAAAAAAGTTGGAATGACATTACAATCACAGGAACTGATGATGGTAAATGATGTGTTGAATAGTAGATTTTAAAAAAAGAAAACGTGTAGGAAAATCAACTTAGAAGAATATTGCAAACAGGAATTATGAGGATAATTATTGTACTTAAATATTAAAGGCATTAGTTGTAGTTCTACTACTACAGTTGCTGCCAGAGTTTCACATCTGCTCGGCATGACTTTCAATCATTTATTTGAAGTAAAAATAATTGAAATATTTTATTTATTCTCAATGGGTAGAGTGTTTGAAACATACAACTACAATGACATTTTAAAATAAGAATTGGGTGCACAGGTTTATATCTATTGTGGATTTTTTTCTTATCCATAGTATACCTACCTTTTACCTCCTACCTCATCTCAAAAAGCACGAGGCGCTCTAAACTTTACTAGTAGAAGGCTGTTCTGACTTTGGGCCTGATAAAACACAGTGGACCAAAACCATCAGAGGAGATGGCACCCAAATCCTTCACTAAACAATGTTAATTTATTTCTGCTTTGGGTTCATTGCAAATATGATGCGGATAGTCAGTTTATCCTGCTACTAGGAAAGAAATTTATTGGTCATTGCACATGTACATTACAACAAAATTTGTCCTCTGCATTTAACCCATCCCTTACAGGGAGCAGTGGGCTGCCATTGTGCGGCGCCCGGGGAGCATTCTGGGGCTAAGGGTCTTGGTCAGGGACCCAGAGTGGTAATCTGTGGGATACGAACCTGGCCCCTTGTGTCCCCTCTGGAACACAAACCCCCCTGTTCTAACCACTAGGCCACCACTTTAACTTTTTATTGATGATGACATGTATTTAGTTGCACCTGTATATTGATTTATTCCTACTGTATTATAATAGGTTTTGTGATTCATAGACCCAGGCCAGCTGACAGCTTTGCCAGAGCCTGGGACAGAACTGTCCTTTTGCGCCCCCCGTGCATAGACCTGTTCAGTGTCTAAAGCTGATGTTTAAAAAGAACGTAAATATGTTAAAACTTATATAAATTTATTTGGCTTACAGAGAAAATCAAGTAACACTGAAACAATTATTTGTTTTTTAATGAACAGCATGTTAACATGGTTCCATTTCCCACTTACATATTCCCAGGACACTGTGCAAGTAATTTGTCTGTGGAATTGCTTGCTGATGGAGCATATTCTTTTAAGTGATCCTAATATAAGCTTTGCTTTTTTTTTCCCTTTTCTGTTAAGAATCTCTTGTACTGTACGAACAGTGGATGGAAAAGTTACAAATGCATTTTTCAAGTTTTCTGTTTATTCCCCAGAGGTAAGATCAAGTTGGTATGAAGGAAAACTCCACTGCTTCAGGTGGCTAAATGGAACAGGCATTTTCCTTTTTTTTTCCCCTCTCCCATAGCTTTCAACAACACACCTCCACATTAACAAGGGGTTCTTAATGACTTCCTTATTTTTAGTTATTGAGTTACAGTTAAATCCAGGCCGCCTTTAATAAAGCTCAGCTCTTGTGCGCTGATGGGCCTGGCTAATACCGTCGTCAGGAGAAAGCAGTTAGCAGGAAGATATGCGTTCTCCCTCAGCTCGGATTAATCCTTGACTACCAGACTCATTTTCCACTTTCCTATTAATGACCACGACTGCAATTATGATATTAGCAAAATGCAAATGGCTCTAATTGAAGACTCTCAGGTTTTAATAGGGGATGGGGGGGTGAAGGTATGCTTAATGCTAGAAATGGGAATGACATCATTTTCAGTGCGGCGTTACGGTTAGAAAGCATTATACACAGCGGGCCTCAATCTCCAAAGCACTCGAGGTTTGCTTAGCGTCTTAATTGGTATGTGCCGTGCTAATAGCCACCGGGGGTTTCAGCTGTAATTCCGTCTGCTGATTGGACCAGGTAAAGTGAGTCTTCTCTTCTCTGCCACATGCCTCTATTTTGACATAGTGTGGTCATCTTGTTAGGCTGCAGATGGCAAACCTGTGGCAAAAAATATGTTAATTAATGGAAATGGGGTCAAGTAGGTCAGCTGCTATCTCTTGGTTCCACCAAAAACGTGGACCTGATGGCTCCTGGGCTCATTATAGGCACAGCTGGTGCTCTGTGTTCACAACCTGTTGGAGAACGTGCATAGCTTCATGTCTTCTGATTGCAGTGTTATCACTCCGTCACACTGCGGTGGTGTTTTTTTGAGGCCGGCTGTAAATACTTCCCAGCAGCATGGCTCTGCTGGGCCTTTTAGGCCCACAGCTGAGGGATTGCAGGACTATCAAAAAAAGCTTTTCCTCTTCATCCCTGTTTATAGTCCAGCTGAAAAATGACTCCCCCAACCTTGTAATGTAAACGTGATCGCTAATAGTATTGGGAATTCCCGGGTTACAATCTCTATGTAATGTTGGTGTCCTGGTTATCACAATAACACTACAACCAGACTTATGAGCCTGTATTTCTTTATGCTGTGTGAAATGACTGAATAGTTCTTCTTATGCACTGGATTTGTCTGTGCCACGGCCCATTGTTTCCGTTTTGCATGTATATTTTGTCATACAACATACAGTGTTGATTGCACTATTTATGAATCACATGGTCAACATGCACATAGTACAATAGAGATACGCACTTAAGTTGCACGGTATAGAAGTGGCTCACATTGCTGCAGAGTTGCAAATGGGATGCTCTCATCAGTCTTCCCGGCAAGAGGTCGGACTATCAGGCCAATTCCATCACGGCTAAGCAGGGGTGGCAGCTTGTCCCTGGTATCTGGGCTGTGGGACCCTGTAGCAGAGATGGAAATATGCACGATCTTGACACAGTTGTGATCAGGTGTTTACACATCCAGGGCATGAATATGAAAATCATTTTGCAATGATTGTAAATCATTCCACTTTTTTTTCCAAGGTGTAATGATTTACTGTGGGAAGGTCATTTCAGAAGCTTATTTCTATTTTCCACAACCAGCTCTGATCTGGGTTTGTGATTGTTGTGTTGTTTGAACACCCAGTTGTTCCCAGGTTTTAACCATGTATGTCTTGATCTGAGGTAAAGTTGGAATAACTTGAGGTAGTTTTTTTCTCCATGTTTCCATTCTCTTGCTAACTTTAAACATTGTCTTTAAAAATAATTGGCTGGCTTGGTCTGAAGGTTTATAGTTTATGGGTGTTTTAATCCCAATAAAATGTCCACCTGAAGATGTAAAGAATTGTCTTCTCACTGAGTTTCATGTAGATGCTAAATAATAATGAAGCGTTATTCTCTGTGCTCAAACATTGTTAAAATGTAACACGAGGAATGATTTGCATTAGTCGGCACCGATACTATGAAGCTGTTTGCTTTCAGTGTGTTGATGTTGTTATTGTAATGACTTGTGAGAATTGTTGCCCTTCTCTGTGGCTTTGAGTGCGAATGTGTGAGAGAACAGAAGGTTTTTATGAGCTGGGCCCAAATGGACATTGTCCCCCTTCATTCCATCACTTCCCTAAGTGTGTTTCTGAACATTACTTATCTCTAGCTCCCCCATAAATCTTGACTAGATATACAGCTCTGTCCGTCTCATCACAGAGCCTCCATTGTAATATACTGTAAATCTGGCCAAGTGATGTTTAGGTCGTTTGTCTCAAATCAGTTTTTTCGTCTTGAGGCCTCAGTAAACCAGGGGTAGACTTCATGATTGGTTGTAACCCATTCAAACGGTCCCAGTGCCGTAAATCTGACAGCGGTGTTGGTGAATGGTTGCGCCACATCAACATTTTGTTCTTAGCCTCTCAATAGATTGTAATAAGGACATGAAGGAGAGTCTGATTTATAGGATAGGACTCAAAAAGTTGAGACACATTATTTTCTGACAGTTTAAGTCCTCTTTTATTAACGCCACAGCCACTGTACTGTAGTGCTAATTCATTTCTAGGTAAAGTGCTGGTTCTAGTGGCCTACTCAGTCATTTCCTGCACCGTCTGTATTTTAAGTATTTTCCAGGTCTGGATAATAATTGGAAAATAAAAATAACAAGGAAAAATGATCCATGGTCCTTCAAAAACATTTTGCCACTCGTGCATTTTTTAGTATTTGCTTTGTTTTCACACCTGAATGTTTCAAGACATGAAAAATATGTGTATTAGACAAACCCTTATTAAATCAAGAATAACTGTAATTAAGCACATGTTTGTACAGCTGAGTTTAATTTCATTAGCCACACCCAGGACTCATTACTGCCTGGACTGCAGAATCAAGAAATCACCTAAATAGAAACTGTCAAGCAGCATCAAGTAGACTAAAAGATTTCCAAAAACTCTTCCTGTCTGATCTGAACGAATTCAAGAACAGATGAGAAACAAGCTATTTCTAAAGCTTTGGAGGAGGTCAAAACAGAATAATATCTAAACCGCCATCATGAAGGCCTCATTTGCCTAAAGTAAGGTCTGTGTTCATTATCTGAAAATAAAGAAAGAGACTCGGCAAAAATTCAATTCAATTCAATTCAAAAATACTTTATTAATCCCAAAGGGAAATTAAATGGCATCCATGAGAAAGTCCCTGGGCGACAAACACTACTGATCAAAACAACACAAAGACTCGTCTCACAATTGACAAACAATAACTTGGTTTTCATCAAGATATTCAGGAAAATCTTTGGTGGACTCATGTGAAAAAGTGGAACTTTCTAGGAAGTGTACGTTATATCTGGCATTAAAGAACATTGTACAAACAGTCAAACATGGCAGTGGTAGTGTGATGGTCTGGGGTGGCTTCAGGACCTGGACAAATTGCCATAATTGATAGAATGTGTTCTGCTCTCTAGAAAAAAATCCAATGGACAATGTCTTTACATCATTTCATAACTTTTGGGCCAGCACACTTAGGTTATGCAACAGGACAATGATCCAAGGCAAACCAATAGGTCTACCTCTAAATGATTCAAACAAACAGGTATTGGAGTGGTCTAGTCAAAACCTGAACGTGAATGCACTTGAGATGCTGTGGCATGACCTTAAACAGGTCATTCATGTTTGAAAATTCTCTGCTGTGACTGATTTAAACCACTTCTGTAAATGGACTGAACTTATATAGCGCTTTTTCAGTCATGCAGACCACTCAAAGCACTTTACACTAGAGCTGCATTCACCCAATTGCACTCACTCACACACCGAAACGCAGATCGGTAGGCAACTTGAGGTTAAGTGCCTTGCCCAGGGGCACATTGACATATGGCAGGAGGAAGCTGGAATCGAACCCACAACCTTTTGATTGCAAGACGACTACTCTTCCTACAGAGCCACAGTCACCTCAATAGTTGTACAAAATTCCTCCTCTAGGATGAAAAAGACTGATTACCAGTTATCACAAATGCTTGATAGGAGTCACTGAGGCCAAGGATGGTACATTTAATTAGTAGATTTAGGGTGCAATTACTTTTTCACATCAGGCCAGGTTGGTTTTCAAAGCCTTTTGTTAATGAAACCATTATTTTAAAATTGTTTTCTGTGAATAAAATAACTTCTTATCATTAAGACCCAGTATCAGAAATCTTTTCTTTCTTTTTCTTAGCACAGTTTTCCCACCTCGCCTCATAAGTTTTAGGAGCTTTGCTTCTAAAAATATTCATCAAATGTGGCCATTTAGAGCAGTGAAGATCTAAATCTGTTCTGTCCATCCCCAGGATGCTTTTCATAGACATGGACTTCCAAACATTGAAACTGAGAGCTGAGGACTCCTCTGGAAGGCAGCACGTTCTCACTGTGAAACTCAAGTCAAAGGTGAGCCACTCAGTGCAGCACTCACAGGAACTTTACAGCAACTCCATCACTGTCACTCCAAAAATTGTTCATCATCAATTGGAATACTCCATGGCGACCTGCAGTGAGTCCAAATCACAACAGGCCCACTTCTCCAAAACTGCATACAAGGAAACATCAATTTAGATGATAGCAAATCTGTGATTTACATCTGTGCCCCTAAATGTAGGTCAGACTGGTGAGGGTGTGGAGAGACATGATAACCTGCTGTGACTGAGATGTAACTCAGATAATGTGTCTCTTCACAGACCTCAGCAGGATGGGAAAAGCTTCCTGTGTACACAGAGAAAACCAATAAAGTCACACTAATCTTCATATAACTGCTGCTGTCAGTCATTGCTTTCACTTTTTATTTTTTTATTTCTTTTTTTTTTAATTTAATGGTCAAAAAGCAGAGGCTTAGTGTTCCACCACATTTTTGGATGTTTTGGATGGTCAAAATGTCCAATTATACTCAGACCAGAGCAACATTTTCCACGTTTGCCATTCCTTGATAAGTTTGCACCTGTGCTATACACTTACCATTTTTGATGTTCAAACCTTTACATTTGTATTATAACCTCGGCCTGCTTTAAACATCTTCACAACTTTATACCTGATGTGTTTCTTAATCTTCATGACGTTGTTTGTTCACAAACAGCTTCATCACAAGATCACAGACGCTCCTTAAAAAACCTTGTGAGGCCCTCACAGAAAAGCTTTTATTTTTTACTGAGATAAAATTACACACCAGTAGACTCTATTTATTAATTAACTCCTTACATCATGCATTCATGCCTCCTAATGTGAATTTTAAAACTTGAACTTAAAGAGCAGTTTAGGTTAAAGCTTAAAATAAAAAAAGGAAAGAAAATGGCTTGAAAAAGTTTTCTTTTATGAGTGCACAAAGTTAATAAAAGCATCAGTTGGGTAGCAGGAGTGGAAGGAGCTCAGGGTGGGGCTTCAGAGTCTGGGCACGGTGGCATGGTGAGATGGTGCTTACCTAAGCTGGGATGACCTCCACCGGGGATAAGGGAGAACTGTGAGACCCCACACTGTTCCCACCTGCCCACCTGGCCCTCCTCAGCCCTCTGGCACCTCCTGGCCTCCAGCTGCCATCCCCAAATCCAGCGCCAGGTCATTCTTCACTAGGCACAGCTTTGGAAGAAGGAGTACTGGCATGGACACATGGAGGCTTGGAAGTGAGGGAGAACTGGGGAAGGACATGGAGTTTTGTGATGTTGAAGGTGAACAGAGAGTTTACCTAATGTGTGCAAACCAAAGCTTCTCAATGAGCTTCTACTATGGTTTTACCAGCATGTTGAATCTAGGCCAGCTCTACTTGTTTCTTTAAAATGAATAGAGGCTGGTGGACTGATGTGTTCCTCAAAATTAAAGAAAAGGAAATAGCGTTTATTTCCCTGAATTGTTTTATAACTCCAAAACTGTATTTTGCAATATCTAAAATATGGAACATTTGGACAAGAACTAATCAAACAGATGCAATAACCTGCAGGACTTTAACGCTGATAGAGACTGGAAGACTAAAGTCATGTTCAGTGCCTTGCAAAAGTTTTCCAGTACTTTATTAGGTTTTTATGTGCCTAGATCAGCACAAAGTAACACATGATGCTGAAGTGACAAACAAATGAAAAAGGATTTTTCGTTACAAAGACAAGTTATGAAATGTTTGGCATGTATTTGTATTCAGCTCCCCTAAGTCAATAGTTTTTAAAGGCCAGCTATCACTGCAACTAGAGCTGCAGGTGCTTTGAGGGATCTCTTTAGCAGATGAGCACATCTGAGGGACCAAGAAGCTCAGTCAGATTGGATGGAGAGTGTTCGTAAACATCAATTTTTCATGTCTTGCCACAGATTCTCAATTAAATTTAGGTCTGTACTTTGTCTAGGCCCTTCTAATTCCCAAATATGCTTGGATCTAAACCATTCCATAGTATCTCTGGCTAGAAACTATCTAACACTATCCTCTCTCGATTTTATTTAGTGGTATATGAGTAAAGAGGCCTGAATACTCTCTCTGCTGCAAACCGCTCCAGTGTGTGCTATAGGTTGTGACTCATGGAATGGTAGGGTGCTTGGTAGGGAACCTCACAGTCCAGTCCCTCTTTGCTTTCAGTGGATAACGTAGCATGATTAACTGAAGCATAATCATGCTATCAAAAATGCTGTGCTATAAACAAAAGTTGGATGCCGATTTCATAACAAAATATGTTTTTGAGTATTTAGTCCCATAAATGACCTCCGTCTTCTATATCCACAGCATCCAGCAGAGGCTCCTGACTGTTCAGCTGACCTGCCAATCCCTTTGACCATCACCTGGACACCACAGGTATGTATTCATCCACAGATCTTAGAACTTAAAATAACTAATATGTTTATGTCCTGACCAGGAGCAGCACTATTACTAGTGTGTTATGTTACCATTAGGATCTTTAATTTGCTAGATATTACACGATTATAACTTTGTGTGGTTACAACACCAATTTTTTTTTCATTAGGAATTGACATGTTAAGTGAAATTTCAGGTTCTAGAGCCCTGAAGCCATTTTTGTCTTTATCCTTGTACCGATCTTCTTCCTCTGCAGGAATGACTTTCATTAGCCCCGTTGTTTGCTTCAGTCTGTTAAATTCACAGCTGTCACGGCGCTGGCGTGAACTGCACCTCTGACCATAACTGTGGGAGCTTTAAATCTAGGAACCAGACATCAAATGTCTGTGATGCATTTCTGTTCACACTTTAATAGGCTTTATGAAGTCTGGAAACGAATGAAATTTGATCTAAATACTTTTCCAGGTCTGGATAGATATGAAAAAATGGAAACAGACCATAAATATGTATAAAAGAATGTGTTTTTCTAAGGCCCTGAAGTGCATCTAGTCCAACGTAGCTCACGCTTTTTTACGGAAACATTTTCCCTTACGTCAAATAATTTGTTAAAATCCCTGCTTAGGCTCGTCAATCCTATATCACATATCTTCTTGTCTTGTAAGTTGAATCCTAGAAGGTCCACAAATATTCTTGAATTATTCTCAGAATCATAATGATTATGAAAACTTCGGCCTCCTAGGTACCAACTCATCTGAGTCTGAGCGCAATCTGGAGATGAATGCCTTCTCCACATCTGCACGCCCTACTCTAGGGACACAACTTATACTTATACCAATTTCTATGTGTAACGGGATTGGGTGTGGCTTGGTTTTATTGGTATAGGAGGCATGGATTGGTCTTTGCGACTGCATGATGAAAACATGGCTGTTTTATTTAAGTGGTGCCCAGCCAGCAGGGTATAAATGTGATGAGGTTGTAGCCAAAGCACAGGCCCAGCGAGGCCAGTCCTGCTTCTAAGTTCTGAAAAGACCCAGCCCCATTTCATATGCTGCCACCAAGCTTCCATACACTCCACCCAGAACCGTTTTATGCTGCCACCACAATAGTTTACTGCCATGACAATTCACCAGATCTGTTGTGCTAGCTCAGATCACATTTTCACATGCAATGGGGATCCCAAGCCCCATGTTTGGTTTTTGCCGCTGAAATGGGGTCTCAGTCTGGTGTGAAGCGGACCTAAATGTATGCAGATTTATTTATGGACACAAAAAATGCTGTTTTTTGTTTTTCCCAAAAATGTTGTAAAAACGTCTCATTCTCCATGAGCTGACTGCTTGTATAAACCCCTGTCGTTTTATAATGAGAAGCATTGCGGCCTTTTGTGAGGAGAAAATGAAGAGCTCCACAAAAATCCTTGAATCATTCTGAGTCATAATTTGATGGAACCTGTCTCCATATGCTCGATTAACACTTTTTCTTGTAGCCCCTCAAATTTAGTCTGCTGTAATCGCCATAAAGGTGCTTTGATGTAGAACCAGCTGTGGGCTCTTTGTATCCCTGTGCTTCCTCGTTATTGTTGTTTGTTGTCCTGCTTCTTTCATCTTTGTCACAGCCTTCGAGTCTGTGCGTCGCTGACACACACACACACACACACACAATCTTAGCATCTCTTTCCTCAAACCCACCAACTCTCTGCCTCTCTGACTTCTTTTAACAGTGCTTACTGACATATCTCAGCTCAGCTCTGCAATCAGGTTCTGGGCTTAATTACACACCAGGAAGAACAGTCCAGTTCAGTGGTCTGATAGTGTGTGTGTGTGTGTGTGTGTAAGTGTGTTCCTGTTTTGGCATCACAGTGAGAACCATTTTCCCGATTTCACCATCAAATTGAGGATCATTTGTACCAAAGTGAGGACATTTTGCTGGTCCTCACGACCTATTTTGCTAATGGTTAGGTTTAGGACTAAGGTGTGAATTTAGGTTAAGGTTAGGGTTAGGCATGCACTGGTAATGGTTAGGTTTAGGGTTATTGTCAGGGTTAGGGCATAGAAAGGGTTGAAAATGACTGAAAATCAATGGAAGTCAACACATGGTCCTCACTACACATAGCAAAACAAGAGTGTGTGTGTGTGTGTGTGTGAGCTGATACATGGCAGCCGTACAGTGAGAACCAGCTTAGAACAGCGCTACCGTATGGAGTCTGTCTGCCTGCTGGGCCGTTGATAGATCTCTCCCACTCTGCGACATGAAGCGTGTGTTTGTCTTTGTGTGTATACATATATGCGTGTGTGCTTGGTTTTAACTGTGCCAAGTGTGTATTTGTTGTGTGTTATGTGTGTGTACTTGGTTGTGCAGAGGGAAGGGCCTGTCTGTCGGCAGCCCTGACATGTTCATTTGAATGAGTAATTATTGCCTGCTCTGTTACAGGGCCAAGATGTGCCACTCAGTGCGTTTGTATGGAACAAGATGTGGAAGAGAAATAATTGTGTGTGTGTGTGTTGTTCATGTCCTTCATGCTTGCACGTTCTACAGTACGTCAACCATCAGACATTAAATATGTGAAGATAGAAGGTGTTGAGACAATTGATACAGACTTTCCAACAGTCAGGATTCCTCCAGTCTTGAAAATCTGGAACAGCATTGAGTTGGATTTAAGCATTTAACCAGTTCAGAAAAAAATATAGAAACGTTTTTGTGATTCCGTATTTTATTCCCTCTCCTGTTGCTTGCATCCATCCATCCATCCATCCATCCATCCATCCATCCATCCATCCATCCATCCATCCATCCATCCACTATAGCAGTAAAGATATTGACTGCTCTTAACTTCCCAACTGAATCCACTCTAAATGATCTCAAGTCCAACCAAACATGCAATTGTGATGAAATTTCTCATTTTGTCTCACTTTCAAATGAGCAAATTTGGGTGAATTTGTGCTTCCTTGTTGTCATTTCCAAAAGAATTAGGGCATAAGCAGAATTTTAGATGCAAATTAGTAAATTGAGTCAAATACAGGGAACAAGCAGAAAAGAACAGTACTGCATGTTCTTGTTTTTTTTGTGTGTCAAAATGATGAAATTGAATAACTGACAGTTATGTTTCGTTTTTAGTTTCTAAGTACATTAGATAATAAACGTTTCTGTAGAAAATATGCTTCTCAGGTTATCGCTGAGAAGATGAATAGTTGAAAAGGGTTAAAAGCAGAGAGATGTAACAGCATCTTCAGCATTTCTGCTCTCAGAGCTGAATGGAGGTCAGGGAGAGACATCATACATAGATAAAGAGAACTGATTGAGACAGCCAAGGAGCAACACTCAGCTCAGACTCAACTCCTTTTATCCTCTGCTGCAGCCTCCAGCTCTCACTGAGGTTCTTCTCTGATCGAGCAGGAATTTAAGTAACAGCTGAACTGGGCCTCGAGTAGTTATCCTGGGCTCTAACTGTAATCATAGCGCTGGCATTAATTGGGCTGTAATTGCTGAGGCTCTCAGCACCTGGACGAAGCTTAATTGTGTGCACTGTGCTGGCACAATGACCCATAATTTTTGGTTCATTTTTTCCCCCTATTTTTTTTTCCTCTCATTCCATCTGCATTGCTCTCCCACACCTTTATCAGCGTCTCTTTCTTTTTTCAGTGCTTGTGTTTATGAGAGCATGTTTAATGCAGCTTGAGTTGCTGCGGTTTTTAATCAACTTGTTTTTACCGATCTTACTTCTGTTTTCTTTCAATCTTAAATATCATGACGGAAGCTTTCTAAAGGTAACTATGCACCTCTGTTTTTAACTTAGACTAAATCTTTACTGATACATGCCTAGTCAGGTTGATCTGTTCTAGCTTTGATCGGTTTGTAGTAAAGATCTCTGACTATGGATAATGTTTCAGTTGATGTCAGGTCTCACAGTAACACTTTGTCACGAACCCTTGCTGGTTCTGGTCTTGTAGAACACTCTGGAGCAGCTCCACAGCCAGTTCCTGCTGGTTCTGGAGTCCCTGACAGACTTCTGGGACGTCCTGGATGAGATCGACAGGAAAACCTGGGTTCTAGAGCCGGAACGACCCAGCCGATTCGACACAATGAGACGGATCGCCATTGGTAAAGTTTACTACATCCTGTCACATGTTGCAGCTAAAACACAGTTTCATGAAATGTTTGTGATGTGCAACAGGCAGAGTATAACAAGATCATAGTACTAAATAGAGAATTGGCATTTCAAGACAAAATACAATTTAAAAGTCAGTTGCTATTGTTCCATTTTTTTCCCCAGTTGTGAACGAGTGACACATTTTCCACATTAAAGATTTCAGCTACCTTAAATCACTTTAATGTCCATAAACCAACCATTCTCAATGGTCGTCAGAAATTAAATCAGTCTCACGAGTTGTTGATGAAGTTATTTCTTGTGAAGGTGAGTTCTTGACCTTTCCAGGAAGTTTAACACTGCACTCAGAAGAGATTTCTTTTAGATGTTGCCTGAGGGTTCCTGAAAAGTCTGGAATTTGACTTCAGTATTTTCCAGGTTAGGATAAGTATGGAAAAATGAAATTGGAGTATTTCCAGACTTGAATTCCTATGCCATTGTCCAATTGTTATGTCCTAACTTCCTTATTTTCCTTTTGTTCTTCCTTGTTTCCTATCTTCCTTACTTCCTTCCTCGTGTCCTTCCTTTCTTCCACCTACCCTAAAGTGGAGATATGGCTTCATTTTAGCAATGAGCTGTTGTTGGAAAAAGATTGACTTAACAACTCATCTGTGTGTCCAACTTAACAGAGCTGTTCAGAATAACACCCAAACTCATTACTGCAGAGTGACTGCTAGTACTTGTCTTGTTTTACCTCCCTTCCTTCTGTCCTTCCTTGGTTGCTTGCTTGTGTCCTACCTCTATTCCTGCAATCTCCTTCATTTGGTCCTCACGTCCTTGCATCCGAAGCCCCAACCTCTGTTGTGTCCTATTTCCTTCTTTCTTGGAGTATTTGATATTTTTAAATGAGTTTAAAGGACTGAAAACTCTAGAAAGTTGGGTCTCAAATAGTTTGGACTTTCCACATGAACATTGTGTAGGAACCCTGTTATCAGGATTAGGCTTTATTGGAAGAATCGATATGAAAGATCTAAAATAGTTTACGAATTCTTTTAGATTTTCTAAAGAAAATGAGAAAAGATCCATGCATCCATCCGTCCCTCCAGACTGTAGTTTTTGCAGGTTTCATCTATAAACCATTGACCACTGCAGATATTCCTATCATTAATTCATATTGAAGTTTTGTATTTATACTTTAAAAGGCATCTAAAAATGGACTTAGGAATCAGAAATTCTGAGTCTGGAAAAGTTAGGAATTTCCACATGGAAAGAATTTGCAGCTTTGAAAATCTATGCTCATCCCAACTACCAAAAAACTTCTAATGAAGCTTTATTTTAGAGCAAATGATTTTAGTGTTGATAAACAATATTAGTGTTGCTTAATATAATATTTTGTTAATGGTGCATTCACGGACAAATGGACAATTAGAATTTCCCACCTTTCCCTGAAAAAAGAGATTATTTTCTTGATTCAATATAAAAAACAGGTAATGTACTATTTTTGCCACAAATATAAATTGATTAAAATGTGTGTGGTTTTTATTTTTCTGACTTCATTGCAAAGTTTTTGATTTAGTGGTGACTTCTGAAAAAGCAAATTCGTCATAGCTCTATACTTTTTAAAGGCAGCGGAGAGAATGTGGCCCATTGAACCCCACATTCAACTGAATTACATACCAGTTCCCATCAGTACTTGTCCATGTGTGCAGGAAACAACGTCTCCATCAAGGTGGAGGTGGATCCAAGGCACCCGAAGATGCTGCCAGAGTGCTGCCTGCTGGGTGCAGATCATGGTGGGTAGAAGCCCACAGACATAGTAACACTTCTAAGCCAGGCATTCACAGCATACACACAAGTGTATCTACTATAGTACACTCAAACTGACACAGTGCATTAAAGCATGAAGCATTTTCTCATTATGATTCAGTTTTCAGGGAACTATAAATAGGTGACTGCTGCTGCCTCGGGGTCATGCACGTACCTAGCATTACAGCCTCCATCAGGAGGATCTATGCCTTGGAAGCGAAACTCAGGGAGAACAGAGTCCACTTACACCTGCCATGTTTAATAACACTCCTGGAGCCCTGAAATTGAAAAACAGAAAAATGTCTTGATGTATAAAAATGGAGAAAAAAACAAAACAAAATGTATAAGGATGTAGCATCAAAATAATTTGATAAATGCAGTTTTAGTTTTAAATTATAAAGGAGGCAGCCCATGTAAATCAGCAAAATAAGTAATCGGTTATGAACTAGTGCTAACATTTAGAATTTAAAATATTGTTGTAATGTTAGTCTACACTAATTTATATATTTATTTTATGTTTTTACTTCTTACATTTTTGTATAAATGTAAATGTTTGTAAAAGTAACAGTAGGACTAGAAATGTGCTAAATGAATTCAGTCTATTTAGTATTTATGTTGCAAACATTTAATACTAATATTTCATATTAATAAGGACATGAGTTTTGTGATTCAGAGCTGTAAAGTAACAGCCATAATAATCAGTCTGACTTAAAACTGAAATTTAAAACATTTTAGAAACCTGTTTTGCATTTGTGTGTCACATTTAACCAGTTGCAATAACAGACAAAGAAACAATATCTTTGTGCAGCGACAGATGCCTCCGAAAGTTCTGTAAAATCTACGCAAGGACCGACATTAACTGGGAAAACTGGTTTGATGGCTAAAGACCTCCAGCTTAAGACTTGGACTGCTCAGTTATGGAAAAAAGTCAGTCACCGTTATTATGGTTGATATTAAACCATGATTATTCACAATGATTACACATTGAGTTTAGAAACACAAGGCAGCCATTGCACTTAAAGAACGAAATAAGACAAACTTCTGATTCTACTGAAGTTTGTCTGAATCAATTTGTCGCAAATTTATGCTTTAAAATAATCACTTTCGTCTACCTCACGTTTTCTGACAACCTTAAGTACAACACATATTAATCTTGTTGCACTAACTGGAAAATTTTGCTACTTTGCTCTAAATTTGTAAAATTGCCAGGCTGTAAATTTAAACCTAACAGGTTGAATAATCATAGATCTGGGAAAGGGATAAAAGCAGAACTCTGAAAGTCTTTGAGAAGATAAACTCTGGATGTCACCATGTTAATGTCACTCAAACTGTCTGCTCTTGTTTTATAAAATGATTACTGATCTTATGAAAGAAAGTCTCCTAGTAAGTCAGATCATTTTAATCCTTATCAGGGTTTTCACAAATGAACATGTCTTTATAAGGCTGGTAATCAACCATTAAGAATGAGTTCAAAGAGTAAACCACCACTGCTCTACAGTTCTTCAGTAAAAATCCTACAGTTCATTAGGGAAAAAACAAAACTACTCTCTTTTGGATCTCCACCTGTCTGCAGGCTGACTCCTTTTGTTGGTTGTTGTGTGCCGCCATGTCCTGCTTCCTCACGTACTTATTCTCACCACAGCCAGCTGGGCCGAGCTTTGACCCTTTCTAGACAAGTCTGTGTCAATTGATGACCATTGTTTTTGTAAACCCTAGGTCATGTAACTCCTCGCCTATTGCCTAGCAATGCAACACGTTATTAAACGCACACACACTTCGGCGAGGCGGGCAGCGACCCTCAAATACAAAATGTCATGCAAAAATATTGCATTTTACATGTAGGAAAAACAAATGTGAAAGTGATAAGTGGTGCACAGAGACGGCGCTCCCTGCAGAGCAGGAAGCTGGGTTCACATGCGACGGTGGTGGCGCCGTCAGAGGGATAGGAGTTACAGACAATCCTGAACGTTCTGCAGGTGCTTTAGATTTAAGATATAAGACTTCAGCTTGGAATTAAAGCTGTTACTGTGATCAGAATTCACATCCAGAACCAAGACCCACCTTTTGTTCTGTTGTTGCAGTGGTGACACCGCTGAGGAATAAACTGAATGCCAACATGCACATGTGGTGAGTTTAATAAATTCTCATCAAGACAATCATTTCTTCTTCAGATTATTGTTAGGTATTGTCTTTCCACTTTACTTTCTGTCTGTACACGCTGTTAATTGCATGCACATTATGACTAAACAGTCTGTTGAGACTGTACTCCTTCCTGTTATCATTTGCACTGCTATCTATACTGTTACTCCTTTCTGTTCTTATGATTTCTACTTTAGAAAATGTATTTAAATTTCACATTTTGTTCTTATTCCTTAATATAATTTGCTATATGCTACTATGCCAAAACAATTTGAAGCAACCATACTGTCTAGATATAAACTCACCTACCACGTTATAAAGTAAACCTGCTCAGCTGCTTATCATCACAAACAGCGACTCAGTTAAGCTGGCATCTGGCGACTTACTGAAGTTCAAACCGAGCATCAGAATGAGGAAGAAAGGGGATTGAAGTGACTTTATTTCAGAAACTGCTCATCTGCCTGGGATTTTCATGCACAACAATTTCTCGGGTTTACAGAGAGCAGTCTGAAAAAGACAAAACAATATCCAGTAGGCGGCAACTGTGTGGACAAAATGGCCTTGTTGAAGTCAGTGAATGGGCAGATCGGTTCCAGATGACAGAAAGGCGACAGTTCCTCAAATAACCGTTCATTACGAGTTTTTTATATGTCACATGGTTTTATCAATTTTCGCATGATGCCTAGGTCCTGAGGCAGCAAAGCAGCCCCAGACCATCGCCCTGCTGCCACCATCTGAAATGTTTTGTTAGTTTTACACCACATTTAATTAGACACACACCTTCCAAAAAGTTTGACTTTATTTATAATAGTCTTGGAGATCAGAAAGATGTTGAACCCAGCTTCTGGGAAAAAGAAATATTTGTTGCACATACATTTTTAAGTACATGTAAAATACTTAAATACACATGGTGGAATATAGTGATTTCTACAGAACCAGTTTTGTAATATTGCCTTTAAATATTCTATTTCTAGAACATTTCTAAAAAATAGGTTTACTATAATACTATAGCAGACTTGTACTTCTGTTACATAAATCATCCTGTATCTGACGTTAAATATATATTTAACATGGTCTGAAGTTACAACAATTCAGGGAATTAAAAAACGTTTATTTCGGTAATTGACTTTCCTGCTGAAAAAAAGCTTTTTACATTAATTTTGTTAGGATTATGATTATTGATTAATTAATATTTATCAATAATTATAATTGAAAACCATAATTTGACAAAACTAATTTCTTAACCAAAAATCCTTATTTATGAATCGAAGCCAGAGATGTCCTCTGGTGTTGTAATTGTAGCCTAAAGCCCTTGATAATTACAACCGTTAAATACTAAGTAATAATCGATAACTATTACTAGATGTCACTGTTTAATCAACCGTTTTTACCGAAACGTGGGGAACTTTAACCTTATTTTGACTGACAAATCACTCTTGCACAAAATAAACACAAACGCCTTTTCTTTATCTACGTGAATATTTATTAAATCAACAGCCCTGATACAATCCGCTCTCCGATTCAATAATCTTCACCTAATCAAACATGCAAAGTTCTACACAAAAAGGGGTAAAATATCTAACAAACAAATAAAACAAAACAGCAGTGGTGTATATGGAATCAAACCAGCAGTTATGGCAAACAAATGATAATGTGATGCTGAGCAAAGCTCAGGGAGGCCACTCCCCAAAGTATAGCTCAGCGGGACACAGGCAGTCATAAACTTCCTCCAAGCAAAGTTGTAAACCCAGAGGACAAAGGGTAATAAACTTTTGGTGGCAAGCTATTAAAGCACAAAGTTGAAAACAAAGAAAATGGTTGATTTTCACCATAAGGTTATTATAGCAGTCCAGTTTCACAGCGCGCCTGAGCTCAGGCGTTAAAACAACACAGCAAAACACACACAGCTGGGAAACACAGCGGCTTTCAGATATCCAACAGCAGTAAAAGTTTCAATAAAATGTTGCATGCACATACAGTTTAGAACACATTAGACTATAAGTGGCGATTCTAAATCGCACTAGATTCTACTCTACCCTGCCCACGCTATTCCTAATAAAGAAATAAAAAATAAAAGGGTGGATTTTACTTGTTGAAGTCTTCTCTGAGCAGAGGGAGAGAGGAAGGGGGAGTTGCTGCGCGTCCACAGTTATCACTAAGAAGAGCGGTCAATCTTTGTCCTCTGGCCTCCTTGGCAAAAGGGGAAAATATGATCTGACCGTCACCAGTCGACTGGAACAAAAACAAGGGTGGCAATCCGTCTCCTTGAAACTCCGGGGTTCTTTGGTTATGTGTTAAACTCACGTCTTTGATCGGTAAAGTTGAAAACTTACAAGCCTTCTTATTCCTGTAAGCTTAATTCGCTTAGTTTTCTCGTTGGCCAACGAGGAGAATGAATGAAAATCCATGTGGTACTTCTTCTCCAGAATGCTGCTTCAGATGCCGGTAACCGTGTGTAGGTCCCAAGCTGAAAAGCAATGGTGGGCCGTCTCATCCTCTGTTATATACAGGGGTTGGACAATGAAACTGAAACACCTGTCATTTTAGTGTGGGAGGTTTCATGGCTAAATTGGACCAGCCTGGTAGCCAGTCTTCATTGATTGCACATTGCACCAGTAAGAGCAGAGTGTGAAGGTTCAATTAGCAGGGTAAGAGCACAGTTTAGCTCAAAATATTGAAATGCACACAACATTATGGGTGACATACCAGAGTTCAAAAGAGGACAAATTGTTGGTGCACGTCTTGCTGGTGCATCTGTGACCAAGACAGCAAGTCTTTGTGATGTATCCAGGGTAATGTCAGCATACCACCAAGAAGGACGAACCACATCCAACAGGATTAACTGTGGACGCAAGAGGAAGCTGTCTGAAAGGGATGTTTGGGTGCTAACCCGGATTGTATCCAAAAAACATAAAACCACGGCTGCCCAAATCACGGCAGAATTAAATGTGCACCTCAACTCTCCTGTTTCCACCAGAACTGTCCGTCGGGAGCTCCACAGGGTCAATATACACGGCCGGGCTGCTATAGCCAAACCTTTGGTCACTCATGCCAATGCCAAACGTCGGTTTCAATAGTGCAAGGAACGCAAATCTTGGGCTGTGGACAATGTGAAATATGTATTGTTCTCCGATGAGTCCACCTTTACTGTTTTCCCCACATCCGGGAGAGTTACGGTGTGGAGAAGCCCCAAAGAAGCGTACCACCCAGACTGTTGCATGCCCAGAGTGAAGCATGGGGGTGGATCAGTGATGGTTTGGGCTGCCATATCATGGCATTCCCTTGGCCCAATACTTGTGCTAGATGGGTGCATCACTGCCAAGGACTACCGAACCATTCTTGAGGACCATGTGCATCCAATGGTTCAAACATTGTATCCTGAAGGCGGTGCCGTGTATCAGGATGACAATGCACCAATACACACAGCAAGACTGGTGAAAGATTGGTTTGATGAACATGAAAGTGAAGTTTTGCAGGCCATGGGAGATGTTCAGTCACCAGATCTAAATATTATTCAGCCACTTTGGGGTGTTTTGGAGGAGCGAGTCAGGAAACGTTTTCCTCCACCAGTATCATGTAGTGACCTGGCCACTATCCCGCAAGAAGAATGGCTTAAAATCCCTCTGACCACTGTGCAGGACTTGTATGTCATTCCAAAGACGAATTGATGCTGTATTGGCCTCAAAAGGAGGCCCTACACCATACTAATAAATTATTGTGGTCTAAAACCAGGTGTTTCAGTTTCATTGTCCAACCCCTGTAGTTGACTGTGGCATCGGAACTGGAACGCCCCCGTCTTATCAGCTGCGGCGCCCGCTGGGAATTGTAGGAGCAGACTATCCTGCAGTACAAAATGGCCGATGACGTTGGAAAGGCAACGTGCAAATGGTCCAATATTCAGCAAACAAGTGGTCCAACAATTTATATTTAGACAATTTAGACAAATTTTGATCTTTTTTGTGCTACATATAAATTTTAGTTTTTTCCAACTTTTGATAATTTTGTTTCTTGAGTTACTAACAGTTAAACACACATTCATGCCAAAATCTAAAAAGGACCATGCCACTGTTTTTTGGTGCCATAGCTGTCCTTTTTATGTGGGTCAAAAACTGGTCTTAAGGTACTTGTATTCTGGGTTTGGTTTAGCTACCAAAACAAAGCATTGATATTGCGATTTTGATTAAATAAAGAAATCTCTGGTCAAGACTGTGATTCAATCAGGGATAATTTAGTCCCAAGTGCTTTAACATGTGGCCGGATCAGCACTGTTGAATTTCATGATTTGCAGGAATGAAAATATTGAAATCCAACAAGGTAAATGTTGTGGAACCGGTCAACAAAATGCAGGGTTTGTCCATTTAGTTGGATCCCACCCAAAGCATTAGTTTCAAGCTTTTATTTCTGTTAATTTTGATAGGATTTACTAAATTAAATAAACTTCTCAGTGATTTATTTTCATTTATTGAGATACTACCTGTAATATCTGTATTTTAACAGATGTTGCGTCATTGTTAAAGTGAGAACCAGTTCAGCTGCTTGGAGAAAAATCAGATTGTCACTCAGGGGTTTAAACAAACAAAAAACATGATTACTCCTCACTTTGATTGTAATTTCACCACAGGTTGCAGCATTTGCCCCAGAGCTCAGGAAGCTCTCCCTCCCTCAGTCTGAATAAACCAATGCTCTGCAGCCTTTTTGTTTTTTTCCCCTTGTTGTTTAGCAGTGGTGAAAGTGTCCTAATCATCCCTCAGTGTCTTTGCAGGCTCATTTGCATGTGGTTAATTAGTGTGTGAAGGATCTGTCTGTGGTTTGCTGGCAGGAACCCGGACTCCAGCGTCTTGAACAACCTCAGGGATGTTTTGGAGATTGAATTCCCGTCACCGGCCACCCACGAAAAATCTGTATGTCACACAGATGCACCTCTCCATTTCAAACATGTCCGCTCTCATCAGGATTAGCTCCAGGCGCTGTGTATGTTCAACTTTTAAGCGGGCGGATGTACACAACTGCCTTTTCTTCCTATCCATTTCCATATTTTTCTGTGTTTTTTGTATTTTTTTTAAGAGGTGGACACAACTGCTCCTTTAATTGGGTTGTTTACAGATAAGATCATTAGAAAAACAAAGATGGCAGAATTCTGTTCACTATCAAACCGCTTTAATCACGCAAAACCATTTATCTTTTTTTTTTAAAGAAAAAAAATCATTTTCCCCTCCCTTCTTTGCGAATGGGTTGAAAGGGCATTGTGTTTATCTGCTGTCGCCACGGTGATTAATGCCTCAGCTTCATTAACATTCAGAGGAGTGCAAAAAAGTTGGGTTGACCAGATGTTGATTTTTATTTTTTTTTAAACCTGCCATCCTCTCTCTTAATGGATGGCTCCAGGGGAAGAGGGGGGGACAAAAACAGAAGCTTCTCATTACACAGAAATGCAGAGAGTGAGAGACTGCCCTGGAGGTGTGATAGTGGAGCAGGAACACAGTGCAGAGTGGGTGTTGGAGGTGATGCTTGGAGGTTGATTTAGCACGTTTGTGCTCACTGCCTCCAGGAGTGACCAGAAGATGTTGGAAAGCACCACTGGACATGTTTAATTTTCTGTGTGTGCAGAGCTTCAACGTAGAGTGCGGCATCTGTTACTCCTATCGGCTTGAAGATGCCATCCCAGATCAAGTGTGTAATGACCCCCGCTGTGGCCAGCCATTCCATCAGGCTTGTCTCTATGAGGTATGAACACAGAGCAACTCCATCATCAAGGAGGTTCACCAAAGTTAAGCCACCACACACCAACTCCTGAATTGACAGTGCCTTGCAGAAATGTTCACATGCCTTCAAATGTTCCACATTTTGTATCATTAAAGCCAAAAATTGTAAGGCATTTTAGTGAGATTTTATGTGACAGACCAACACAAAGTACATGTGAATTACCAAAAAAAAGAAGGAAGGAAAAGCAATACTTTTGCGTTCCCATGCAATAGTCTTTGCTATATCTTGCAATACTTTGTGGGATAGTTTCCAAACCAGACAACTGCAAAAATGGAGCAAACAGGCCGATTTCAAAATAAAACTCAATAAATCTCAAAAACGGGTGTAGTCTTTGTTCCATTTTAGCAGTTGTCTGGTTTGGAAACTATCCCACAAAGTATTGCGAGATAACGTACAGACTATTGCGAGCGAACGCAAAAGAAAAAAAAATCGCCCCATGTCCCTTCACGGGCTCCGTAGTATTCAACCCAGCTTAATCTGATACCCCTAAATAAAATCCAGTACAATGGAAGAATGGCATGAAGAAACGACTGTTTAAGGAAAGAAAGCCACAAGAAGTCCCCTTCTTAGCAGTTTGCTACAAGTCATGAAGGGCAGAGGTCCCCAACCCGGTTCCTCAGGGCCGCACTGTCCTGCATGTTTTTGGTTTTTCCCTGCTGTCACACACCTGATTCTGCAGCATTAAATGGCATGCTAAGGAGGATATGCAACCATTTGAATCAGTTGTGCTCAAGCAGGGACACATGTAACACACGCTGGACATTGAATCCTAAGGTCCGGGGTTTGAGACTGCTGATGTAGGGGACACTGCAAACAAATAGAAGAAGGTCCAGAATTGAACTTTTTGACCTGCCTGCAAAGCACTGTCAGAAAACTAACGCTGGACATCATGCTTGACACACCATTCCTACGGTGAAACATGGTGGTAGCAGCATTATGGTGTGGGGATACTTTTCTCCAAAGAATGGCTCAACAATTTTAGTCTCTAGATGTGCAAAGCTGGTAGAGACAAACACTAAAAGGCTTGTAACTGCAGCAAAGGTGATCCCACAAAATACTGACTCGAAATGCAGGCCACCCTTTTCAGATTTTTACGTTTGAAAAGCATGAATCATTTTCCTTACGCTTCAGAATGTTGTCCTCCTTTGTGTTTATGTATCGCATCAAATACATTGAAGCTCATTGTTGAAAGAAACTGTGGGCTTGTCCCAGCAGTGGTCAGGTTTCCATTTCCTAGTGAAGAAATCATTTTAAAAGCCACAAAAATATTAAACTTGATTGTTCAAGTTATTTTAAACCAAACTAAAATTAAGAGCCTTTTATGAATTACTTTTTTCAAGGAAATATCTGAAATTTTATGTCTGATACGATGTATGCCCTTCAGGTGATTTCACTGTGTGGTAAATGTTTATACAACACACACACACACACACACACACTTCGTGTAAAACAAGAGTACAGCTGCAAGTTTACATTGAATTTCATTGTCTAAAATGTGGGATTTCTTTTATTCATTTTGCTCAAGCAGTACATTACATACAATAATGCAATGGAATTGGTTGTGCAAGTTTGAATTTATTATGTATTTTTATAAATACAAAGATACATTCAGCTTGTTCTTTCAGTAGGTGTTGCTAAAATATTAAGAATGTATTTTAACTGGACAAAGCCAAGGCTTAGTAATCATTAGTGATCATGATTGACAGCAGCTGAGGGTTTCTCTTTGCTCACATAAAAATTATTTTTTACAGAACAGCAAAAACACAGAACAAGGGGAAAAGCCAATGAATTAACTAACAACTGCAGATTCCAAGATAATTACACCACTTAAAAAAAAACAGTTTTAAAGTTGTTCAGTTTCTGCCCCTGAAGGTGGCTTACTGCGCTAGTTTTGTTGGAAATTAAAAATCAAAATGCTCATTACATTACCTACCACCAGCTCCCTTGTTTTAGGAGAGTGTTTAAAGTTCATTAGCTTCTGTGTGAAAGTACTGGAGTTACAGGGCTAAGCTGAACAAACTTAAGTTCACACAATTACCTTCACCTTCTTCAGGTTGTTAGCTAAATTTATTAAATAATTGGAGAAGCTCTCTATTACTTTGGTGTCTAGATGAACTTAGGCGAAATAATGATGAAGTTGGGAAGGTTTTAAACTGAATTACTGTCAAGCATGGTGAGGGCAATGTCCTGCTGTGGGACTGTTGCAAATAATGAACAAAGACTGTTCAAATTCATCAGCTTTAGCTAACAGTACGAGCTAGATAAATGAAACTTGGACAGAGCGGAGCGTTCCAACAATGAGCCCAAGCACGTCAAAAGTGGTTTAGGAATAAAAAATTGACACTCAACAAGAGTTTGGAAAGCTCTCTGAGCTCAGCCCTATAGAATTGTCTTTTCCAAGAAAGTAGCCAATTTAATTGAACTGTACCAGTTCTGTTATCAAGAGTGGTCCAATATTCAACTACATTTATGCTAGATGCTTATTGATGCTAGAAACTTAGTGATGGCATATGGTCAAGGTTCAGCTTGATAAAGTGTCAGTGTGTGCATTTACCTGATCATGTATGTATAATTCTGACCCTATTTTGCAGTTTATCCTAAAAATAACCTGGGGTTAATGGTAAAGAAGGTCAGTGTCACGAATCCACAGGAGACCAACCAAAGTGTTGAGGACCATATGTCCTGCTGCTGGTGTGCACCACAAACTGGATTCCAGCACTGACTATTGTTATAAGATACATCCTGTCATACTTTAGCCTCTGGCGACTGGGTCTTTTAGCAGCTCTTGGTGAGTTTGTATTAATACCAAAGCTCAATGTTTGGAGGTAAAGAGGGATCACTCCGGTGATGCCTTATAGAAGAATGTTTTCTCCACATTTATTGAATTTCTGGTTCTCAGATCTTTTGAGGACCTGGTGAAATGTGGCAGAATAAGCTCTTTTCACTGAAAAGCCCTTTAAAACCTATTCTGTAGTATGATATTGTATACTAAGAGTAGTGTGCACTGAAACATGTTGTTATTGTCGCTAGATCAAGGGTGATGATGAGATCAGTGAGTCATTTCTTTTCTCTCCTCCAGTGGCTGCGAGCGCTCCCCTCCAGCAGGCAGAGCTTCAACCTTGTTTTTGGAGAGTGTCCTTATTGCAACAAGGTATGTTCACACCTCTGACTCCAACTGACAGCTGACACAAAGGCCTGACCTCAATTCTGCATACATATTCAGCAGCTACTCATATGGATCCATTCATCATTTGGCCTTGTCAATGCCTTCACATGCAGCTCTGGAACTGCTCCACTGATGCTGCTTAATAACAATAACTGAGTCGGATTTCTATTGCTTTGTGCATGGGATTTTTTTAACAGACACTTAACATATCTCATCTTTACAGATTATTCATTAATAACAACAACCTGAAGCTTCTCTTTCTATTTCAGCCTATTACAGTGAAAATGGCAGCACAGAGGTCCTTAGGAGCAGCATGAAGACCTTCTACCTGCTAAAAAAGTCACCTTTTTTATTTAAATGAACTTTGGCAAACAAAAAAATAGCACCCAACAAAAGGATGAATCCCACACAGACAAACCCGAACATCCAGGAGTTTCTCTGTATGGAAGCACCTCCTTGTCTTGGATCTCTCTGAGCCGAACATTCCCACTCACCAGAACTGTGTCTGTGCTCTGAACAGATCTGACTGTGCCCCACTCTGTTCTGATGTGGCCTTTCATCCCAATGTTTTCGATAATACCCATGCGTTTCTCTTTCCCTGTCCCACTGTGCCCAGCCATATTTTGCCCGTTGGAGGTTGAGCTGATGTTCCCGTCTCGCCACAGTCCGGCTCAGCTCGTCTGTTTTCTTGTCGGGTCTTTTGCATTTAGCTCTCTGTTAAAAAAAATTTGTATGTGTTTTGTTTCACATCTAGCAAAACAAGAATTGATTTGGTGCCTATTTGTATCTGATGTTGAGCTCATGAATCATTAAAGGTGTAGTGTGTAACAGTCTTCTAAAAAGGATTCAGGAAAGTCAGAAAAGCCATCTGGCCGCTAGCCTTTTGGCCTCACACCTGTTTGGGCGCAGCTCCAGGACCAATAGGAGGACCTCTCAGGTAGCATGCAGGAATACGTTTGGGTCTAACATCCTCCTCTTCTTCTTCTTCTTCCTCCTCCTCCTCCTCTTCACTGTCTTCTTTTTCTTTGTAAGTACGTGCAGGCCTTGGCCTCAGTGACCTCCCTCCCGCAGGAGGAACCTCTTTGTTCTAGGAGGAAACACGAGAAACAGCAGGTTTTACACTGTTTTCCAAGTAAAACTGATTCTTTTGTCATTTCAGTCGACTCAACAGTTTGCTGCTTGTGTTTATTTCAAACTTGAAAAGAACAAAAAATGGCAAAAGAAAGAAAATGGGGAAAATTTTGTTAAAGTAACAAATTTGATCCTCTGGAGGTCTTGCTGCTTTTGTTCCCCCGTCACCCTGCAGCTTGAAGTACAAAACATGCTGCTGGTGAAATATTCACTCTGTGTTTTGGTGTAAATAAACATCTAGACCAGGGGTCGGCAAGCTACGGTTCTTCGGACTCCTTTTTGTGGCTCCCTTGGCTTTGACCAAAGGTATATATATATATAATTTGATGCATAATTATTACGTCAAATTTCAAAAAGGGTTTTGTAAACTGTCAAAAGTATACGTCACACCCACGTCTATAGGCCTCGCCCTTACCTGCAGGTGGCTTCTTGAGGTTGCGACAACAGCGGTAAGCTAACCATGAATTCATCCAAAAAAAGATAAATCTCAGAAGAAAATGGAGAGTTTAGTTCTGCATGGACAGATTCTTTTGCCTTAACTACCAACAACGCTGGCTTGCCGTTTCAAAGTGCAAATATCGTTCTCGTCTCACAAATGAGAACCCACAGTATGTTCAGGTGCTTCGCTTGATTGCTGGCTGAGAAAGAAACCCAAAGAGGATGAGAGCCCACTGACTGTAAAACATTTTTCTAATTGTATGTTTACTTTATTAAAACAACTAAGCTGCAACTGCATTTTTTATATTGATGTGGGATACGTTTTATTTTAATTTCAAACAAATACAAGAAGGACTTAAAAATGTCTGCATGGTTCAGTGTTTAGCTGTGTTATCTTTTGCAGCTCCAGACTATTTTGCTTTGGTGGAAAAGGGAGCAAAATGGAAATAAATATTGCAGACCCCTGATCTAGAGTTTAGTTGTGTCCTGGGCTTTCGTACGGTACACCTTTTAAATGCCAAAATATTTTTACTCAGAAGTCCAGCTTTGTAACATTGTGATGTACAGTTGCAAAGTTATTAATATTTGTGCAACTGTAGAAAAGATTAGTACGTGTGGTTAAGTTCTACACAGTTTGAGCATCACCTGTGCCTCCTGAGTCATAAGTGAAAATGTGGACAAAATATTTATACATCAGGTTGAATGGACAGTGACCAATAAAACTGGCCAATCAGAAGACAGATTGTTTTCTTACGGTTAGAGGTCCAAGGATTGGACAGATTTTCAGGGACTGTTGTCCTTCTTCAGGACCTGGACAACTTATATTTGATGGAACCATGAATTCTCCTTTCTAAGAGAAAATGCTGGAGGGAAAATGTGTGGGCATTGGTGCATGACTTTAAGCTCAAGCACTATTTGGTTGTGTAGCAGGAAAATAATCCAATGCAAACCCCGAATGACTCAAAAAAAGTCTGAACTTAAATCCAACCGAGATATTGTGGTGTGACCTTAAACATGTCTTCTGTGCTCGGAAACCCTCGAAATGTGACTGAATTAAAACAATTCTGCCAGGAAGAATGGGACAAAAATTCATCCTCAGTAATATTAAAGACTAATCATCAGTTACCACAAATGGTTGATGGTAGTTGTTGCAACCAAGAGTGCTACAACCAGTTATTTGGTTTAGGGGGCAATTGCTTTTTTAAGGCCAGGTTGGTATGAATAGCTTTTTTGCTTTAATAAAATTAAATCACTATTTGAAAGAACTGGGATACCATACCTTCCAGCAATATAGAGGCGATGGCTAAGAATGAGGGGCAATATGTGAAATGGGATTTAGCCTTAAATATTTTTTCTTGTACTATTTCAGCTCACTGTAACAATAAATGTAGTTCAATGTTATCATTGATTGCAGAACGTAATGGGTCTGTTTCTACTAGGTTGTGAGGCACCTTACCTCTTTGGACCCAGATTTAGTGGGGGGTGGGCCTCTTATGAAGTGAGCTGGCACCGGTTTGGACTTTACGCTTTCAGGTTCCTCATCATCCAGCTCTGCGGTCACCAGCTTGGCTCTGCGTGGTCCTCTGGATGCTCCTCCTTTCTGTTGCTTCGGGAAGAGTTGGAACATTAATATAAAAGAAGTTTGTAACTTTCTTTAACTTGGCTTTGAATAACACTACTTTCCATTCACACTGATCACCCATAAAAGAATCATATTTATCCAACAGTAATGGCAGACGATTCTGTGAGAGTTCGGTGGCCTTTTTCTCCGCTGACATTTCCTCTCCTCACTAAAGCGTCAGTAAATGGCCACTTGTGTTTAACAAGGGATCAAACTGGCCAGCACTTTAGCATGGAAATGAAATGACACAAGGAGAGGAGAGGAAATTAGGAGCATAATTAGAGACACCCTGTGCCGGTAAAGTGTGTGTCATCAGCTTCTTCAAACTGGGCTGTTGAAAGGGCGGTTAGTGGGCCACGCGGGGTCAAGAAGTGATTCTGGGGAATGGAGCGAGGATTGTGGTTTTCTTTCAGCCTCAGGTCGGTGACCATCTTTTGTTGACATGTTCTTTTCAGGGGTTAGAGCGGAGGATGTCACCAGAAGGTTAAACCTCTCTTTCACTGCCATCACGTTTCTGCACTCTGAGGTTAAGAGACTCGGCAGAGAAAACCCTTAACGGCCAGCAGTGAGGTTGTTAAATGAATACAAAATGTAATTATGGTGAAACATTAAGCACATCCTTGTTTATTTCTACATGTTGTGTACAGGGGGTACTGAACAGAAGACCTGTTAACCTCTACTAAACAGCAACACAAGCCACACTGCAGCATTTAATTTAATTTAACAAAAACAGTGAAATAAGGAGTGATGTGTAAAAAACAAAGGGCCCTTCATTAAGACTTTGGTAATATTAAAACTCAGCAAAAATGTAAAAGGTCTTTACAGGGTCATGTTGAGGTCTTCCAGGGTTCCGTGGGATCCCCATTACACTCATTGGAGTGTCTGTGCAGCAAAATATGTGACCTTTTGGTTAATTATTGTGGTGGTAGTACATTGGGAGTGCAGGACAGGGGTGGCCAACTCCTTTCCTCAAGGTTCAGTGACTTGGCATGTTTTAGATGTGTACCTTCTCCAACACAGTTGAATTATGTCATGAAGTTCTGCAGAGGCCTGCTGATGACCTGACTTAGATTTGTTAAATCATGGAAACAAATTAAGAAATGAAAAAGACCTTGAGGACTGGAGTTGGCCACCCCTTCCCTAGAAGACATGACCACTTTGAATTATTCTGACATGTTATTTATAAGTAGATTCCAATGTATGTGATATGATTTAAAGTCATTCTGGCTTTTTCAGTTATTGTTAGAGCGCTGCCTATTAGACACCCTATAATGTCAAACTGCCCAAATTTCACACCTGGTAATCATCTCATGTTGTTCTCACCTTCTCTCGCTTCAAAGGCTCCTTGGTGGCAGACCCTTGTTGACTTTCAGGCGCCGAGAAGTCAAGTCCTCGTGTGACATTACAGGCCAACAGCTTTTTAAGAAGCTGGTAGTCAGGCTTATCCTCATAGTCCAGAGTCCTCACATAAATCAGAAACTCAGTCAGCTCATCTGGTGATAGGAGTAAACACCAAAAACAAGTTTAATGTAAAACATGTAGACAATTCTGGATCAAGTCACAGCAATGAAATCACTTGATAGACGCGCACTGCAGTCAGGCTGCTGGTTCTGTGATGCTTCCTCCTATGTATAAAATGATTTCAGGAGTGAGGCGGATGAACTTGAAGGTCTCTCACTGCAGATAACGCACTGACTGGCCATGTATCTCCCCACACAGAGCAGATCAGGCATACGTACAGCTATGGCCAGGCGGTGTGTATGACACATCTTGCAGTGGAACCTGTATCTCTCCCACACACAAACACACGTGGCTGATGCATTGTATGGCTCTTATCTGCAGCGGGCAGCCTGGCTTTGTCAGTAGATGAGCGTGCTGCTTTGACCATTCATCACACACCGAGCCATCACTAAGGTGTGACCTCTCCGTATAAAGAGGAGATAAAATACAACTAACTTTGAAAGGCATATCAATGAGACAGCCGTCCATTTAACTGATACGAAGTTATAACACCTTCCCGGGTAACAGAGGGATTCTGGGTCCAGGGCAGAATTTTCATCCTTTAGCCTCCTTCTGAGGACTAGATTTCAGTCCTCAGAACGTATAAACCCTATTCATGGAAGGTCATTCCATTAATTTGTACTAATTATTTCTAAACCTAAACCTTCCAAATCAAGGCAAGAGTTTTTGTAGCAAAAGATTTGCAGGATCAAAGTGCTTTTTTTTCTCCATACAGCAGTTCAAGGTCCAATGTGAAGAACGTTATATCAAAGAAAACAAGCTGCTGCTCATTCTAACCAATTTATTTAGATTATTCTTTCTTCTCTATCAGAGGAACGGTGAGTAGGATGACCCAAGGTGTTGTTGGATGTAAAACTGGACGGCTTACATTTTATTTTATTTTATCCAGCTTGACACAAAATTTGATTGGAGCTTGAAGTAAGGTCATCTGGTGAAGGTAAGGTAAATCTGTGAAGGATTTGCCAAACTCAAAATTCAGCCTGTTTTCACTGGTCATGATTAAGGTGTTTCTATAACCTGATTGGTCAATACAGTTGATTGAACATGATTTCACAGCACAGTATGTCTGCCCCCTATTTGAATTATCTTCGACTGTGACCTTTTCTTTAGATTCCCGTTAAAAACAGCTCCAGATTACACAGAGACTCCTTTCCTCAGGCTTTTCATCTTACTTCCAAATTCTCAGTTTAACCAGAGAAGTCTAAATGATGTCCTGCAACCTGAAGAAGCCCTGAAGCCTTGGCTTACCTGTGCTGGCTCCGCTCGCTGACAGCTGCTGAACTGAGCCTGGCAGATTATCCATCAGTCTAAGAGAGGAAATAAAACGAGGAGGAGATGAGGACACAAAGACATGAGAGATGGAGTTCAGGGGCAAAAAGCAGGATGAGAATAAGGCAGCAGCAAAAGGGAAAGAGGAGCTAAATCGCAGCAAAAGCAAGCCGTCACACAGAATGTTAACACTTATCTGAGGTCAACTACACTTTCTGGATTATTAGTGACCATGAATATTTATACAACTCTGCTCCAGACTGCAAGATATTAGCCTACAATCATTGTAATACAGTAATATTGCAAACCAAATATAACTCAGAAACTACATTACTTTTAAAGGAGTCTAACATTTTATATTTTAATACTTATTTAGTTTTACAAATGCCTGCCGTAAGAAGCAGCTACAACGTGCTTTAAATCACAAAACTACTGACAGCCACTAGCGGCTTGATCCAGTAAAGGTGTACCAAAAGCATTTAAGCAAATACATTTTTTGCAGTAGTATAATCTGACAGTGACAATTTAGAAAAATCCAACCTTCAACTTTAAAACATTTATTCAGTGAGGAAAACAATATATGGTAAAAAATCTTTAACAGAACTCACTGGAGGCACAACTATTCATATCTTGAACAACTCCTAGAAAAGGAGTTGTTCAAGATATTTTTAAGTGATGTATTTTTGTAATTTACACTTTTCCTTTTTTAATAAAACTTTCTAGGATTTCTAAATAGTAATTCTGACATTTGTTTCCCTGCGGTAGAAATATGTGACACAGAGATACATTTTAGACAGAAGGCTGCATGAGGACTATATTTATCTTGCCTCCATCTGCATAGTGCATACTGGTAAGGCAGGTCAGAAAACCTTTAAAACTAACTGTTGGAGAATTCAGGGGAAAAGTGGCATCTTGTGGTCTCCAAGTTGCCATATCAACCAATTAAACCACTGTGCACAGCCCTGAACACACCATCATCACCATGAAACATGGTGGTGACAGAATCATGCTGGGGGAATGCTTTTCAGCAAACAGAGTCAGAAAGATCTGTGGTGCCAGAAACATTGGCCTCATCTGTGCTACCATCAAAAACAAACTTGTGGAGTTTGCTTAACTCTACTGGGACTTTAACTTTGTTACCTTTGGTCAGATGAGACTGAGTTTGGACTTTTCTGCAACAAAGACTGCATGTGACAGTGGCATCAAACAAAGGACCAATATGTGGGAAAGCAGCTCATACCAACTGTTAAGTATGGTGAAGGATGTGTGATGCTGTGGGCCTGTTTCTCCTCTGAAGGCCCTGGAAAGTTAAGAGTGTATGAATGTTTTAAATGAAAAATTTGGTGGTTTGTAATTGTGCCTAGCAATGGAATAATGATCCAAAACATATGACCATATCAACACAGAAAATGTTCGGACACAATGGACCTTCCATGGCTCTCTCTTTCCACAGATTAAAATCCTATTGAAAACCTGTGTGGTGAGCTGGAGAAGAGAGCCAAAGAGATGACCCAGGACTCTAAAAGACCTAGAGAGAGATCTATTCAAAGACAAGTCGTCATACAGGGGTTGGACAATGAAACTGAAACACCTGGTTTTAGACCACAATAATTTATTAGTATGGTGTAGGGCCTCCTTTTGCGGCCAATACAGCGTCAGTTCGTCTTGGGAATGACATATACAAGTCCTGCACAGTGGTCAGAGGGATTTTAAGCCATTCTTCTTGCAGGATAGTGGTCAGGTCACTACGTGATACTGGTGGAGGAAAACGTTTCCTGACTCGCTCTTCCAAAACACCCCAAAGTGGCTGAATAATATTTAGATCTGGTGACTGAACATCTCCCATGGCCTGCAAAACTTCACTTTCATGTTCATCAAACCAATCTTTCACCAGTCTTGCTGTGTGTATTGGTGCATTGTCATCCTGATACACGGCACCACCTTCAGGATACAATGTTTGAACCATTGGATGCACATGGTCCTCAAGAATGGTGCGGTAGTCCTTGGCAGTGATGCACCCATCTAGCACAAGTATTGGGCCAAGGGAATGCCATGATATGGCAGCCCAAACCATCACTGATCCACCCCCATGCTTCACTCTGGGCATGCAACAGTCTGGGTGGTACGCTTCTTTGGGGCTTCTCCACACTGTAACTCTCCCGGATGTGGGGAAAACAGTAAAGGTGGACTCATCGGAGAACAATACATATTTCACATTGTCCACAGCCCAAGATTTGCACTCCTTGCACCATTGAAACCGACGTTTGGCATTGGCATGAGTGACCAAAGGTTTGGCTATAGCAGCCCGGCCGTGTATATTGACCCTGTGGATCTCCCGACGGACAGTTCTGGTGGAAACAGGAGAGTTGAGGTGCACATTTAATTCTGCCGTGATTTGGGCAGCCATGGTTTTATGTTTTTTGGATACAATCCGGGTTAGCACCCGAACATCCCTTTCAGACAGCTTCCTCTTGCGTCCACAGTTAATCCTGTTGGATGTGGTTCGTCCTTCTTGGTGGTATGCTGACATTACCCTGGATACCGTGGCTCTTGATACATCACAAAGACTTGCTGTCTTGGTCACAGATGCACCAGAAAGACGTGCACCAACAATTTGTCCTCTTTTGAACTCTGGTATGTCATCCATAATGTTGTGTGCATTTCAATATTTTGAGCAAAACTGTGCTCTTACCCTGCTAATTGAACCTTCACGCTCTGCTCTTACTGGTGCAATCAATGAAGACTGGCTACCAGGCTGGTCCAATTTAGCTATGAAACCTCCCACACTAAAATGACAGGTGTTTCAGTTTCATTGTCCAACCCCTGTAGATCCCTCTCTTAATTTTCTTCAACCTTGTGAAAGACAAAACACAGCTCCACTGCCAAAAAGGTGGCTATACGAAGTGTTGCAGAACAGAGCAGAATTAGGATGTATAGTTGGTTAAATTACTTATTTTCCTACTGCTCATTTACAAAACAAAATCTGTCTCTAACATTCATTGTTGTTAAGGTTTAATGTAAAGAGAAAATCAAAAGAAAAAAAGGCCAAACAATATTCTGCATGTCACTGAGAGAAATTAACCAGAATTTTTAAAAAGGTCTTCAAAGACAGCTTCAGCTAAACTGCTATTTTTATTATGTTAAATTAAAAGATGTAGGAATCCAGTATAATGACTGCAAAATACCAACCCAATACCGACTCTGCTTGTTGAAACTGAAAAGTATTCCCATTTTCCTGTTCAGCGGTTGCCTCTGAAATGTGAAATTACTGTTAAAAAGAAGCTGCTGCATAGTGAAAACAATTCAAATCCACCCAAATACCCAAGAAGCACTCGTTAAAAAACCTACCGGATTTTGGCCTCTTGGACATGATTGGGATTTTTGAGGACGTTGTCCCAGGGCAGCAACCCGCATAACCAGTGAAGAAGACAAAAGCCCAAGATCTGGAGGTCACCGCGTCTTGATGGTGCTATTAAAGGAAAAACAGGTGGTCTTCAACCTATTGAATGCAAACTAACAGGGCTGCAACCATAAATCTTAAGTCGAGGTTCCTACATGTTTCAAGTTCAAAATTCCATACATTTCACGACTCAAATGTCAAAAGATTTAACAGAAAATGGTGAACCAAAAAAAAAGAAAAAATCCTCATTTTGTTTTTTATCCGTATCGCTTTTTTGGGGGTGTTAAATCAGCTCTATGTTAAGATCTATAACAATTTGGACTGAATGATCTTGCATTAAATCGGATTCTTTAAAGCACTGATAGTAAATGTTTTTTCTTTTTAAGAGAGAATTTTTTCAGTTTAGAAACAGAACAAACAAGGTTTCACATAGCCCTGGAAAACTAAAAGGAACAATATTTTGACAAACATTCTAGTGGAGACATGGCAATTCAAAGATAACTTATCTGAATAAAATATAAATCTCAAAGTCATTTATTCTGTGGAAATTATGTTGTTTTTTTTTTTTTTATCTTTCAAATACAAAATAAGAAATGAAGTCTGTCAACTACTATTTTCACAATTTTCCAGATCTGTAAAAGAGAAAAAGCTAATTAAATACTTTTCAAGACCGCGTAGAAACCCTGTAAGGTGGTCATAAAGCTAAAAACCATTGAAAATCCTCTATTTTGTGTTTCCACAGCTAGAATGAAGGTTTCGTAATTCTCCAACTGCAAACTAAATCTAGAGATTCTCTGTTCAGTGCAGGAGTATCCTGTTCAGATTTGATCAATTTAAGAACTGATGGATTGATTGATGATCAAACGCAGACCATACTAATTAACAAGCATGTAATACTCAAGTTTTGCAGCCCGGGTTTGGGGGTGGGGTTGGCGGGGTGCCCGGTAACTGGGGCCGCCGTGGCCTTCTTTCCACTGCTTCTTTCTGTGGTCCTGGCCCGGGGTCGGGCGCTGGGCCGCGGTTGGCGGTCAGGTGTGTGGGGCGGCGGAGCATGTCTTGTGACTGCACCGGGACGGCTGGCAGATTGTGCTTGGCCTGGAGCGGTTGGCCTGCATGGCCCAGGTCCCCGGCCGGTGCATGTATCCCTCTCGTGGACTGGTGGGCTGGGGCTGCTGGCACTGTCTGGGGGGGTTGGGCGGGCTTGGAGGTGTGCTGCTCTGCTGGCTGTCTTGTCCGAGGGGGGATCGGGGCGGTGGACTGGGGGGTGGCGTGGAGGGGCTGCGGCCTGTGGGGTGGAGTCCACTTCTAGGGCGTGGGGTCACTGGCGTTTGGATCGGCTGGGTGGCGATGGTGGAGCTGAGCTGGATAGTGTTTCTCCCTGGGCGGTCGTTGCAGTGGCAGTGATGTAGTATTTTTTGTTGCTGAGGGGGGCGTGGTGGGGTCACTGGCCCTGGGTGCCTGCCGCTGGCCGGGGACCTCTTGGTGGATGAGTTTGTCCCGTCATGGTGTGGGGTCGGAGGTCCGGTTGTGGGTGCGGTGCTGGGTGGGGTCTGCCCTGTTGCGCCAGTGGGCGGGGGTGGCGTTGCGCAGGGCCCTTGCCTTGCCGTTGCAGCGCGCTGTATGGTGGGGGAGCAGGGTGCGGCGGGGGTTCTTAGAGCGGGGCTGTGTGTGGAGCTTGTGCTGTGTGGCTTCTTCGGCTTCTTGGCCACGGAGTTCACCTGTGGGGGTGTGCCCCTGTGGGGGTGGGGATTTGTGGCGTTTGGGATTGGGGGGATGTGTTCGATATCGGTGTCCTTGTTGGGGGTGGCCCTGTGGGGAGGTTCTTGTTGGGGTTCACTGGGGGTGGGAGACTCATGGGGTTGGGATCGGAGGTCGTAGGGGGGGTCTTGACTGCTCCATCCTGGGGCGGCACCGGTTGGCGGGTTGCTTTTGGCCATGTGGACCCCTCTTTTGTACATAGCCCCCTCTCCGGAGGTGGATGGGGGTTGTTGGGGACTGGGTTCAGGGCGGGGGGTGGGAGCTGGGCTGGGGTTACCCGGGTCTGGGCAGTACCGGCGCTGTCTGCCTGCCTCTGCCCCAGGAGGGAAGGGGACCACCTCCTGGGTCCGGGGACCGGTTGCCCCGAGGGGGTACTGGCGCCTGGACCTGGGAGTATAGAGTATGCATGGGGACTGTGAGTGAGTGTATGATGTCCATTGTTGTTTATCCTTACGTTGGGTGTGAGTGATTTTATGTGTATGCATGAGGGTGGGAGTGGGTGATTGTGACTGTGTACCTGTTTTTTTTTTTTTTTTGCGACAGGTTGGGTCTTGAACTGTGAGTGACTGCTGCTGCACAAATTAACTAGCCTTGTCTTGATGATTTCATCCATGATAAACTGTAGGCTAAAAGTCAAAAAGCTTTGCCAGAAAGCTTTCAACAGCAGACACTGAGAAGTGTGACTAAAGATTGTTGAAACTTGTCAAATGTAACGTGCTAAATCGTCTGAAGAAGTAAACAAATATATTTCACTAATAAAAAAAAGAAAGATGTGCCTTTTTATTCTCAACTTGTGAAATAATGCAAAAGCTCCAACAGTTCCTAAGCAATCTACTGTATACACAAAGGCAAGATTTAAAGGGCTGAATGCTGTTCTCATAATGTGTTTTAACTTCAATTAACATGACCATTCTAATCAGCTTTGTGTGTGGACTTTAAATAACTGAGATATTAAGACTGGCAACAATTAATAACCAAACAGGTCAGTACAACAAAGATTTAAACAACCTAATGCCCAGATAAATTGTTGACATAAGGCCTGTGCAAGTTCCCATGCACCTAAGCTCCTACAACAAACCATGAGTGTGTTCTTTCATCTTATGGTGATTATATTTATGACTGCATGGATCTACATTTATGTGTGAGGTCTGTCAATACTTGGTGACCAAGTCCAGTAAGGTTGAGCCTGGGGAATTTTAGTAGCTCAATACAGTAAAGGCTGCCACATGTCTCGGGAGAAATTACCTATCGACTGGCTCTAGAAGAAGGGAGAAATCACCGGCCTGAGCTGCTGCCAGCATTGATCCTCCCCATTCAGCCAGCAGTCTGGTCCAAAGGGGAAGTGCGGCCACTTGCACACAGGATCAGATTATGAAGGTGGTAAACTGATTTTAAGTTGACATATTTGTGAAATTAAAGTACTGCGAGTTGGCGTAACCAAGTTGTCATTTGAGGACAGTAAGAAAACGAGTTCAGATACATAAATGTGTCTAAACCATAAACTTGTCTGTTTGCCCTAATCCAGGACTTCAATGGAACAAGCTGGTGAGTTTAAGAGTTGCTGGTTAAAAATGTTTAATAATGAAATACATGGCAGGCTGCACGTTGGCGCAGTTGGAAGCACTGTTGTTTTGCAGCAAGAAGGTCCTGGGTTCGACTCCTGACAGGGGGTCTTTCTTCTTGGGTTTCCTCCCACAGTCCAAAGACAAGCCTTTTAGGTTAAATGGACTCTCTAAATTGCCCTTAGGTGTGTGCATGATTGTATGTTGCCCTGCGATGGATTGGCGACCTGTCCAAGGTGTACCCCGCCTCTGGCCTATAGACTGCTGGAGATGGTCACCAGATTCCCCGCGACCCACTATGGAAGAAGCGGTATAGAAAATGTCCGACTGAAATACATGGCTACATCTTTAATTGCAAGGTTGGGTTCTAACTGATTGTTTCTACATGGTAAATCGAGAGAATTTATATAGCTCTTTTCCAGTCATACTGACCACTCAAAGCGCTTTACTAGAGCCACATTCACCCAATCACACTCACAAATGCACACAGATTCATATACCAATACACAGATTGCCTTGCCCAGGGGCACACCAAGGAAGCTGGAATGGAATCCACATTGCAGGATGATTACTTTTACCACTAAGCCACAGTTGCCTCTAAGACCTAGTCATGAGGGAATAGCTTAAGCAGACCTCCTTTTCCTGAGTTACATCCTTCAGCTCAGCTGGGGGATCCCCAGCCAGATGTGAGACATAATCTCTAAAGCGAGTTCTAGTCTGCCCAAAAACCTCTTCATGACTAGTCTTGTCTCAAACACCTCCCTAGAAGGGCAACCTTGCATGACACCCAAACGACTATAACTGGTTTCTAATTATGAAGAAAAGAAATAACTTCACTCTGAGCTCGTCTTTACTCAGTGTAGCATCAAGGAAGTTAATTTCAGCAGCTTAGGTGTTTTAGGTTCATTTGATACCGTAAGGATGAGTCGAAGTGATTTCTTCATTGTAAGGGTCTGGCAGTAATAAGTCTTCAGGTGGAAAGTGAAATCAACTCTGCTTTCATAATAATGTAATAACTCACAGCTAAAAAAGGGTCAGGGTGCTTTGAATAGCTTTTTGCCCTTTACTAAAAAAAGTATAACTCGAAAACTTTTTGTATAATTTTGTATTAAAATTTGTTAAATAATCTGAAACATTAAAGTGTGACAAAAAGCAAAAGCAGAATAAATCTGTAAGGTAGGAAATATTTTTTTACTGCACTGCACAAACCTGCTGTAAAAGAAAGACAAAGTGTCAACATATATTAGCTCCAAACAAGATACTGCCATAGACTCTTCTACTTGATCTTAATAACTCTGATAATAAGGGTCAGATCTGTTTGTCCTTGTGAATTTAAAGTATGTATTATGCCTGCATTACAGCGGGGCTCTCTATAGTGGTAAATGATTACAGAGTGACTTATTGCTTCTAAGAGCCTGTTGGAGCAGAATAAAGATGAAAAAAACACATGATACTGATACTGGAAAACGGTGTCCAATTCCCAGAGCAACATAATGGATTAACAATTAAAAAGATCAACAACTACATTAAACGTTGCTGCCCTCTGCGTTCGCTCTGGGCGCGATAACGCTGCTCATTATGCCGCTTTATGTGTCTGCTCTTCTTTATTTATGTATGTACTCTGCCCTCATATGAAGAATGGAAAAGGACAACAAAAAAAAGCATATGTGCGTATGTGCATGTACAGGTTTCACATGAAACTTGGAGAAAAACAATCCATAAATACATGACACAGGCAAAAATATATCCAACAGAATGGCTGTGTTCCCTACCAGCTTTAGACAGTAAGCTGAGAAAACGTTGGCCGTGCTGCCAATTATCTCCTATTGTTATTCAGATTCTCTTAAGCACAATGCTGTGTCGTGCTCTTAACCCCTCTGCCTTGCAGACTTGTTGTTTGGAGACGGTCATCAGTCCGCTGTCCGCCCACCAAATGGCACTAATTACACCGTTTAGCTCCGGGTACATAGGTCTGCCGTTAGCAGGATGTGTTCACCAAGGCTCATCATCAGCAACCTGACAACATCTTTGTGGGACTGAATGCCACTGGGTTGATGGGGGGGCATATATGGGTCTGGTTCTTGAACGTGTTCTGTTTGTGTCTTGGCAGGTTTTGCTAAGCAGGTTTTTTAATAGCTAGAATCTGACTCTATACTTTGAAGGTCTCAATTTTTAACTATTACGCAGGATTCTTATGGCTCCAATCCAAGAATATACTAAAACAGATGGAACCTTATTTTGTTTCCTTAAGATAATGATTTAAAAAATATCATTTCAGAGCCAGAAAATATAAACATTTTGAAAGCATTAAAGATCAAAACTGGCCTTTTTATTGTTTTTCAAAGGCAAATAAGAGGTGAGCAATTTTTTTTAAGCAATCAAAAGTAAATAGCTGGGAAAGACAGATTTCTTCTCAGCCACCAAAATCCCTCATCACTGAAAACACCTATTATTACCCCAAGAATATTTAGCAACTTGAATCTTGGAACACAAGTTTTATGCTACGGCTACTACTGGTTTAACGAGTGAGTAAACAGCCAGACCACAGAGGTGACTGGGCATGTTGTTAATAAACTTGATTTGACTTTTTATGCATTTCCTGTCAGTACAAAACATGTGCTGATGTATGCAGATTATCATGAAGCGATTTCTAGAGCTAAACCGCATGTTGTGAGAAAACTAACTGCATATGGAGTGCCTTTAAAACCCTGTGTAGGGTGCTGGTTTATTAGCTCCTGCTCTTAAACGACGTTTCTCCTGATGTTTCTCCAATCGGAACTTTGAGTCGCCTTTCGTTTTCACACTTTTAACACATTCTTCGATTTCTGACATGGGAATCAATATAACTGTAGTAAGTTACAAGCATGAACATTTGAAATGGAAATGTTGTAAAACTGATAATATATGCCCTTTGAAGAAGAGTCTTTTTACTGTCCTTCCCCTCCCAGCACAATATTATAACTGATGTGTTTTCCTTTTTGTAGTTTTTGCAGAGCTGAAATACTAATAGAAACCTTGAAATGGTAATTACTCCGTCAGAGTTTTGCAAACCCACAGTATTGAACTGCTGAGCGGTGGAGATGGTCGACATAAAGATCACAGAGGTTATCGGTAGCTCAGGTCTTGCGCTAATCAAACATCAAAGCCCTTAATTAATGGGTGGATGAATACAAGATGCAGGTTATGACTTCAGCTAATTAGGGAATTGTTGAACAGAGACAGAGCTGGGGAATTCAGTGGGGGGCATGGATGGGAAAATCAATGGTCAATGAGAGAAGGGAGGATGTAGGCAATTTGCCAGCTAATGTGTTCCCAATATCAGCTGGTTGAGGCAAAGGGCAAAAAGACCATTTTAAATGGACCAATGAAGCAAAGAATGTAAATAAACCTGGTTGTAGTAAAGGTACTGAAATAACAAGTCATTTATCCCTCATTAAAATAACCAGCCTGTTGTTGAGTCCGATATACAGCCCCCTGCCACCTTGACAAGCATCTGGGTAGATTAGTGTAAAAAGCCTCAAAATAATATAAGTCATTGAAGTAGCATTATCTTACACCGACAAATATAGCTTTCATTTTGAATACATTAAACAACTATTTATATTAAATAAATCAGAATTCTTTTAATTAATACTTTATTTTTCAAGCTGATCTAAATGTCTACAAACCTTTCATTGTGCTGGGGTAGCATGATGATGTGAAACACAGGTCTACTACTCTAAGCCATACTTGAAAATGGGAAAGACGAGAGAAAATGCTTTCTCAGTAAGAAACATGTCTTGATTTTCATATGTCAGGAAATGGCTGCAAGACAATAACTAGTCCCCTAAATTTGTCCATATCTACAGTCAGAGTAGTAATGAAAATGTTTCAGAGAATTGGAATTCTGATAAAAATGGCTGGACAAGAACCCACATTGAGGTTACCACCATGCACAGTGACAACAACAGCAAGAATGGAAACTTTTACAGTAGTCACAGATATAAAAAAGAGTAGAAGTTCACACTAACAGCCTGGTTTGTGTTTCATGATGAAAGACTGAGGATCACACACTTCAAACAGCTGGATCACAGTCTACAGCATTTATCGGACCATCTAAAGCAAACTGAACACATCAAACTCTCCTGGAAACTCTCATGAGGACAACAGTTTGAAGGAAAAACATATCAGTAGGTGGCACTATTAAAAGATATTATCTGAAATCAGACAGGCTATATTTTTGTTACACTCTCCTATAAAATAAAATGATGCAACTTAAAATAAGTGAAGTTTAACCCACAAGTGAATATGATTTGGAAAGTGTTTGACTGTATCCTGTGTTAAACTCATGTTGAGAGTTTGGAACCTTTATTTGAGGTTTCTTGTGGGTTTTGGAAAGACCGTCAATGTTGGCTGTAATCTAAAAATGTTGACAGTGGGCATAAGGAGGATGTGTGATGGTGTGGACCTATTTTTTCCAAAGACTCTGGGGACCATGTTAGGATGCATAGAATCATGAATTTGAAATATAAGGACATCTACCAGCTTTTTTCACGTATGGGGTTCCTCAAGGGCCCACTCTTGGTCCACTTATGTTCTACATACACATGTTGTCAATTGGTTTGATGATTCCTTGATCCATCCCCCCCTCAAAAACAATACTGCAATTCATATGCCATATGGCAACATCTCCCACATTTTTTCTGATGAAAAGAAAGTTCCTCACCTTCATTTCTTCCAAACATAAAAAAAATCCATTTGCTTTAACTTTTTTATCTCGAGTCTGGTTTACAGCTCTCCCAAAAAGCAGCAGCTTGACTTCTGAGAGGAGAGCACAAGTCAGACCACATCTAACTTCTCCTAACTTCAATGCACTAGCTCCCGTTCATTTTAGAATTGAGTTTAACATTGTATTGTTTCATTGTTTAAATCACTGAAAAGAAAAGCATCTACACACTCAAACATCAGGAGAACTAATAATTGTGGCAACAGGAGCTTTATTAAAAACCCATTAGAGTATGTGTAAAAGTGCATCAAAAATCAATGCAAACCACTAGGTGTAGATGAATGGGTGTATGTGAGAAACTTGTAGGTGTGTTGCTGTAACAATCAATTTAGAAACGGTTTTATTTGAGAAAAACTTGAATTTCATCGGAAATCTTTTGTAATTTAAAACACAAATAATTCGGTGTCATTTAAAACAAAACCAGAACATGTTTTTTGAAATTAGGTTTACAGTCTCAAGGACATTGACAAAAAATGTACCACCTAAGATTAAAACCGAATGTTTTGTGTTCATCAAAGTGGTTCAACTAAACATTGTCATCTGGATTTGTCACACTGCAACCTTTGATCAGTCCAATCTTTATGGTTCTTTCTTTTTGCATCTTCTTCTCTACAAGTATAAAATGACATTGGATTTTTTGTGGACCTTCAATTAATTCTAGAAGAGCCTGCTAAAGCAAATATTGTCTTCTGACAGTATTCACCGGGTCTGGCCAAGGAGAAGACAGGTTTTAGGTTTTTGTCTAGTGGCACTAATTAGATGGCTCACCAACTCCTTTGTGGGCATCAAGGCTGGTGTACTCAATTGTTCCGTTGTGGCCCTTCTTGGGGTTTTCCTTGTATTCTTTATGGACTCCATCTGGACAGTATCTATAGGAGAGCCCATAGTCTGCAAGATAAACCTGGAGAAGGCAACAGGACATGGACACCTGAGAATTACAATGTTCACTTCCAACTTGGTACGTTTAGACAGAACCTTGAAGAAAGCAAACAGCTGAGAATTATTATCAATACTACGAGGATGCATAAGACTTGTAGCTATGTGACTAACCTGCTCTGGGTCTCTGTAACCCAACATGAGGTTGGCAGCTTTGATGTCTGCATGGACATACTCGTTTTCATGAATATACTCCAGGACATCTACCTGACACAGAAACAAAAACCCCAACAACAAGTTGCGATCAAAGATAACTGAATGCACACGTCTGAAGAAACAGTTAGCATTTGGCGGTTAAACTGGCCTTTTCCAGTGGTTTCCAGCCAAGATCTTGGCACTTAAGACCCATGCTTTATTACTCCAACACTAAAGAACAACAAAAAGTACAGAATCATGATATGATTACAGGTCCCTCACCAATCTCTGACCAAGCTGGAGCACAGTGGTCTTCTTCAGTCGGCCTCCATTGCCCTCACAGACTTTCTGAAGGTCACTTCCCAGCCGGTCCATGGCCATGAAACGATACCTGAGTGAGAGAAGAATCAGACTAACTACCAATGGCAACTATGTTTCAACAGTAAAGTTCTGCTTAAACCTACTAATATAAACAGAGGATCTTGACGTCCTTGTAATGTTACGTACAATAAACATTTCCCTCCAAACAAAAGAATGAACTAAAGTTCTCTACATACAAATAAAACATCATCAAATTTTTGCAGAAGTTAAACAAATACATAAAAAAACTATTTAGACACAGGGACTATATTATGATTTTATTATGAGGAAATGTGTCTATAAAATCTATTTTTGGCATTTTGTTACTTTCTAAGTTGAAAATAAAAAGATCTGAGCACCATGTCTGTGAGAGTTTCTGGACATCCATGTCATTTACTTCTAATGTCAGTCAGTCATTTTCTACAGCTTCTTCCACAGAGGGTCTAAGCATCTCCAGCGGTCTAAGGGCGGAAGGCGGGGTTCACCCTGGACAGGTCGCCAGTCCATCGCAGTATTTCTAATGTCGTTTAATGATTTATTTGAGCTGTAATGGTTTTGAAAAACAAAAATTGGGTGTGCAAGTTTGAATTTATTGTGGATTATCTCTGATCCGCACAAGGTCAAAATAACACATACAGGTTCAAATATGATAATATTTGGTTAAATGCTCCTTAGCAAGCTGCACCTCAGCTGCTCTCCATCAATAAACTGCTACAATTCTGGCTGGATATTAGACCATTCCTCTTGAGAATTCAACTTTATTTAAAGAGTTCCCTAAAAAAGTATTGATGTATTAACCCTAACCCCAGCATTATGTCACCACTGCTGTGCCCGACTGCTTCTATTGTGTTCTTTGGTTGAAAAATTTCCCCTCGATTCTTCTAAACCTAATAACTTTATGTCTTTGGGATAATTGTCAGACTCGAACCACCGATTGTATCAAGGTTTCAACAATCTGACCCCAACTGACACCCTCAGTTGAAAGGAATTGCTAGATGTTTAAGAACAACCCAGGAGTCAAGGTGAGGTTTTCAAAATGAAGAACACTACACCGCCTTTTAAGCATAGCAGTGGTAGCATCTTGATGCTTCCTGCCAGAGGTACTAGCACATTGCACAAAGATGGTGTAATAAAGATGGACGACCAGCATCAAGTTCTTCAACTTTACGTCAAAAAAAGGTAAATGGCTGAAATGTTTCAAATAAATCATTACATTTTGACCATTAAAATGGCATTCAAGCCCATGATGAGTGGATGTAAACATCTGACCAAGACTCAAGCTGCTCTGGATGCATTTCTGATCTTTTTATGGTGCTCTGTAATTCTTTCACATACAGTTCTGGAAAAAATAAGAAAGCCTTCCAAAGTTTTTAAGTTTCGCTGATTGTACTAGTTATAGGTACCTTTTAGAATAAAATGAAAATGTTTGATTTTTCCACATAGTACCGACAACATAACAATATAAAGCAGAGAAACAAGTTCATATTCATTTTTATACAATACCAATGTAATATCTTGGGATAAATTCAGAAATCAAAATTGGAATAATTCAGATTTTCCATCACAGATTGCACACCTCTTGGCACGCTCTCCACCAGTCATCACATTGTTGAAGGGTTCAGATGATCCCCTACTTAGTACATCATTAAGTGGAACGATGCATGTTTGTGTTGGACGTCAACAGACACTGTCAAGGAAAAGCTGTCATACATGTAGATATGCCAATTTCTTAATAAAAAGAAAAGTGTTTTCATCTGAATAATTGCTTTGTTGTTTTGAAAGAAAGACATTTTGCAGTAGGTTTGTAAAAAACTGGTTCATCCTTTGATTTAGTGAATATTGTTGATTTGTTTATTGTGTTATCTACCGGAGGTCCTTATATTCAGCCAGTCCTGATCCCCAGTATGTCGGGATACCCAGAAAATCCAGCTTCTTGCCTCTCTTCCATTTCTGCACTGAAAGAATAACAAAGGAGGAGTAAATATACGTGTGTGTAAATTCACGTTTCTGTTACCACACTCTAGAAAGTCTGAAATCATAGCAGGAAGCCCAGTCTTAAGGAAATAGCTGCCAACTAGAACCTTTATCCACTTGTCTTTTTCCCAGCAATTTTAGAATGGTATGATCTTCCATCTATGCCCCATGCCTCCATTTTCTGAGCTCTTTTAATAGTGTTTGACAAAAATGTGAACTTTATAAAAAAGTTAAATATTTTTCTCAAGCAACAGATCTGTCCTTGCATGTATAAAAATACGTGCACATAAACACCAGGCTGAAGAGTACACAACACAACCATAACCACACGAAAAGGCCACAGACAAAGCGGTGGGCCTGGCTCAGAGGCTTGATGGCGGCTGGCCTGACTGGCTTTCAACCAGGCTGGCAGGTGGTCAGGGGCTCAGCGGAGGCCCAGGCGTCATTATATGTGAGTGCCTTTCTCTCCTTTGCTCCTCTCCAAACGAAGGCATTGGAGAACTCAGACAAGCGTAGAGAGGAGGCCCCAACTGCCACTGGGGTGCGTGTTTGCTTTGGTTTGTTATTAATTACTATGTGCCAGGCAGCGAAACCTCTGTGTCTGCAGCCACTTCATCAGTCAAACACACTCGCGCCCCTGTGGGCTGCTAGGACACAGGACAGGTTGTGCTACTCACTGCTCTCTGGTTTGGCTGCTCTCTGGTAGAACTTGAGCTCGGAGAACAAGGGGCCATTATCATGGTACTCCTGGATGCACAAACACAGTGTTGGCCAATTCTTCATTACAAGTTAAAGACTACATAACTCACAGTGGCCGTTTCAAGTCATAGTTTGAATCTTAACAAATAAGACACATTCTTTCTATGCCCAATCTGTGCAGGGTCGCTGGAGGGTTAGCTTATAAACAATGTCTCAACCTTTAATGGCCTCATGGACCACTGAATATTTTACAAAGGAAAGAGTATGGTACAACTTTAAGCTAATCTACCATGAGATTTTTATTTATTAAACCTTTATTTAGCCAGAGAAAAGACCCACTGAGATCAAGATCTCTTTCAAAAGAGTGACCTGGTCAAGAAAGGCACCACACGATTTCTAAAAGTGACTGAGTCAAGTCATGTTTTGTAAGGCTGAAACTTAGAAAGAGGAAATGAAATACTGTATTTTATCAGTGCTATATTAATTCCATAATCATGATAACTCATTTCTGGTTGTACCAGCAGACAGCTATAGTTTAACAAAGGATCAGACTGACTCTCTGTGTACTCACCACTTTTATGACAAAGTCTGCGTCCGATGATACGGGCCTGCTTACATCCTGGGAGGCTTATCGATAAAAAATGGATGAAAACAATCAAGAATAACAATAAACTGAAGATGAAAGCCTGTATGCATGTTTGCATTTTCATATAAGCGGTGTAACCATTACCCAGATAAATCAGCCCAAAGCCTCCTTGACCAATGATTTTTCCCAGCCTCCATTTCTTTTTCTCAGCATCCACCAGTATGAAGCCATCTGGGAGAGGTTTGGGCAAGGTCTGCTTTCTTGGGGGTGCCATTACAGCTGAAGAAGTTTTAAACAAAAACTCTGAATGTTAGACAATCTTACTCCATCCTGGTCGTGACAAAAACTACATTTTCAGGGTTTTATATACCAAAAAAGAAAAAAAAATGATTTGTTCTAATAAGGTCTTACAGTCTTAAGTTAGAAACAGTAATCAACAACACATATTACGGTGTATCATTATCTGTTTATGAAAGCTAAATCAAAATGCAGAACTAGTGCCTGAAAAATTAAGGCACAAAAACACAATGGGAGTTGAGAGAGAAAGTAGAGGTCTTGATTCAGTTATTTTCAACAAGTATGACCATATGCCAAGACAAAAAGACATCAGCAATAACCTGAGAAAAGCAAGCAACATCCCTGCAAATTCTCCCCAAATTCAACATTTCTCAGAGAATTTGCAAAAACCTGAAGACCTACAACTCAGACTCTAACTCCCTCAGATGGCACATTAAATTTTAAAGCTGATCACAGAAAAAGACCCTATTTAGTCATGGTGAACGCACTCAAAACATGCTGAGAAAGGTACAGATACATGGTATGGGACACATGTCTCTGTATTAATTTGGCAGCCTGGAGGCAATCCGTCATTAGATTCCAACATCAAATAAGCCAAGAGTAATTACCCAGAAGGCCACCAGTTAAAAAATAAATAAATACAATTGTATTAAAATCAGCACCACTCTCAGCTAATCTAAAACAATTAAACAGCTATCTAAAATACTTAAACTAAAATACCTTCAGTTTAAGTTTTAACAAACCCTCTGTTGGTATCCACCTCAATAAAAAGGTGCAGTTTCACCAGTTGGTGGACACCAATTCACTGTATGGGTGTTTTCTTTGTAGTGTGTAGTTTGATTGAATTAGCTGATGTGAAAATATTGTAAAATGACTCATGCAAAGCACACCATGTCTCTATAGGTGAAATGTCCAGTCACGTTTCCACGGTGCTTTGTGTGTGGGCTAATAATGGTGTGTGGAGCAGCTGACAGTTGGAAGGGAGCTGTCAAATGGTTTTATTACGGTGAGGCTGTTATGGGTCAAAATATTAGTGTCTGTGCACTTATGCTGAGAATTTTAAACTCGCATTATTTATTCATTTTCTCTCTAATGTCATGTCTGTTATGCTAGAACATCAGGCTTATAAAGAATTTGAAGTTGAAATAATAAATAATGTGACTTGGGAAAATCTCGAGCATGTTGACGCTTTTACTGATCCCACGTATGCGATACAAGCCCAGAGGTGACACAGCTTTCTCTGTTGCTGGTTCAAAACTGTGGAATGACTTGCCACTACATGTCAGGCAGGCTGCCTCTCACTGTTTTTAAGTTTCGTTTTAAAACACACTTTTATTCCCTGGCCTTCGACCCAGTGTGAGTTTTTCTTCACTTCATTGTGTTTTCATTATCCTAGTTATAGCAATAGCTTTTTTTTTTTTTACCTCTGCTGATTTATGTATTTTATTCTGTGTCCTCTACTTGTTTGTTTTATTATTCGGCACTTTGGTTGGCCTTGTTGTTGTTTTAATGTGCTTTATAAATAAAGTGGTATGGTGTGTTCATCTCTGAATAATAACCGGGTACAACTGATGATGCTTCTGCAATCTGTGATGCTTCAGAAACATCGGTAGATCAGTTGATGTCGTGTTTGTTGCCCACATGAGAGGCCAAGGAGTGATGTGACCATTTGCCTGTGAACGGGGTAACTGATCTAATGGCTGAGGACAGATTTTAATAAGAGATGTGAATGGTTGTTGCTAGGCCTGTCTAATTACACCTGCATCCATCAGGTCTGGTTTATTTGGTGTGGTTGAAGAAGAGAGCCTCATTTATCTAAACAGAGAAAAATGGCAGCATTACTTAAATATATAAAAGGTGCAACTGAATGAACCAGAGAACTTCAGTAAAAATAATCTTTACACAGTTTTTTTACACAGCGGCAAACTACAATAAATTTCATAACAAGGCAAAAAGGTCCATTTCATATGCAGTTATATTGGATCTTATTCGGTCGTATTTGGATCAGTCCAATTCATTCCAATCACAAAGTCACACACAGATATTTTACATACAGAGCTACTTGATCCTAACAATAATAGATAATAATTAAGGTCAATTGATCACATCATGTTGATGGGTAATAAGTTGTTGACAGATGACCAGCTGACTCTGCTGCAGCAGGACAGCAAATCAGAAACCCCTAAGGCCAACTGTCAAGCATGGAGGTGGAGGGGTGGTGATTTGGGCTTGTTTTGCCACCATTGAACATGAGCATCTTGCATTCAATGAGTTGAATATGAACCTGTGTTTACCTAAATATTTTAGAGTCGAATGTAAAGCAAGAGTGAAGTTATTTAGAACAAGCCTACCGAGCGTTATTGTTGCTAAAGTTGGTTGTACAGGCTGTTAAGTGATGGGGTGAACAATGTCTCATCTTAACTAAAAAACAAAACTGATACAGCAAACATGGGGAAACGTCTCTATCTATCATATGACTTCCCCTAAAGACGCATTTTAGGAAGAAAAGCCAGTTTCATTGGTTTTAAACGCTAACGTCAGTGATTGGGTCAGAAAGGCAGCCCATTGTTTGCAATATAAAACAACTGGGTTAACGGTTTTAACGGTTCAGCTGAGTTTAAAGTTTGATCATGTCGACCACTATTCACCATGATGGTTCAGATATAGAAACACGCTGAAAACAGATTAAAGTTAAACGTGGCTAAAGTAGAACCCATGGAGCTCTGGAAAATGACTCACTTGTTGAAGTTTGAAAACACCTCCGCAGGCTGTAGAGCCCAAACAGCGATGGTTTCGCGTATTCTTTAGGACCCCAACGACAATTCAGTGTAACAAAGGTCTTCTTTAAATGTTATTCGTCAAGCATTCACTGACGGTCAGGGTAAGAGAGAAAGGAAAATGAAAACATTTGTACTTACCGGAAGTTGTCCCTCCCACTGCACCGCACAGCCAATCGCGAATAACTACCGGTTTCTCAAGGACCAATAGCGTTTGTAGAGAGACTTTCCATGTTTTCTATAAGCCAGAGTTCACTATGAAATCAATCAAATTCTCTGTAGATATAGTCTTTAACCTCTAGTATAAAAACGTTTTCCATTTTTTTAATTTCCTTTACTATTTTGTTTTAAGTTGTTATTTAAATCTTGCTAAAAACAAAGTTTGAATTCTAAGTTATATCATAATATGAGGCAATTTGTTATTTAAATGCCTGTTTATGCCAACATGTAGTTCACCTTTTTAGTTTCTTTGATTGAATAATTTCAATAGGTGTTAGTGTCAGGTCTCCACACCAAGGTTAAAGGAGTTTCCTTCTTTCCAGGACTGAGCATTAATACGTTTAAGCACCTTTTATTTAAAAAGCTGGTGCTGAGTGTCAGGGCTGTAAAAAACTGCCTGCTGCCTTACAAATTCTCTATTAGCTTTTGGTGTTTTTTACATCCTTAAAGTTTTTTAGATCATCAAGAAAATGTATTTCCTGCGAATGACAACCTGAGTAAATGCAAAATGTAGTTTTCAAATGATGTCTGCATTCATGTACAGAAATCAGTATGGTCCTGTGTGAAAAGTGATCACTCCCAAAGCCTAATAACGGATTGTGCCCACCTTAACAGAAACTATTGCTATCAACCATTTGTAATAACTGGCAACAACACTTTTACATTGCAATGGCAAAACCCTTATTTGGTTTTGAGTTTTTTTTTTTTTCTTTCAGAGCCATTCAGAGGTGTATTTCACTTCATTTTCTTGCTGATTAACACAACTGTGCTTGAGCTTAATGGTGTGAATTGATGGCCTTACCTTCTCCTTTAGGATTTTCAGCTAGAGAGCAGAACTAAATGTTCTGTTGTCTACAGCACATTTTCCAGGTCCTGATGGAGCAAATCAGCCACAGACTATCACACTGCCACTGTTTTACTGTTAACATGACAGTTTCTTTTCTGTTATTTTAGTGACAGTTTGGAACTCTCTCATGGATGCAAACATTTCTTTCATATTGTTGAATCACCAACACTGACCTTAACTGAACTGTCTAAAGACATGAAAGTCTGAATTTCTATAGATGACATTTTTGTGACCTCTTGGAGCTTAATTATTAGTTTAATTCCACTGGCTTCCTCTTTGCGACAGGAACCTTTCAGACTTTATTTTCTACAAAGCCCTACATGGGCTGGCCCTTGCTCATCTGAAGGACCTTCTATCCCACTCTACCCCAACTAGAAGACTCAGATCTACTAACTTAGATGCTACTGCATGCCCCACAAACCAAAACCAAGAACAGGTCTGGCCTTGCTTTTACAGTGGCAGGACCCAGTCTCGGTAACAATTTATTGATACAGATAATGAATGCACAGATAAAAGTAAAAAAAAACAACCTCCTAGACAACCTGTCATTTTTTCTTTGGCTTTCAATTCCAGCAAAGGTTTGACATCCTTATATAAGCCTTATATAGCCTACTTCATGGTTTCAGACAGGTTCTGTTTAAGCAATGTCTAGATTCTATAGGCCAGACAATAATTAGGTCTGGGTGTGGCTTATAAAGTAAAAAAACAAACAAAAAAACAATAATGGGGTTATTCACAGTTAAGTCATGAATCAACAAGTGGATTGGGATTGATTACTTTTTCACTTAGTGTCAGGTTGTTTTGTTAGCTTTTTCTCCCTGAAAAACTGAAACCATTCTTTGAAACTAATTTTATGTTTACAGATGTTGCTGATGTCACATATGTTTTGATGATCAAATGCATTAGCGTGGCAAATATGAAAAACATATGTAAGGTTGCAAATACACAGCACTATATCAGTTCCAGTTTACAGAAGCTAATTTTTATTTTTGAACACAGAAAGTGAAATTCCCTTTTACAGAAATACTCAAAATAGTCAATAAAAAGGCAGCTTGTGTTTGTGGAAACAAGCAGTAAAATGGAACAGGAGGAGGTGCCGCATTGTTACATTGGATTGGACCTTCAACACCGCCTCTTGTATACTACTTATTCAACCTGGTTACACAGATCAATACCAGTTTGTTTTCAGGAACTCAGGCGTCCCTGTTGGAACTCGGTTTGATCTCCGTTTTGCTGAACAACATGGTCAATACCTCGACCGGCTAATAGACACAGGAGGGGAGAGCAGAAGGCAATGCTGAAACCTGCTAGAGATGGACGCAAACTCACTCATCTCTCTCTTTACTCAGAGCTCTCAGTCAGAAACGTTTCATTTTGATGAAAGGAGAGACAAAAATTCCCGTCAGCATGCACCTGCAGCAAGGCTGTCGATCTGCTGATACTCTCAGGGCCTAATTTAGGTCTCAGGGTTTCAGTTATGAAAAGAAGAAAATAAATCATCACTGCATGAACATCAGGAAGGCACGATAAAAACTAGGTGGAACTGGAGCTGCTCTTCAGTGAAGATCAGCCCTGAGTCATGTGTTGTGTTTGTCTGAAGATCAATGAGCAACACTTACAATGAATGTGTCCTAATTACCGTGCTAAAGAGCCAATACCTTACCTTAAAACCTACTATTTGCAGAGCCAGCATAAGGTGGTTACAGAATGCTTTTAATTTCATACCTATTTTCAAACAGCTCCATTAAGATACGTTTCTACCTAGGTATTTTTTGTACCTTAGCTCAGTTTGCTTTACATATCATTGGGAATACTGTAGTTAACCTCTGATTACAAATTTTCTGTTCTGTGGTTATAAATTAAACCTCATCCCTTGACTTTGATGGAGTTTTTAGTTTTAACATAATTTGCTCCTCTAAGATCTGTATTTAAGGGGAACGCATGTAAAATTGATCTTGTATATAGAAACTATCGGAAATAGGCAATCCAGAATGTTTAATACACAACGAAAAGCATAACATCAGAAATCAGCATGAGTTTTAAAATATTACCTCAGAGAACATTGTTGTGAAAAGTGTCATTCCCTTAGAGATGTCCTGTTTTTTATCACTCTTAAATGCTCGAGACATGCAGTTCTCAACTTATTTCATTCATCAAGGGAAATAGCTTTTCAAAATACCCTTACTGTATCAGAAGATATAATCACCCCTGCCCACTTGTTGAATCCTGACATGGTAAAACTAGGATCCATTAGAGGACTTCAAGACCAACACCCGTGTTGACAAAAAAAACAGTCTCACATTTACCCAAAAAACATCCTGATGATCCCTAAGACTTTTTTAAAAATAGCCTCTAGATTGATGCAACATAAACTGACCATTTTGGAATGAATGCATCCTGTTACATTTGGTGTTAAACTAAATTAACACAGAATTTCAGAAAAATACATCAAATCAGCAGTTAGACAGGGTGGGAGTAGTGTGATATTCTGCTTTACTACTTCAAGACTTGCTGTAATTGATAGAACAATGAATTTCCCACTCCAATGCAAACTCCTGAAAGAGAATGTTTAGCCTTCATTTGTGACATTGATCAAAACATACCAGCAAGTCCACCTCTGACAGGCAACTAAATGAAGGTTTTCCGGTGGCCTAGTCCAAGTCACAACTTAAATCTAATCAAAATGCTGTGATGTTCATGTTGGAAATCCTTAAATGTGTCTCAAATATAACAATTCAGCAAAAAAGACCCATGCCAGTTGTTATAAACGTTATATGACAGTTGTTGCCACCAAGGGTGACCCAACCAGTTTTGGTGTTCAGGGGACAATTAATTGTTCTCTAGGGCCAGGTTAGGTTGGATAAATTACACATACATACATATTTACTGTGGTTATGTTATGACTTATATAACAATTGACTCAATCTAAATCATATATGTAAGTGTGACCAAAAAAAAGCAACAACAGAAGAAATCTGTACGTGGGCACTTTCATGATCTTGTACTTGTTCTAGCCTAATTGTGAAGCGCTTTGGTTAGCAGCTCCATGATTTTGATTTAATTCTGCTTTGAAGGATCACTGCTACTTTAAACTCCATCACTACATACTGACTCATTTAAGCTGGTGCCAGTCGTGTCCAGTAAACCAGAACGGCTTATTTATGACAAGGTTGCTGCATTCCAAGATCTCATCCATTGGATCTATATCTAAAAACCTAAAGTGGAGATCACTTTTATATATACCAAGTATTAAAGTCATTATATCAACTCTGTTACATTGACATTAACCATTTCTAGCAATCTTAAAGTATTACTGTTTCGGCTTGTCCCATTAAGTAGAAGTTCATATCTTCTACTTAGCTTTAAAACACGAGTTACACAATTATTTAGCAGCATCCGCCTTTGAGTAAAACATTGCTTGATGTAAAATATTTGCTCCAATGGATTTAAAAAGAGAAAATGCTGTCGACTTTATTGGGAGCAGGAAATGTTAAACGGCTGAATAAACTCTTTGTTCTTCTGTAGGACACAGCTGTACACCCCACAGATCCAGAAGTCAACCATGTTAACTTCATTGACTTCTTGGTGTCACTTTGATCCAGGTTTTGACCCTCACCTCCTTCCATCTCCACTCTCCCCTCTTCCAGTATATCTTTTTCGACCTCTCTTTTGTTGCTCTGATTCTGCCACCTCTCACACAGGGTAATTGTTGTGTGGGTTTGGCAGCTCTTGCTGAATGACACTGCAGCATGTCCTCCCGCCACCTCTCATAGACACCAATCTCAGATCTCTGACACCAATCTCAGCGAGGGCGCGACACCATTTGGTGTAACTGGCCCTTGTGAAGGAGACAGCATAATTGTCCTAATTAGGACGAGGGGAGACGATCCGGGCGGTCGCGGCTCTGACCCAACCCGGTCTAAGTCCATATGGTGGGAGGTTGATAATGAGCTGGTTAATGTGGTGTGTCCATCCGGAGGAAATGCTCAGTATGAATGGCATGCCAGAAAGATTGACGAGTTTTTAAGCTTTTTGCCATCTTTTCTTTCTCAAACTGTCACATAAACTCCCAAATTTTAGATTTTCTCCCCAATAAAAACAGAATTTACTGATTCTGCATATGTCTTTAATTACATTTAACAGCCATACCTGATAGCACACTAGCGGGAGTTACATTTTAGCAGTAATTAAGGACATCTTACCCCCTTATCAAAAACGACATTCTCAAACTGTTCCATTTTATGAATGATTTGTTTTTTTGGCCTTAACTTTCTTGGCTCCCATCTGCAGCTGTGTCAATATTTCATGCTTTATCTTTGTTCCCTTTATGAATATGAGATGTAGTGCCAGTTCACATGAAAGTATTACAAATCTAATAGCCAGTAATGAGATGCTGTTTCACTGTTATTGGGCATGGGTTGTGTCTATTCTAGTGTGTGTGTGTGTGTGTGTGTGTGTGTGTGTGTGTGTGTGTGTGTGTGTGTATTTTGTGCACGATTTGATGCTAATAAAACTATACTTTCTGCTCCAGGGAGCAAACACTGACCAGGATTCAGATTAGGCTTTAATGGCTCCTAGGCCTGAGGCTAAATTGAAATGTAAAACCCCAAACCAAACATCATTTGGTTCTTGCAGTTCTTGATGTGGCCCAGCAAAGTGGAAATTGGAGACATGTTGCTGTTTAACTGTGATTTACTTTATTTTATGCTAATATTGACACGCTCTAAAGGGGCTCCATGCATGTCTGGATTTATGACTGTTCGTTTCGGTTAATCTGCATCCACTTAGCAGCTTCTTCCCTGTGAATTCAAATGTTTAAGCACATACAGTGCCTGGCAAAAGTATTTAGACCACTGGAATTCTTTTGCATTTCTTCACTTTACGACCACTAATTTCAATACATTTTTTTGGGATTTGTTGTGATAGATCAACATATAGTAGTCTATAATTGTGCAGTAGAAAGAACAGAATACATGGTTTTAAAAACATTTTACAAATTAATTTGGAAAGTGAATCGTGCCATATGCATTTAGTCTCCTTTACTATGACACCCCTAAATAAAATTCTGTGAATTGTTTTAATGTGGAGGGCAGACCAGTCACCTGGTCAGATGACATCAACTTTTTGGTCTGCATCCAAAATGTGGCAGATACTTCACACTGGGCATCACCCTAAACACACTATCATCACATTGATGGTGGTGGCTGTATTATGTTGTGGGTATGCTTACACCAAAGCTTTGAGGAGTTTATACTTGTCAAGACTCCAGCATGCAGCCTAAGGAGGATGAAGGATGTGTAGAAAATTAATGAAATTGCACAACTTTTGTTGCAACTTTTGTTGCAACATATAAAGCAATTGTTTCATTCTAGTCTAGTGAGCTCAGAGATGCACCATTAACAACCAGAATAAATCAAAGATGCAATGAAATCACGATGTACTGTATCTTATCCAACTTCTCAAATTTAAACCAGACATCATATGAATGTTGATTAGACTGATTCCTGATTCATAAATGAGAGATTCTAGACTATTTCATCCCAGAAGAAATCTTTTCTTTTAGAGAACACTTTTATGTTTCTGTAAATGCTACACAGCGTAACCCAATCAGCAGGTATCCTGGTGTGCAGAACATAGGAAGGACAGGTTTTTTAATGGTTTTAATGGATCATCTTTGGGATGTGGATGAACGGGAGCTTCATATCATGGAATTGGAGCAATTTGTGGAAACTGTGTGATGAAAATCTGTGAGGAATGTTTTTTTTACACCTTACTTAATCCATGCCTCAAATAGGTAAAACAGTTCTGCAGGCAAAAGGGTCCATCCCAGCACAAACAAGGTGTACCTAATAAAGTGGCCACTCAGTTTATGTGCCCTAGCTATCCTAGAGCAACATTGATTTTATGTGATTTAAAACATTGGTTTTAGGGACTTTATTACAGAAGCCTTTATTAATTATTTTTATCTATAGATCTGTTTTATATCCCATATACTGTGCCTACTGTAGCATTTCACTCAATAAAGCACCCACACACGATGTCAGTAATCTCTAAGAACATTAGTTTGATGCTTATACCCTCTGTTGGTTTCTTTCCAGCAAAGCAGGAGCTTCAAATGTTAAAAGTCAGAACTACTGATAGAGTATAGGCATGAAACAGGATGTAATGATGTAGTGGCAGAGTTCCTCATGCAACTTATTAACATTTTCTTTTATTGGTCCATAGGGATCTTAGCAGTCATAAATCAAGCAAAACGCCCGGCAACACTAATTTTGTCTTTAATTGTAACAATGTGCCGTGATTCATGTTCTAATTGCTCCTGAGGGGGGTTTTAGCTGATGATTCAGAAATTATTCTGCACAACACAGGGTAGAAAATGTAAATAGATTTTAAACCTTGATCCAGTAACAAATATCCAGTTAACCTGACATGAAAGACCCATATTTGTGTCAGTGCTTCATATATTAAATCTCTTTTCTTTAACTGGTTGGCACATAACATTTTATGCACTGTATAAAAGTAATTATTCTCACTGTCTGACCAGATTGTTCCTGTTTTAGGCCCATTATGAATACCAAACGTATTTCTCTTTGCTAAGTGTCTAATTAATTAGAGGGAGATTTGTATTTCCCTTTTTCAAATTCAGAAGTTTACACACACTGAGAATAGCATCTCTTTAAACAGTTTCGGAAAGCCCAGATGATGATAACATGGCTTTGTAAGCTTCTCATAGGTTAATTTAAAACCTTTGAGTTAAATGGAGGTACACATGTGACCTTCTGAAGTCTAATTGGTCTTTGGTACAATGTTTATGTCTCTGAAGATGTCACGTCCATCTGTTCAAACAATTATATGCAAGTATAAAAGCTTTCACATTGTTCAGGAGGGAGATGAGATATGCATCCCAAAATGTGTTTTGGTGTGAAATGTGTGTATTAACCTCGAACAGAAGTAAAACACCTTGTGAATATTGCCAGCTGAAGCCAGCAGTTTTTAAAATCTGGCCACTCAGTGAGGAAGAAGCCAGTACTCCAAAAACAACACAAGAAAGCCAGATTACATTTTGTAGAACCTTCAAAGGCAATGCCCTCATTTTTTGAAGAAATGTCCTGTTCTCTGATGAAACAAAATTTGAAAAAGAAATCAATTGATTCAACTCGACAGGTGAATACCTTCAGAAGTGTTGCATCACATTTCATGTATGACACAGCTTAACTTTGGAGGTTGAAGTGGTTAGATGGATCATCTGTTAGAGAATCTGAAACCTGTTCACATGTTTTTGCTTCACCTGAACCAGCTTCATAAACACCTCATTTACGAGATGGGCTGCTGGGCTGCTGGGCTGCTGGGCTGCTGGCCTGCAAGCCGTTCGCTCTAACGAGACTCACCTACTTTACTTCCACTAAGCTTCCAAAATACACCACCTTTTCTAAGAAAAAAAACAACAACAAAGAAGCACTTCTGGCAGGGAAGAGGGTATTGATCTGTTCTATATGCAAACTAGAGCTTCACAAACAAATAACACTTTGCTTTTCTTTTGATTCATCCCAAGTTCCACCCCACAAATCGCTGAGACCTCAATAAACAATAAACTTCTGATACAAAAGAATCCCTTATGTTGATCTCAAAGTTTTTCTTCAATTTAAGCATGCATGTGAATGTGTGTTGTGCATGTGTGTATATGCAGACTATAGGGGATGTAGAGATCCAGCCCCACTGTTCCCCCACCTGGGGATCTTAACTAGCTCCGAGAGTGCGGTCATACGGTTTGCAGGTACTGCAGGCCAATTACACGGCTATCATTTGCCGGAGACTACCTTTTGTCTTTGATGTTGTTCCTCAAACAACAATACCTCCCTTCTTTTCATCCCCCACTGGTACTTGCAAAGTGTTAATTATCAAGGCAATTACCATCTGCATCCAAACCACTGCTTCCCAAATGCTGGTTTGGATGCTGATTTGGGTCACACACAGTTCTACCAAGGACTTGTCTTCAGATAGAAAGTGTGGTGTGATATCAAATGATAAACAAGAGCGGCTTTCTCTTCTGTTGATTATGTGAAAAGGTTAACAATTTGGGTAAGAACAGGCTCTGCAGATGGTACGTTTAGGGTTTCCGATCAGTGTTAGTGGATCACAGAAAAGCTCTTAGAAAGAAAGAATATATTGAATGTACATACCTTAACTTTATTATTGGTCTGAGGTTAGTTGCTTTCATGCTAAAGATGCGATAGCCTCACTTAGGAGTGTTTTTATTCATTGTCAGGTGAGAAGATATTTGAACTTTATTTCAAACACTTTTACTTTTCAGGGAGTTTCTTACATGTCTCTTCAGATGGTTCACAGCACTAAGCAAAAAGGTCAACACTAAAGTAGTTGAAACCAGTTAATTACAACAATCTGGCATTAGGAAGACAAATACAAGGCTCCCACACTGAAACAGTATTTTTCTTTTGAGTTACCATGTTATGATACCAAACTAATATAGCGCCTTTCCAGTCATACCGACCACTCAAAGCACTTTACACTGGAGCCACATTTATCCAACTGAACTCACTTGTACACCGATATGCAGATTGGTAAGTGCCATGTTGGAGGAAGCTGGAATCGAACCCACGACTACTCTTCCCACTATCACAGTCACATAAGTACCACACCATTCCGTACTGTACAATACCATACCATACCATATTAGCTTTATTTATGAACCCCTTTAAAATACACCATAATTCAAAAACTGATATACAGTACAGACCAAAAGTTTGGATACACCTTCTCATTCAAAGAGTTTTCTTTATTTTCATGACTCTGAATGTTGTAGCGTCACACTGAAGGCATCAAAACTATGAATTAACACATGTGGAATTATATACTGAACAAAAAAGTGTGAAACAACTGAAAATATGTCTTATATTCTAGGTTCTTCAAAGTAGCCACCTTTTGCTTTGATTACTGCTCCGTACACTCTTGGTATTCTGTTGATGAGCTTCAAGAGGTAGTCACCTGAAATGGTTTTCACTTCACAGGTGTGCCCTATAAGGTTTAATAAGTGGGATTTCAAGCCTTATAAATGGGGTTGCGACCATCGGTTGTGTTGTGCAGGAGATGGATACAGTACACAGCTGATAGTCCTACTGAATAGACTGTTAGAATTTGTATTATGGCAAGAAAAAAGCAGCTAAGTAAAGGAAAATGAGTGGCCATCATTAATTTAAGAAATGAAGGTCAGTCAATCCAAACAATTGGGAAAACTTTGAAAATGTCCCCAAGTGCAGTCGCAAAAACCATCAACCACTACAAAGAAAGTGGCTCACATGAGGACCGCCCCAGGAAAGGAAGACCAAGAGTCACCTCTGCTGCGGACAATAAGTTCATCCGAGTCACCAGCCTCAGAAATCGCAGGTTAACAGCAGCTCAGCTTAGAGAACAGGTCAATGCCACACAGAGTTCTAGCAGCAGACACATCTCTAGAACAACTGTTAAGAGGAGACTGTGTGAATCAGGCCTTCATGGTAAAATAGCTGCTAGGAAACCACTGCTGAGGACAGGCAACAAGCAGAAGAGACTTGTTTGGGCTAAAGAACACAAGGAATGGACATTAGACAAGTGGAAATCTGTGCTTTGGTCGGATGAGTCCAAGTTTGAGATCTTTGGTTCCAACCACCGTGTCTTTGTGCGGCGCAGAAGAGGTGAACGGATGGACTCTACATGCCTGGTTCCCACCGTGAAGCATGGAGGAGGAGGTGTGATGGTGTGGGGGTGCTTTGCTGGTGACACTGTTGGGGATTTATTCAAAATTGAAGGCATACTGAATCAGCATGGCTACGACAGCATCTTGCAGCGGCATGCTATTCCATCCGGTTTGTGTTTAGTTGGACCATCATTTATTTTTCAACAGGACAATGACCCCAAACACACCTCCAGGCTGTGTAAGGGCTATTTGACCAAGAAGGAGAGTGATGGGGGTGCTGCGCCAGATGACCTGGCCTCCACAGTCACCAGACCTGAACCCAATCGAGGTGGTTTGGGGTGAGCTGGACTGCAGAGTGAAGGCAAAAGGGCCAACAAGTGCTAAGCATCTCTGGGAACTCCTTCAAGACTGTTGGAAAACCATTTCAGGTGACTACCTCTTGAAGCTCATCAACAGAATACCAAGAGTGTGCGTAGCAGTAATCAAAGCAAAAGGTGGCTACTTTGAAGAACCTAGAATATAAGACATATCTTCAGTTGTTTCAAACTTTTTTGTTCAGTATATAATTCCACATGTGTTAATTCATAGTTTTGATGCCTTCAGTGTGACGCTACAATATTCATAGTCACGAGAATGAGAAGGTGTGTCCAAACATTTGGTCAGTACTGTACATATACAAAAGAAATAAACAATTAAAATTTAAATATGTTAGAAACAGTCAACCCCTCTAAACATTTCAAAAGCTAAATAGGAACAGTGGATCTGAAGAAGATTTTTAAATTCAGAAATAGAGACATGTCTGAGAAGAGAGGCCAGATTATTTCAGAATTTAGGAGCAGCTACAGTGAAAGCACAGACACATCTCAAGTTCAATTACCTTTATCAGCATCAGCTTTCTCAGCATCCCCAGCTTAGTAATCATTACATTAAACAGAGGAGGGCAACTTGAGTCCTCTAGGTCGGGTTTGCTGATCTACTGCTGCAACAACTCTTGTAGCATCAAATGTGAGGCACCACAGAAGAAATGGTCAAAGCAATTGAGAAAGACTGGAAATCAAATGTCAGATTGAACCATTGTCCATACAGTGTGCAATAACATCGGAGACAGCATCCAATATCAAGTGACCTACATAGCAAAGGTATCAGTTGAAACTCCTAAACAGTCATAACTAGTAGACAAAAAAAGATTTAATCATTATAACAAAAGCTTAAGGAAGAGTTGGGTCAACAAAACTGTACTTTTTTGGTCTTCAAGAATGCATTTTGCGGTATCACTTTGTTTAAAAAGTAAGCAATGATGTTGATGTATATGAAAATCTGAGCCTTTGATAATCACTATTGAGACAAAAGATCTTGTATAATAAAAAAGCTATTAATATTGTATTTCAGAGAAAGAACTAATCCTCTCTAATAAATAGCTGGTTAAACTGAGTTATGCTTGGCTTAGTTCCATTACAAATTACAGACACACAATCGCACGCACTCACTTTGTCATATTGATGCCAAAAACAGATACACCTATTTTTTTTCTCTCTTTCTTTCTTTCTGTCTGTCTTTCTTTTTTGTTTTGTCTTTCTTGTTTTTTTAGGCTGTGCACAGTGGGAATCCATTATTCAAATAGATCTTTGTTACTCCTCCAAGATGATTGTGGCACAATCAGCCATGAAATAAGTTTGCTGTTTTAAAAGTGTTATTCTCTCTCAGGTATTTTGTATTCAGGTCGGCTTGCCTGCACCAAAAATCAATCTCAATCAAAGGTGGCGAGGAGTTTATCATAAATTATCATGAAAAGGGTTCCCACTCAGTAGATGCTTAATTACAATCTCATTTGAATAAGTTTGCATATTAATGAGTTTGGAATGAAAATGGTTTGTGGGGTGGGGTAACCCATGGCGATAATGACGGTCCTTTAAAATGTATGTGATATTATTGCTGGTGGAGAGCATTACATTACACACACACACACACACACACACACACACACACACACACACACACACACACACACAGACTGACATATGCGTGAAAATATGCAAGACCCCTTGCACAAGAATACACTCAAACAAAGACACATATAGGACATAAGCAGGCAATGAAAGCATTGAAAGCACACGCACACTCAGGGCGTTATAATATGATTAATGGCAGAGTGTCTGTGACATTAATAAACTATAACCAAATTAAAGACTTCATTAGTCCCAACTTGGGCTCAGCGTTTGGTCACACAGTGAGTCTGAGCAGTGTGATGTTTTGCCTTGCATGACTTCTTCTTTCTCCCTATTCTTATCCCAAAAGTCAACGAAAGTTAACTTTAAAAATAAACTTCTTGGGTCAGATTTCTGTATGTGAGGTGAGACTGATAACTTTATAAAAGATGCTTTTGTGTTTTGTTCGAGATATGACTGTGCATGTGTGAAAAGGCTATTTGCAGGTACTGATTATCTTCTCACAGTTTGGTCTTTCTAGCTCATACCAGATGGGAAATCCAGAGCATCAAGATGTGCAAAGCCTTTCTCTAAAAACTGACATGCATTTTTACAAAATGCATCATATAAAACCATTTTGAAAGTCATTGCTCCTTATTCTTGCTAAAGATGAAATAATCTAGAAAAACAATCTGATGTATTTAAACTGTAGTTAGAGAAGTGGCAACATTATAAAAAATACACATGGATGTACTGCTCACAGTGTTTTAATTGTATTTATGGAAAGGTTTTCTGTTTTAGATAAAATTTTCTTTAAATGATGTTTGACACATGGATTGTCTTTTTAATGTACTCGTACCCGTCGTCTTCCGCTTTATCCGGGACCGGGTCGCGGGGTCAGCAGACTCAGCAGAGACGCCCAGACGTCCCTCTCCCCAGACACCTCCTCCAGTTCCTCCAGGGGGAGCCCAAGGCGTTCCCAGGCCAGCCGAGAGACATAGTCCCTCCAGCGTGTCCTGGGCCGTCCCCTGGGCCTCCTCCCGGTGGGACGTGCCTGGAACACCTCCCGAGGAAGGCGTCCAGGAGGCATCCGGTATAGATGCCCGAGCCACCTCAACTGGCTCCTCTCGATGTAGAGGAGTAGCGGCTCTACTCCGAGTCCCTCCCGGATGGCCGAGCTCCTCACCCTATCTCTAAGGGAGTGCCCGGCCACCCTACGGAGGAAGCTCATTTTCGCCGCTTGTATCCGGAATCTCGTTCTTTTGGTCATGACCCAAAGTTCATGGCCATAGGTGAGGGTAGGAACGTAGATCGAGCGGTAAATTGAGAGCTTCGCTTTTCGGCTCAGCTCTCTCTTCACCACAACGGACCGGCACAGCGCCCCCATTACTGCGGCAGCTGCACCGATCCGTCTGTCGATCTCCCGCTCCATTCTTCCCTCACTCGTGAACAAGACCCCGAGATACTTAAACTCCTCCACTTGAGGCAGGAACTCCCCTCCAACCTGAAGAGGACAAGCCACCCTTTTCCGGTCGAGAACCATGGCCTCGAACTTTGAGGAGCTGATCTTCATCCCAGCCGCTTCACACTCGGCTGCGAACCGCCCCAGTGCATGCTGTAGGTCTTGGCTAGAGGGGGCCAGCAGGACCACGTCATCTGTAAAAAGGAGAGACGAAATCCTCTGGTCCCCAAACCAGACCCCCTCCGGCCCTTGGCTGCGCCTAGAAATCCTGTCCATAAAAGTTATGAACAGGACCGGTGACAAAGGGCAGCCCTGCCGGAGTCCAACATGCACCGGGAACAGGTCCGACTTAGTGCTCGCAATGCAAACCAAACTCCTGCTCCGCTTGTACAGAGATTGGATGGCCCCTAGTAAATGGCCCCCAATTCCATACTCCTGGAGCACCCCCCACAGGGCATCACGAGGGACACAGTCGAATGCTTTCACCAGGTCCCCAAAACACATGTGGACCGGTTGGGCAAACTCCCATGAACCCTCAAGTACCCTGTAGAGGGTATAGAGCTGGTCCAGTGTTCCACGGCTGGGACGAAAACCACAATGCTCCTCCTGAAGCCAGGGTTCGACAATTGGCCGGACTCTCCTCTCCAATACCCTGGCGTAGGCCTTACCAGGGAGGCTGAGGAGTGTGATCCCCCTGTAGTTGGAACACACCCTCCGGTCACCCTTCTTATGTAGGGGGACCACCACCCCAGTCGGCCAATCCAAAGGCACTGTCCCCGTCCGCCACGCAATGTTGAAGAGGCGTGTCAACCATGACAGCCCCACAACATCCAAAGACTTGAGGTACTCAGGGCGGATCTCATCCAACCCCGAAGCCCTGCCACCGCGGAGCTTTTTAACCACCTCGGTGACTTCAGCCTAGGTGATGAAAGAGTCCAACCCTGAGTTTAATGTACTCGTACTCGTACCCGTTTCCAGCCTCTGTTTCCACCAGGGAATGCATGATGGCAGGATTGAGGAGATCCTCAAAGTACTCTTTCCACCGGCCGATAATGTCCCCAGTCGAGGTCAGCAGCTCCCCACCCCCACTGTAAACAGTGTTGGCGAAGCACTGCTTCCCCCTCTTGAGGCGCCGGATGGTTTGCCAGAATCGCTTTGGGGCCAAACGGTAGTCCTTCTCCATGGCCTCACCGAACTCCTCCCAGGTCCGAGTTTTTGCCTCTGCCACCTCCCGGGCCGTGGCACGCTTGGCCCCACAGTACCCGTCAGCCGCCTCAGGAGTCCCACAAGCCAACCACAGCTGATAGGACTCCTTCTTCAGCTTGACAGCATCCCTTACTGCCGGTGTCCACCACCGGGTTCGGAGATTGCCGCCACGACAGGCACCGCAGACATTACGGCCGCAGCTACGGGCAGCAGCATTGACAATAGATGCGGAGAACATGGTCCACTCGGACTCTATGTCTCCAACATCCCTCGGAATCTGGTCAAAGCTCTCCCGAAGGTGAGAGTTGAATACATCCCTGGCCAAGTGGTCCGCCAGACGTTCCCAGCAGACCCTCACTATGCGTTTGGGCCAGCCAAGTCTGACCGGCTTTCTCCTCCCCCAGCGGATCCAACTCACCACCAGGTGGTGATCAGTGGACAGCTCAACCCCTCTCTTCACACGAGTGTCCAAAACATGTGGCCGAAGGTCTGATGATACGACAACAAAGTCGATCATTGACCTCCTGCCTAGGGTATCCTGGTGCCAAGTGCACTGATGGACACCCTTATGTTTGAACATGGTGTTCATTATGGACAATCCGTGACTAGCACAGAAGTCCAATAACAAAGCACCACTCGGATTCAGATCGGGGAGGCCATTCCTCCCGATCACGCCTCTCCAGGTGTCACTGTCGTTTCACACGTGGGCGTTGAAGTCCCCCAGCAGAATAATGGAGTCCCCAGGAGGGGCACTATCCAGCACCCCCGACAGGGACGCCAAGAAGGCCGGGTACTCCGCACTACCACTCGACCCGTAGGCTGAAATGATAGTCAGAGACCTCTCCCCAACCCGAAGGTGCAGGGATGCGACTCTCTCATCCACTGGGGTAAACCCCAACACGAGACGGCTGAGCTGGGGGGTGACAAGCAAACCCACCCCAGCCTGCCGCCTCTCCCCGTGGGCCACTCCAGAGTAGAAGAGAGTCCAGCCCCTCTCGAGGAGATGGGTTCCAGAGCCCACGCTGCGTGTGGAGGCGAGCCCGACTATTTCTAGTCAATATCTCTTGACCTCCCGCACCAGCTCAGGCTCCTTGCCCCTCAGCGAGGTGACATTTGACATCCCTAGAGCCAGCCTAAGCATCTGGGGATCGGGCCACCGAGGTCTCCACCTTCGTCCGCCACCCAATCCTCTTTGCACCGGTCCCTTTTTAATGTTTCATCTTCTAAAATTAAAAGGGCAATCAAATGGTTCACACGGGGTTTAGTGCCTTGTCCAGGTACAAATTGACGTGACTGCGGAAGAAGTTGAAATCATACCCACAACCTTTCAATGGTGAGATGACAACTCGCTGGCTGTCTAGGTGGTGTCCAGAAAACAATGTGGGTTACATTGATAACTGGCGAACATTTTGGGGAAAACCTGGTCTGATCCGGAGAGACGGCATCCATCCCACTTTGGATGGAGCTGCTCTTCTTTCTAGGAATCTGCCCGAATTTATTAGTTCTCCAAAACTCTGACAACCCGGGGTTCAGACCAGGAAGCAGGGTCGTAGTTTAACACTCCTCTCTGCAGCTTCTGTACTGCTACCCACCCATTACCCTATTAAGACAGTGTCTTGCCCACGGCCAAAATTGAATAGATTAAAAAATAATCTAAAAGGAGGAAATCAGGAAAATCTAATAAAGATAAACACAACTCAGACCGAAAAGAAAAATAAAACAATTAAATGTGGCTTACTGAACCTATGATCTCTGCTAGTTAGTTAGTGACATGATTTGTGACAATCAGATTGATTTACTTTGCCTCACAGAAACCTGGCTGCAGCAAGAGGATTATGTTACTATAAATGAGTCAACTTCTACTAATTATTTAAATTTTCACATTCCTTGAATTACTGGGCAAAGAGGAGGAGTAGCAACCATCTTTCAGTCTGATTTATTGATTAGCCGCAGACCAATCAATAGCTACAACTCTTTTGAATATTTAATCCTTAGTTTTCCTTATCCAAATTGCAAAGCACTAAAACCTCTTCTGTTTGTTGTTTTGTACCGTCCACCAGGCCCTTACTCTCAATTTTTAGATCAGTTTTCAGACCTTTTATCTGATTTAGTGTTAAATACAGATAAAGTTATTATAGTGGGGGATTTTAACATTCATGTAGACGCTGAAAGTGATAGCCTAAATATAGCGTTTAATGCTATCTTAGACTCAATTGGCTTTGATCAAAGCATTAACAACCTACCCACCTTTGTCTTCATTCTCTGGACCTTGTGCTGACATATGGCATTGAGTGTAAAGACATAACAATATTCTCTCATAACCCTGTCCTGTCTGACCATTTCTTAATAACCTTTGAGTTTAATTTAACCGAGTACTCCACACCTGAAAGAAAATTTCATTATAGTAGATCATTATCAGGCGATGCTGTAACAACCTTTAAAGAATCTGTTCCACGTTTAATTTCCTCATTATCAGTGAAAAGCACAGTGGAGGGCAATAATTCTGTTTCTGCCCCTTCACAAATTGATTATTTTGTTCATAGTGTTTCTTCATCATTGCGTGATGCATTAGACAATGCAGCCCCCTTGAAAAAGAAGGTAATCATTAATAGGAGGCTAGTTCCTTGGTTTAATTCAGAGCTGCTTACTTTAAAGCACAATGTTAGAAAATTGGAGAGAAAATGGCACTCTACACACCTAGAGGATTCCTACTTAATCTGGAAAAATAGCCTACTGTTGTATAAAAAGACACTTCGCCAAGCTAGAACAGCTTATTTCTCATCATTAATAGAAGAGAACAAGAATAATCCTAGGTTTCTCTTTAGTACAGTTGCTAAACTTACACAGAGTCATAGCTCTGTTGAGCCATCCATTCCCTTAGCTCTTAGCAGCCATGACTTTATGGGATTCTTCTTAAATAAAATCGATTCTATTAAAAAGAAAATCTTTGACATACTCCCGAAGATGATTACTTCATCCTCAGCAAGTGAGACAACATTGGAAATAGCTGCAGAACCTGATTTGTGTTTAGACTGTTTTGATCCTGTGAAGCTTCCTGAGTTATCAGAAATATTAGCTTCATCTAAACCTTCAACTTGTATGTTAGACCCAATCCCAACCAAATTATTTAAGGAAGTGTCCCCTCTGATTACCAGCCCCATTTTAGATATGATTAATCTATCTTTAGTAAATGGATATGTACCACAGGCTTTTAAGTTAGCTGTAATTAAACCTTTACTTAAGAAACCTTCGCTTGATCGAGATGACTTGAAAAATTACAGACCTATATCCAATCTTCCATTCTTATCTAAAATTCTTGAGAAAATTGTTGCTAATCAAATGTGTGAGCATTTATACAGCAATGACCTGTTTGAAGAGTTTCAGTCAGGTTTCAGAGCTCATCATACCACTGAAACAGCTCTGCTGAAAGTCACTAATGATATTCTTATGGCCTCAGATAATGGACTTGTGTCTGTTCTGGTTCTGTTAGATCTCAGTGCTGCATGTGATACAGTCGATCACAAAATTCTCTTAGAAAGGCTGGAATATGCTGTAGGGATCAGGGGAAAAGCGCTAGGCTGGTTTAAATCTTATCTGTCTGACAGATTCCAGTTTGTTCATGTAAATGATAAATAATTTTTAAACACCAGGGTTAATTGTGGAGTACCACAGGGCTCAGTACTTGGGCCAATTCTTTTTACTATATACAGGTCCTTCTCAAAATATTAGCATATTGTGATAAAGTTCATTATTTTCCATAATGTCATGATGAAAATTTAACATTCATATATTTTAGATTCATTGCACACTAACTGAAATATTTCAGGTCTTTTATTGTCTTAATACGGATGATTGTGGCATACAGCTCATGAAAACCCAAAATTCCTATCTCACAAAATTAGCATATCATTAAAAGGGTCTCTAAACGAGCTATGAACCTAATCATCTGAATCAATGAGTTAACTCTAAACACCTGCAAAAGATTCCTGAGGCCTTTAAAACTCCCAGCCTGGTTCATCACTCAAAACCCCAATCATGGGTAAGACTGCCGACCTGACTGCTGTCCAGAAGGCCACTATTGACACCCTCAAGCAAGAGGGTAAGACACAGAAATAAATTTCTGAACGAATAGTCTGTTCCCAGAGTGCTGTATCAAGGCACCTCAGTGGGAAGTCTGTGGGAAGGAAAAAGTGTGGCAGAAAACGCTGCACAACGAGAAGAGGTGACCGGACCCTGAGGAAGATTGTGGAGAAGGGCCGATTCCAGACCTTGGGGGACCTGCGGAAGCAGTGGACTGAGTCTGGAGTAGAAACATCCAGAGCCACCGTGCACAGGCTTGTGCAGGAAATGGGCTACAGGTGCCGCATTCCCCAGGTCAAGCCACTTTTGAACCAGAAACAGCGGCAGAAGCGCCTGACCTGGGCTACAGAGAAGCAGCACTGGACTGTTGCTCAGTGGTCCAAAGTACTTTTTTCGGATGAAAGCAAATTCTGCATGTCATTCGGAAATCAAGGTGCCAGAGTCTGGAGGAAGACTGGGGAGAAGGAAATGCCAAAATGCCAGAAGTCCAGTGTCAAGTACCCACAGTCAGTGATGGTCTGGGGTGCCGTGTCAGCTGCTGGTGTTGGTCCACTGTGTTTTATCAAGGGCAGGGTCAATGCAGCTAGCTATCAGGAGATTTTGGAGCACTTCATTTCATTTTTCAGCACGACCTGGCACCTGCTCACAGTGCCAAAACCACTGGTAAATGGTTTACTGACCATGGTATCACTGTGCTCAATTGGCCTGCCAACTCTCCTGACCTGAACCCCATAGAGAATCTGTGGGTATTGTGAAGAGAACGTTGAGAGACTCAAGACCCAACACTCTGGATGAGCTAAAGGCCGCTATCGAAGCATCCTGGGCCTCCATAAGACCTCAGCAGTGCCACAGGCTGATTGCCTCCATGCCACGCCGCATTGAAGCAGTCATTTCTGCCAAAGGATTCCCGACCAAGTATTGAGTGTATAACTGTACATGATTATTTGAAGGTTGACGTTTTTTGTATTAAAAACACTTTTCTTTTATTGGTCGGATGAAATATGCTAATTTTGTGAGATAGGAATTTTGGGTTTTCATGAGCTGTATGCCACAATCATCCGTATTAAGACAATAAAAGACCTGAAATATTTCAGTTAGTGTGCAATGAATCTAAAATATATGAATGTTAAATTTTCATCATGACATTATGGAAAATAATGAACTTTATCACAATATGCTAATATTTTGAGAAGGACCAGTATATATATGCTTCCAAAGGTCAAATTATTAGGCAGCATGGGATACATTTTCACTGTTACGCTGATGATACTCAGCTTTACTTATCCATAAATCCTGATGAGCCCAACCAGTTAGATAGACTACAAGGATGTCTTGAAGATATAAAATCTTGGATGATGTTAAATGTTTTGCTTCTAAATTCAGATAAGACAGAAGTTGTTGTCTTTGGACTGGAGTCTTTAAAAAAGAAACTGCTTAGTCAATCACTTAACCTGGATGGCATTAAGTTGACCTCTGGTAATAAAGTAAAAAACCTTGGTGTTATTTTTGACCAGTACATGTCATTTAAATCCCATATTAAACAGGTTTCTAGGATTTCCTTCTTTCATCTCCGGAACATTGCCAAAATTAGAAATATCCTATCTTGGAGTGACGCTGAAAAACTAGTCCATGCATTTGTTACTTCAAGGCTGGACTATTGTAATTTGTTACTATCAGGATGTCCACAAAATGCAGTTAAAAGCCTTCAGCTGATTCAAAATGCTGCAGCAAGAGGTCTGATGAAAATTAAAAAGAGAGATCATATTTCTCCTATTTTAGTTTCCCTTCATTGGCTCCCTGTTAAGTCCAGAATAGAATTTAAAATTATCCTCCTCACATATAAAGCCCTTAATGATCTAGCTCCATCATACATCAGAGATCTGATTGTTCCATATGTTCCTAACAGAGCACTTCGTTCTCAGACTGCAGGTTTACTGGTGGTTCCTAGAGTCTCTAGAAGTAGAATGGGAGGCAGATCCTTTAGTTATCAGGCTCCTCTCCTGTGGAACCAGCTCCCAGCTTTAGTCTGTGAGGCAGACACCCTGTCTACTTTTAAGGCTAGGCTTAAAACTTTCCTTTTTGATAAAGCTTATAGTTAGAGTGGCTTGGTTTATCCTGAGCTATCTTCCTTATTTTTTTACCTCCGTCTTCTTCCCTCCCTGTTGGTTGGAGTAAGGGGGAGTCAGGTTTAGCCTAAACCGGCTCAGTTATGGTTGAGGTGCAAACACACCCTCCATTTCTGCTACCTGTATGACCCCTTCTCTTTTCCAATGGTTATAATCAGTCTGACAGAGGGAGGTATGCCAATCCTTGTGGTTTTTAGTATAACAATGACCATCAGTGGGACCCTTTGTGAGGTGCCTTGAGACGACATTGTTGTAAATAAGCGCCGTTTAACTAAATAATTTGAACTGAAACTATCTGTGTAGTTATGCTGCTATAGGCTTAGGCTGCTGGAGGACATAACGACCACTTTCACCCTCTTTGCTACATTCTCACACTACTCTCCAATTTTGCATTATTTGCTGTTATTTCAGCTTTTAACCTTGTTCTCTTCCTAGAAGCTACACCTGGCCTGGCTCTGTGTCTGCCTGTGACACCTTTCTGGAGAGGGGAATTGTCCGAGCTTCTGCTGGCAACAACTTAATGCTCACCCTCTACTGATGATCCACATAGCCCTGTCTTTTAGTGTTTAACCCTTTCTCTCTCCTAGACATGGAAATTGACTGAGCTTTTACTGTAACTAATTATATGTGCTCTCTTTCAGACTCTAACCTTGAAAACTGGCTCAGAGTTTATCTGTTCTTTCTTTCTAGGTGAAACGACTAAAGGAGCTACATCCATTAACATTTACTTTCCCTTCCAATAGAAAGTACTTCTGTACTCAGTGCTTCTGTGTTCTTTTTGTGTCTCTGCTCTGTTCTCTCAAACCCCCAGTCGGTCGTGGCAGATGGCTGCTTACACTGAGCCTCGTTCTGCTGGAGGTTTCTTCCTGTTAAAAGGGAGTTTTTCCTCTCCGCTGTCGCTACATGCATGCTCAGTATGAGGGATTGCTGCAAAGTCAATGCCAGTGACTGTCCAATGTCTCTACATGCTCATCCGGGAGGAGGGAATGCTGCAAGTCACTGACTGGATGCAATCTGCTGGGTTTCCTTAGATAGAAAAACTTTTTATCCAATTTGAATAAAAACTAACTCCGACTGCACTGTTCAATTGTTAGGATTAATTGGAATGTATGTACCTGACTGTTGTGAAGTGCCTTGAGACAACATGTGTTGTGAATTGGCGCTATATAAACAAAACTGAATTGAATTGAATTGAACTCTTCCCATTTAGCCACACTCGCCCCATAGTTAGTAGTGTGGCTGGGGCAAACCAACTAAATGCAAATATGCAAAGATTTAGTTTCACAGCAGGGTAGCTGGCTATTCAGGCTGCAAGGTGTTAATTGTATTTATCAGAAAGACAGCCTGGGGGAAGAAGCTGTCTCTGTTGTGGCTGGTTTTTGCAAATAGCACTCTGTAGCGCTGACCTGAAGGTCAAATTTTAAACAGTTTGTGTCCAGGATATGTGGGGTCTGCAGATTTGTTAACTGCTCTTTTCCTGATCCTCATCCTCCTCCAAACTGCTGCCACTTCATCCCCTGAGAAGCTGCTTTTTAGCTTCTCGCTGTAACTTCTCTTAGATGCCCTGATCTCCTTGGTCAGTCTGTTTTAGTTAGGGCCCTGGCCCCACTGCTGTAAGCTCTTCTTTGGTTTGACACGGCTTCCCCAGATGTGCAGTGAACCATGGTTTCTTGTTGTTGTACATGCAAAAAAGCTTGGATTGTACATACATGCCCTTGCAAAAACTGATATGTGATGTCACAGTTTCAGCAAATTCATCCAGGTTCCGATTTGTGCAGTCAAAGCAGGCCTGTAACATTAGCTTTGACTCTTTAGTCCACTTCCTAACAGTCGGACAATAGGCTTAGAGATTTTCAGTTTGTGCCTATAGGTTGCAATGAGATGAAGCAGACAGTGATCAAAGAGTCCTAAAGCTGAACAGGGAACTAGATTATATGCTTCTTTTAAGACTGTGTGGCAGTGGTCCAGAGCGTTTGTGTCTCTGTTTGTATTTTGGAAATTTATTTGAGAGGTTCACTCTGTTGAAATACTCAAATACATTGATGAGAGGGTCTGGGTGTTTTTTTCTCCATGTCTGTCATCAGCTTCTGATGTGCAGGCTTGTGGTGTGATGTAAACACCGGTCGGAACAAACAAGCAGAACTCCCTCGGTGAATGAAAGGGTTGACAGTCGATAAGAAATTACACTTAGGTTAGAAGTACATGTATTCTGTAACAGACCAACCTTTGTTTGTAAATGCAGATTCCACCTCCTATCTTTTTCCCCGCGATCTCCCTGCTGATGTCTGCTCGAAACAGGTGAAAGCCCAGCATCAGAAGTGCGCTGTCCAGGTTATGTTCACAGAGCCAGCTACCATTGAAGCAGAGAGCAGCAGATCCACAAAAGTCTAAGTTTCTTATGCTGAGAAGGAGAAGCTTGTTTGTTTTGTTTGCCATAGAATGAAGATTTGCCAGGAGAAGAGACAGTAGCGGGGCGCGTAGTCCCAGCTGGTGGAACTTGAGCTCACCTGTGCATATCCCCTGTCTGTGTCTCAGGTAAATCCCACAGAGAGCTGCTGTGCTTCCAATGAGTATCTCAGAAAAATTATCTGGATCAATGAACACCGGAGAAAAACTGCTCAGAGGGAACTGGCTGATGCTTGGGAGTTGGTCTCTGGTGAAAGTGACAAATACAGAAAAGAAGACAAAGTACGAGCGGACGTAGTACTGAGGTGGCCAATCGTGGCGCCATCTTGAATGTTGGGCAGATTCTGAGTCAACATTTATTCTTAAGATCTTTGTATTAGTGTTTCATCAACGTGGTATGCCTATATGGTTTTCTTTTAAACAACTCACACCAGATCCAGGTTGTGGCGTCCACCAATCACACCTCTTTTTTCAGACCTCTTCTGTTTATGAGTGTTGATGGCTCTAATTAAGATATCCACAGCTAAAGTCCAGTAATGTATTCTGTCTCAGTGCGCTTCACCATAGACAGGATATAATGAATGGTAAAAGCGACAATTGATTGCGTCGTAATAGATGAGACACACTGTGTGGACTTGTAATGATCCAAAGTTTGCCTGAAGAAGTCACACTTTCGTGTTTAAGTTTTTGTCTCAGCCATGGCAGGACAAGGACTTTAAAGCGCAAAGCTGTGGACTTAGATCGCAGTGAAGTTAGTTTTAAGCTGGATATTGGATATCGTGCTCTACGGATTCAGCGTGGACATCCTCCCCTTTGACCCAAATACCTTCTCATTTCTCCTGGTCCCATGGCCATGATCAGCAGTCTGTTCATGTCACATGTAGTCTCTGCTCAGCCCTGGTCATGCCTGTTCCGGAGCAGGGACGAGAAAAGTAGGTACCAATATGGTAAAACAGTAATGGAAATGTGCGCAAAGCGGGCCAAGTGGAGTGGAGCCAGGCTAAACAGAGCTAATAGAAAAGGGGCATAATATTCAAATTGCGTCATATGTTGCTGATGTTTACTTAACGAGCAAAGTTCTGCAAGCCCGAAATTTAAAACTTAGTATAGTATTGACAAAGTACCGACAAAGCATACAAGTAAATAGACACTCATGCATGTCTGCCCTTGTATGCATGCATTAACAGGCAGACACAAGACCAGTGCTGTAATCAGTTTATATTTCAAAATCATAATCTCTAACAGAATCTCCAGCTTCAAACTGAAAGTCTGACTTGGAAAGTTTGAGATTTCTGACCAACCCAGACCTCAAAGTCTAAAATTGCAGCCACAAGAGCTAATCCTTGAACTGTTTATTTTGACTAATAATGATGTGGAACTTATTAAGTTGCATGTATTGTTTTGTACATCTACTAACATCTACTTGCTTTATTTTTTTCCACATTTAAATATCAACTGATGTGTGATCAGTGGATATTGTTATATGTGGTTAAGTGGATGTTCTCTGTTTCAGACTGTGTCTGCATAGTGAAGATTATGTAATATTATTCTGTCATTGCTGCAACACATACATTTCATAAAAGGTAGGGCACCCCAGAGTAGAGACACTCATTCAAAATTCTTTGACATCAAAGAAATTGTGACAGCCTGGCTTAGCTGGTGATGAAACTGTGTAAGCTACAGTATCAGATGTGTAGGAAGGTTATGTTGGAGCGTTTTTTTGAAGTTCATAATTTTTGTACCAGAGATGTTCACAATAATGTTGTCCTAAATATAACTCAAGTCTCTTTTCTTTGAGAGGCAGGTCCAAGTCTAGTCTCAAATCTTTCAGGGGCCAGCCTGGGACAAAATTTAAAAAAAACTTTTTTGCATCAAATGCATGACAAGTAGTCTGTTTATACCACTATTGCTGTAGATTAGGATTTCAATCTGAAAAGACTCACAAAGAAAGGGATGGCAATTAGAAAAGTTTTAATAATGAGAAATTATATAGTTATTTCTTTGGCGCTCAGACCTGGGAGGACATGAATGCTGAGAATGACATGAGCTAAGATGAACATTTGTAAGGCTTAGATTTAGAGATGTCTTCCCCCTGATCCGACACTGGTGGTGGATTGGCGGCCAGGGAGCAAGGAAGCCAGGAGTAGATGTGAAGGAAGATGGTGGAGGTGGGGTGGAGGAGTGATGAGCTCAGCTGACAAGCGAGGATGAACACCGCTGAAGGTCCTTTAAAAGCAAGGCATCGGAAGGTGATTGGATGGAGAATCAGATGGACAGGATGCTGACTGGAAGGCCGGGAGACGCACAGAAGAGTCATTGGAAGGTGGAGGTGGTGAAGGTGAATCTTTCATTCTGAATTTTCGTTTAAACTCCATTTCAAATCCTGTATCATTTGTGTATATGACTTCAACACATGAACATTTAACAGTTATCTTCAATTAGTCAAAAAAGTAGTAATAAGCTACTTGAAATGATTTGAGATTTTTTTTGTGTAATATTTACCATATCGTTTGCCTCATTGCATCATTTGGAAAATATGACTTAGGCAATTATGCTATGAGGCTAACAATATTAGAAATACATTATAAACATGCCTTATGTTCAAAGAAAATAATAATGAGAGATTAAAACCTGAAAGCCTAGTCAGTCAATCATTAGAAAATGACTGACTGACTAGGCTGCACGGTGGTGCAGTTGGTAGCACTGTTGCCTTGCAGCAAGAAGGTCCTGGGTTCAATTCCCGGCATGTTCTCCCCGTGCAGGTGTGGGTTCTCACCGGGTACTCCAGCTTCCTCCCACAGTCCAAAGACATGCCTGTTAGGTTAATTGGTCTCTCTAAATTGCCCTTAGGTGTATGAATGAGTGTGTGCTTGGTTGTTTGTGTGTTGCCCTGCGATGGACTGGTGACCTGTCCAGGGTGTACCCTGCCTCTCGCCCATTGACTGCTGGAGATAGGCACCAGCTCCCCGCGACCCACTATGAAATAAGCGGTAGAAAATGACTGACTGACTGAGATTAAAACCTGTTAATGAAGAATTTCTGAATTAGTCAAACAAAGTGGTTTTTATTTAGTCTGTTTTAATAACATAGTTAATAATTTATGTATTTACATTGTCCACTTCTTGCATTTTATAATACAGTACAGGGGTTAGGGTTCAAACTGACTCAGAACATGTTTTAGAGATTGTTGAGAAACAATGTTCTAAATCTAAATTTTAAACTGTTATTGTAAATGACAACATTATAAGTGAAACACACTGTAGTAAGTAAATAAGGGCACATCTTGAATTTCTGAAAAAAACAGAACAGGAAGTTCGTTCATTTAGAGGAACAGGACGTTTCCTTGTAAAGATGCAGCTAGCTTAACAGCAAAATCATGAGATTTCAGAGCCAATAGGTTTGGTTTATTTTGCCCTGAAATGACGCATTGTCACTGAATGCAAAATGTAGTTGGACAGACATCCATTTGGTCATTAATTATGAAGCTACAGCTAACATGAAGAGATTGTTACAAGCAGTGAACAGCGCACCATCCGGGAACATCTCTGGGTAATAAATCAAGCGCATCCTTTCACAGGAAAATATGAGCATGAAGCTCATCACCTGTCAGAGCTGTGGTCTGGAGCTTCCATGCAGGCTTTCTTTCACTCCTACAGGAATGAAAGATTGTTTATAAGACTTGAGCCACCACACTTCTATGTCAACTCTGAAGTCTTTGTTTTTACAACTCAATGCGGTACTTGAGTCCAAGTTTTAAAGTCGAGGCACTATCTCTGCTTTCTTCCACCACTGAAGCGCAAGGAAGAAATGTATTAGTGTGACAGGGGAATTAAACTCAGGCACAGGCGAGCTGTACTTTTAGTTTCTTTCTTTGATCAAACTTTCAAATACTATTCCGTGAAATGTTTCAAAGATCTTTTGAACACTACCAGTTTAACATGTGGAACACCGCCTCAATTGAGAGTGAAGCTTCACAAGACAGAGAAGAACAGTAAGAACCCTCTAGCAGGAGACGACTGTGTGTTATTTAAATCTTATTTTTGCATTTTCACTCTAGCTGGCATCCACATCCAGAGTCTGTGCCAGTTGCTAATCTGTGGTGACCCATTTATCCACCGCCTTTTAGATAATATAACACAACAGACTCTTAGAGCAAACAACCTATGTGTCTGAGATAAGAAAAATGTGATTTAAAGAAAAAAGTTAACATTTAAATACTGATGGAAGGCAAAATCCTTCAACCTTTATTTGAGAAGAATTTAGATGACAAGAAACGCATACAGACAAGGATGGAGTTACTGTTTTCTGTCAAAACTGCAGCTGTCAGTAAAGATGGTGGATGGCTTGTTAGAAAGGAACCAAGCAGAGACCTTGGGCTTCTGAGATACAAGCACAGAGAAGAGGTGTCCAAAGCAGTTGGAGTATAGTACTTCATTCCTGATGCAACAGCAGAGACTAGTGGCCAAAGGCTGCAACGATCAATGACTTCACTATGCAGTTTCCTCCCAGTCTCATCAAGCTGCTCATGTTCTGAATCAATCTCCTTTTGTTTCTTCAGCCCCACTAATTTTTCCACCACTGCTGGCCACTTGTGTGTGACCTTTTCTTCTGTTTGCAAGATTATACTTAACCACACATTTGTATAAAGCGGCTTTTATTAGATCTCTGCAAAGGGGCTTATTGACTTCTCACATCACCTAAAGGGCAACATGTGAAATAATAATGGAATCATATTCCAGCTTTTCCTTTTATTAGATGTGTATGTACGAATTGCTTTATCTTTTTTTAGCTTGTGTTGCCAATATTGTACACACTTTAACACAATTGCATGGGAATTGAATGGAGCTTATTACCACTCATTTCCAAATAAAATCGTTTAGGAATAAGTAAAGTTTGGGGAATAAGTAAAAAATTCTGGGGCACTAGCACGCCTCCTGTCTTTGTCAGCACCTGTTTCTCTGCCTCGCAGAAACATAAATCATCAGATTTTACTGTGTACTCCGCAGCAGGTTGATGAGCGCAAGCCAGGAGGACGAGAGGTTGGAGAGTGTTCAGCTGTGTGGAAGAATCTGAGCCTAATCAGAGCTGAGGACCAGCAGATTAATTACTCCATGACTTCCACGCACGCCACCTAAAGCACACTTACACGCGCATGGAAACAAGGATACAGCAGGGATGGCCCTGGCTAATAAAGATGGCATGCTAATGAGCAAGCATACTCCCCAACCAGCACAAAAAAAAAACAAAAAAAAAACAACAACCATGAAGCAAATAATTCATCCAGTCATATTGATCTGTGAGTAGATACGTTAAGCCTCCATTAAGGGCAACAAAAGGAAAGCATCATGCTTCATCAAGAGGAGAAGTTGAGCGGAGAAATGTGAGATAAGAGACGGATTGCCGTTAAGAATGTCATGTGATGCACTAACTTGTCATGTTTGCACCCCACACAGTGCAGCAGCAATCACACACACACACACACACACACACACACACACACACTTGCTGGAAAGTGAATGCGTCCTTGCACTGTAACACGCAAGGAGAGGAGGGGAGAACAAGAGGGAACGGGGAGGGGGGAACAATAATGAAAGATTAAGAGGAGGAGAAGGGGAACAAGAAGGCAGGACTCGTCTAATAAATCAGAAAAACACGCAGCTCCAGTTTGTTTGGTGATGGACTCTGGCTGAGCTTTTACGAGAGCGCTGCGATCCCGACGCACACCGCCTGAATACTAAATCTTTATAGTTAAATAGCCAGACTCCACACGGTCAACCCGATGAGATGAGACTAAAACAATGAGGCGTACCACAGGAGATCAAAATGAAGGCAATAAAGTCAGAAGTCTTAATGCAGAAAGCTAGAACTCAAACATTCATTTCTCGAACCATATTCATGGATGTTCCATTATCTGAACACTATGATGCCATTTCTGAGAGTGAAATGATGTATGATGTTCACTGTAATCATGAAAATACAGTGCCAGCCACATTTATTGGCACCCATGGTAGAAGGATGGTAGAGCCTTAAAATATTTTCATCCTTTATTAGAATTAAATAATTTTACACTAAAGAATGTCTGAAAAATCCAATTTTGAGTACATTTATTAATTAGGAAAAAATCTTTTGTTAAGAAATCAAAAAACAGTCCCTTTAAAATAAATTCAAGTGAAACAGTTTACTTTATGTTTTTGAGCAACTTCTTCTTAGTAATTCATTATTTCAAGTATAACTATGGCATTACAATATGTTCTATATCTTTTAGTCATTGGGCTTTTAGTCATTGGTTCACAAGCCGAGTCCTGGGACGGACTAAATGCTTCTGGTCTTAATATCTTAGAGATCTATCAGGATGTAAAACCTCTTTAAGGTAAGGAGGTACCAGACCATATAGACAATTAATAACTACACACGTGGACAAAATTGTTGGTACCCCTTGGTTAATGAAAGAAAAACCCACAATGGTCACAGAAATAACTTGAATCTGAAAAAGGTAATAATGAATAAAAATTCTATAAAAATGAACAAATGAAAGTCAGACATTTACTTCATGGTTCAACAGAATAAAAAAATTTAAAAAACTCATGAAACAGGCCTGGACAAAAATGATGGTACCCCTGAAAATAATGTGACCAAAGGGACATGTTAAATCAAGGTGTGTCCATTAATTAGCATCACAGGTGTCTACAGTCTTGTAATCAGTCAGTGGGCCTATACAGGTCCTTCTCAAAATATTAGCATATTGTGATAAAGTTCATTATTTTTCATAATGTCATGATGAAAATTTAACATTCATATATTTTAGATTCATTGCACAATAACTGAAATATTTCAGGTCTTTTATTGTCTTAATATGGATGATTTTGGCATACAGCTCATGAAAACCGAAAATTCCTATCTCACAAAATTAGCATATTTCATCCAACCAATAAAAGAAAAGTGTTTTTAATACAAAAAACGTCAACCTTCAAATAATCATGTACAGTTATGCACTCAATACTTCGTCGGGAATCCTTTGGCAGAAATGACTGCTTCAATGCGGCGTGGCATGGAGGCAATCAGCCTGTGGCACTGCTGAGGTCTTATGGAGGCCCAGGATGCTTCGATAGCAGCCTTTAGCTCATCCAGAGTGTTGGGTCTTGAGTCTCTCAACGTTCTCTTCACAATATCCCACAGATTCTCTATGGGGTTCAGGTCAGGAGAGTTGGCAGGCCAATTGAGCACAGTGATACCATGGTCAGTAAACCATTTACCAGTGGTTTTGGCACTGTGAGCAGGTGCCAGGTCGTGCTGAAAAATGAAATCTTCATCTCCATAAAGCTTTTCAGCAGATGGAAGCATGAAGTGCTCCAAAATCTCCTGATAGCTAGCTGCATTGACCCTGCCCTTGATAAAACACAGTGGACCAACACCAGCAGCTGACACGGCACCCCGGACCATCACTGACTGTGGGTACTTGACACTGGACTTCTGGCATTTTGGCATTTCCTTCTCCCCAGTCTTCCTCCAGACTCTGGCACCTTGATTTCCGAATGACATGCAGAATTTGCTTTCATCCGAAAAAAGTACTTTGGACCACTGAGCAACAGTCCAGTGCTGCTTCTCTGTAGCCCAGGTCAGGCGCTTCTGCCGCTGTTTCTGGTTCAAAAGTGGCTTGACCTGGGGAATGCGGCACCTGTAGCCCACCGTGCACAGGCGTGTGCACGGTGGCTCTGGATGTTTCTACTCCAGACTCAGTCCACTGCTTCCGCAGGTCCCCCAAGGTCTGGAATCGGCCCTTCTCCACAATCTTCCTCAGGGTCCGGTCACCTCTTCTCGTTGTGCAGCGTTTTCTGCCACACTTTTTCCTTCCCACAGACTTCCCACTGAAGGTGCCTTGATACAGCACTCTGGGAACAGCCTATTCGTTCAGAAATGTCTTTCTGTGTCTTACCCTCTTGCTTGAGGGTGTCAATAGTGGCCTTCTGGACAGCAGTCAGGTCGGCAGTCTTACCCATGATTGGGGTTTTGAGTGATGAACCAGGCTGGGAGTTTTAAAGGCCTCAGGAATCTTTTGCAGGTGTTTAGAGTTAACTCGTTGATTCAGATGATTAGGTTCATAGCTCGTTTAGAGACCCTTTTAATGATATGCTAATTTTGTGAGATAGGAATTTTGGGTTTTCATGAGCTGTATGCCAAAATCATCCGTATTAAAACAATAAAAGACCTGAAATATTTCAGTTAGTGTGCAATGAATCTAAAATATATGAATGTTAAATTTTCATCATTACATTATGGAAAATAATGAACTTTATCACAATATGCTAATATTTTGAGAAGGACCTGTATATAAGGTTACAGGTAGTCACTGTGCTGTTTGGTGTCATGGTGTGTACCACACTCAACATGGACCAGAGGAAGCGAATGAAAGAGTTGTCTCAGGAAATTAGAAAGAAAATTATAGACAAGCATGTTAAAGGTAAAGGTTATAAGACCATCTCCAAGCAGCTTCATGTTCCTGTGACTAGTTGCACATATTCAGAAATTTAAGATCCATGGGACTGTAGCCAACCTCCCTGGATGTGGTCGCAAGAGGAAAATTGAAGACAAAACAAAGAGACGGATAATACGAACGTAAACAAAAGAGCCCAGAAAAACTTCTAGAGATTAAAGGTGAACTTCAAGCTCAAGGAACATCAGTGTCAGATCGCACCATCCGACGTTGTTTGAGGCAAAGTGGACTTAATGGGAGACAACCAAGGAGAACACCATTGTTGAAAACAAATCATAAAAAAGGCAGACTGGAGTTTGCCAAACTACATGTTGACAAGCCACAAAGCCTCTGGGAGAATGTCCTATGGACAGATGAGACAAAAATTTAACTTTTTGGCAAGGCACTATGTTCGGAAATGGAAAAATTAAGCATAGGAAGAGAAGAACACTGTCCCTACTGTGAAACATGGAGGAGGCTCTGTTATGTTCTGGGGCTGCTTTGCTGCATCTGGCACAGGGTGTCTTGTATCTCTGCAGGGTATAATGAAATCTCAAGACTATCAAGGGATTTTAGAGAGAAATGTGCTGCCCAGTGTCAGAAAGCTTGGTCTCAGTCGCAGGTCATGGGTCTTGCAACAGGATAATGACCCAAAACACACAGCTAAAAACACCCAAGAATGGCTAAGAGGAAAACATTTGACTACTTTGAAGTGGCCTTCTATGAGCCCTGACCTAAATCCTGTTGAGCATCTTTGGAAGGAGCTAAAACATGCCGTCCGGAAAAGGCACCCTTCAAACCTGAGACAACTGGAGCAGTTTGCTCATGAGGAGTCGGTCAAAATACCTGCTGAGAGGTGAAGAAGTCTCACTGACAGTTATAGGAATAGTTTGATTGCAGTGATCGCCTCAAAAGGTTGTGCAACAAAATATTAAGTTAAGGGTACCATCATTTTTGTCCAGGCCTGTTTGATGAGTTTATATTTTAAAATATTTCTGTTGAAGCATGTTTGAAAAGCAATGTCTGACTTTCATTTGTTCATTTTCATAGAATGTTTATTCATTATTACCTTTGTCAGATTCAAGTTATTTCTGTGACCGTTGTGCGTTTTTCTTTCATTAACTGAGGGGTACCAACAATTTTGTACACGTGTGCAAAAGAGAAATCTTAAAAACAATTCTAAAAGAAATGTGCAGGCAGTGGCGGGAATACAAAATTGGGGTAATATTACGTACCTGTCGTCTTGTCCCTGTTAGCAGACAGGCGGCTGAATTTTGAACCAGCCGAAGACGACAAAGGAGAGACTGGTCAATCTCACAAACAGAGGGAGTTGTGGTAGTCCTGTCTGGAAGTAATAAAAACATGAATAACCTTCTCAAGGGCATCATGAGAAGGATTATCTTTGAGTTTACTAATATGTCTCAGATGATAAACGGTAGACTGGACTGCTGCACTGACCTGTTTGTTGAAATTAAAATCTAAGTGAAAATCTGAATTTTAGCATCTTGTGCCCTCTGTTAAGCATGGTGGAGGATCTATGATGCTGTGGACCTGTTTCCAAAGGCCCTAGGAACATACGTAGAGTGCGCTAGAATCAGGTTCTCTCTAAAACACCAGGAGATTTTGAATAAAAATCTGGTGACCTCTATGAGAAAACTAAAAATGTGTCATCCCTGAGTCTTTTAGTAGGCTGTTCACATCAAAAACATATAGCAAAATCAATACAGAAATGGTTCACCAGATACAAAGTAAACCTTCTTGAACCTCCCCAAATCAAACAACTATGTAAAACCTATAGGGGAAGCTGAAGATAAAAGAGCATAAGAGAGGACCCAGGAGTCTGAATGAAATAGGAAGATTGTCCAAATACAAACGATCCTTCGGTCTTGATGCTCCAACTTTGCGAATGAAAAACACACTTAGTTGGTTGCATAAATACAATCAAACTGACAATATTACCTAAATTCCCATACATGTTTCTACATTCTTTGAAAGTCTTGAAACTGTTTTTGATAAGTTCATTTAGACTGATAAAAAAACAAGTCTAGACTGAGTCTTCAATTGCTATGCAGCAGATCAATCTAAAATGGTATTGATCTGTTCATCTGTGCCATGTTGTATTTCTGAATGGAGACTCCTCCACCCGGGATGAGTATTAAGCAGGCATCAGTAAACCTCCCAAAAATGCCTCTGATGTTTAGGACAAAGCTCACCAACATGCTGGGGTCACCTCTTCCATCTCATATTTTCTTCCCCGTATGAAGTAACAGATATTTCAGTGCAGATAGAGCAGAGTTTAAACTCAGCATACAAAGGTTTGTAGAAAATATTTTAATGTAAAGGGTAATTTTCTTACATTTCATTGTTTGTGCCAGGTATACAACTAGTCGAACAAAACTAAGAAAAAAATAATCAAAAGCAACACTTAAAAGTTTGTAATTGTGAAGTGGAGAAAAATTGGACATTTTGATTCCCAATAAAAATCTGAAAAGTGTGATGTGCATTTGTAATCAGCGCCTCTAAGTCCAAACATTGTAGAACCACCTTTCACTGCAGTTACTGCTGTAAGTCTTCTGGGGTAGGCCTTTCCTAGCTTTTCACATCTAGAGATGTAAACTATTGCCTATTCTTCTTTGCAAAAGAGCTTAAGCTAGGTCACAATAGATGGGGAACATCCATAACATTAGAGAACAGATGGAGAACAGTAATTCTCAATTCTTGCCACAGATTCTTTATTAGATTTACGTCTTTGGGCCATTTTAACCCATGGATATGCTTAGATCTAAACCATTCCTTTGTAGCTCTGGCTGTAGGTTTAGGGTCCTTATCCTGCTGGAAGGCAAACATTCAGCGCAGTCTCAAGTATTTTGCAGCTTCTAACAGGTTTCCCTTCAGCAGTACCCTGTATTTAGCTTCATCCATTTCCCCACCAACTCTGTCCAGCCTCCCTGTCCCTGCAGAAGTGAACAACCTCACAGCAGGATGGAAGTTTAGCTTTTTCTGTGTAGAGTTTTGCACACAGGTCAAAAAGTTTAATTTTGGTCTCATCTGATTGGAGCACTTTCTCCATGGTTGCGGTCTCCCCTGGATATCTTGTGAGAAACTGGAAGTGGAACTTCTTTCAACAATGGCTTTCTTGTTGTCACTGTTCAATTAAGGCCAGATTGGCATGGTGCATTATGACAATAGATTGAACAGAGCTATGTGAGATGTTCAAAGCTTGAGATACTTTGTGTTAATGCTTTGTTTTCTATGTTTTGTGTTGTTTTTTTTTTTTTTATTTCGCTAAAATTTGAAAACATCAATAACAACATTGCTAAAAAATATGACCTGTTCTTGACTAATTCTGTGAATTCAATAATTCAACCTAAGATTATTGCAAAAATGTGGCAGATAGGGTTGAAGATTGCCTGGTATTCTGTGTTTGAGCTCCTTGTGCACTTTGTTAGGATTACAAAACAAGAATAAAGAAAAAAAACTGATAATTGCATCAAAGATCTCTAATATATTTATAATATACAGAGCGGTAAATTGATCTTAAGAGAATTCAATGCAAATTTCCATGAAATCTGGGGAATGTAAAGGGCACTTTTTCATCATTTTGACTTGTGTGTACAGTACACACAAACACAGTTCTATCTGGTGCATGTAAATGAATGAGATTACCTTGGCAGATGCCCAAACCTTTTTCTGGGTTTAGTGCATGCTGAGAGAGAATAGAAGAAGCAGAGGGTGATATACTTCATCCGTACTCTCATTAGACAACTCGGGGAACACGTCAAACTGCAATTTGTTTCCCTTGCATCCAATAAACAGCTCATTCACTGGTCAATCAGTCACCACAGCGGCTGGTGAGATTAAAGCCAGTGGAGAGTAACAAAGAGAAAAGAGAACCAAAGGAGAAAACAGTTGAAGCGTAGAACCAATGGCAAAATAATGCTTGTGTGAAACATTTCCCCTGGTTTTTTAGCACAAATAAATATCATCTGTTCAGTGATATCTTCGGTGGTGCCAGGAACGTTTGGAAATTGGTCTCGTTTGTTTGATGAGAGATGAGAACACCACCTGGTGGGTCTTAACCTGCAGAGTTGCACGTTAACGCAGCAAAACAAATTTTCAAGTGTTGGACAAAGACAAGATTTAGGTAATCACTGGGACTTGCGATATTATTCAAACCTGTTTGAACCTTTTCACATTTTGTCACATTATAACCTCACCATTAAAATAATTTCATTGGGATTTTCTAAAATAGATCAAAACAAGGTTGGGGCATAATTTCGAAGTGGAAGAAAGGAATAGACCGTTTTTCAAATCTCTCACAAATAAAAATGTGGACAGATGAGACAGTGTGGCGTGCATTTGCATTCGGCCCCCTTTACTCTGCCTACCTGAATGAAATCCAGTGTACTGTTGGCAAGACACACATTAGTCATGCAATCCACAATTCGGGCCTTTATTGAAGAATACCAACCAGAAAGCACTATTGAAAGACAATAAACCAGCCATATTGTTCATCAAAGCCTGGCCCTCCAGCTGCAGAACATCATGATCTGGACAAACACAGAGTCTGTCCTCTCCTACATACATGTGATGTGTGGAAAACGTCAGAGGAAAGATGCATTCAGGTCTTCCCGAGCAGGAAACCCTGAATGACAAAAGAAGTCCAGACTATGCTCAGTGCTCGCAATTTGGCCTTCAAGACTGGGGGAAAGAGCTTTTTACAGCACCGCCAGAGCCGACCTGAGGAGAGGTATAAAAAGGGCCAAGGATTCCTATAAGAGAAAAATGGAGAGATACCTAAAGGACAATAACCCACAACAGATCTGGAGGGGCATTAGGCCCTGACTGACTACAAAAGCCACCCCTCCCTAACCAGTCCACCGAGGATGTCATTGCCCTCACACTCTACACAGTGCTTAGCCACCTGGAGAACAAGAAGAGCTACATGATGATGCTCTTTGTGGAGTACTACTCTGCTTTTAATACAATCATCCCAGACATGCTCTGCACCAAACTGTCCTAGATCAAGAACATCCTGTCGAGTTGCCCACTGTGTGAGACTCAGCCCTCATTATTCTTCCACACTCACACTCAGCACGGGTTCACGGTTGAGTCCTCTGCTATATGCCCTGTAAACATACGACTGCTCTCCAACCCACCCAACCAACTGAATTCTAAAATATGCAGATTACACCACTGTGGTCAGACTAATCTGTGATGAGGACGAGACACCTGAATGTCCTGAAGACCAAAGAACTTATTTTGGACTTCAGGAAAAACAGAAAGGATCACACCCCTCCTCATCAATGGAGTACGGGTGGAAACTGTTACCACCTTCAGATTTCTGGGCATCTACATCTCTGCAGACCATTCCTGGAACTTCAACATGAAGGGCCAGGTTAAAGCTCAGCAGCGGCTATACTTCCTGGGCATCTGTAGGAAGAACAATCTGAACGCCTTCTATCTCTCCTCTGTGGAGTGTGCTGACATACTGTCTGGATGTGTGGTATGCAGGCTCCACAGCTGAGGACAGAAAGTCGGTGCAGAGAGTCATTAACTGCCCAAAAAATCATTGGCTGCCCTCTGCCCACCTTGGAACATGTTTCCACATTGTGCAGCCTCAGGAAAACCAAGGCTATCACAGGAGAGCCCTCACACCCTGCCCACCCTCTGTATGAAGTGCTACACTCCGAGAGACCTTTCAGGTCTGTCATAATGGGGTTTTCTTAGTCTCTGAGATACACAACCACGAGGACAAAGACTGTGTTTTAACAGTTTATTTAGAAAAACGGATAAAGGTTGGACTGGAACCACGACTGGAGCTGGCGGACGAACGCGGGGTCTCTCTGAAGGAGAAAGACAGAAGCTGGTAAACACTCTGGGTGGAAACAGAGAAAATGTGAATGTGGTCTTTAGATGCTGACTTACAGGGGTGGGGTTCTTGGCAAGACCGGGGGAAATAAGTCCTTCTCCACGGTGGCTTGAGGCTGACAGGCTGTGACCAGTTTTTGTAGGATGAACTGCTTAGTTTCTTCTCTTCCAGGAAACTTCACTATGGTTGGAGAGTTTTAACATTGGAGGGTGGACAGGTAGGTTGATGGGTGGTTCTCAGGTGGCTCCTGAGAAGCTGGGCTTGGAGTTGGGAGCAGAGAGGAGGCTCAGGGCTGAGGTGTCAAGGCTGGAGTTCCCAAACTCCTCTGAACATGACACGAGTAAAAATGAGACCAGAAAGGTTCCACGACTTCCTTCAGCGAAGGGTGATCTGCAAGGCAGGGGGAGAAAAACAAGGAGATCAGAGAAACTGCTTGGAAGCAGGACTGCAGAGAAGCAGTGGTCTAGCTGTTACCACGCCAAGTGAGAAAAAGGAGGTGACGCCTCCCTCTGGGTTTCCACTCCATAAGTAGCCCAGCTGATTGCTCTCAGATGAGCAACACCTGTGCAGCAGCACCTGTCAGTCACACCCTGCACAAAAAGAACACAGCACACAAAAACACAGCCTGCAAACAAACCACCATGGATATGACAAGGTCAATCAGGTCACACACCACCAGACTGACCAACAGCTTCTTTCCCACGGCCATCACAACTGCTAACACTCAGACACGCACACACACACACACACACACACACACACACACACACACACACACACACACACACACACAAGCGAAATGACTTCTATAACACCCCAAACAACCAACAATTTACCTCTTCCATCTCTTCTTAGAAACTTTAATCACTGCAATGTCTACAGCCACTTTTTTAGTATCCCCTTTCATTATCTTTTTTTGTTGTTATTTGTCAGTCAGTCAGTCATTTCTACCACTTATTCCAAAGTGGGTCGTTGGGGAGCTGGTGCCTATCTCCAGCAGTCTATGGGCGGGGTGCGGGGTTCACCTTGGACAGGTCGCCATCCATCGCAGGGCAACACACAAACAACCACGCACACACTCATTCATACACCTAAGGGCAATTTAGTGACCAATTAACCTAACAGGCATGTCTTTGGACTGTGGGAGGACTATTCTATTCTATTCTATTCTATTCTATTCTATTCTATTCTGTTCAAATGAGATTAACGTTTTTGGCCCAACTCCAATTGTGGGAAGATTAACCCTGCAAGTACATTTGAATACCAGCGATGAAGCATGATGGTGGCTGCATCATCTTTTGCACTTTAAAGCTCCCTGGTATCTGTTTTTATTCTGCTTCATATCTCGTTTTTGGTTTTTTTTGACAGTTTTGAGTTTATTCCTTGGAGGCACAAAAATGTCTGGAGAACTAAACAAAACCTCTGCTTAATGATAGAATATAATTTAGCATTGTCTTCCTTTAAAAATGTATCCGAGCTTCTTGGATGATTATTCATATTTGAACAATATACATCCATAGTCAATAATGAAGTTCATGCAGCAGTTGAGTATGTAGCTGGTCAGCTTGCTTTAGTAAATGCTGAAAGGAACTGTTGACAATTTACAACAGTTTCTGAAGGATTTTTATATTGTCTGTCAGACATTTTTATCTGAGGAATATAACTCAGATGAATAAGAATGTGGGGATCAGACAAAGCAATAGCTGGATGTGTAAAGGGTTCAGTCCTACTTGTTTGAACCTCTGTTTGACTTTGTCGATCTCCAGCCCATGAAGCATACTGCTGTGGATGACAAAGCTGAAGTAATCTACATTTATCATCTGCAGAACTTAAACTGGTATGAATCTATTTATATTCTTGTTTGAACTTCTCAGTGTGATTCATTTCCACTGCATGTTTGCCACTGGTATCCCGCTTGTATTGCCTCAACTATTTAGGTTACACACCAATACAGTGGCAAGGCATGCACTTCTGGACTATATACAAATCTAATGCTGCATACAATATGGATGAAATGACTCACATGATCAATGTCTTTAATTCTGATGGTATGTATTTTTCTGCATACCTCTTTCCTCTATTTGTGACTGGAATAATGGCAATGGTATAGGATGTAATGGAGGTGTAGGCAGGTAGACCTGGGTTATCATAAGGCTCTCTGTCTGGAGATCTTCTCACAAAAGCAGCAGTTCAGCTGGTCCTGGCAGGACATATGATTGAAATTGTAAAATATTGTTTTATAACAACATAACTTGGAATAAATGCTGCAGACCAATCGATCAATCAATCAATCAATCAATCAATCAATCAATCAATCAATCAATCAATCAATCAATCAAAATAGTTTATATCAAAATATAAGTGATATTTTTGCTGTCAAACTGCTAAGAATAAAAGTGTAACATTGTGAAATAATTTATATTTATTATAATATAATATAATACACATGGGACATATAGATATAAAATAATAAATAATAATAAATGCTGAACTCCAAGTTAAAGCCAGACTTTTAAAAAACACTTTCACCTGCCCTGAGGTTTTCAGAAGGGCTCTTCCAACAGTAAAGGATATATTAAAAAATAATATCTCACTTTGAATTTCACTTCTAACTTCAGCTACTAACAGAAGACCCTTTCTAGAAGACCTCAAGGGCAAGACAAAAAAAATCTGATTAACTGCTTGGACTTAATATTATTAGTTATTATTATTATTAGTTTCAGAAAACTGTTTATTCACCTTTAAATCCATTCTGAAATATATGGTTAGCTAAATGTAGACTTTAAATCATCCTTGGTATTAGAAAATGGCCAAATACATTCTGCAGTGGTCCACTCTTCATGAACCAATTTCATGTGTTTTATTGTTTCCAAATTATTTATAAATGAATGCATTATTCTTATGTACGGATCAGAAATTTAAAAGTATTTAGCCACATCTGAAGGACAAATGTATTTCAAACATATAAATAAGGAGGAAAACAATTGAAATACAAAACATAGTAAAACCTCTTATCACTGGACCTGTGCCTTATATTACGTAAATAATGGTGCACCTATGGAAGGGTGGATTTTATCAGGATTAAATATCAGTTTACAATAAACAAAAAAGCTTTGATAGTTTGATTGTCTTTTGCAGCAAATTGACCTCAACAGAGTTGTAAGTTTGAAGTTCAGCTGTTATGGGCAAACACAACTGGATTCAGAGTGGTGTTCTAAAGACGGCCGACAACTCACTTCAGTTTTTTTTCATTTAATCTTCGACAGAATGCGTCAGATGGGTCTGCATTGCTATGTCCAGCAGGTTGGATTGATGTGTCCCTGCTGGTTTCATTTAGACATGTTTGTGCATCTTAATTCATAACTTCCTGTACATTGTGTTGTGTATTTGGGAACAAGATGGCTGTTGTCCTTGTCTCAACACCTGCTGTCTCCTCCTTTCTTTTCTCCTCTCATTTAGTGCACTAGCATTAAATACACACACAAGCAGGCTCACTGTAAAGGAACCTACAGATACATGAGAGCTTATAATTATACGTACACACACACACCTACACACACACACATACAGAACACACACACAGAACCGCATATTATGTCTATCTATGTTTACAAGAACTTTGCATTGATTTCCGTTCATTTTCCATTCATTTCTATGGACTAACCCTAACCCTAAACCTAACCATTACCAGTGTTTACCTAAACCTCACCCTAACCTAATCTATTTTCACGTTAGTCTTAACCTAACCCCTAATCCAAAAACAACACTTTTTCTTATGGATCCCAAGCTTTGGGTCCTATATGGAGCAGTGGGTCCTTACAATGTAGCAAATGTTGGAAAAATGGCTTTTCACTGTAACAAATGCTTGAACACACCCACACATATACATTCAGACCCTATCCTCAGCTGTACACAGATCCAGTACTTTCATACATTAATACACTTCCATATTTAAACACACACAGATACCTTCTCCTTGTAACAATGTCTTTCATCCCCCTTTTTCCTGTTTCTTCCACTATCCACTCTGCTCCCACTCCCCCTTCATTTCTCTCCTTTGCTTTACTCCTCCACTCTTCCATCCATCCTTCCATCTCTCCCTCCCTCTCTCATTACCTTAATTAGATCCAGCAGATGAACATCGTCTCGTCTGTTGGGGAGGAGGCTCGGCCTCGGTGATGCAATAAGGCTCATTTGCATCGGCAAAGTTAATTGCGGGAGCGGAGCAGGTGTATGGCAATAATGATCATCACACATGACACTCACCTGTGACCGTCGGTGTACGTGACACACACACACTGAGACATTGGCTCCTGCTGCAGAGTGTGCAGGAGTGAGTGCGTTTGTGTCATTCTAAACTTGATGCACACACATAATCAACTCCTGTTACTAAGTTGCTCTTCATAACTGATCCCCAAAGTTCTGCTGATGAAATCCTTGGGAGGGTAGCCACAGACATTGATGGGTGGTAGAGGTGAAAGGAGACAAAAGTAAAACATGAAGAGCAACCTCTCATTCCAGGAAAAATAGTCGCTAATCTTCTACGCTGTGTGACATCATGGAAAGAGAACCAACACTACTTCTGCATTTTTTGTGCTTCAGCTCATAACGATACACTGCTAAACCCAACTGTACATACCTGAATAAAATAAAATATTATTGAAAAGTTCATTTATTTCAGTAACTCAATTCATTAAGTGAAAAACAGGATTGACCTGACAGTTAAAACAGGCTGAGAAACTACAATTCACCAGTGTTGGGCACTTTAAAAAAGTAATAAGTAATAGTTACTAGTTACTTCTCCCAAAACGTAACTGAGTTACTCCACTATAAAAGTAACTAGTTAACAGGGAAAGTAACTATTGGGTTATTTTTTTTTAAGTTGAAATATGTCTACAAATTTAAATTGTTTTCTAAGGTTTCACAGGCCAGTTGCATAAAGTGGAAATACATAGACAAGTACAGCGAACGTTTAATATTTACTTCACAACTACGTTCTTGCCTTTCACCTCAAGGAGAATAAAGTAGTGTCTGTACTTTCACTTTGAAAATGCAATCTTTCCCTCCAGACCCACCATTGCTGCAGTATACGTCTGCTAGTTTGCCTGAGCAGGGCTGATATGTGTGTTTGTGATTTATGTGTAAACTGAACACTGCCTCTGATTGGCTTACCATGAAAGCTTACTCTACCTTAGCCAATCACTTTTGCGATTGTCTTGCTCCTTGCTCCTCTCTTCACCAAAGAAGAAAAGCTTAGTTCCTGTGGCTGTGAGCCACAACAGATGACAAGAGCTTCATTGAGTAGCTTTAGTTTATAACGCGGCCCATTCAGTTGTTGGTAACGTCGCTTATGGAAAAAGTAAGTAGTGTGATTAGTCGCTACTGAAAAAAGTAATGCTATTAGTAACGCCGTTTATTTTACCACTGTTATTCCTATCAATGTTCATAACTGAGAAAACACTCCTCACAAATTTCAGTTTAAGCTTATCCCATTTCACCTTCATCAAGTTTTGTTTTATGGTACCATGTCAAAGTTCAGCAACCATTTAACAACCCTCCCTCTACTCTCTTTGCTGTCTCAACCTTTCACTTCTGCATTATCATTAACTTTGTGTTCTCCTTCTATTTCTTCTCCGTTGAAAGTACCCCTGGCCCTGTTTCTCTGTTAATGTCTGTGTCTTCATATCCTTTTAACCGCTTGCCATTTGATGCAGATGAGCACCAATTCTGCTTCTGGTTCTGCCCAAGGTTTCTTCCTTTTAAACAAGGATATTTCCTCTCCACTGTCTCCCTGTGCTTTCCTTTCCTTGACTCTATGTCTTGAGCCGTGTTTGCTATTTTTTTTCTTTACCAATTATTTTGTTTGTAAGTTAATGACTGAGATCACCTTAAAACATCTGATATTCTTGATTCTTTTTCACTTAATGTCTGCCTCCCATTAGGTAAAACTGTATGTATTTATTTTTCCTTTATAATGTTGCTACACTCCAAATGTTTTATTAGTGTCATTACTACTATAAAATTAATAACCAAGTTAATTCAATCCTTTATGTTTATATGTTTTTTGCAAACATTGGTAATAGCCTTACCCACAGTTTCAAAACATATTCATTCTTTACCTGCAACATTATTTTCAGGTTATCGTAATTTCAACCTCTGACTATTGCTGTCTAACTCTTCTTTCCTCTGACCAAGAAAAACCTTCGTGCTATGATAGAAACGATTTGTTTTTCAGTGCGAGACATGATGCTAAACAAGCACAAGCATTGGGTCAACACTGGAAATGTTAGGGTAGACCCCAAAATAAGTGTTTGGCTTGGGCTTTCAAGCGATACAAGCATTCACTGGCAATACAATAGCCCTTGCTCACATTCTCACAAGAAAAATGCATGTCACCCTGACAATAAACTTTTCCTCACTACTGGAATTCAGTTGGTGTGACTGCTTGGCCTGGCAGGTTAACATCTGGCAAAAGAAACTGGATGATGTCAACATCACCCTTTGTCCTGAATGGCTAATAGACCTCAAAGTGAAGATAACACCTCAGTGTTTCCAGGTTGAGGGCTAGGTGATGTGACTCACACTTCAATTCTATCAAGTTGTCTGGACAGGGTAGTGTTAGTAGGGGTTGCACCTATGTTAGCAGTGTAAGATGGCTTTCGCTGTGCATATTTAATACCATTTTATTCAACACCAATCCAAGCCATATTTATATGCACTTAGGTGTGACATTACAGGCCCTTAAGAAACAGAGTTTAAACTTGAATTAAACTTGAACATAAGCGGAGAGTGTCCACTTCTTCTCTTTCCTATTTCAGATTGTATAAAGGTCTGAGAATTTGTGTTTGTTTTTGCTGCCATAGGGGAACAGAAAGACAAGAAATATAGTGTTGTTCAAAACTTTTCACACCACTTTTTTACAACAAACTTCAGTGGATTTCATTGGGATTTTAAGTAACAGATAAACATAAGGTAGTTGTCATAATGTTTGACAAGTATACATATGAAAATATGTGAGCTGCGTTTGGGTTCAAACCCCTCTTACACTTATACCCCAAAATAAAATCCAGCGCACCCAGTTGCCTTCAGAGGCTTGCTTTATTTGTAAATAGAGTCCAGCTGTATGTCATCTAATCTCAGTAGACATTCAGCTGTTCTGTGAAGGCCTCAGATTCTTGTTAGAGAACATTAGTGTGAAGACAGCAACATGAGCAACATGGGTTTTCAGTCAGGATTTATGGATAGATAGATGAGACTAAATACAGGGTAATCCTGAAAGAAAACGTATTAGAGACTCAAAAGACTGGAGACTAGGGTGGAGGTTCGGTGTCCAATAGGACAATGACCCTAAACTTACAGCTAGAGATACAGAAAGGTTAGAAAAAAAAAATATGAATGTGTTACAATGGCCCAGTCAAATTCCAGGTCTAAATCCAACTTAGAATATGTGGCAAGACTTGAGAATTGGTGTTCACAGATGCTCTGAATCCAATTTAAGCTTTAAGCTTTAAGCTTTAGCTATTTTGCGAAGATGAATGGGTGGAAATTTTAACCTTTATATTTAACCTGTAAAGCTGAAAGAAATATGCGCCAAAATACTTGCAGCAACAAAAGTTAATTCTACCAAATATTCTTCCAGGGGGGCCTGAATACAAATGCACACCTTCCTTTTCAGGTTTTTATTGATAAAACCTTTTTCTGGAAGCATGTATACTTTTTCTTTCACTTCACAATTATCTGCCAAATTTGTGTTGGTCTCTCATATAAAATTCCAATCAAATACCTTAAAGTTTGCAGTTGTAATGTTACACAATGTGAAAAAATTTGAAAAGGAAAAAAAACCCATGTAAAAAGACTCCAGGCTGGGATTTTAGCCCAAAACCTTCTTGCTTCAAGGCAACATTTCTACCATCCGCACCACTATGCAACCAAGTTTAGATACACAAAATAAGTTTAAAAGTCCACTTGAATGCTAACTTGTACAAAACAACAATTCTGATAAAAGAAATTCAGAGGACTGCACACTGTTGCTGCCATCAAAGTTTTTTCCATCGTGACATGTAACTTCATTCATACTGGCTGTAATTATAGTGACAGTTCGCAATAAGTCTGTACAAAGAAGCTCTTATTTCAGTAGTGTTTGGGATGTTATAGCAAAAACCTTAGTGAACTGTGCAGCCAATGCCTGTGCTGTGTTGTGGGCAAAGGATGCAAAAGGATTCATAGAGGAGCCCTTGCAAACATTTAGTTTCAATGTAAAAAATTCAAGGACTGTCAAAGGGAAAATGTGATGATCATGCCAGATGGCGAGTTTTCAGCCACTTCAAAGAGGCAGGGATGGAGCTTTGTAGGCATTCTAGCGACTGTGCTTCCTTTCGTGTGAGGGTCAGAGAGGTTCAGCGATGCTCCGTCTGAGCATCTTCATTAGACTGTTCCCTTCGTTGCAGATTGTGATTTTAATTGTCTCGGTGTTGTACACATATTGCATTTCGGGCAAAGTTGTCTTTTTGCTTTGCATCAACACTTTGCATGTGAAATAAAATGGTGCAATTTATTTAAGAAAGTCTTTAAAGAGCCCAATAACTTTTTAAGATAGCCTGTTCTGACAGTGTCAGAGGATTTCAATATGAAAAATCTATTTAAACTACACTTCAGTGGTTTCAGTTGCATTTTTTTCAGTCATCTAATATGAATAGATATTATTATTCATACCTGGTTATCTGATGTATTTAGATCCAGTCCGACCTCTCGGTTGACACACTATAATTTAACGCAGTATACTATTATATATTTGTGTTTGAATTTCATTTTAGTTTATATGTGTTACATAGAGACAAGGGTGCAAATCGAGGGAAATTGAAAGTAAAGTCTCCTTCTCAACTTATGTTTATAGTTTAACAATAAGATCCTTTCTGAGAAGAACTACACAGACCACACAAACAAGCTCTTACTTCTCTTTAATGCATTATTCATGAAAAAATAGAAAAAGGCAAGAGTAGGTGAGGTAGGCAAGTGTTTGAAGGATAGCTAACAGAGTTTTTCCATCAAAGCAGTTCAAGACTAGAGCATGGCTGGTGTTAGAGCTGTTTCTATTACAAAACAGTCAAGAACTAGTTTTGTTTCTATAGCCAGACAAATAGATCTCTTCCAGTGTCTCATTATCCCTGCAAACAAATCTCCCAACATAATGAGTCTGGATTTTCAAGGAGGTTATAAACAGTCTGAGTTTTTGAACATTCTTTACAACATTTGTTGGCATTTTCAACCTCCAAAACCCTATCTACAGTGACACATGTGTCTTTTAAAACTAATTTCTGCTGTAATCGAACCTCCTGATCACATGCAAATTGAGTTTTTTGTGACAAAACTGAGATTTCTAATAACACTTTTTAAAGTGGAGATAATTAAAAACTCTTTGGCATACATGTGGACTGGATAGCCACTTATTAATAAAAAGAAAGACCTGCAGTCCTTTATGTTCTCGGTTCTTTTGTGACCTGGATGGGTCGCGGATGCAGTTTTAAAGTAAATTGAGTGCGCTCACCAGTGGTTTATGTTTTCTCCATTTGTGGATATTGGCTCTCACTGTGGTTTGCTGGAGTCCCAAAGCCTTAGAAATGGCTGTGTAAGTCTTTAAGGATGTCAATGACTTTGTTTTTCATATTTGTCCTTGAATTTCGTTCGACCAGAGCATAACATGATATTTTAGTTTTTAAGAAATTTTAGTTCACTTCGTGTTGTCAGAAAAGGATCTTCCTTACAGCTTTTTTCTTCTACAGGTTTGACAGTAATTAGAAGTGAGTGTGGCCAGTGAAATTGAACCAAAACATGTTGGTTAATCATAGTTAATTCATGATTAAACAAGGAGTCCAATATATTTTCACACCGGGCTAGGTTAGTTTGTAAAGCACATTTTTGCTTTAATAAGGTTTAAGTTCAGAAAAGCAAAAACAGTACATACCTGTAAGGTGACAAGTACCTTTTTACAACACTGTATAATAGTTTGTCAAAGGGTTTTAATGAAAAAAAAAAAAAATTGGCATTTTGTACTGCCCATTAACAATTTACATGGCAAATTTTGTTGCAATGTGAAGAAAATGCTAAATATTTTTATCTTGATTGTTATCATGAGTTTAGGTTCACATCATTCCCATATAAAAGGCATGCCTGTGACCATTTCCTAAATACATGTAGTCTAATTGGTATTGTTTACATTTCTTCAGTGCACCAAAGCAGATCAACACAAATGTGTTTTGTGACTTTTGCAGCAGAGGAAAAGAAACATATTTGCTCTTTTACTTGAGGAAGTTTTCCCCTGTTTCCACTCTAACTCCAAGATTCTGGTCACTTAAGCACTCCATCTGGCAACTGCTCTGTGTTAGCATCAGATTTGCAAAGCAAACAGCGCTATTGCTCTATTGCTCATAAGGAGGCACAGAGGTTTCTATCAAGATTAATTCAAGAGATTTTAAATTAGAGAGAACATTTTCCTCAGTTTATTTTAAAATCATTTTTAAAACATTATTGCATTATTATCATTATTGCATTGGATGGGTCATGCCTCTCTACATGGTCAGACACAAGGAATAATTTTTATTTTATTTTATAAGTTTATAATGTGTCTGTGCTAACCTACCAAATGTCCAACACACTGTCAACAGGTTCAGAGTACAATACTCACAGAGAAAAATAACCGTATGCAATGTTTTAGTCTGACATTTAATTGTTTTCACAACACAGGTAACACCACCATACTGCTCGGTTCAGAGATATAATAAATGTTCCTTAAACAACATAAATAAAAATACTTACTGTTAACTTTTAGTTCAGTCTAGCTCATGGTAGCCAAGTGACACAGGTAGCCGGAGAGCATTGAGATGAGAAGTATAAAACTGAATGGGGGGGTTTGATTGTGCTAATGCAAATTTTCTTCCCCGCTGACAGGAGGATAAACATGAAGCGTTTTGACAAATTCCGCCTGAAGACTGTGATTGCTGTCAGCCCTGACCCCTGTGCCTTTGCCGTGTTTCACCATAACTCACAATTAACAAAGACATTAGAGCATCCCGAGAGGACCGCCCGGCTTTATTTCCCTTCCCAACAGAAACCGGGCAGCAGCAGCGCAAGCGAGGCCCCTGGACTAGAGCCCAGTTCTGTAATTTAGCTGGAAAGAGTGATATCAAAATGAGAGAATGGAGGGAGGGAGGGAGGATGTAGTACCCTGAGCACACTTTGGGGTTTTAGGGCTGATATGGATATGGCTGTGGTAATTACTTATTGCTTGTTATTGCTCATGCTGTCACACCTGTGTCCGGGTAAAATACCGGTGCAGCGCCGGAAGGCATCCCACAACATCTGAAGAATGTCAGAGATAACATCAAGCTGAATTAAGCAGGCTAGAGGCAGTGATATACGACCTGAAACAATGAAAAAAAAAAAAAACCCACCTAATTTGGCTGCTTTAGAATAATTCCCTATCCTCCAAAGGTTTTACTTGTTATATGTTGTTTTGGACAGGTGAATTTTGGCTCAGTCCTTTTATTTGGGAAATAAATGAGCACCTGTTTTCGACGTGTCAAACTCAATCTCACGGCTCGTTAGCGGGGACGCTGCCCAATAACCCAGCTTTAGCGCCGCTTTGGCTCCTAATTCCCATCTCTAAACTGTCACACAGAGTCATCGCCACAGTCATTCATGTTTTTATTCATTTCATATTTCATCATTTATTTATGGCCAAGCCAGCTTGGCACCGTACCACAAGGTTCTATGACAGAAGGTAGAGACAGTCTGACCAGAGACGTTTTTTTACTTAAAAATCGCTCAACGGTGAGAGTAATGTCTGCTGCTATTGAGAGAAGACTCGGAGTGTTAAAGAAAAAAAGAGAAAGTTAAAAAGTTGCTTGCAGGTAAGCATAACAAATGTCTATCTTGTGACTAATATAAGTTGGAAAAATATCAACTCGCGGCTGGACTCAAAAAGCTTTTCTCTTTAATCCGCCCTTAACAGTGCACTGTCGACTGGAAGCTCTGAAATCAACATCTATGTGCCAACAGCTTGCGTTTACACCTACACATTTCGGTGTTGACGCTGTTACTGAGTGAACAAGATTGAGGCTATTTTCAGTGTATAGAAAAGAACGAGCGACAGTGAAAGACTTTCACTGTGAACTTGTTTGTTTGTTTGCATGTAAAGAAAACAGGAACACAAATACAAAAAATTTAAACTTCCTTGTCCGGCATTGTTGAATGTTATATATACCTAAAGATGACTTTTGTTTTGGAATTGGCTTTATATTATAAAGTTAACTGAACAGAACTAAATACTAACTACTCATAACTTTTTAAAAGTACTCTGCTGCTAATAGAAAAGCCACCTTTTACAGCAACAAATGGTCCATTAAATAATACTTAAACAATTCATAAAACATAAATGTTTATTTTGGCTGTTAAGGTCAAGTTGCCTATGATTTAAGCTCATTTTATTATAATTACCACAAACAGAATCCACAGAGGTGGTATTGCTACAGTAAGACTTGTATGGATTGTACAAATGTGGAAAATAGACCTGCAGGTGAATCTATGTGTGATCGTGCCTTTTTCAGTTGCTTCATATGTTTATGAAATCATTTAGTGTTTAATAGGAAAAAAGCAGGTGCCCTTTACCCTCCGCTTCCCATCATCAACCCCCTCTCAGGTAACAGAGCTGTCACCCAGCCTTTAACTAGATCTGAAAGCATTAACACCCTCACCCTGCATGCTCTCTCCCATGGGACCTGGGCCATGGGCGACAGCAGCTTTGCCCTCCAACCACCATCACCTGCCAGCACTTCCACATAAGGATGTGTGTCGCAGAGCTCCGCACATATTGGCAGCAGTGCCCCAAAGTCTCTCAGCAGGCTCTGGCAGGGAGCCAGGCAGTTAAGCCGAGGCCAACAACAAAACAGGCAGCCAGTAAGGAGATAAGTGAACAACGGATGGATAAAGTAGATTTCTTTTCTTTATATTTAGTCTTCAAACTATATTCTCCCTATCCATTAATTGTGTTTCCCAAAAAAATATAATATTGTGAAGCCTGCAGAGATAACAGGGGAGAAACATTGGCTGCAGGATCACAAACCAAGGATCATCTGCTCCGTTACCTTCCATTTTTATTTCTCATTAACCTAGCTCACCAACTACAAAAACATTTTACTGAGAGAGAATCATAATGTGGTTAATCATGGTGATGGAGTTCCTGATCAATTTTGGAGAGGATCACTGGTGACCTACCAAGACATTTTAGACTACGTTTAACAGGAAAGCAGCAGCACTGTCAAAGGAACTTGATAGTGACCTTGAAGTACAACACTTTTTTTATTGAAGTCCTGCAAACCTTTAAATTATTTCTAATGTATTGGATGAATTACAAAACACCAACACTGTGCTTAGTATTCTCAGATCAGCCAGCCAAACTAGGTCTGGTCACTTTGCTGGCCAATCAATCACAATGACAATATGATCATTAAACCAGCTATTGGTACTTCTGGCAGTGTGAGCAGGTACCAAATCCTGCTAGAGAATGAAATCAACACCTCCAAAAAGATTGTCAGCAGACAGAAGCATGAAGTGCTCTATGAGTCCCTGGTAGACTCCTGCGCTGACTTTGGACTTGATAAAATACAGTGGACAAAGTGTATGAAAAGGCTGGTGAAGGATCTGAAGGGTAAGCTCCTGCTGAATGAAGGTGTTTATTTGAGTAATTTAGAATGCTTGATAGGACAGGAACACTCCAGTCTAATTCCCTTCATCACACTATTTAGTATCTTGACTTTTCTTTCAATGGTGTAGCTAGATGCTACACTTTACAGCCACTCTGTCTGCACTGATGAAGACATTTAATCTCCAGATCATTAGCTATGTGAACAAAGAGAAGGTGATGTCACAACGAAAATAATATACCCCATCATGACGCAGCAGAGAAATGTAAGACATGTTTTAGATATACCAATAAGCATGGCATGATAATAAAATAGCTGCTTCAAGTAAAAGAAAAATTCTAAATATTACTTTGGACAAACAATACAAACAACTGTCTCTCTTTTAGAAACTAATTTCTATGTGAAAAAGCTCATAAAATTACAACTAGAGAGTTAATGGATTGTCCTAGCTTTGTACATCTTTAAGCTATCACACTCTTTTAAAATAGTGTTGCAACATCTTCAAACTGTCTCCTCTTGACAAGATAGTTGTGACTTTGGGGGGAAAAAAGTGTTGTGTCTGTGGAGAAAAAAAGAGGGTGGAAAAAAGAAATAAAATTGTTCAGTATTTTTGATTGCATGTATATAGTTGCTTGCCTTACCCCATGCTGTCTTATAGTAAAGTGTCTGTTTGGGGACTGAGGAGGGGGAGGTGTACTGGACAGATTCCGACGCATAATTTAAATTTAATTGGACTGGGCCTGACTGGCTAGGGTCAAAATGAAGAGAAAATCAGTCACATTAATCAAGATAAAATTATCAGCTGATTAATCAGTGTTCTAATTATGGTGCCAGTGCTTCTCTTCTTTGTTCTGTTTTAATTACTCTGCTTCATTGTCTTTTCCATATGGCCAGCATGTCCTCCTCAAAATGCCCAGTGAGCACAGACATGCAGACTTTGACACACATCAGCACTAACAGCGAAAATAATTAGTGCATGCTCAAATATGAAAATTGCCCTTTACAGAGCAATCTTAAATTGGGAGTATTCCATTTTATGCTTCTTTTGTCCTTGCCCTACCCTCTTCTGTTCCTTAAAACAGGCCTCCTTGGTTATAAATGATGAAAAAATGTTTTACCTGACTCCACGGATTCATTTCAAAATCAAACTACACTCGCTTGAATTTTGGATCCTAGACACAACCAAAAAGAGCAAATACAAAATGTAGATTTGAAATGAGGATTTTATTATTTAAGAGGAAAATCTACCATCCAGAGATTAACCTGGCTCTATGAGGAAAACTAATCACACCCTGAAGCTAACGGTAATCAACCAAATATTTTGAGAAAATTAGCTCAATACCATGAGCTACACCCAGCCTTGGATACTGTCCGATGCGCAAAATCAAGAGATCACTTCACAGCGTGAAGTATGCTAAAAGATCTCATAAAGTAACACATTATTGCCTGATCTAAAGAAATTGAATAACAAATGAGAAACAAAGTCATCAACATCAATCAGTCTGGAAAGGTTTACAAAGCCATTTCTAAGGTTTTGGCCTAAGTGTGACTAAGGTCACAGTAAGAGCCACTGTCCACAATTAAAGAAAACATGGGACAATGGTGAGCCTTCTCGGGAGGGGACAGCTTCCAAAATTACTCCATTAAATCATTGACAACTCATCCAGAAGGTTACAAAATCATCTAAAATACTACAGTTAAGGTCATTGTTCATGATTTAACAACAAGAAAGGGACTGGGCAAAAACCGCATCATTGGGAGACTTCGAAGGCAAAATCTGGCCAGAAAGAACAGAAAGGCCCATCTCACACTTACCAAAAACATCTTGATGATCCTCAAGACTTTTGGGAAAACATTTTGTGGACCAAAAAGACAAAAGTGGAATGTTTTTTGTTACATCTTGCATGACTGTAACTTGCTGTTATTGATGAAACCTTGAATTCTGCTCTCCACTAGAAAGAAAAAAAGGATGTCCGGCAATCATTTTGTCTCCTGAAGCTCAAGTGTCATTGGGTTCTGCAGCAGCACAATGATCCGAAGCACTAAAGTAAACGAACCTCTGGATGGCTCATCTCATCAGACCTCGTCAGCTCTTCTACCTTAGTAAATGAAATCACACTTACAGTATGTTGTATTTACTCTGGTTATATTTGCTGATATTAAAATATCTTTGAGACTCTGAAACATCTAGACATCAATATTTTCACACAAATACAAAGAATTTCTTTGAACTCTGATATTTTGTTGCTGTACTGTACAGTTTTCTGTATACTTATAATAATGAATTAAGCCTGTAATGATTTATAGTATCAAAAACCTGTTTTTATTAGTAAATAATCTCAGGGTGTATTGCTTTTCTTTCTCTTACTGCAACTTCTTACTGTAACTTCTTTAATAAATTTATGTAATGAAAATGATGGATATCTGTTCACTTTAAATCCATACTGATTCACCTAATGTCTGTTTTTCTATAACACTGTTCTGTTTTCGCACAAACAATTTTTAGTATACCTGTGAGACAATGACACAAGTATGAGTCATTGTCTCCTTTCTATTGTTTTAGTTCCAAATTCAACAGTCTTTATATTTGTCGCGTAGTTAATTAGTCAAATAATGTATTGTACATAGCAAATTTTTAAAACGTAATTACAATTTTAAGTATTTTAATCAGTCAATATGTTCATTCTCACGGCAGTCCTACCATTATATACTGTATGTCAGTATATATTTAGGTGTTTTGAAGATGTTTCTATCATAGCGAGATCATGTGCTAACAGCCAGTTATTAGTGGATGTGGACTGCGATGTAATAAGTTTGTGAATAAAACATGTTCTGTTGCCACAGGGGTTCCGCATTAGGGAGGGCAAAGTGGTGATTAGCCGACCCATCAGACTCTGCACTGTAATTCCCAAAACTGCTCCTTCTATCTTTAATGTTTTTTTCCTCCCTTCCTGTTCTTTTCCACTTCCTGCCTTATTTTTTTTCCAAACTCATTACTTATTACATTCCTCTTGGTTTTTATGTTTTGTATATTTTGAAATAAAGGGAAGCTTATCTGGTAATATCTGAATATCGAGAGAATAGCTATTTTAAAATAAGTATTTTGTGGTTTCCTTATGACCACTTCGTAGATGAATAAATAAAAATCTGAACAAACATGTGTGGTTCCTCAAGGTTCCATTCTCAACCCACTTTTATTCAGAATTTACACTGCCATAAAAAAAGCATTGTTTTTATTTAGTTTTTGGTTTTCTCTCACACTTAATGCTTAAACTAGTTTTATTATCAGACCAATATAAACAGAGTTAACAGAAAATGCAGATTTATGTTTATTTAGAGAAACAAAACGCATCCAATCCAACTAGCCTATTGTAAAAATAAATTGCCTCCCTTATTAAATCATGAATTAACTTTCAACGATCAAGTTTTTTGTGGTTGAATTTTGCTTTTCACACCGTTGTCTGATTGCCGCCTGACCTGAGAGATCAAAACATCACCTAGATAAAACTTGCCTAACAACATTTAGGAGGTTAAAACATCTAAAAACACTTCCTATCTGATTTGCACAAACTAAAGAACAGATAAGAAACATCTGTCATTTACATCTGCTAGTCTGAAAGGAGTAACAAAATCATTTCTAAGGCTTTTGGACTCCAACAAACCTTATTGAGAGCCATTATCCACAAACTATATATGGAACACTTGGGAACCTTCTCAAGAATGGCCATCTTGTCAAGATTGCTCCAAGAGTGCATGGACGACTCATTCAGAAGGGTACCGAAGAACCAAGAAGAGTATCTAAATTAGCCCTTAGTTAAGGTCATTGTTCATGTTTCAGTAATTAGAAATAACACTGCACATCTGATTTTTATTTGTCAAAGCACTCAAACTAGTCCTGGTCTGCCAAATTGAATCCGAACGAATCCAACACTGTACCAAAAAATACCATGCGCTTTTGCAGTCCATCAATCAGTATGTTAAACCAACTAATAGGCACAGGCAATTTACCAATAACTAGGTAAGCCAAGGTTTTAAACTGTTCGTGCAGTTTAAAAGTCCTTTTATTGAGATGTAAGAGACAGTCGGTTTGTTATACTCCCAGTCTTACACTATAAAGAGCAAAATACCAAAAAAGTATAATATTCCACACAATACACCTTTAAAATCTGTTAACAGATTTAGATGTTTTATTTTATATCCTTGCTTAGGACTTTATATCAAAATTACGATAAATAAAAGTAATACAATAATTGTACATGTTAGATTAACATAATGAAAATAATAATAATAATAATAATAATAATAATAATAATAATAATCTAACAATAATAATGTTAGATTATTTTAACAGCAGTAGGGATAACCTGTTGCTTTTCTTTTTTAAATAAAAAGCAATTGAGTCATGTTATACAATTTTGTTTAACCTTTTTGGATAAGTACCATGCAGCTGTGGTGTTTTGACTCAAAGTTATCATGCTATGATACTGTGGTTCTTGGTAAATAAACTGAGATCTGTTTTATCAGTCACAAAAAGAGATGGAACACCTTTACAATGCACTGGAGTAACGCAAAGATTCAAGCAATAAGTGTCCTTCTTTCCTATTCCAAGTGACCACCTCGTTTTTCATGCATTTATAGATAAATGAATGTTGATGTGGAGTCAGCAGGTTTCCCTTGTGTCCACATGCTAACAACATGCACCAGTGAAACAGTTTTGCTCGGGTTTTATTGAGTTGTCAGTGTGCCTGAGTTGAATCAGGCTACTCACACCATCTCCAGCAACCGCCCGAGCCTCTCTGAATATGTAATTAGCCGCAGCAGTACAAGTGCATCATGAATATTCATGATCTTTTTAATTAGGCGACTCTCTTCACAGCAAGAAACCACAAAAAGTTTCCTCTTCATCTGGCTCTATGTGTGGCATACGTGTGTGACAGTGTTTCTTTGTGTCTTCTTAGCCCACCAGTGCTCACATGGGGAACGGGGTTAGAAATGGGGGTAGAAAAGAAGGGGAAATTCAACGTCAAGAAGAAGAAAAAACAGGAAAGGTGTCAGAATAGAAATTGGTTTTATTGTTGTTCTGCCAAACATTTTATCTGCTTAGCTAAAATGCCCACACATAAACTGTTAAAACTGACTAGTTTCTGGCCATCTTTCCTCATTCCGCAGCTGTCTTAAATATCGTTTAAAAGATATTCCCTAGGCTATGGGACACATCTCTTACATTTGAAATATTCCTTTTGCTTCAAGAATGACAACTTGGAACTGAGAAAGTTGTCACCCCTGGATTAATCATGTTCCTGTTAGTAGTAAGTAAAACCAGAGGGATGTGTTAGGTGCTGTGCTTCGTGACCAAAGTACAGTATGATAATGATGTATTTTTTAACATTTGTTGCATTCAAGTGTTGCAACAACAGTTTCACTTGCAGAAGTTCAACTAAACACACATTATTTACTTACAGATTCTAAAGATTTTGTATTTCATTTTATTTCCAGTGACTGGTGTTCTGATCTCTGTTTTTGCAAGTTGACTGTCTACATAAGGAGATTTTGACCCACAATTAGAATGAATTAACTATGAGCAACCTCAAGCGGGTAGATATTATTTATTGAAGACACATAACTATATTACATTACAGTAGACTATGAGTAGATCACAGAAAATAACTTAAAATCACTTGTGGTCAAAGCAGGTACAAAAAGTCCTAAGGCAGTACATTTAATACATGATCAATAAAGCAGACCTGATCTAAAAATGCAAAAGTGAGAAAGGACAAAATTCCCACCGTCTGATTACAGCCATTATAGCAAGGTTCTGGAGGTAACCTACAACTTTCTAGGTTAGAAATTCTGAGCTTTCACAGTTGGTCCAATTGAGTTTTTCTGACTTCCAGCTTCTCATTACTAACAAGAGACATTTATTATTGTGCAACTAAATATTATCTTACCTGTGAAACGGATCTTATTAGTCCATTATTAGTGCAGAACTTATTAGTGCAGGACTCTGATCAATAAATCATCGCTAGCTCTCCCACAAAGCAAATCCTAAAATTTCTAAAGCTATATATTTCACCATACTTCTGTTTTACAATAATCCCCACCTCAAAGATCAAAATGTATTTATCACATTTCCCAATACCTTCTAAGACTTTTTATCGGGTGAATGTCTAAAGGACAATAGTTTTGTTTGTGTCTTTTCATTAAACACACATTTACCATAAAGACCAAAAATTCATTTCTCTCTAAACACCACTGGTCCAAATGTAAATAATCCATCAACCAGTTTGCCAAACAAGTGTGTTTTTTAAATGAATCCCATATTTTTATATTAGTTTGGGCAGATAGAATAGGTAAGTGTCAGGAACTGGATCGGTGTTTGTGTGCTTGCTACATGTGCTCATTCTCAGGTGGTGCTGGAGCTCTCATGTGTGCTGGGTGACAGGTGCAACTTATTCCACTGATTGCCAGGAGTAGTACTTAAGCAGGAGGCTGCCAGCACTTCAAGGCGAGAGTGTTTTGCCACAGTGGTACAAACTCGAGCCACACTCTATGTCTATGCTTCGGTCTTCGACCTCGTTTAACTTTGTTTTTTGCTCCTCTGCAGATTTTGAAAGCCTAAGCTTTGGATCTATGTCACTGAGTTTTCTGGACTACGTTTCTGAAAGTTACTCTGGATGATCAAGCCTGTCTTCGTTCTGAGGATTCCTATCCTGTAATCTACCTTCGTTTGGATTCGCATTAAGCTGGCAGCTTGCTGTCCTCTTCGTCTCCTGAGCCAAGCCACAAGCGTACCCTGTCCACCCTCCAACATAAGCCACCGCACATCGAACTTGTTTACGGTAACCTGAGCTCCACAGAACAGCACCAAGTGAACTCTCTACGGATATACCTGCTTAAGACCTGGATCCTGAATCTCATTCCCCCTGGCGACCTGACCATCATAACTCAGGAAGCCGATCTCTGTATCAAAATAACTATTTGCTCTTAGTTTCGTTTTTCCCTCCATTACCCGTACTCATCCATTCTTCTCACTTCTCTCCTTACAAGGAGATATTTCGTCTGTTCCGTTTTTACTTCCTCCTTCTGAGTGTTCTCTGTATGTGGGTCCGAGCAATTTCCGAACATAATGACAGAACACTCTCGCCAACAAGACCCAGCAGAAGCACTCAGGAGGACTCTCTCTGAACAGGCTAACCAGATCCAGTTTCATGATTCCTCTCTTCGTTCCCTTACAGAACAGCAACGTCAAACCAACCTACAGATAGAACAGATCACCACCATGTTACAACAAACGCTAGGTACTTCATCCACCACTCCTCCAGATGGCTCTTCTGCATTTCCAGAATCCTTTCAGTCACCCCATTTTCGTTACATCACATCCCCTAGTCCGGAGAAATTCTCTGGTGAGGTAGGAAATTGTGGGGTTTTTTGCTTCAGTGTTCTTTGGTGTTTAACCGGCCCCCCCCCCCTCTCCCCACTCTTTTCCTCATGATAATGTAAAGATATCATATATAATTGGATTACTGACTGACAAAGCTTTGCAGTGGGCTGAAGCCCGTTTCCCTGATTGCAGGGAGTTTGGTTGTACTTTTGATGACTTCATTAAAGAATTTAGAAATATTTTTTTACCTGTATTAGACAAATCCAGTGCTGGCCAACGTTTAAGGGCCTTAAAACAACATCACAGATCCATTACTGAGTTTTCTATTGAATTACGTACATTGGCAGCTACATCTGGCTGGAATAATGAGGCTTTAAAGACTATCTTTTTGCACGCCTTAGACGATCCTCTAAAGGATGAATTAACCATAGTAGAGGAGCCTCCTACTTTAGATGAGGTTATTTCATTAGCAACTAGGACAGATAACAAAATAAGAGAAAGAAGAAGAGCCCAAGCAGAACGGTCATATTTTCACCCACAGTTAACGAGTAATTCTCCATCCGTTGTCAAGGCCTCATCACAACAATCAGCTACCGAACCCGAGCCCATGCTGTTAGGAGGAACCCGCTTATCTTTTGAAGAAAGACAAAGACGAACAGTTTCTAGGCAATGTTTTTACTGGTGGTTCCACAGATCATTTCGTAGCAACCTGTCCTGCCTGCCCTGGGCCGTTAAAAGGCAGGGTCCACCGGCTTTGAAAGGGGGTTGGTGGGCCAAGCTCAGAATAGTTAAGCCCCCAGATTCAGCTTACCTGCGACTCTTTTAGTGGGTCAGCGTACATTGACGGTATCTGCACTTATAGACTTTGGCTGCGAACAGAATCTCATAGATCTGAATTTGGTAAACCAGGCAGGAATAGAAGTGGAGTCCCTTGAATCACCACGTTCAGTTTTAGCTTTAGAGGGAAAGAAACTACAACAGATAACACAACGAACCAAGCCAGTGGAACTACTGTTATCTGGCAATCATAGGGAAAATACATCATTTTTTGTATTTCCAGTATCTCAAGGTTCTCTGATTTTAGAATTTCCCTGGCTACAACAACATTATACAACACCTTGACCAGTCTAGATGTGGATTGAGTCCTGGTCCGCTAACTGCCATTCATCTTGTCTAAGATCAGCGTTCACACCAAATCTACCCCCACAGGCTAGCAGTGAGGACGAATGAATCGCTTTGACTCATGTACCTCAAGAATACCATGACCTGAAGGGAGTGTTTAGCAAGAATAAGGCTCTATCACTACCTCCTCACAGACCCTATGATTGTGCAATTAACCTTCTCCCTGGTGCACCTTTGCCCTCTAGCAGACTCTACAACACTTCACGTCCTGAGCAGAAATCTATGGAAGACTATATCAATGATTCTTTATCAGCAGGTATTATTCATTCATCCTTCCTCATCACCACTTGGGGCGGGTTTCTTTTTTGTAGGGAAGGATGGTTCATTGTGTCCCTGTATAGACTATAGGCGTTTAAATCAGATCACCATCAAGAATAAGTACCCACTTCCCCTCATCACTTCTGCTTTTGAACCTGTTTATGGTGAAACGGTTTTTTCTAAATTAGATCTTCGTATAGCTTACCACTTGGTCAAGATCCGCCAGGGGGATGAGTGGAAGACGGCTTTTAAAACGCCGTTGGGTCATTTCGAGTTTTTGGTCATACCTTTTGGATTGTGTAATGCTCCTGCGGTTTTTCAAGCTTTGGTCAATGATGTTCTCAGGGATTTTTTGAACATTTTCGTCTTCGTATATTTAGATGATATTCTGATTTACTCTAAGAATATCCAGGAGCATCGCAAACACGTTTGCCAAGTTCTTCAACGTCTCCTTGAGAACCGCCTGTTCGTAAAAGCAGAGAAGTGTGAGTTTCATCAGTCACCTTCTTGGGCTACATCCTTGAGGGTGGAAAGATACGTTCTGATCTAGAGAAAATAAGAGCTGTACTAGAATGGCCGGTGCCGGACTCACACAAATCTTTGCAGCGTTTTTTGGGATTCGCCAATTTTTACAGACGTTTCATCAAGGACTATAGTCTCATTGCTGCACCTCTAACAGCTCTAACTTCTTCTAAGATCTCCTTGTCCTGGTCATCCGAAGCCGAAGCAGCTTTTTGTACACTCAAGGAGAAGTTCTCTCGCGCCCCCATCTTGGTTCATCCGGATTCTGCAAGACAGTTCATCCTAGAAGTTGACGCATCAGACGTCTGGGTCAGAGCAGTGCTGTCACAAAACTCTGAAGATGGAAGACTTCATCCTTGTGCTTTCTTTTCTCGCAGGTTCAGCAATACAGAGAGGAACTACGACGTGGGTGACAAAGAACATCTGGGGATAAAGTTGGCCCTTGAGGAGGGACACCACTGGCTTGAGGGGGCCAAACATCCCATCCAAGTCTGGACTGATCACAAGAATTTGGCCTACCTACAGTCAGCCAAAAGGCTAAACCCACGTCAATCTCGCTGGTCCTTATTTTTCTCTCGTTTCAACTTATGTATTTTTTTTAGGCCCGGACCTTGGATAATCTAAGCCTGATGCCCTCTCCAGACAATTCGCCACAGACGATTTGGTGAGGGAACCTGCACCCATCATACCGCCCAGTTGGACGGTCGGGGCACTTAGATGGGAGATTGAGGACATGGTGTTAAAGGCTCAACAACAGGAGCCCGATCCTGGCAATGGGCTACATAACCGTATCTACGTCCCATCTACAGTACGAGCTCGGTTAATTAATTGGCTGCACGCAGCAAGGTTTTCAGCTCATCAAGGTGTTAGTAGAACTACATTACATAAAGACGTGAAGGAATTTGTTCAGTCTTGTGCTACTTGTGCTAGGAATAAGTCTTGTAACCCGCCCCCTGCAGGTCTTCTCCAACCTCGAAGCATCCCAAGTCGTCCCTGGTCTTACATAGCTTTGGATTTTGTTACTGGTCTTCCCCTCTCTTCTGGTTTGACAACTATTCTCACTATTGTAGACCGTTTTTCTAAAGCCTGCCATCTCATCCCTCTCAGAAAACTTCCTTCAGCCCTTCAAACTGCCGAACTCCTCACTAAACACGTCTTTTGTCTCCATGGAATTCCACAGGACATTTTGTCGAACCGAGGTCCACAGTTCATTTCGCAGGTTTGGAAACAGTTTTGTTTAGCTCTCGGAGCCAAGATTTCATTAACTTCAGGTTACCACCCACAGTCTAATGGTCAGACTGAAAGATTAAATCAGCAGCTAGAATCAACCCTACGATGTCTCACGTCCACTAACCCTTCTGACTGGTGCGCATATCTACCTTGGGTAGAGTATGCTTTAAATTCTCACATCTCCTCTACCACTGGACGTTCGCCTTTTGAGGCCTCACTGGACTATCAGCCACCCTTGTTTGCTGCTGATGAAAGAGAAGTCACTGTGTCATCCATCCACCAACATGTCCGCCGCTATAAGACCATTTGGAACTCAACTGTCCAGAGCCTCAATCGCACTGCAGATCAAAACAAGCGTTTTGCTGACCGCAAACGCAGACTTGCACCGGAGTATCGACCTGGACAAAAGGTTTGGTTTTCGGCACATGATGTGCCCCTTAAATCCATGTCTAGGAAGCTTTTGCCTCATTTCATTGGACCCTATGAGATTGAGACGGTAATTAGTCTGTCTGCTGTTCGTCTTTGCCTTCCTGCAAGTCTTCGTATCCATCCCACATTCCATGTTTCCCAGATAAAGCCAGTGGTCTTAAGTGACTCGTTTGATTATTATGGCTTACAGTTAATGAAAACCAAACATTTCATTTCTCTGAAATTACACAAAGCCAATTTAAAAAAGAAAACTACTTTTTATAAAAGAAATCTTATCTTAAGGCTGGCTTAATCAAGGGGAAGACATGACTTTATAATGGAAAGTTGAGTGGAAAAAAAAGGAGGGTCAGAAAAAGGTTCACAAGCAACAGGATAACTGCAGCCTTAAGAAGATTGTGGAGCAAATTCTGTCAAAAGGTTTGGGAGTGATTCTCCATGAACGGAGACAGTGGTTCAAGAGCAACCACACACAGATTTATTCAGGACACTACTGAACCAGAGACAACCTCACCAGTGTCTCATCTGGGCTTATGAGAAGCGACTAGATTGTTGCACAGTGGTCCAAGGTGCTTTCTTCAAATAAAAGTAAATTTTGCATTTAATTTGAAAGTCAAACTCCCAGAGTCTGGGAGAGTGGAGGGGGGAAGACTATCTAAGAAGTTAGAGGTTCTGTGTAGTCTGTGATGATTTTGGGAGTCAAGTTATCTGTTGGTGCAGGTCCACTGTGTTTCATAAAGTCCAAAGCCAGTGTACTCATCTACTAGGAAGTTTTAGAGTCTCCTTCTGCTGACAAGCTTGATGGAGATAATGCTTTCATTTTCCAACGAGACTTGGCACCTGCCCACACTGCCGAAAGTACCAATACCTGTACCATACATAAACACGCTTTCACGCTAATTGTTTTTTTTTTCTAATGCTCTAATTTTCGGAGGAAAATTTTAATATTACTTAAGGTACGACAACTAAAGTAAAAATGTGTTAATTCATTATGATGCAGTCTTTAAAGATGTCCATCTGGTGTACAGAGAAGGTCACACACGGTAAACTATCTGTGTTCCAGTTAAAATCTGCTTATTTACTAAAGTGGGCAGGTGAGACCATGGAACAGTGGGAGACTGATGGTAGTTTCCTGTTATAGCAGCCAAGCAGTCGTCACATTAAACATCAGCTGACTGACGTGTTTATGAGCGTCACCTGTAAGCAGAGCTATTAGGTATTACAAACAATCAATCTCATAAGTGACAGGAATGATATCAGGATCGTGTTTGGAAAAGTGACTTTTTATAGGCGGGACTGGAAAGGGTGTATGACAGTTGGAGTGACACATTTCTCACAAATGTAGGTTAGATTTATTAAGAAATGGCCCTCCCTACATCAGATGTAAAAGTATTGAGTCTTAAAATATCCTGATGTGTTCATGAGAATGACTTTTATGTCAAAATCAGTTTTAGCTTTTCACTGGCTAAAACATCTCCCAGGATGATCAGCTGTGCTCACTTCTAAATTTTTATTGATTATGATAATTGCCAAATTATAATTTGATTGCCCCATTCAATAGATAAGTGATTATTTTCATTATTAGAAGAACAATGTGTGATTAGAAACAGTGAGAGTCTAATTTTGAAGGATTCTTTCTTGTTTGTCTCTGGATTAGGCAATTACAACTGTTTTGAGGTTAATGTTGTTCATTTTAATATTGATATTTTTGTCACTGCACCTGCAGAAGATCTGTTTTCCTCTGCAATTAAAAATCACAAACACTCACTCCTCAGTCAAAGGCAGGTTGAAGTGGTAGTTAAACCACCTAAACGTGGAACAACAGCAGTCTCTTCTGTAGAATAAGTGGAAGTGCAGGCAAATAAAATCAGATGTTTGAATTTTAAAATAATTCTCAGACAAAATTCTGAGTGAATTTAAAATAAATTTCTGATAATGCATGACAATAAATGAAATTAATAGTAGCCTAACATGATCAGTCAAAAATGCATCAAATCTAATAAAACTAGAGGTGCACTGCATATTTTTGGTCAAATTGCCCTTTTCTGTGATGTTGAAACCAGGTATTTACATACATCATATGAAAATATACATAACTGTTTTCTCTCCCAAATTATTCTTTATTGGCTAAATTTCACAATAATGAGGGAGAGAATTTTGAAAAATATTTTTTTTTTTTTTCAAATTCAGAAGTTTACACACACTTCCCTAGCATTTGGTAAATTTACCTTTGAAACGTCATGACTCAGGTCAAATGCTTTGGGTATCCTTCCACAAGCTTCTCACAATGGTCTGCTAGACATGTTTGTTTATGAATGGTATATGGCCTGAACTTGTATAACGCTTTATCAAGTCCCCAGAGACCCCAAAGCGCTTTACACTACAGTCAATCATTCATCTATTCATACACACATTCACACATTGACAGTCTTTTAGTCTGAGATTCCTCTGTGCAAAAACAGCAACAATATACAGAATATGAATGTTGTCCGTTTCCTCAAGCAAACAAGCTGTGCTTTATTTAGAGCATCTGCAATTTATTTTCTTTGCATGTGTATTCATGGTTTTTAGGACATTGTGAGAAGAGTCCAGTTGTAATCAACACACTTAATTGCTTGGTCTTCAAGGTGTTTATGACTGGGATCTGTATTAGAGGTGTAAACAGTCAGGCATCGCTGAAAGGTGAGCTGACATTTTACCTGCAAAGCCAGCTGCAAGGGCAAACCCAATCAAACTTTTGAAATTGATCATTTTGAATGTCTCTCCTCACATATTTTCCCCCTGGCATGTAATGCAATGGAGGAACTTTTTTGGGGGCTAGTCGTTTTAGCACTCTTCCATTTCATACCTTTATCAGGTTGTTTTGTTCCTGACCTTTTCGCTACAAAATGGAGCTATCTGGAGTAGTGTATTTCATACTGCCTTTGCATCCATTCATACCCTTAAGGAGGATGTTTAATACCTGATAACCAACAATTTAAAGTTGGTTATTTGACTCCTGTAGTAAGTAACATCTACAAGCTAGAAGTCACTCAGAGATATTTTAGTTGTATCTAGGTTGATTATTTGTCATATTTCAGTGTTACTGGGCCAAAATGAGGATCAGAACTTAAATTAGTAGCTAAAGGGTGTTTTTAATAGAAATATTATACAATTAAAATAACTAGTCTTTGGGATTTGAGCATTTTTTGCTATTTACCTTTCTAATTCATAAAAATACACGTAGGCCTACAAGAAAAAAATAAATCTGATACACAATGGTTTAAGGTACAAAATGGTTTATGAGAGTATAAATTGGAAGCAAGAAGGGACAAAATGGCTATGCATCCTTATGAAATGGGGGTTCAAATAAGTAAAGGGGTGAATTGACCAACCTTGGAGCCTTTCTTTTTACTTTGTTTTATAATGGTATTAAGTAAACGTGAATGGCACAGTTGTTTTGAGTTGCCATTGAAGGTTTACATGGTTTCCCAAGTCTAAAGACCATTAAAATAAAATATTAAAACTGAAATTATTGTATTTGGACAGTCTTGAATGGCACCAACAGAGTTATTGGCTCTTTAGCTTCTATCTGCCAGCCATCAGTCAGGAACCTTAGGATAAAGACATAATCTAGCTGCCTACCTTTTTTATCAGAGTCACATTACTCCGACTTTAACGACCTTGTATTGGCTTCTAGTCTATTTTAGAACTGATTTTGAAGTTCTATTATTAGTTTTTCAGAGTCTTCATGGAATGGTGCCATCTTTCAGGTCTTTTAAACAAACATACTTCAACCAGAGCTTGGAGATGGTAAAATCAGCTATGTTTACAAGTTCCCCTTGGTCTATGCTGGAAAAGAAAGGGGTTAGGGCCATTTCAGTTGATGTACCAAAGTTCTGGAACAGTTTTATGTCATGCTGCCTAGAAATGTGAAAAATTTAAAACAAACTTCTGAAAACACACCCCTTTAAACAAACTTCCTGCCCTGGTGTGATATTCTGGCTTTGATCACTTGTATAATTATTTTTCTGCTCGCTAACTTTTATATTATATTTTTAGAACACCTTCTGTTTTGCTGTTGATCCGGGTATTTTTTATTTTGTTGTTCTGGATTTATTTATATTGTACCGGTACAGCACTTTGGTTCAGCTGAGCCTGTTTTTAAATGTGCTTTATAAATAAATAAATTAAGGAGACGTTGAACACTGGACTGCATCTTTTGATGGTTAGAGATGAAAATATCATGCTAGTACTGACCAATTATTTGTGTAAACGTGTTTTAAACTATCAATTAAATTTAACAAACTTTGGCCGAAATGTGAAAAACAAGCTGCACTTTTCTTTATAGAGGTAATAGTTTTAAATCCAGCATTAAATGAAGGGATTCCATTTTAATCCACACTCAGACCATATATTCGTATAACATTTAGCAGATTTTTACTAAAATCAAAACAAAGTGCATCAAAGAACATCCTGATCGCTGATGTGATTATAGGTTAAAAAATGTATAGGTGTTAGTGATTTCTATCACTGGCTGATTGATTGGTGCATCACTGGTTACATAATGTTTGCAAAATGGGCCAAAGACTGAAGATATTCTATAGCTTTACCTCACACAGAGGAACCTACAAATCTAAGCAAATCCAATTAAAGTCCATCACTTGACATCACAGATACATACAAGACAAATGGGACTTCACTCACACACACTTATATCTGAGGGGGATTTATACTCTCCAATTACCCTAACATGCATGCTCTTGGACCGTAGGAAAATATCAGAGCACCTGGAGACATTCTACACCCACATAGGGAGAACATGCAACGATACAGAAAAAGGCCAGGCATGGTGTGGATTTGAAAAGAGGAGCTTTTTGCTGTGAGGCAACAGCGGTAACACCTCTGCACCCTCATTCTACAGCTATACTTAACTTAAACATTTATATTTACATGCATTCAACTAGGTTTTGCTACCAAGAGACTCTCCTCCTGAAGTCACACTCTTCCTGCTTGAGTTAGGTTACTAGCCCCACATCTGTCACTCCCCCGTCCTTATGCTGTCTAATCACATGGCCTCATTACACCCCAGCTCCTCCATTAGGGGCCCATGGCTTGGCACAAAATGGCTGCCCTCAGGCCCTCCCGCTGCCTGTTGGAGAGCTGTGAAATCACATAAGTGCTTTTGTGATGTCTCCACTGCCCCAGCAGATCTATCCATCACCTCAACATTTATCACACTTGTCCGCTGGCAGGCCTATCCATCAGAGCCTAAAGTGTCGGGGTGTGCTGCAGAAACTCTGCAGCTTCTGCAGTAAATAAAGAAGGAGCGCAGCAGGACTTCAGAAGACAACATGGTGGGAGGTGGAGAACAAGAGGAAAAGGAAGAGCCGGGCAAGTGAGGTGAGGGAGACAACAAAGGGAGATGAGTAGGAATGAAGGTTGCACTTAGAGAATGGGACACAGTGAGGAGGTGAGGAAATTAGACAACATTGCTGAAAGGTACAGTTTTTTTAAATCATTGAAGTTTTGTCCAAGTTCAGCGATCCAGAGAACATAAAATGACAGGTTCAACCAAACACATCTTCTCTAGGCATCCTATTCCACTACATTTTATCTTACTGTTGAGTAATGTACAGCGCTCTGAGTGCCTTGTTACTGAAAAGTGCTATATAAATAAACTTGACTTGACTTAATACCCTGAGATAATGGAAGTCCTCAGCTAATTTTCAAGCTAGAGTACAGTTTCAGGCCAAGAGCCACTGGTGTATAGGCAGTTATTTTATCACAGCTGCCTCAGATTCAGCTGTGATCCACAACTTTAACAGTTACTTTAATAGTTTCAGAGGTCAAGATAGGTGCTCCTCAAGGGTCAGTCAGGAACCAATTGTTTTTTCTATCTCTATCTATAAAGGTAATCTTTTGGCAGTCTAGATCCAGCTGTAATTCTCTTTTAGGCAAAAGATACAGTTATTTATACAGTAGCATCATCTCTACAAGTAGCAATATACTCTCTTACTTATTAGACCAAACTAAAATTGGTACCTGGGGTCATCCATTTTGGGGGAATAGACTGGCTGGGCTGCGCAGTTCGAAATGCGTAGCTCAACAGACGTCGCAGCTCTGACGTCAACAGCGATTATAAAACCCACGGAAAATAAACTTTTGTTGCCATGTCCAGTGTGTCTCACAGGACGACGCAATGGAGGCGCATCTCTGGAGTGAGAAAAGTTTGCAGGCGAACGTTTTTCTCCACACAGCCATTCCCAGAAGAGCTTGAAAGCTGGAAATCTGTCTGATACAAGAAGGTCAGGAGATTCATATACTGATCGAAGACCCCGCCGACACTTCAGCACAGGTGGAAACCCACAGAGGTTTAATTTCCAAGGAGACCCCTTTGATTCAGTCGACTGCAGAGGTTCTTCATATTTTCCCCTTTTTGGAGGGATGAGAAGTTTACTGTTTTTTCTTTTTTGAGTTGATCACAGGCGCGTGATCGACCCCGTTCTTCTTCAAACCTACCCATTTTGTCTGGTTGATCCCAAATAAGCCAGGAGTTAGAAGTTGGACTTTAAAGTTTTTCCATTCAAATCTGTGTTCTGGGCCTCGTGGCCTGACTACTCATTTGTCAGAGTTTTATTACTGGAGTTTTTCCACTGAGTTTCCGCCTCATAGTTTTATGACGCTTTGTTCGAGATTTGGGGCAATCAGCTGTTAGTGGCTAAGGGCGCAAAATTGAGACATCAGCACACCAGGAGGGCTTCTCTTTCCAAGTTAACCCAAATTGTACATTTTGTCCAAAAAACAGCTGGTTGGATCTTCATAGACACTCAATGCGTATATATGTTTCTTTTATTATTATTGTTAGGTAGTCATTTTTATCCCCTTTTGTAGAGAATAGTGCTTGTGAGTGAAGTAAAGATATTGAATCAGAAAGTGTATCAGGGCTGTTGATTTAATACATGTTCACGTAGATAAAGAGAAGCGTTTGTGTTTATTTTGAGCAAGAGTGATTTGTCAGTATATAAGGTCAAAGTTCCCCCTCCTTCGGTGAAGCGGTTGATTAAACAGTGACATCTAGCGTGGTTTTGGTTAATATTTATTAATTATTAATAATTTACTAATTGTAATTATTAAGGGCTTTGAGCCCATAATCACAACACCAGAGGACATCTCTGATTTCTATTCATAAGTAATGACTTGATGGTTATGAAATTATTTTTCTGAATTATGATTTTTTATTTTAATTTTTGATAAATATGAATTAATCAATAATCATAATCCTTACATACCCGATGCCCAAAAAGGCCAAATGTATGGTTTTCAAACATGCATACAACATGCATGTCACCAGGCAATAAACTGGAACTTGTTGGTTTCAGATCATCGGATTGGTGGATACGGACAGTGACAGCAAAGATGAGGTAACTTTTTCTGGGGATGACAGCATCTGTATGAGTCAGAATATACAGAGAGCAAGGTTTTATTAAGACATAGCTCCAAGTCATAAGGTGCCTTGTGAGTGTGGACCACATGCCATGTGTGATGTCTTGAGGGACTCTGTGTGTTTATGTGTACGCCCATGTTTTTTTCATCCTTTTTAGTGATTGTTGAGTCTTCCTGGTGCCTTTTCATTAGTTTGCCTCAGCTACCACAGCTTCTTGTTTCTCCGGGATCACAACCCATCTTTAGTCACACACCTAGTTCCTGCTTGGTTTCCATCACTCTTTGTCAAAGCCTTCTCTTACTTGTTTTACTCTCAGTTTATCAAGGGAACTGTTGATTTTTTTTTTTTTTTTTGTATTTTAGTGTGGAGTTCTTAGACTTAGATTATTGACACTTATATAAGTTTGCGCTTCCAGTTTCTTCTTGCCTGTCTGCATTTGGGTCCTTCATCACACGACACCAGGCCCATAAAATATATAAGCTGGTGACTAAAAGCCAAATTGTGTTCTGGAAAGTTTTACAATTTTCTTTGTGTCACACTAAAATGAACAACCCCTAAATTCTTTTTATGGCTGCGTTTTTACTGTCCTACCACCAAATGAGTCCCTTTCCCATTGGACTTCTGCCAGATCTGTTTCCAGAATGGTACGGATTGGGAAAAAACCATCACACTGTAAATGTATTGTTCCTCAAGATCACCGGCCTCACTGAGTAATTGTGTTAGGAAGCCAGAATTGTTAGCTATTTCTGGAAAAATTACTGCTTACATTAATGTATTAATCGCTGCTGAAATGTATCAGAAGATGTGCTGATTTTCATTAGTTCATCTGGCCTCCAAATTCAGGGTCAGAGTTCATGACATCTTGCTGACAGAATAACAGAGCTGACCTTTAGCAGCAGTGGAAGCTGATGTCCTTCTGAAATGTCAAGCTGAATGTCGGGTTGTGATGAGGTCAGAGGTTGGCACATCAACCTCAAATCGCTGGACTGTTGCTAAAATAAGCTTTATTTGACATTCATCGGACAGGGACACATAGTTCACCTTTCTTCAGTCAGTATGGTCTTTTTGTGCATCCACTTAATCGCTTCTACTTGACTGTGAAAGATGAAGTCACACCTATAACTCAGAGAACAAAATTATTACATGTATTCTCCATCTTTGATGTAAATACATTTAAAATCTATAAAAAACATAAAAGCCAGCTAGTACCAGTTTTAATTATGGGTGTAAAGATACATTCAGCTCAAAAGGCAAGATGATCTATGATATTGGATTCATATGATGACATGCAAAAAGTGAAAACTAAGAACCAACTAAGTTTTTTTTTTTTTTTTTATCTGTAAAATTGTAATTTAGTACAGGTTTTACTAATCCATTTATTCCATTTTCTATGCCAGCATAGAAAATGTTCTGTTTTTAAATAACTATTTCCTAAATCTCAAAGTGTATTTATAAGTCAATTAACAGTTATTTAGTTCAAGTTCAATTAGTCTGTGAGTTTTCATCAGTGAGCTAAAGCGAGACAGTCAACCAAAGGGAGGAAATGTCACATCAGTTATGGATCATTGTCCAAGTGCAATTGATTGGAAGGTCAAGAACTCATAGTCAGATGTTCCCCTGCAGGGTTTTCTGAAGATATTCATGGTCTCTAGATTTGACTGTGGGTCTAATGTCTTTTCAGAAAATCTGTTTTAGTTTTACGCTAGATGTAATGGCACACACACCTTGTAAGAAATTCCCTTTTTGTCTCATCAGTTCACAGAACATTTTCCCAAAGGTTTTGGAGATGGTTTTTGGTTTTCTTAACATTGAAATTAATGTGTGCAATTTTTACCCAACCTCTTTGATTGGTTTTGATTGCTTTTCTTCCTTTAATTAATAAAATCCTCTGAAAGTTTCTCTTGTATTTACTTAGTGTAACCTTGTTTGATTTAAATACGACAATAAATCAAAAACATCAGTAAGGGGGAAATACTTTTAATGGCACTGCATACAGAATAATTTATAAAACGTCGGGCATATAATTGCTAACTGACATCTAAGTAAACTTTAGGAGTTCTTTCTCCAGCTACCACCATCTAGCTAAAACAAAAGAAGTCTTAGGCAAATAGAAAGCAAAGGGAGTGAAAGTCCTGAGTAAGCATTGCATGCTGAGAGAAGTTTTTCCTGCCATCAATCCTCTCTCAGTTTCTGGCTCCCTCGCCTCGTTAGCTAATTGAATAAATGACAGATTGTCCTCAGATCCCCTTGAAACCCTTTGATTTGTCTTTTTTAAACTTCCAAATGTTCTTTTTAGTCCTGTCTGCCCTCACGCCTATTGTTATGTTGTTATGGCATAAAAAACAAAATTATCATGGATTGATATTGACGTATACCGATCAGGCATAACATTACAAACATTGACAAGAAAGACAAATTTCTCTTCATCATGGCACAAGTCAGATGGGATGTATTGAACAGTTTTTTTGTCTTCCATTTTTCCTGGTCTACAGTGGTTAGTAGACTTAGTTAGTTAGTTAGACTCTCAAAGGTTGTCGAAAGAAGGAACATGGTTTAAAGCAAAATTGGACATTTTTTTTCTAAGTTAGATATTTTACCCATTTGAATTATTTCATGATCAGTTGCAGCTTTCATTATGAAAAATGATTAAAGCACACTTTCAAATACATTTTTTAAATAATTCATAGTAGGTAATAACAGATATTTGAACATGGTGACAGGATAATGATATTAAATGCTATTGTTATATTAGGTTTAAGGACAATTTATCTTAACACAATTATTTAAGGACAATCGTTTTAACAAAATATTTCCCTACATATGAGCTGTCATTTTTAAGATGACTGAATGCTGGACTGCATTAGGGTGACCATTTATTGCAGTATCTTTAAATAAATCAGTGTTTGTTGAGGATAATCTGATGTTATTTTATTTCTGACAGATGGCAGTTTTTTGGGAGCTCATTGGAATCAACCTCACAGGTTCACTTGCTAAAACATGGACAGGCGTTTTTTTGATACATTTATAGATGGTAACAGGTTACTTCTCTAACTGGGAAAAAAGCAAAGTCTGCTGTGAAAAAGCAAAAAAAAAAAAAATGTTTGCACACTTAAAACAAAGATTGGGATGTCGTCAGTATATTCTTCCAAACCAAGGGTGTAAGCTGCTTCTTTCAAACGATGTACCTAAAGTTGCAGAACACCTTACTGTTTTTTAGCAGATGCTGGTATTGTGTTGGTGATCTCTGGAATCTTCATGGGAGTAACTTTCTCTCCTCAGCTCCCCTCTCTGATGCAGAGAAAAAATGTATTGCCTATATGTGATGTTGGTGTGTTCAGGGAATGTTGTGCCATATGTGTGTGCCCTTGAGTGCGTGCGTGCATGCGTGCATGTCTGACTATGTTCTGATGGTGTGTCAGCCTGAATTAGCCTCCATGTGACACCGGCCTGGCACACACTGCTGCCTGCTCTCTGCCCACCACGGTGCACATGTGTCCTAGTCTAGATTATAATTAATAAGCAGCATGCCAATCATGCTTTAATCACAATATCTCTGCATTTAGGGGGTGCAAAAGGGTCAAACGCACCTGGGCTTCAGAATGGCCAATCTGGAGCAGCTAATAAGATGCGTTTGTGTCTGTGCCTCCCTGATGGACTTATTTGAGTGTTGGCGGTTGCAGCTGCTAAGGTGAACCCCACAGACTGATTAGTTTTATTTTATTTATTTATTTTCCTTTAAGAGAAGAGAAAACAGTAGCAGCTGGAAATACAAAATACATGGTGTTCATTTTGCTTGCTTCTCTGTTTGCTTGCATGTAAAATAACTTTTATAATGAACATTACATTTATTTTTATCTGAAAATAAAACCCATTTTTTCAATAATTCTTTTAATTAATTTCTAGTTTGCCAGTAAAGTAAATTGTCATCTATGTACAGGTCCTTCTCAAAACATTAGCATATTGTGATAAAGTTCATTATTTTCTATGATGTAATGATGAAAATTTAACATTCATATATTTTAGATTCATTGCACACTAACTGAAATATTTCAGGTCTTTTATTGTCTTAATACGGATGATTTTGGCATACAGCTCATGAAAACCCAAAATTCCTATCTCACAAAATTAGCATATTTCATCCGACCAATAAAAGAAAAGTGTTTTTAATACAAAAAACGTCAACCTTCAAATAATCATGTACAGTTATACACTCAATACTTGGTCGGGAATCCTTTTGCAGAAATGACTGCTTCAATGCGGCGTGGCATGGAGGCAATCAGCCTGTGGCACTGCTGAGGTCTTATGGAGGCCCAGGATGCTTCGATAGCGGCCTTTAGCTCATCCAGAGTGTTGGGTCTTGAGTCTCTCAACGTTCTCTTCACAATATCCCATAGATTCTCTATGGGGTTCAGGTCAGGAGAGTTGGCAGGCCAATTGAGCACAGTGATACCATGGTCAGTAAACCATTTACCAGTGGTTTTGGCACTGTGAGCAGGTGCCAGGTCGTGCTGAAAAATGAAATCTTCATCTCCATAAAGCTTTTCAGCAGATGGAAGCATGAAGTGCTCCAAAATCTCCTGATAGCTAGCTGCATTGACCCTGCCCTTGATAAAACACAGTGGACCAACACCAGCAGCTGACACGGTACCCCAGACCATCACTGACTGTGGGTACTTGACACTGGACTTCTGGCATTTTGGCATTTCCTTCTCCCCAGTCTTCCTCCAGACTCTGGCACCTTGATTTCCGAATGACATGCAGAATTTGCTTTCACCCGAAAAAAGTACTTTGGACCACTGAGCAACAGTCCAGTGCTGCTTCTCGGTAGCCCAGGTCTGGGGAATGCGGCACCTGTAGCCCATTTCCTGCACACGCCTGTGCACGGTGGCTCTGGATGTTTCTACTCCAGACTCAGTCCACTGCATCTGCAGGTCCCCCAAGGTCTGGAATCGGCCCTTCTCCACAATCTTCCTCAGGGTTTGGTCACCTCTTCTCGTTGTGCAGCGTTTTCTGCCACACTTTTTCCTTCCCACAGACTTCCCACTGAGGTGCCTTGATACAGCACTCTGGGAACAGCCTATTCGTTCAGAAATTTCTTTCTGTGTCTTACCCTCTTGCTTGAGGGTGTCAATAGTGGCCTTCTGGACAGCAGTCAGGTCGGCAGTCTTACCCATGATTGGGGTTTTGAGTGATGAACCAGGCTGGGAGTTTTAAAGGCCTCAGGAATCTTTTGCAGGTGTTTAGAGTTAACTCGTTGATTTAGATGATTAGGTTCATAGCTCGTTTAGAGACCCTTTTAATGATATGCTAATTTTGTGAGATAGGAATTTTGGGTTTTCATGAGCTGTATGCCAAAATCATCCATATTAAGACAATAAAAGACCTGAAATATTTCAGTTAGTGTGCAATGAATCTAAAATATATGAATGTTAAATTTTCATCATTACATTATGGAAAATAATGAACTTTATCACAATATGCTAATATTTTTAGAAGGACCTGTACACAGCTGAAAAATTCCAGATTTCAAAAACAGATTAAAATTTGCAAAGTGTGGCAACTTGAAGTAGGCTGGAAGATCTAAAAAAAAGCAACACATCATACTCTTATCTAAATAAATTCAAGACAAAGCACAGTAAACCACAGTGAAAGCCATAATCCACAAATGGAGAAGACATGAAACAGAGTCCAACAGTTTCCAGGAGTGGCCAACCTGCCAAAACCACCCCAAGATCAACAATAGAAGGTCACAAAACCAGGAACAAGGTTATCATTCCACTATGAGAAAAAGAATGGACAAAATGGGGGAGAACCATGGCCAAAACCACTGCTATATCAAAATAACACAAATTCCCATCTCATATTTATCAACACAAACCCTGATGATAACCAAGGCTTTAGGGAAAATATTTTGTAAACTGTATTTCTGGTAAGTGTGCAGTTAAACCTGGCATAAAAGTAACAGAATTCAAGTTCAAGAATCTTTATTATCCCGTAGGGGAACATGGTTGCACAGTAAGCAGTAAAATACAAAGACTGAATGTAACAAAACAACACATGCACCAAAATCCCACTATCTTGCATTTCAAAGAAAAAACACAACATACTACGAGTCAAACATGGTAGTGGTAATATGATGTTTATGGGGCTGCGGCCCTCTTTCAGCATCTGAACTCTGTTGTTGAAGAAACCATAAGTTCTGCTATCTAGCTGAAGATCATGAAGGCTATCCAGGCATCAGTTTGTGACCTTTAGCTTAAGCACACCTGGGTTATGTAGCAGGAAAATGATCCAAACCATGTTAGCCAGTCCACCTCCGAGGTACTAGAAAAGACATCTATTCATGCATAAAATATTTTTAGTGTGGCTAAATTTAAAAATATGCCCAGGTTCTGTGGATACAAAACAAGCCCAAATCATTGTCAGTACCTGACAGCTGATATATGGAGGTTTTATTGATATGCTGCTCCAAACATTTAGCTCTATTTTTCTTATGTGCCTGTTTTGCTTTTGATAATGGTTAATGATAGCTTGAACATTTTTTGGATTTTATTGAACAAATAATTATTGCATTTTAAGACATTGACTTTTTTCATGTTGCATGTTTCATTTATACCGATGGTGACAGGTAGATGTTCTTTAAACCTGTATTTTGTGGCTGGAAACAGCTAAACTAACATTTGCTAAAAAACAAAACAACACTTTTTAGCATCCAAAAAGTGTTAATATTTTTGTTTGGTGTATGCTTCCTATTTGGTATTAACAGCTTAGACAACTAGTTCCGTGTTTGCCTTTCTTTGGAAGTTTTTAAAGGCGTGCATAGTGAAACAAGGGCAATTATCAGTGTTGGTCTGTCTGTCATATCAATGTATTTTTATTATAGTGCAATACTTAAATTAGCTACAAGAGAATGTGCAACACAGGAAAAAACTAAGTCCGCAACTGAGAATGGTGCCAGATAGTAAACTGTGCTTTGGAGCTACAAAGTTAAAACCATCTGCCTTTATGTCTGTGAAAATCAGCATGTATAATATTCCTTGATACGCAGCAACAGATACAGCATTTAGTAGTTCAGTTAATTAAAATCCTAAGCATTTCCACATTTTGTCATGTTCATGTGATTAACACCAAACAGTTCATAACTGAGGTGCAAGGAAAATGATTCATGGTTTTTAATTTATTTTCACAAATAAAATCCTGAGTAGGGTATTCATTTGTATCCAGCCCCATTTATTCTGATACCCCCAAGTAAAACAAAAATCCATTACAAACAACAGCTTTGGCTGCAGGGGTGTCCTACTCCACTCAGGAGCTACTATTCTGCAACTTTTAGATGCATCACTGCTCCAGCAACCCTGATTCAAATAAAGGCCTGTTACCAGGCCTCTTCAGAGCTAAGTAATATGCTGCTGACGGAATTCAGCCAACTGATTCAGGTGTCAAAGACTTTAATAAAAGGATGTACTGAGATAACCAATAAAATAAACCAATAAAATAAACTCAATGGGCTCTATGGTCCTAAAGTTGAACTTCTAGTATTGTTGTCTTTAAAGAAGTTCCAAGCGGGCCACACTTCGGCAAAATTTCTGAAACGGTTACAATTGCTATTAAATATTTTTATTTATCAAATACATAATTATTACATTATTACATATTATACTTAATTATGCATGAGTTTGTTCTTTGCTAGGACTCAATTACCATTTTATATCTTGAATGATCAATGTTTGATCACTCTGTCTTGAAAAGGACAACATGTCAGTGTTTTTGCAAGCACTGGGAGAACACATCAATATTTGTATGGTGTTTTTTGTCTTCATATAAAGATTACTTCAAGAAAAATTGTAAAGACGTGTGCTGCAAAATACAGCTGATAATTAGTTCTTATGTACTCCTGTACCGTAGATAAAATGGCTCATTGTTACAGTTTTTGTGACGGTTGAAACGTCATCTGCGGAACCCTACTGCGCTGGAATGTGTTGCTACCCGGCTGTGTTTATGGAATTCCCATTCATTTCCTGGTAGAATTCAGAACATAGCTGAACACCCAGAAGCGAAGTCAGTTTCGCAGCTTGTAGTAATCAAATGTTAATGTAGCATCAAGCTTTACTGCCGACAATGATTCCTTACACTGTCAACATCAAACTCGCTGCTCGGACGTTGACTGGCACGCTTAATTTGCAAAATAAAACAGCCGTTGACTGGTGAGTACTGCACTTCCGCCGTTAGCATGATTGCTGTGTTGCTATTTAGTTCCGTCGCTAATGACTGTGCGACTGTCAGTTCAGTTTGTCATTTTTATTGAAACTACTTGACTAAATCAAGTAGTTGTTTTGCTGTTGAAAAAACACGTCAGTGACAACGTGTGACAATGCAGAATTGTGTCACAACGCAGTCGTGCAGGACATTTCTGGGTCACGTGATGTGACATTTTGCTTGGACCGATTTCTACCTCATTTTCTTTATTTGTAGTCATACCTGACACGTCTCAAAAATATACAGTTTTGTATAATAGACATTAAACCAGGGGAATATTTTGGACACGACCTTTACTGTTATTTCACAGAAAAAAAATATTGGTTTGATTTTTTTTTCACAATAAATGCACTCTAAGCTAATGATCGAATGCAAGTAGCTTAAAACAACACCTTTCATTTACCACAAGGTCAATCGAGCTTTCAATTCAGCTTAATTTAATTAAATACCCTCTAATTTAAACTAGTTCGATTAAGTTCAGTTTATTTACAGTATGTCCCAATAAAGGTCATCTCATAGCAATTTTCACAACAAAGGGGTATGATTCATATTTTGTAATGTAGAATTTAATTCACGTAAGTCCAATAAGATCCAATTGAATCATATAGCTAGGTTTGCATGCAAGCAAATAAAGTCCAGTTAAATCCTTATTTGTCCTTATTAAAATACAGTACAGTCATATTCAGTTGGACAAGTCATGCTAACTGGAAAAAATGCCATCTAAGGTATCCCAGCTTATTGCGTTGAGTTGATGATTTTGCAGCAACCCCCGACAGTGGAATGGACGTTTAGTAGAACCAGGTTTAGTATAAGATGCCTTCTGCCGCAACTGTCTGGAAGTTGAGAGGACAGAGAGCAAAAACAGAAAACAAAGACGCACTGGACCAGAAATACTTTCTCTGAGAGAGAAAAATAAAAAGAAACAGAATTTAATATACACTCCCCGGCCACTTTATTGGGTACATCTTGTTAGTACCGGGTTGGACCCCCTTTTGCCTTCAGAACTGCCTTGAAGGTGGTATAGATTCAACAAGGTACTGGAAACATTCCTCAAAGAGTTTGGCCCAGATTGACATGATAGCATCACACTGATGTTGCAGATTTGTCGGCTGCACATCCATGATGAGAATCTCCCGTTCCACCACATCCCAAAGTTGCTCTAATGGATTGAGATCTGGTGACTGTGGAGGCCATTTGAGTCCAGTGAACTCATTGTCATGTTCAAGAAACCAGTTTGAGATGATTCGTGCTTTATGACATGGCGCGTTATCCTGCTGGAAGTAACCATCTGAAGATGGGTACACTGTGGTCATAAAGGGATGAACATGGTCAGCAATAATACTCAGGTAGGCTGTGGCGTTGACACGATGCTCAATTGGTACTAAGAGGCACAAAGTGTGCCAAGAAAATATCCCCCACACCATTACACCACCACCACCAGCCAGAACCGTTGATGCAGGGATGGATCCATGCTTTCATGTTGTTGACACCAAATTCTGACCCTGCTAGCCGAATGTCGCAGCAGAAATCGAGACTCATCAGACCAGGCAATGTTTTTCCAATCTTCTATTGTCCAATTTTGGTGAGCCTGTGGGAATTGTAGCCTCAGTTTCCTGTTCTTAGCTCACAGGAGTGGCACCCGGTGTGGTCTTCTGCTGCTGTAGCCCAGCCACCTCAAGGTTCTACGTGTTGTGCGTTCAGAGATGTTCTTCTGCATGCCTTGGTTGTAACGAGTGGTTATTTGAGTTACTGTTGCCTTTCTATCAGCTCGAACCAGTCTGGCCATTCTTCTCTGACCTCTGGCATCAACAAGGTATTTGTGCCCACAGAACTGCCGCTCACTGGATATTTTCTCTTTTTTGGACCATTATCTGTAAACCTTAGAGATGGTAGTGCATGAAAATCCCAGTAGATCAGCAGTTTCTGAAATACTCAGACCAGCCTGTCTGGCACCAACAACCATGCCACATTCAAAGTCACTTAAATCACCTTTCTTCCCCATTCTGATGCTTGGTTTGAACTGCAGCAGATCATCTAGACCATGTCTACATGCCTAAATGCATTGAGTTGCTGCCATGTGATTGGCTGATTAGAAATTTGCGTTAACGAGCAGTTGGACAGGTGTATCTAATAAAGTAGTCTGTGAGTGTTGATTAACATAGTTATAGTTGGTTTTTTTAAGAATAATTAACTTAGTCTTGTAGGAAGTGTACATTCACAAATTGCTTTACTTAAACATGTTTTTTTACATCAAGGCGTCGGATGGTTTCCTTTTTCCCACTGCTCGATGCATGCACATACTGGGCTCATAGTAAAATATGGTAATTTTTTAATTTACATAGCATGGAAAGCAGATAATTGTAATGCAAACATTGACTCAGGTAGAACTATTGAAAATAAGGGAGATATTCAGACATATTGAGGCCAACTTCTAACATACACTGTATTTTCAATTCAATTCAGTTTATTTATATAGTGCCAATTCACAACACATGTTGTCTCAAGGCACTTCACAACATTCAGGTACCGTATTTTCCGCACTATAAGGCTCACTTAAAAACCTTTAATTTTTTCAAAAAATGACAGTGCGCCTTGTAATCCGGAGCACCTTATATATGGATCAATTGGTTAATTGGTTGATCCATACTGGTTGTACACGGCGCTCTGTCAAAATGTTTCAGTACGACTGGTAAACTACAAAGCCGCACCGCTTGCAGCATTACGGCTACCGTAGTCAGGGGTGTCGCCGAAGTAATAGCGGTAAACATCTGTACTGTGCTTACTCCTAGTCCAACACCACTTGTGTGTGTATAACGTTTGAATGTACTGTTGCAGGAATTGCCTGAACTATATGTGATTAGAAGCTCAGTGTGTGGGGTGTATGTTTCGTGTGTGTGTATGGAAGATGTTGACATTACTCCTCCGGACAGAGGTGGCGCTGTGTGCTGCCGTAGCTGAGAATCAAGAGTGAAGGAGTGACGTCGGTATTATTGTGTGTGTGGGGTGGGTAGAGACGGCGACCGGAGCAGCGGTGTATGAATCTGTAAGCCCTGTGTTTTTACGTGCTGCAAAATCATTAAAAAGAACCCCGAATCTGGTCAACAACTCAGTGTTTTGATGCTGTTTCTTCATGCTCAACTCAGCAACGTATGAGTGAGGGAGTTAACCCCGAGGAAACTAGTAACTTCGGCCCTGGAGAAAGCGTCTCCCCTGTCTCATCAGACTACGGTCAGGGGACAGAAACAGGAAAGGTTAACAGTACTAACGTTTGATTTAGTGCATCAAACTGTTTCTTTTACGTGTTTACTGAATCAGGGAAAAGTTCCCTTTCACGTTTTAACTAACGTTTGATTTCAACTTCAACTTCATAGACTCCAATGCATTCCTAACGTGCGGTTGGCTCTATTCAATAGAATTCTATGTAGAGGAGACCTTACCATGAGAGTGAATGGAGTTATCAGAACGCTGGTTTGTAGTGTATTAATAAAGTTTGACTGACTGACTTTTCTGACTGTTTTGTTGACATTCTCTTTAGCACAGCTCTATCTAGTGGATGCATAACGCAACCCCAGTCAAACGTTTGACTGCAGTAGCTTCTATTCTATGTGCCTTATAATCCGGTGCGCCCTATATATGAAAACAGTTCTAAAATAGGCCATTCATTGAAGGTGCGCCTTATAATCCGGTGCGCCTTATAGTGCGGAAAATACGGTACATACATTCCAATTAATCCTAACCATTGAACAGTGCAGTCAGAGTTAGCTTTTTATTCAAATTGGATAAAAAGTTTTTCTATCTAAGGAAACCCAGCAGATTGCATCAGGTCAGTGACTTGCAGCATTCCCTCCTCCCGGATGAGCATGTAGAGACAGTGGACAGTCACTGGCGTTGACTTTGCAGCAATCCCTCATACTGAGCATGCATGTAGCGACAGTGGAGAGGAAAAACTCCCTTTTAACAGGAAGAAACCTCCAGCAGAACCAGGCTCAGTATGAGCGGCCATCTGCCACAACCGACTGGGGGTTTGAGAGAACAGAGCAGAAACACAAAAAGAACACAGAAGCACTGATCCAGAAGTACTTTCTATGGGAAGGAAAAGTAAATGTTAATGGATGTAACTCCTTTAGTCGCTTCACCTAGAAAGAAAGAACAGATAAACTCTGAGCCAGTTTTCAAGGTTAGAGTCTGAAAGAGAGCACATACAGTTAGTTACATTTAAGCTCAGTCAATCGCCATGTCTAGGAGAGAGAAAGGGTTAAACACTAAAAGACAGGGCTATGTGGATCATTGGTAGAGGGTGAGCATTAAGTTGTTGCCAGCAGAAGCTCGGACGATTCCCCTCTCCAGAAAGGTGTCACAGGTAGACACAGAGCCAGGCCAGGTGTAGCTTCTAGGAAGAGAATAGAGAGAACAAAGTTAAAAGCTAAAATAACAGCAAATAATGCAAAATTGGAGAGTAGTGTGAGAATGTAGCGAAGAGGGTGAAAGTGGTCGTTATGTTCTCCAGCAGCCTAAGCCTATAGCAGCATAACTACACAGATAGTTTCAGTTCAGATTATTTAGTTAAACGGTGCTTATTTACAACAATGTTGTCTCAAGGCACCCCACAAAGGGTCCCACTGATGGTCATTGTTATACTAAAAACCACAAGGATTGGGATACCTCTCTCTGTCAGACTGATTATAACCATTGGAAAAGAGAAGGGGTCATACAGGTAGCAGAAATGGAGGGTGTGTTTGCACCTTAACCATAACTGAGCCGGTTTAGGCTAAACCTGACTCCCCCTTACTCCAACCAACAGGGAGGGAAGAAGACGGAGGTAAAAAATAAGGAAGATAGCTCAGGATAAACTAAGCCACTCTAACTATAAGCTTATCAAAAAGGAAAGTTTTAAGCCTAGCCTTAAAAGTAGACAGGGTGTCTGCCTCACGGACTAAAGCTGGGAGCTGATTCCACAGGAGAGGAGCCTGATAACTAAAAGATCTGCCTCCCATTTTACTTCTAGAGACACTAGGAACCACCAGTAAACCTGCAGTCTGAGAACGAAGTGCTCTGTTAGGAACATATGGAACAATCAGATCTCTGATGTATGATGGAGCTAAATCATTAGGGGCTTTATATGTGAGGAGGATAATTTTTAATTCTATTCTGGATTTAACAGGGAGCCAATGAAGGGAAGCTAAAATAGGAGAAATATGATCTCTCTTTTTAATTTTCATCAGACTTCTTGCTGCAGCATTTTGAATCAGCTGAAGGCTTTTAACTGCATTTTGTGGACATCCTGATAGTAAAGAATTACAGTAGTCCAGCCTGGAAGTAACAAATGCATGGACTAGTTTTTCAGCGTCACTCCTGGATAGGATATTTCTAATTTTGGCAATGTTCCGGAGATGAAAGAAGGAAATCCTAGAAACCTGTTTAATATTGGATTTAAATGACATGTCCTGCTCAGAAATAACACCAAGGGTTTTTACTTTATTACTGGAGGTCAATTTAATGCCATCCAGGTTAAGTGATTGACTAAGCAGTTTCTTTTTTAAAGACTCCGGTCCAAAGACGACACCGTCTGTCTTGTCTGAATTTAGAAGGAAAACATTTAAAGTCATCCAAGTTTTTATATCTTCAAGACATGCTTGTAGTCTATCTAACTGGTTGGGTTCATCAGGATTTATGGATAAGTAAAGCTGAGTATCATCAGTGTAACAGTGAAATTTTATCCTATGCTGCCTGATAATCTGACCTATTGGAAGCATACATATAGTAAAGAGAATTGGCCCAAGTACTGAGCCCTGTGGTACTCCACAATTAACCCTGGAGTTTAAAGATGATTTATCATTTACATGAACAAATTGGAATCTGTCAGACAAATAAGATTTAAACCAGCCTAGCGCTGTTCCCTTGATCCCTACAGAATATTCCAGCCTTTGTAAGAGAATATTATGGTCGACTGTATCAAATGCAGCACTGAGATCTAACAGAACCAGAACAGACACAAGTCCATCATCTGAGGCCTTCATTCATTAGTGACTTTCAGCAGAGCTGTTTTAGTGCTATGATGAGCTCTGAAGCCTGACTGAAACTCTTCAAACAGGTCATTGCTGTATAAATGCTCACACATTTGATTAGCAACATTTTTCTCAAGAATTTTAGATAAGAATGGAAGATTGGAAATAGGTCTGTAATTTTTCAAGTCATCTCGATCAAGCGAAGGTTTCTTAAGTAAAGGTTTAATTACAGCTAACTTAAAAGCCTGTGGTACATATCCATTTACTAAAGATAGATTAATCATATCTAAAATGGGGCTGGTAATCAGAGGGAACACTTCCTTAAATAATTTGGTTGGGATTGGGTCTAACATACAAGTTGAAGGTTTAGATGAAGCTAATATTTCTGATAACTCAGGAAGCTTCACAGGATCAAAACAGTCCAAACACAAATCAGGTTCTGCAGTTATTTCCAATGCTGTCTCACTTGCTGAGGATGAAGTAATCATCTTCGGGAGTATGTCAAAGATTTTCTTTTTAATAGAATCAATTTTATTTAAGAAGAATCCCATAAAGTCATGACTGCTAAGAGCTAAGGGAATGGATGGCTCAACAGAGCTATGACTCTGTGTAAGTTTAGCAACTGTACTAAAGAGAAACCTAGGATTATTCTTGTTCTCTTCTATTAATGATGAGAAATAAGCTGTTCTAGCTTGGCGAAGTGTCTTTTTATACAACAGTAGGCTATTTTTCCAGATTAAGTAGGAATCCTCTAGGTGTGTAGAGCGCCATTTTCTCTCCAATTTTCTAACATTGTGCTTTAAAGAACACAGCTCTGAATTAAACCAAGGAACTATCCTCCTATGAATAATTACCTTCTTTTTCAAGGGGGCTGCATTGTCTAATGCATCACGCAATGATGAAGAAACACTATGAACAAAAGAATCAATTTGTGAAGGGGCAGAAACAGAATTATTGCCCTCCACTGTGCTTTTCAGTGATAATGAGGAAATTAAAAGTGGAACAGATTCTTTAAAGGTTGTTACAGCATCGCCTGATAATGATCTACTATAATGACATTTTCTTTCAGGTGTGGAGTACTCGGTTAAATTAAACTCAAAGGTTATTAAGAAATGGTCAGACAGGACAGGGTTATGAGAAAATATTGTTATGTCTTTACACTCAATGCCATATGTCAGCACAAGGGAAGAGAGAGATCTTATGTTCAGTAAGCCACATTTAATTGTTTTATTTTTCTTTTCGGTTTGAGTTGTTTTCCTGATTTCCTCCTTTTAGATTATTTTTTAACCTATTCAATTTTGGCCATGGGCGAGACACTGTCTTAATAGGGTAATGGGTGGGTAGCAGTACAGAAGCTGCAGAGAGGAGTATTAAACTACGACCCTGCTTCCTGGTCTGAACCCTGGGTTGTCAGAGTTTTGATTTTAGAGCTTCTATAGTTATGTGTTATTTGTATGTGATCTTCATCAAATAAAATATCCCTTAAGTCGCATAATGGTTTAGAACGGACTTTTGTCTGTCTTTATTCACCTGAACGCTCTTGTTTTTATTTTCTCTTATCTATTCTCTGTTTATTTTCCATATCCCACAGGGGATGGCAGGGACTAATAGCACAAGGATGCCACTCCAGTATTCTCATAATTGATCCAAAGACTGCTCAGACCATCCAGGTCCTGGAGAGGCACAAAACAAATGTTGTCAAGGTGGGTTTTCTTAAGTTAAATTGTTGATTTCTGTTTACTTTAGATTTTAATCTTGACAGTAGGGGAGCAGCTAATGACGTTTTAGAGTTTCGGATTACTCTATTAAATTATCTTGACAAATTATTTAATTGCAATGTTTATTATTTTCCCCAAAATGTCTTTCCACCCAAAAATGTAAAAATGTTTGACAACAAATGCAATAAGAAAAAAAAATATCCCTAATTAGAATTTATTTTTTACAACTAGCAAAACTTCCAAATAGTTGTAATTGATTAGACTTCCTGCAGTCCAATCTCTCCTTCTTAGACCACAAAACTATGTCAGGAAATTAGAATGTTGGTAGAAAGCCAGAATCCAGTAAAAGTAACGTTCAGCGTGTTGTAAATAATCTTATCATTGATGTTATCAGTTAATCTTTAATATGGCTTTGATTGATGTAAAAATGCACTTTTTACTCTTTTCCTGCCCGTTTTACATTTTTTCAATGGAATTTAAGTCCTGCAAGCGAAGCTTACATGATACCCCAACAATCTGTGCATATGTGATTAAAGCATAACTTGAGACAGCCCCTAAACATAAACCAGTGCTACAATTGTATGGTTTACATCAAAGCACAATCATGTGTTAGAATGGCCCAGTCAAAGTTTGGACCTAAATCTAATTGAAAGTCTGTAGCAAGACTTAAGTGTTGCTGTTTACAGATGCTGTGTCTAAGTTTGAGCTATTGTATAAACCTTTATTCCCCAAGATGGGTCGAGACAAACCCTAAAAAGCTTGCAGCGGTAATTGCAGCTAAAAGGGGTTTTACAGTGTATTGAGTCAGGGGGGGCTGAAAACAAATGCACCCCACATCTTTCAGATTTTTTATTTTATTCCTTAAAATGTTTTTTGAAAAGTGTTATTTTCCTTCCACTTTATAGTTAATTGACTGAACTTATATAGCACCCTTCCAATCACACCAACCACCATCATACTAGAGCCACATTCACTTACTCACATTTACAAATGCAGATCAGCACTTAATGATACCTGAGGTTAAGTGCCTGGTCCAGGGACACATCGATAGATGTGTCAGGTGGAAGCTGGAATCGAACCCACAGGTTGCTGGACGACTACTTTACCCACTCTGCCACAGTTGCCTCATAGTTATATACTATTGAGTGTTGGTTTATCACATTATCACTGTTAAATACATTGAAGTCTGTGGTTGTAATGTGACAAAACACGAAAAGGATAGTATTACAGAACGCGTCCTTTATGCATCTGTCAATTTTCTTTGGTTTTTATTTAGATTGTTTGTTGTTTGCATAATATTGACTGCTTCAGATATTAAGCTTGGGCTTGATTTCAGCCACAAACCTTGCTTCACTCTTACAGATTCAGTCTGCCTAGCTTTTTGAGGCCAAAACTAGAACCACCGATAAAAATCGCTTCTGCACTGATCTAGAGACCCACTAATGGGAATGAATACACAGGTTTCATTTTTCTCTTCAAAGCATCTGAAGCACACATCAGTCTTGTAAAACACTGCAACATGATATTGATCATTAACCAGCATATCAGAAAGCTCAACACTAATAAAGAGCATGTAAAGTCCAAATTAAATAGAATAGAATAAAACTTTATTCATCCCTGAAGGGAATTGTCATTGTTTATACTTAGGCATAAGTTCTTATTTAAAACAGGAGCTTGTGTGATTTTCAATTTTCCTTTTTGTTTTATGTTTTAATCAAGTACTTGTTACTAATTTCCTCAATATGTTACAAGTATTTGAGTCAAAGTCTGCGTTTTGTGCTCGTAGGTGAAATGGTCAAGAGAAAATTATTACCACAACTTGAGCTCTCCCTACTGTCTGCGGCTCGCCTCAGGAGATGCATCAGGGAAGATCATAGTGTGGGACGTGGTCAGCGGCACAGCTCACTGCGAGATCCAGGAGCACTCCAAACCTATTCAGGGTGAGGATCTTGAAGAAAATAAAGCTGTAACTCAATATTTTCTAATTCACCACGAGAGAGAGCCCTCCATGTGGCAGCTCTGCTTTCAAATTGTTGCTTTATGGATATCTGTTTGATTTCTCTGAAGCACTGTTTCTTTTACTGCTGCTGTGCCTCACTGAAAGTCATTTGTCTTCATTTGACCTTTGACCTCCCTCTATCTCTGTGTCAGATTTGGAGTGGTTGTGGAATCAGGATGCATCTCGTGATCTCCTGTTGGCCGTTCATCCTCCTAACTACATTGTTCTGTGGAACGGAGACACGGGTACCAAGTTGTGGAAGAAGAGCTATGCTGAGAATATCCTGTCATTTTCATTCGACCCCTTTGATCCGTCTAACATGGCATGTAGGTTGAGCAATTGTCCAAATCATGGTCAGACTCAGTGTTTTCAGTCTTTCCCTTCAATAGGCACATGTAGTCAGAACTCTGTTTTACACTTTTTTGACCTCTCTTAGTCTACCTAAGTTTATATAAGAGAAGTTGTGATTATTTGTTTAAAAGGAGAGTGATGATGATTCTTCAATAAATTAAGTAGGTTTAGTCCTGCTCTCAATCATTACGGCACTGAAAAAGGTTATGAATTTTTAGGGTTTTTAAGATTTTCTTTGAAAATAATTTACCAGTATTCAGACCTCTTGTTACAAAATTTCTATGTTTGAAGATGGACTCTTTAAGTAGAGTAAGGACTTCAAAGCCTTTAAAGTTCAGAAATGTAAGACATTTTATATTATTATATTAACAAACATTTAGTCGTTTCTACATAGAATCTGTTATTTTAACACTGAAATTATTACCAGAAGACTTAATTCCAACAAATGTAGATGAAGAAGAACATCCTGTATTATTAATAATGTATGTTTGGTTTCTTTCTCGGCAGTGCTGACGAGTGAAGGAATAGTTTTCGTCACTGATTTTTCCTACTCTAAACCGCCAAGCAGTGCTGGCAAAAAGGTCTACATTGCCAGTCCTCATGCAAGCCCAGCACACACCAAACCTGCGCCTGCTGCTGCCCCAGCGCCTACTGGTGCCAAGAAGGCCCTTAATAAAGTCAAAGTGCTCATCACCAATGAAAAACCCACGTAAGTTCCACTTCATTCCGAAAATCAGGTTGAATATGCTTAAGACTTCTCACTTGAAATTCCAGGTTTGACAGGGGAACTTTGAAGACTGAGTTATATTTGTTTTCCTCAAGAGGTAAAGAACTCTGTGTTGTAAAGTTTGCTTTTCTCTATTTAATCCCACCATGTCCAAAAGGAATAGGCTGAGCAATCTTGCACACAGAAAAAAAAAAAAACTGTCTGTCCTGTAGATGTGCAAAGTTGGTAGAGACATACCCCAAAAGCCTTGCTGCTGTTATTGCAGTAAAAGTTGGTTTTGAATAAAAATACCCACCAGACATCTCAGATTTTTATTTGCAGAAGAAAATTAGGAAACCTACCTTTGATTTTTGCATTTATTTTACAATTGTTCACTACTTTCTGTTAGTGTATCACATAAGTTTGAAATGGTAATGTGACAAAATGGTATTTTAAGTGCTTAAATGTTTTTATTTTGTTGTTAAGTCTTCCAGTGCACGAATGGAAAAGTAAAAGTAATAATGTTTTCTGTGAAATGAACCTGTTTTCCTTCCTGCTGTGCGATGCTGCAGTGCAGAGGCAGTGACGCTGAACGACTGTCTGCAGCTGTCCTACCTGCCGTCCAAAAGGAACCACATGCTGCTGCTTTATCCCAGAGAGATTTTAATCCTGGACCTGGAGCTCAGCCAGACAGTGGGCGTGGTGGCCATTGAGCGCTCGGGGGTCCCCTTCACCCAGGTGAGCGGCTTCATGTGCTGTTGCTGAAAAGTTTCACTAAATGATCTCTGTCGGTCAACATTAGACTGCACAGGAATGCTGTGCTCTCTCGAGCATTTGTCATTGACAACGATCTCTTTGCACATTGCCAGTTTTATTATATTCTAAAGTTAGTTTCACAGTCATCCATCATTTATCTCCTTGAAGCCAATTCTTCACTGTGTGATCACGTCAAGGTGTGATGGCTACAAAGCTGGGCCTTGATGTTCAGAACTGAAGCTTGAATACTATTAGATCTGTAGTTCATCTCAGTAGTTCCTGTTAGTGAAAGTTGACCTTTAATTGTCAGGTCCTATTTCTGAAGTTAGTTTTATGTGGATAACATCAAACCTTGTGAGGTTGTTATTACAGGAATTCTTTGTCACAGCTTTAATGCCAATAACAGAAGCTCATTTAATGCTGCTGTCTTCACTCAGCTCTCTCTCCTCAGGCTTCTGTGTTTCTCTGTAAAAAAAGAGATTCAAATCAACCTGCACCTGTGTGAAAAAAGTATTTGTTACACATGAAATAACTGTGATTAATACATTTTTTTTTAAAATCACCATATTTCTGTTGTATCATTCAAGTAGAACCTTACTGACAGCATGAAGTAGGTTAAAAGATCCCAAAAAGTAATGCAACATGTTCCGATCTAATCAAATTTAAGAACAGTTAAGAAATAAAGTTATTGACATCTTTTAGTCTTGAAATGGTTTTGATGACTTAAAAAAGCAGAAACTGCAAAACCTAGTTTTAGCTGTGACTCTATTTTACTTGTCATTTGAAAACACTCTTTATATCTGGTTGCTGCTGTTGTAAATTTGACAACTGTAAACATCAGTTGTAATATTTTTCTCTGCAGGAATAAATTGCAGAGGTACAAAACATGCGATGAGAAACCTTTGGGTGTGTTGTCAGAAAGACTTCTTTGCTTCGACCAAATCCAGAAGCCGAAAGTGTAAAAACATGAGCTTGCTCCTTGCCAAACTGACATATGTGCTTATAGTATGAATCAGCACTGCTTTATGTTTAAGCCATGTTGCACAAATTAACAAATAATGATGCTAAGATTACATTAAACTATCATTTGTTTTTCTCCAAACCAAAAAGCAGAGATGCTGTTTGGTTTGATCGCTGTTTATAAAGCACGTTTAAGACTGCGCTAGTTGGACCAAAGACTTTAAATGACATGAAAACTCAAATAAATGTTTTGATTTTTAAAAGCGGATCAAAAACAACAAGAATAAATCAGCAAAATGTGACAACCCCTCTGTAAATTAAAGCCAAAAAAAAAAAAGATCTGAGTTTTATGGAGTTTTTTTAGAACCTGTCCAATGTTGCGTTTGTAATGTCAGTCAGTCAGTCATTTTCTACCGCTTATGCTAATGTGCATCTGTTAATTGTTCCAGAGAGTAGGTCATGCTAGATGATTTGACGATTTGCTATAGACAATAAATGGAAAGATGAACAAATAAACACAAAATAAAGCATTGCAGATTCAGCTTTTGGATTGGTGTCTTTAAGAAGATTTTCCTATGCAGTGTTGAAAAGTGCAGAAAAGCAATAAATTGTATGTGATAATTTTCCAAGTCTGGATAAGTATGGAGAAAGGACAGTAGCGTATCGGTAAATGGTTGAGCTTCCAGACCTATTGTGTTATATGGCCATCTATGTAAACTTTATTATAACATCCGGGGTGCTATTTGTTGTGCAGACAGTAGTGAACAAATCAAACTAAAGCAGCACAAAATAAACAGCTCTCTAAGAAAACAGAAATAGCCTCTTAAACCAGGGTTTTAAACTGCACCTATGGTTCTTAAGCTATAATCTGTTTTAGAGGTTAAAAAGTCATTATTTAAAAAAAAATATTTTACAAATAAAATAAGGGTATCACAGATCACATGCTGTGTTGTAAATACAGGTCCTTCTCAAAATATTAGCATATTGTGATAAAGTTCATTATTTTCCATAATGTCATGATGAAAATTGAACATTCATATATTTTAGATTCATTGCACACTAACTGAAATATTTCAGGTCTTTTATTGTCTTAAATTTTGGCATACAGCTCATGAAAACCCAAAATTCCTATCTCACAAAATTAGCATATCATTAAAAGGGTCTCTAAACAAGCTATGAACCTAATCATCTGAATCAATGAGTTAACTCTAAACACCTGCAAAAGATTCCTGAGGCCTTTAAAACTCCCAGCCTGGTTCATCACTCAAAACCCCAATCATGGGTAAGACTGCCGACCTGACTGCTGTCCAGAAGGCCACTATTGACACCCTCAAGCAAGAGGGTAAGACACAGAAAGACATTTCTGAACGAATAGGCTGTTCCCAGAGTGCTGTATCAAGGCAACTCAGTGGGAAGTCTGTGGGAAGGAAAAAGTGTGGCTGAAAACGCTGCACAACGAGAAGAGGTGACCGGACCCTGAGGAAGATTGTGGAGAAGGGCCGATTCCAGACCTTGGGGGACCTGCGGAAGCAGTGGACTGAGTCTGGAGTAGAAACATCCAGAGCCACCGTGCACAGGCGTGTGCAGGAAATGGGCTACAGGTGCCGCATTCCCCAGGTCAAGCCACTTTTGAACCAGAAACAGCGGCAGAAGCGCCTGACCTGGGCTACAGAGAAGCAGCACTGGACTGTTGCTCAGTGGTCCAAAGTACTTTTTTCGGATGAAAGCAAATTCTGCATGTCATTCGGAAATCAAGGTGCCAGAGTCTGGAGGAAGACTGGGGAGAAGGAAATGCCAAAATGCCAGAAGTCCAGTGTCAAGTACCCACAGTTAGTGATGGCCTGGGGTGCCGTGTCAGCTGCTGGTGTTGGTCCACTGTGTTTTATCAAGGGCAGGGTCAATGCAGCTAGCTATCAGGAGATTTTGGAGCACTTCATGCTTCCATCTGCTGAAAAGCTTTATGGAGATGAAGATTTCATTTTTCAGCACGACCTGGCACCTGCTCACAGTGCCAAAACCACTGGTAAATGGTTTACTGACCATGGTATCACTGTGCTCAATTGGCCTGCCAACTCTCCTGACCTGAACCCCATAGAGAATCTGTGGGATATTGTGAAGAGAACGTTGAGAGACTCAAGACCCAACACTCTGGATGAGCTAAAGGCGGCTATCGAAGCATCCTGGGCCTCCATAAGACCTCAGCAGTGCCACAGGCTGATTGCCTCCATGCCACGCCGCATTGAAGCAGTCATTTCTGCAAAAGGATTCCCAACCAAGTATTGAGTGCATAACTGTACATGATTATTTGAAGGTTGACGTTTTTTGTATTAAAAACACTTTTCTTTTATTGGTCGGATGAAATATGCTAATTTTGTGAGATAGGAATTTTGGGTTTTCATGAGCTGTATGCCAAAATCATCCGTATTAAGACAATAAAAGACCTGAAATATTTCAGTTAGTGTGCAATGAATCTAAAATATATGAATGTTAAATTTTCATCAAGACATTATGGAAAATAATGAACTTTATCACAATATGCTAATATTTTGAGAAGGACCTGTAATCTGCAATTAGGATAGGAGTTGTACTGCTGAGATTGAGTTGATCCAAGTTGGTTTGGAAATGAAGGAACAGTAAAATAGCCCTTTACCACTTTGCCAAATTGAAAGTTAACTCCAGCATTGTATTATTTTATGATTTGTAAAACATGCACATAGTAAAGCCAAACCAGTTCAATGATTACAATTCTAATGTCCAGAATTTGCTAAAACCTTGGGAAAATTCTAGGAACGTAATCTGAAAATGTATGAATTTTAAAATGGCAAACTTGTCTGTGGTCTGCGTGTCTTAATGCCATTTCTACATGGCATTCTGCTATTAAGCTTGATCATAGAGAACCATCTTTTTGTTTACTTCTGGCTTGTTTTAGGTAATTCCCTGCGCTCAGCGCGATGCCCTCTACTGTCTGCATGAGAACGGTTGCATCACTCTGCGGGTGTGCCGCTCAACATCTTCTCAAGAGGAAGCAGCAGGTATGGAAATGGGAACTTCACCACCTCATTCCTCACATAATGTTCATCCTAGTTGTTTTCTACTCAGAAAGTAGCCTTTCTTCTTTGTGATCCTCCATGTATTTTTGCTCTAGCCAACATCACATTGAGCTTGGCCTTTATCTGTGCTTCACTAGGCTTTAACCTCCTGCTTCTTTGTTTATGTTTTGAGCCACTGTTCCAGGCTGATGGGATTTTAGTGAATCTTTATTTTCTCTTGATTTAATCTCGCTCACAGACATCTCTCTCTGTTTGTTTTCTTGTTACTGATATCTCCTTTAGTTTCTCATATTCACTTTTTTACTATTAGGTTTCATTTCTTTAAATCCTGACTACACACCTTTCTTTTTCCTCCATCGACAGACCCAGAACAGATTGTCCAGGAACTTGTTTATGACCTGCGCTCCCAGTGTGATGCCATAAGAGTCACTAAGACGGTCCGGCCATACCGGATGGTTATTTGCCCTGTAAACGAGAACAAAGCTGCTCTCATGGTCAGCGATGGAAGAGTCATGCTCTGGGAGCTAAAAGCACACACTGGACGGTCTGTTGCCAACCCAAGGTAGGAAAACGCTAGAACTACTTTTACAGAATAAATGAATGGCTAAATGTTGACTACTGTTTTAAAAGGTCACCCTAGATTATTTTAAATTGTCATGCCTTTGCAATTGAAAATTGCAGAGCATCTTGGTGTGATTGATTAACCCTTCTATCTGATGGAACCCACGGTATTATTTTGCTTCTCTTTACATTGGGGGAAGCTTTTTTTATATGGTGTTGTTCAAACATCGCTGCTTCAAAGCCCCTTTTTATGGAGAGAACCAGAGTGGGTTTCATTTATCAAGGGGTCACTCTTATCACGTCCCTGGGAAAGTTTACTCCTTGGTCTTGGTAAGAAGGATTGCCAGATTGAACCTCTGATTCAGAAGAAGCAGTTTGGCTTTCCTCCTGATCATGCAGTAATGTACTCGATGTTCGTCCTTGTAGGTTTTGGTTGTCCAGTCCACACCTGTTGTAGTGGTCTGGAGAAGGATTACATCTGTTCAAAGGGACACGACTGTAAAGGGATTCTCTAGTACATGGTGCCAAGATGTGTTTTAGGGCATATTCACACCTGCCACATTTTGTCCGTTTTAAACGGACCAGAGACCAAACATCCGGACCCAGACCCACTTTGGTCCGCTTCCAAACGGACTCTGGTGCGGTTCGCTTATGCTGTGAAAACGAACCGGCCCTGATCCGACTTAACTATAGAATACATACGTCTCATTGGACTTAACAAGCCACCATAGCTGGTAGCAAAGGTGTACATTGTACTGAAATCATACCTGATCAGCTGTATGTTGCTTAGCAACGCTGCTACCGTCATGTTGTGGATCATGAGCACGTCGTCTCTTCTGGCTTGCAGCATGCATTCTCCAATGGGGTTCCAAAATTATAAATAGAACGTCGCAAAAACTGGGTTGAATGAGCTGCTCTTGACCGTCACAGTGCAAATATGCAGAACAGAGATGCTGCATGCAGCAGTTGTTCTCCTCAATGTCCGGGTCTTTGCTATTTCTCGCCCCTGTCATTTCTGTCTAATAGGAGCAATGGTTGTCACCCGCGTGGCTTTGTTTACAAGTTATAGTTCACTTGCAAATTGTACGATGTAAATGCAAACCGCACCAAACGAAAAAAATAAATTTCGCTTTTGGTCCGGACCAAAACAGTGGACCAAAGGACTTTCCTAGTGTGAATACATCCCAAGATCACGGGTACACAAAGTCGAGCTGCTTCCTAGTCATAGTTGACCTCCAGCAGGGCTGCCACTTGCCACCAATCCTGTTTGTGGTGTTAATGGACAGGATCTCAAGGTGTAAAGTGGATTGTTTGGTTAGTGAGCCTCAGGGCTTAATCATTTCCCCCTTGCATATAATGTGATTCTGTTTTCATCTTCAAACCACAACCTTTACCATGCACTGAATCAGTTCGTAGGTAAACGGGAAGTGGCTTGGATGAGAATCAGCTCCTCTAAGTTTACTTCTTCCCAAGGTTGGAAGTCAGTCTCTACCTTAAGCAGAGTAGTTTTGTATCTCCATGCCTTGTTCATGAGTAATGGTCAGATGGAGCAGGAGATTGATACATGGATTGGGGCCTGCTCTGGTCTGTCTCGGTGCACAAAAAGCTGAACCAAATGTGGATCTCTCGATTTACTGGTCTGTCTAGGTTACAAACCTCCTCTCTGGTCATGAAATATTGATCACAGTTTGGAGGAACAAGATCCTTTTATATGGGCGACTAAAATGAGCTTCCTTCATAGTGTGGCTGGACTCTGCTTTAGAGATGGGGTGAGGAACTCTGTCATCTTGGAGACGTTGGGGTTGAACTTCTGCTTTTACACAATTAAAAGGAATCAGATCAGGTGGTTTTAGCATCTGATCAGAATGTACGCTGGGATCCTCTGGTGGTTTTCCAGGTGCTCCCCACTAGTAGGATATTCCAGCGCAGAGCTTGAACCAGATGGAGACCTAGAAGTCAAAGGTCTGGAACCCCCACAACCACATATTTTGGATAGATGTCTTTCTTTCTTGTCTTCCCTGTAAACACAGAAAAAGTGTAGTGGCCCTCTTTCAGCCATCTGACTGGCAGTGCACAGAACAGATGGAGGATGGGCAGGGCACTTTCTGTGACATCTTATCAGAATGTCTGTAAGCTGTAGAAACAATATGAGCAGAAACCAGCCTATGCCTTGGTGATAAAACTAGCACTGAGATGGCTTTAAAATTGTTAGCTGAATATAGTAAAGATTTTTATTACAGCTCTCTTTCACTGGATTTAACAAAAAAGTAATTTTAAATATTTATTCTGAGAATCATTTTGCCTGCAAGAAGTAAGTAAACACATAACCACTTGAGAATATACTCAGTGGTTCAGTAATTTAATCCAAAATATAGTTAATTTGCAGAAACACAAAAAAAGATTTTTGATTAATATTCTTTGTGCTCTTCCTCCTCAGTTCTGGTCTGTCGCCTCTCTTCTCCCCTGTGTCGTTTTGTGGAGCTCCTCTCGGTCCAAACCAAAAAAGAATCCAGGATCTTTCTCTCAACAGCATGATCAGTACGACCAAACACAACACCTTCACCAGATGGCAGTTAGATGTTTAAAGCAAAAATGTTGTCTTTCACTTTCTGACTCCCACTCCATTGAAGAATGATTTTCATAATTTAATTAAAAACCAGATGGAAATTTTAAAAATGTATTTAGTTTTCATTAAACAGTAGCTCTGCTGCTAAAATGTACAGTTGTACCTAGAAAAGTGGATATAAATTTGATTACTAATATTCATACGTTTATGTAAATGAAAAGATCAACAATTTTGTAACTAGTCTCAATAAAAGGGTTAAAACTGTTCTTTTCTTTCCAATTTTTCTAACTTTTCTATTTAAGATGGAAGCATGGTTACAGTAGATTTCAGTTACTAGGTTAGTCGTTTAATTCGGTGGTTCTCAACCTTGGTCTGCAGGCCCCGCTGCCCTGAATGTTTTAGGTGCTTCCCTGCTGCCACATACCTGACTTAAATAAATGGGGGATTTGCAGGTTTCTGCAGCACTTGATGATATGAGGAGGTAAAGAAATCATTTGAGTCATGTATGCTGGAGCAGATACACATCTAAATAGAAGGAAAGATTGAGAACCACTGGTTTGATTAAAAGCTTTGGTCCTTCAAAGCTTTTAAGAAACAAGAATGAAAATAAAGGAACTATTCTTCTTCCAAAATTTAGTTCCAACCTTTCATTGTCCAAATACTACTGACATAGTTCTAAAATAGTGCAGAATTGCGTGCTAATTTTTTTATATGTCTGGATAAATATGTAACTTTTCTTATTTGTCTGCTGTGATTAAACAAAAAAAACAATAGTCTTTAAAATAGAAAAGAGAAGAGAAGAAAAAAGCATGCAACGTACATGTGAAGACCCGCTGGCACTGAAAAACGTGCTATGTTACTTTCTTACACTTTCATGGCTTCTTTGTGATTTCTCCAGGTCAGACATTGATTGGTGGTGAGGCTCCTCCTCCATCATCAAACCAGCAGGAGGTCCAGCTGAAGTTCCTGCTCACCAGCCTCCTGTCTGGTCTGCCGCTGCCGCCGTTTGCCATCCGCATGTGTCCACCTCTTACCACTAAAAACATCAACCACTATCAACCGCTACTGGCTGCAGGTGGGTAGGAAGGCATCAGACAGGCTTGCAAAACAGAAAACATTTTAGTTGGAGCACAGCTCTGCCTCTGAAAGTTAAGGAAAAAAATTACTTTATCAAACCTCCATGGAGTTTCTCATCATATCAGATATCACATTTGGTGTTTAATCAAGTTGTGTTTGGGAATGAGTAAAGTTAACGTATCACACTGTGCAGCATTCTTGAACTTGAAACAGTTTGATTCTGTAACTTTTTCTCTAATCAAACTTACAACTAGATGCTGTGAAGATAAGGAACTGTGTGACACGTTTTTCTATCTGTCATGTTTATGCGCTGCTCTTTTTCTGTCTCCCAATCTCAGGCACCAGCAATGGGTCTGTACTGGTGTACAACCTGACCAGTGGTCTTCTGCACAAAGAACTCAGTGTGCACTCCTGTGAAGTCAGGTAAAGACTTTGCTTGTAGCTATATGAATCATGTTCATCCAGACATCTTTCCCAGGTGTATTAATCCAGGGTCCCACCACAACAAGCCATTAGTGCACAGTCATATGGAGTTACTTTACATTTCCAATTCAGGTCGGTTCCGATTTATATCCAGTCAGCTAGAACCCAATTTAGAATCGTATTATCAGATTCAGACCCAATAACTCATAGTTGAATGCAATACAAATTCTCAAACAGCATACAATTAAATTTTAGTGATCTTTTCATTAAGTTGGTATCAAAGTTAGTTATCTATAGAAATGCAGCAGATTGCATATAAATCACTGACTTTGCAGCAATCCCTCATCGTGAGCAAGGATGTGTTGCCAGTGGAAAGCAACCTCTACTCTTAGAAAATGAAAATGTTAAACCTACAATATAGGATAAAAAAAGATTACTTAGGTAACGTCATCTGCTTCTGCTACTAAGGCTTATACCACCACATTAATGGTACTGAGAATAAAAAAGCAGAATTCCCATTTCTGAGTTGCAGTTGAATGCATCACAATGTAAACATAATGTCTAGAGGATAAAAAAATAAATAAGCACGTAGGATTTCTTTTATACTGCGCTGAAGTGTAACATTTATTCCCACCTCCAATCTGAACCACGTTTTAAAGAACTTCATTTCAAGCATTAGGGTTTTAGAGTTTGTAGTCACGTCTGGAATATATGTAGCAACTGAAAAACAACATGATCATTTAAAGTCCTTTTTAACTTTATTACTTTTCCAGATGTGTGGCTGGGTGATGGGGTAAATAGACATCCATACTGCATGTAATGAACATGTAATAAACAGATGTTATTATCTTTAAACTGTCTTTGTGTGGTTGCTTTTTTCCACAGGGGGCTTGAATGGGTGAGTTTGACCAGCTTCCTGTCTTTTGCCACTTCTTCCCCCAACAACATGGGCCTGGTGCGAAATGAGCTCCAGCATGTTGACCTCCCTACTGGTAAGCAACACACAATGTATGCGAAGTGTTGCAGCTAAGCCTTTCATATTGCCCATGAATTTCCGCTTTTAATGACTTTATTCTTAACAACAAATAAAACTGATAATCTTTCAAGCTTGCACCTTTTTTGTGTAATTGTTTCTTTCTCTGAGCTCTTTATAAAAATGCTCTGATTGTTTTTCATCCATGAGTTGCTGCATGTGCGCAATAACGCTTCTTGAGTATATACTAAAGTGGATTTGTGGCATCTCTCATTGGTGTAAAATCTCACCTGTTTAGTGTGTTTTATTCTAGAACATTTACAAGCGCGTTATCATTGGTTTTATAATTGTTTGGTGCCATAATAACAGGTGACCAGGGAGCCACTACGGCAATGCTTCTTTCCTAAGCACAGCACAACTAACCGTCTACACATTATTTATTTTACAAGCTTAAACGAGCTCTAGAGAGCAAGATCCCTCTATCCAGATTTAGCTGCTGCTTGTCCAGTCAGAACCAAGTGTCCTATCCATTCCCTGCCTATGCTGTGCTCACACCTCTTGTTTACCTATTAAATGTAAAAGATTAATATCAGGTTAATCTTTGTCTCTTCAAAAGAAAGATAATGTTGCTCTGTGATGTATTTAGTCTTGCGTAGGACTGTATAGATAAGAGAAAGGAAAGAAAGAACAAATCCAGTCAAAAATAAAAACAATTTTCATCTCTTAGTATGTCAGGAAATCACAAGCGGGAAAGAACTACACTATATTTATATATCAATGGTCAACTCAGCAACTCATAATGAAATTCCATATTTATGTGTATAGTTGGTGAATAGAATAATTTTCCTGTTACCAAACTGGTGTAACTCATTTAATCATTGAAAAGTGAATTTATTTCAGTAATTCAGTTCAATTCAATTCAATTCAGTTTTATTTATATAGGGCCAATTCACAACACATGTTGTCTCAAGGCACTTCACAACATTCAGGTACATACATTCCAATTAATCCTAACCATTGAACAGTGCAGTCAGATTCAGTTATTTATTCAAATTGGATAAAAAGTTTTTCTATCTAAGGAAACCCAGCAGATTGCATCCAGTCAGTGACTTGCAGCATTCCCTCCTCCCGGATGAGCATGTAGAGAGAGTGGACAGTCACTGGCGTTGACTTTGCAGCAATCCCTCATACTGAGCATGCATGTAGCGACAGTGGAGAGGAAAAACTCCCTTTTAACAGGAAGAAACCTCCAGCAGAACCAGAACCAGGCTCAGTGTGAGCGGCCATCTGCCACGACCGACTGGGGGTTTGAGAGAACAGAGCAGAGACACAAAAAGAACACAGAAGCACTGATCCAGGAGTTCTATGGAAAGGAAAAGTAAATGTTTGTTGATGTAGCCCCTTTAGTCGTTTCATCTAGAAAGAAAGAACAGATAAATTCTGAGCCAGTTTTCAAGGTTAGAGTCTGAAAGAGAGCACATACAGTTAGTCACAGTAAAAGCTCAGTCAATTGCTATGTCTAGGAGAGAGAAAGGGTTAAACACTGAAAGACAGGTCCATGTGGATCATTGGTAGAAGGTGAGCATTAAGTTGTTGCCAGCAGAAGCTCGGACGATTCCCCTCTCCAGAAAGGTGTCACAGGTAGACACAGAGCCGGGCCAGGTGTAGCTTCTAGGAAGAGAAAAGAGAGAACAAAGTTAAAAGCTGAAATAGCAGCTTTTCAAAAGTGAAACTTACATATATTAATTACACAGTGATATATTTTTAAAGTTAATGTCTGTTAATTTTGTGGACTATGGTTTACAGCTAACCTAAAATGTAGTTATTGAAACTTTAGAATTTCACATAAGATGAACATATTCATTGGAAATAATGCTAACCTGACAGTTGTCCAGCAGACAGTCATTGAGACCTTCCAAAGGAGGGTAAGCATATCCAAGCATATTAATAGAAAGTTCAACAGAAAGAAAATGTGTAGTAGAAAACGGTACACAGACCAAGGGACACTGCAGCCTTGATGGGATGGTGATGCAAAGCAAGTCCGGAGGAGATGCATGAGGGGTGGACAGTGGCTGGAGTCCGAACCACCACACATGAACGTATCCAGGACAAAGCCTACAACTTTCAATGTCTAATTAAGCTACTCCTAAACCGGAGACAATGTCTGAAGCATCTTATCTTAGCTAAGGGAAAAAATACCACTGGACTTTTCAACCCTGGGTTGGAGAGTGGAGAGACACAGATTATAAGTGGCTTAGAAGAAGGAATTACATTAAGGGAGGTCAGATTAAATTGCACTTTTTTGCCCCTTGCAGCTCCAGCAAGAGAGTAAAGGCAGGAAAGGCTGATTCAAAAGGAAAATTACATGAATTCGTTGTTTTGGATGTATGAGAAAACATTTTGTTAATCCTTCTCTCTGTGTGTTAGGCAGATGTTTTGCATTCAGAGGTGAGCGGGGGAACGATGAGCTGCCCATCGAAATGATTAAAGTGTCTCATCTCAAGTAAGTGCTGACCTCCTCCCGTGTGGAACAAACCAAATAACTAGCTAATACAAACAAAACAGTTTCAGATGCTTTCACTGCAGATACACAGACTTTATGCAGGCACACTACTTGTACCATGAATGCAAGTTTACCATGTAGATGTTTTACTGCAGTCTTTTTGAAAGATTAAACCATCAGAATTTAGTGGCTGATTAACAATCTCCATTTTCTTTTGTAAAGCTGCCATTTTTGGCCAATTCCAATTTTTCTTTAAGAACCATTCAATAAGATACAAGAACAGCATTCAAAATATATATTTTTTAGCCTACTTTTCCTGGGTGGAGGAGAGGTTATGTCACAAAATGTATATCAGATAGGATTCTCAGTAAAACAGGGTTTCAAAGTATTTTTATAAACAATAATAAAATAATTACAGACGTTTTAAACTGTTTTCATCCTCTAACATTATTCGTACAGTTAAGGTAGCATTATGAAATCAGTGGTCTCCATGTGTATTACCTTTTGAATGCAACTCTTTACCTCAACTCAGGTATTCAAAATGCTGCCAAACTTTCCACATCCGGCGTGTTCCAGTTTTTATTTCCTTTTATGTTGTCAGAGCAACAAGCCAATAAACAGTTTTTTCAGTTTTATGATTTGATAGTATAAAGAAAAAACAGTGTAGTGCTAACCGGGTATAAAAACTAGCTTAACACGACTTCAGATTAGCTGTTGCACAGTATCACTATTTATTTTAGGAGAAAACTAATGTTTGTAAGTAGTGTGTGAGAGACCACACATATTCATAATATGCCCATGGTAATAAAGAGATCCAGGTATTGCCAGTCAAATGTCTGTTGTTTCTTTACCTGCAAATATAGTCACCTCTAGAAAAACAAGATAGCAGTTTACGTCTTTGGATTGTTCAGGTCCTTGTTAACACAATACCACCTGCATCCCCGACCTGCAAGCCACAACTATATGTTAATTGTTGAAGCTTATAATACGACAATTAGAAAAGATCTGAAAGTCTAGCTTACTAAAACGTTTTCAGATCTCAGATCTGCATCTCAACAAACGTTTTGTGCAGACAGACCAGACCAAAATGTCATTGGTTGGCCAAACTTCACATAGCACTGCAATCAAATCTGAACTTTAACTTCAAACCAACGGTCAAGCACATTGGCACCTTGCTGAATAGCTGCACCTTAAGCCATGAACTTCTTTGTCTAATAAAGTGTTCTAGAGAAAAGTGTGGAGCCACCTATTCAATGGTTGGAGCTCTGCTGAAATTGGACCGTAAGAGAACAGCAATCTCAAAGGCAACCCTAAATCTGTAAGAGAATGACTGAAAGAAAAGAATTCAAGGTATTCTGACCATTAAAGTCCAGGCATGTGATTCGACTGCTTGGTGGACCTCAAGAGAGCTGTGGGACTTACTTTCAGCCCCCATTGAGATGAAGCAACATTATGAAGCAAACTCCTCTACAGCAAAGGGGAACACTACTAAAGTCAATGTCAAGCCAATCACTTGGACTTCGTGCAACAAAAGGTGGTTCTGTATGCTCTAAATCTTCTTTTGCACATTATTTCAGCGTTTCGGCTTGTTTTATTGCACCATGAATAAGGAAACTGTGGAGTAAAAAATGATTTAACTTTTTCCATGTTAGAGAGCAAATTAATCTTTTTTTAACAACATTAGACATTTGGTTTTTCTATTTCTCAAACATCTGTGGTTTGAGAATACAGATGTAAGATTGTGTTTCTGCTCCCCAGACAATACCTGGTGGTGGTGTTCAGAGACAAACCCTTGGAGCTGTGGGACATCAGGACAGGGACACTGCTCCGAGAAATGGCCAAGAACTTTCCCACTGTCACTGCGCTGGTACCACAGTTTTGTATACTAATGAAATCTGGATCCTTTTCTCATTCTGACAGTTTTGTTGTGTTAAAATAACATTTAAACATTACAGAAATAACGTCTTCCTTTAATGTATTGTAGGTGCATCTATTCAGAAAGAGTTTAACATTCAGCCATCTTTCATCCATTCTTTCTTTTCGCAAGTTTTGTATTAAAATCCTGACCCTGGTAGGAATATTATCAATAAATCCATCCGTCTGTCAGTCTATACAAGATCGTGTCACGGAGGGTAACATTTCCAGGAGGGAAACCTAGACAACCCTGACCACCGCGACACCCTCCAGTTCATTCTGGGGGATCCCAAGGCTATCATACAAGACACGTTATATAATCCTTTCAGCGAGTTCTGGGTTTTCCCCAGGGTCTCCTCCCATTGAGATGTTGCTAGAAAACCTCCAAAGGGCGACATCCTTATCAGATCCCTGAACCACCCAGATTGACGATGCAGATAAGCATTGGCTCTACTTCGAGTTCCCTCCGGACAATGAATTCATCGTGGGAATTTTATTTATGAACTCAAAATTGGTAAAATGGACAGGAAATTCTGTAAAATTCTGGGATATGGTCTGTATGAATCCAGACTCAGTTTCTTGCTCAGCAGCATGGGAGGTTGATAAGATTTGAGTGCAGATGCATGCTGTGGCTCTACCTACATGTTTAGCATATTTTAATCATTATTTTTTGCAGGTTTAATGTCAGCTCCATCCTTGGCACATTTGGTCTTTTGTGCCCAATGTTTTCAACACATAAACCTTCCTTTTTTTAAGTCCTACAGAGAAACATGAAACTAAAACATGTTGATTACTAGTGAAAAACAGATTTGAGTACTTTGACTTCAGGTTTATCATTGGTGTGAGTAAAGCCTTCAGCAATCCTGCACACAGGTATCAATTGTACCAGCCAATTCGAGGTGCCTAAACAGCATTCATATTTCTGATTCAGTCATACAGGACGCATTCTCAAACACTCACTTTCGCTAATCAAAGAACAGAAGATTCAAGTTGAGTATATCTGGTATGTTGTTACCCATCAGATTGGGACCTGCTGCATCATAGCACAGCCTTTTTGAGCTCCATACCACCATATTTGTACAAAAATGTTGAGTTGGAATATTATTGAAATGTATTTTGCAAAGTTACTGGGAAAATTGGTTAACAGTATAATAAAAATATCCACTGTTAATTTGAGAAGGATAAATTAATTATTAAATTATGAAGTACATAATGCTCTAATAGTCTTATAAAACCTCTTGCTCACCATAGGAAGGGGAAAGGCCTCCAAACCCTATACAGTGTACTGAAAAAAGCAAAACAATTACTACATTTTCAGCAGTTATATTTTGGCCTGGGCCAAGCTTATAAATAGTTATGGTTTCCAAATCTCACCATTCCTGTGGTTCCTGGTATCTGAGATACCAGAGAAAGTGTTGTCGTGGCCAGAGGTGTTGCCCCTCTGCCTGGTGTAGCTGCTCATTGCCAGTCAGCTGGCTGAAATATTGCTACTACACTTTCTTTTGCTTTTTTTATTCTTCCAATGAGCAAGTTTTAACATATTTCTATTTTTCCTATATAGTTATATTTAAAGAGGTGAATATTTCAGCTGATTATTTTTCAAACATATAGTGATGAATCCCATCAGCTGCTCCCTTATGTAGGGAGCAACTCATTACAACTTGCACAGAGACTTGTCAAGGTTTTATGCCCGATGACCTTTCTGAAGCAACCGGGATTCAAACCCAGGTCCCCCGCATCAAAGATGCGACCTTACTATGCTACACCACCAAGAGACTTAAGTATTGTTCAAACATAATTTACAGCAATTCAGTGGTGGATAAAAACAAATAGTCTCTGGTTGTTCGAAGAGATATTCAGAAAAGAAAGAAAAGATTAATTAGGTAAAAAACACCACTTGATTTGAATTCATAACCTGGAGCAGCATGATGTTAGGGAAACAAGATGGCATACATCTGATGACAGATCATCAATTTTAGTCATTAGGGAGTTTAGACCTGAATGGGAAAAACAATCTGCAAACATACATGTGTCTGTGTGTTTAAACAGGAATGGTCCCCATCCCACAATCTGAAGAGTCTGAAGAAAAAGCAGATAGCAGCGAGGGAGGCCATGGCCCGACAGACCGTGTCAGATGCAGAACAGAGTAGTGTTGAGTCCTCAGTCATCAGGTACATGTTAGAAGTTCATCAGTTTGTTCCTGAAGCATTTTAATTGGTTAGAACACACCACAGATTAAATAGTTTCAGATTTCTCTAATATTTCATATTTTATCGTTGTCTTTATGTTTTAATCTATCAGTGAAATAAACTTAAAACCACAGCCAGCCTGCTTGTGTGATAACAAATGCTAAATGATTATGTTCATGCATTTGGGAGACGCCTACATATGGGGATATAACGGCTAACAATAAGTTACTTAGAAGAAAGACCATTAGTAAGGTTCTGTCGGAGGTGACATGGGTGACGTTTTAGATATAGAGTGCAGAAAGCTTCATGTCACCACTCAGTCAATTATGTATAATGTTATCATGCTTATATTTAATAAATATAATGATTAATTATTACTCCTGGTTACTCGACCATGCAGTACCTAAAAGCTTTACCACTAAATCTGTGTCCTTACCCCCCGCAGCCTTCTGCAAGATGCTGAGAGCAAATCAGAAACCAGCCAGGCCATCTCAGCCAGGGAGCACTTTGTGTTCACAGACACTGATGGGCAGGTCTATCACATCACTGTGGAGGGCAACACGGTGAAAGACGGAGCACGAATCCCCCCTGATGTGAGTCCTGACCTTTGTTCTTTATCTTTACAGGTAAAGATAACCAAGGGTTTTTCCATCTGCTCTTGAATAATCTGAGGATTTGCTGCTATCAATAAGTCCTCTGCCTTTGTCACTGTTTGTGTTGTGTACTCTCTTGTGAAATCGTTTAATAGTTGCTTTGTCTGTCTGGTGAAACTCACATTGCACTGTTTGCTGGAGATTTTACTGTCAGTGATAGTTTTACTTATATCTTTGTGTCTGTAAAAAGTAAAAATGAATCCTGAAAATAGAACAGATTTGCTTCTATAACTAAGCCCTGGTCTAAAATGTTCACATTTTTTGTTAGGTTTGCTTTATAAAGTTTATGTGGGTGCTTCTTGAAGCTCTGTATAAACTTTTGTGCAGGGTAGCATGGGCAGTATCGCCTGCATTGCCTGGAAAGGCGACACTCTGGTGCTTGGAGATGTGGATGGCAATCTCAATTTCTGGGACCTTAAAGCTCGTTTGTCAAGGTAAAAGAAGTCCAGGATCAAACTTTAATCAGAAACTATTTGGTTACCCTTGAAATATTTAAAACTTCTAGGGTTGAAATGATCTGTTTGGCTATACTCTGCTTTTTTGTTCTGAGGAATGAATCGCTTCTAGCAACTTAGCTCTCTGGGAGGGTTACCTGTGCAAATAACACTGCCTCCAAATTCTGTACGTTCTCTATTAAATGAAACGCTTTTAGGAATTTTTCTTTTATAGGAAACACCTTGTATAAAAAAAAAGGTTTACCTGTCACTGTAGCGCACAACCTTTTTATCTTCACCTATCTTTAAAGGGGACACATCATGCTTTTAAATCCGTCCTTTTCCCACTTCAATCATTCAGTTGTGCTCCATATAAAGTGGAACTGCAATGCTTTGGTCAGAATTCCTTGTTATTGTAGCTCCATATTTACTTGAGCTTGGACTACAAAATTGCAGCGAGAAATAAAAATGGCTACATGAAATTGGTAGCTGGAAGTCCATGACCTTATTAAGCTGTTCTGCAGCAAATACTGTAATGTAATCGTACTCGTACTCGTCGTCTTCCGCTTATCCGGGACCGGGTCGCGGGGGCAGCAGACTCATTACAGACCCCCAGACGTCCCTCTCTCCAGACACCTCCTCCAGTTCCTCCAGGGGGAGCCCAAGGCGTTCCCAGGCCAGCCGAGAGACAAAGTCCCTCCAGCGTGTCCTGGGCCGTCCCCTGGGCCTCCTCCCGGTGGGACGTGCCTGGAACACCTCCCGAGGAAGGCGTCCAGGAGGCATCCGGTATAGATGCCCGAGCCACCTCAACTGGCTCCTCTCGATGTGGAGGAGCAGCGGCTCTACTCCGAGCCCCTCCTGGATGGCCGAGCTCCTCACCCTATGTCTAAGGGAGTGCCCGGCCACCCTACGGAGGAAGCTCATTTCAGCCGCTTGTATCCGTGATCTCGTTCTGTCGGTCATGACCCAAAGTTCATGGCCATAGGTGAGGGTAGGAACGTAGACCGACCAGTAAATTGAGAGCTTTGCTTTTCGGCTCAGCTCTCTCTTCACCACAACGGACCGGCACAGTGCCCCCATTACTGTGGCAACCGCACCGATCCGTCTGTCGATCTCCCGCTCCATTCTTTCCTTCACTCGTGAACAAGACCCCGAGATACTTGAACTCCTCCACTTGAGGCAGGAACTCCCCTCCAACCTGAAGAGGACAAGAACTATGGCCTCGGACTTGGAGGAGCTGATCCTCATCCCAGCCGCTTCACACTTGGCTGCGAACAAAAAACATAACAGAGAAAACTGAAGTTATTGTGAAAATATGACAATATATAAAGATATCTACGCAGCACCTAAAGACACTAAATTCAACTTTTCTGCACTCCTAAAGACTCCAAATATACAACAAAAATGTATTTAGAGGCTAAAAAAGTGGATTTTCTCATCATGTGTCCCCTTTTAAAAGCGGGCCCCCTTTAAATTCCCCTTTTGTTAGTTATGTATGTGCAACAAAACAGTACGTGTTATTGTGCATTCAGGACCATAAATGATGACCATAAATTTAAACAGTATGGAAACAGAGATGGAACCAATTCAATATGGGAAACTGATGTTCTCAGGGGGATTCCGACACATCGGGGCTGGGTGAAGAAGATCCGCTTCGCTCCTGGTAAGGGCAACCAAAAGCTGCTGGTTATGTACGCAGATGGAGCAGAAGTCTGGGACACCAAGGAGGTAAGGCTCTTTAAAAAGCCACCCAACGCAGTACCACTGAAACAACAGTAGAGTTTACTCCACGATTAGTACTTTTGGAGCACATAAAGCTCTAGGAACCATCACATAGCTGCCCCTACTCAGTAGAAAGAAGAAGAAAGTTGCTTCAGTGGTCTGCAAGTTTCTCTCGGTTGGGAGACATTTTCCATGGTGCTGAACTGAACAAATGATGTGCAAAAGTATTCAGCCCTTACTGGTTTCTTCTGTTTTTGCCTTTTTTCACTCTTAATGATAACCTGAGTAAAAACATAAAGAAATTTTCAAATGATAATTTCATTTATTAACGGAGAAAAGCTACAGTATGAGAGCAGTTAAATGAATGCTGAAATAATAAATATATTCTGCAGTAATAAACAAATATATAATTGATGTAACAGATTATTATTTTTTCAGGTCCAAATGGTCAGCAGTATGCGATTTGGACGCAATGTGAACTACCGCATCCTAGACATCGACTGGTGCACATCAGACAAAGTTGTGTTGGCTTCAGACGACGGCTGCATCCGAGTGTTGGAGATGGCCATGAAGTCCGCCAGTTACCGGATGGACGAACAGGACCTGACTGGTGAGCAAGGAAATGATTGTCAGGGATGAACAGGGTAAAATAATAAAATCTATGTGTGTTAAAGAGTAATGTGGTCTTTTAAGACCCAGCTACACTTCACTGGTATGTTAATGTCATTAAAGCCATGGCCTAACCTGTTTATCCCTGGGGAATATACACAGACCCAGTGTGGTGTCCTTACCTGCTGCTACCACGGGCTGCCCTCACTCTTAAGGCTTTCCTTCTCCTGCAGCCCTGGTCCGGGACCTTCACTATGGACATCACTCAGGTGTAAGTCTCTGTGGCTGAAAACAGTATCATCATCATAAAAAACTCAAAGAGGAAAATGTCTTCTGGTTGGTATTGAGGGGTTTGGGTAGCTAAGTTCAGATTAAACTGTGTTTTAGCTTTAGTTCAGTGCACAACCTGGTGATAAAGACAGATTTATCTGATTTATCATAAAGATTATCCACCTTTATTAACCTGTTTTCTGGCTGAGTCTCAATCAGCAGAAATATGAATCAGCAAAGTTAAATTCATTTCAAATCTTCATATTTCCATCCATTTTAATGCTCCACACTTGAAACTGCCTTTAGTTTGTTGGACTTATTTTGAAGCTGTAAAAGTAACATTTTTATAAAGATCTAAAAATAAAACAGGTATAAATAGGAAAATGTAAATGAGATAAAAAGTATATTTTTCTCAGTATTTAATCTGACTGAGTAGGATTAAAGAAACTGTTCAGCTTGCATGCAGCATAAGGCATGTATAAAAGAGTTTTTTTATTCCCTCTCTGTGCATCAGTGCTTCTATAAACTTATTCACAGATAAATCAGGAAGCTACTTTACCTACATTACATCTTGACCTCAGTAAGTCTTTTGGAATGAGATTTTAAATTGCTCTACTGTCAGGTTTTAATTTGATATTATACAAAATTTAATCTCAGGAAAATACAAACTAGCCATTTTACTGTCTGTGATCTCCCCATTTTAGAGATTACAGTGAAAAAGTCGAGATAAAAGGGCTGATCCAGGAGCAGCTCAACTCACTGTCAAAGTAAGTTTTACATGTCCTTTTAGAATGGCGAACATACTAGAGTATTTCAGTTTTGGCTCGACATGACATACACTCAGTGTCAGTAATTTAGGGCTTTTATTGGTTTGTTTAAGCAGGTTTTTCTGAGTAGAATGATCATACAACCTAAATGATTTTTGAAAACAACTGGGTGCAGACGTTGGCCTTAATAAATACATACAACCCCCTAACATTTGGATAGATGTGCCTTATCCAATTAAATAACCTTTTCGACCAATTCTGACTGGGCTCTGCTTTAGAGCCAGGTCTATTCTTTAATGGACAGTCCTGCTAAGAAGAGTGTTTTGTTATGCAGACGGAATCCGGCCAGAAACATGTTTCATTGAGATTCAAGATCTCATTTACAAGACAGACCCATAGAAAAGCCAACAATAAACTCAAGCTCATGCACCCAATTCTTGTTTTTCAAAAACATTACAGCTGTGTCGTTAGTTCACCCTGGAACAGAGAAGTTCAAATTCATCTTTAACAGCCAAAAAACGTATATGAAAATCATTCTGATGATGAGCATTTGTACACTATCAACTGTACCTGAAAGCTGTAATGCAAACACTTAGACTCACATGTGTTCTGGGGTCTGGTGGATAAGAACCGCCACACTTGTTCTGTTGTTCTGAAGAACTGTCTGTCTCTGATTGGTTCCTCAGTGATATGAAGAGCGTGCTTCAGGACCCAGAGCTCAGTCTTCTGCAGCGATGCCTGTTGATCTCGCGGTGGGTTATAGCTCTTATACCTCTGCAGATTGTACTAATATATGAGACTACAGTTATGGCTGCACAACACGACAGTTTGTAGTATGTTTAACTGATAACTGATGAGTTAATATTTAGAAGAAAGGCTAAAGCTGCTTTGGAGATATTGCTTTAAAACAAAACATCTTGGAAAAATAAATGATAGTCTTTCATTTATTTTGTCCCTTTTTAGTACGAGCACTAATCCCAGCAGCTCAGATCTTGTTTCTGCTCCAGTTCTCTTTTCTCGGAGCGACTCACACACCTGGAGTATCCAGTCTGAGCAGAAGTATAAAAGCTTCACCAGTTTCCAGACTTTTTTTACAACCTTGATTTATCAGGGAACTACAAAGCAACGCTTTCTTTCTTTGAATACTTTAACATCGTCACAATGGAAATCTCATAATCATAGTCTCTCCATTGGGCCATCCCAAGTTTTTATTTTATTGTTATTGTTGCAAGGTAACCTAGCAACAGCTGTGTCGCTGTGTTAAATTATGCTGAGAGATCTAAATTGATGGAAGAAAAAGCCAGAGTGATGCATCAGCTCGGAAATATAGGAGCTAGGATCATTAGTGAGAATTCTACTAAGGAAAATAATGAGTTTTAAATCTCCCCATTGTGTCTGACTCCAGGCTGTTTGGGGATGAGTCCGACCTTAACTTCTGGACAGTGGCGTCCCACTACCTGCAGCTGTTTGCACAGGCTCATCAGCTAAGCGTGATCACTGAAGGAGGGAGTGAAGAAACCCAGCCGTCATCTCAAAACCATCTGGACATTTGCCACGACATCTTGTGCGAAAGTTCTTACTTCCAGGTCAGTAAAAGGAGAGGCAGGGGAGATGGTTTTGCTTGTTCCTACATTTTCTACTGAGAAAACATGCTGAAGTTAAAGGGGTCAAATATCCCAGCAGGAAAATCCTCTTGGATGTGAGCTAAAGTCACGCACACAATCTAATAATGACGCTGTACAGTGCCTTACAAAGGTTTTCATAGTTCTTGAATTTTCTCACAGTCTCTTATGTGACAATCAAATACTTCAACGTATATTTTTTGGGGTTTTCCATGGGATTTTCTGTGATAACAATCCTTCTACATCTCAGTTTTGTACTGTTATGCGTGTTGATCCAAATCAAAGAAATTGAAGTTTCTGGTTGTAAAGTGACAATGTAAAAAAATTAAAGAAGTTTAAGGTACAAAATGCTGTAGATTCCTCTGTTGTCTCACTGAGGTCACATTTAGGAAGATAATTCATATTTTAAAGACTGGGATTACAATTCATTACTCTTTAGTTTATTCCCTCTGTATTTGTGTCTGATTATAGCCTCAATTTGGAGGCCTTGGCAGCAGGGCCCATGATCTGTTTTTGTAAAAAGATTTCATTTTCTTTCCCTTTTTTCCTCCCTAATCAGTTAAAGTCTGCTGTGCTTTATTACTATGTGTGTACCTGCCTCTTTTCTTCTGTGTTTTTCCAACACGTAAACATTTGAACATTAATCTTTAGAGGTCTTCTTCTCCACCTGTTTCCCTCAACAGAAGTCCCAGCTGGACCGAGTTCACTTGCAGGAGGTGAAGCGGTCCAGTTATGAACACACCAAGAAATGTGCTGATCAGCTCCTCCTGCTGGGTCAGGTAGGTACAACACCATCCTGGCACCGAAACCAGGGCTCCTTAGACTTCATGGTTACAAGTCCAAGTCTGAATCTGAACCTGGAGCAACTAGTGAAGAGTGAAACCCTTTTACTGAATTTGCTGACAGGCCTGCAGTTTGTTTATGACGCTAAGCTCCTCTGAGTGAAATGGGCACTTTAATAAGTAATTTAAACTCAAACTTGAGAAGATCAATTATGGTATATTTAATGGCTCAACAAATAATATGCCCTTTGCCTTCTGTAAGTTGTTTTTTACTTGATGTTTTACAAAGTAAACAGTCTTTAACCTTGAAAAGCATCTAATCAAATCACTAATGTTTACAACAGTCAGGTGGAAAAGTAAACCAATTTTATTAGGATTAATTAAATATTTCTGTAAAGTAAAAAAAAAAAAAACAGCTAAGTGTTTTGTTATAAAAAAAAGTATCACACATGATTCATACGGAAGTAAAGAAATTAAAAACTTGCTCCCCAGTTTCTGGACAGCTCTCCCTGCGCCAGCACAGAGTTCTCTGAGTTTTGCAAAGCTGCTGTAATGTTCTGACACTTCACCCTACTACATATGTAACTTTGTCATACATTTCTAAATGACTTTCTGACTCTGCACATTAAGCTACAAAAGGTCTTCAGTAAACAGCCGTCTTACTTAAGGATCTTTGCAGAGAAGGACGTTTGCTGAGGTGCTAGGATAACGTTAGCCCCTCGTTCTCTCTGCTCTGATATGACTCGATAGTTCGGAACGTATCAAGTCTTTTTTGTGGTTCCAGCTAATCATGCTGGGAAATAATGTAAGGAAAAAGTTCAGAAACTAAACTCTTTGCTTTGCTTTTGCTCAATAAATGATGTGATTTTCACATTGATTTAGATTTAACATGTATGATTTAAAAATCTTACCCACTAATTTGATTTCTTAGTGCAGATTCATTCAAAAATATAACATTTGCCATTTTACTAACTGTTTTTCAACTTTATATTCAGATTAAGTTGGAGTTGTTGATTTTTAAACAATGTCAAATTTAGCATTATGTTGTTTAAGTATTTATGGATTCTACAGAAAAGATCCAGCTACCATTTAAGCAAGTTCTATGTTATTTTTGTTTATTCGAATGCCTAGAATTTAATAAAAAACTTTGAAAGGTTAGAAATTTTAGTCTGGATAGGTATCAAAGTAAGTAATAAAAACCATGTAGAAACCTTGTATTGATGACAACTATCACAGCTGCATTTTGCACAGGCCTGGCCCACAGGAGAGCTGAATCTCAGCTCATCAGGTCACATCAGACAAACGGACAGTAATCAGTTGGAGCAAATACAGCTTCTCTTTTGCTGCTTTATCGCTGTAAACATCGGTGTAAAGGGTACACCCACAGATGGCAACATGATGGTCCCATAACACTTATTAATGAATGAGGCCTGATCCATTTAGTTGTAGTCCAGCTTTAAAGAACACTGTTCCACTTCTCAGCCATGCATACACACGTGAGTTGTAGATAGATCATAACCATTATAAGGACCATCAGTGCTGCTTCCATCCCCTCTCAGCTCTCTGATTGCAGGCTGCAATAAGACCCATTTGGCTTCCATGTACACCAGATTAAAATCATGATAATAAACATAATTACCCCTCACAGTCTCCTATGCTTACCTGCCTTGTTTGTCTGCACTACCGTAATACTCTCCTCATTTTGTTGTGGCTCTCAGACTGACCGGGCAGTGCAATTACTGCTGGAGACAAGTGCAGATAACCCCAGCTACTACTGTGACTCACTCAAAGCCTGCCTAGTGACCACCATCACCTCCTCAGGTCCCTCACAGTCTACAATCAAACTAGTGGCCACTAATATGATCGCTAATGGCAAACTTGCAGGTAACTGATTTCCTGTTACAACCTCTTGTCTGTTTCGTCAATTAAAATGATGCAAAATGTAAGAGTGTCAGTAGTTTTTTTTTCTCCTTCACACATGTCTGTGGATCATTTTGGCTTTCAGAGGGAGTCCAGTTGTTGTGTTTGATCGACAAGGCAGCGGATGCCTGCCGCTACCTGCAGACCTACGGGGAGTGGAACCGAGCTGCGTGGCTTGCTAAGGTAACTCAGCAATTTCCTTATAGTTTTAAAGGTGGGAATCGGGGATCCTTTGCCGTCTGGCAAATTATGAATTTTGATTTTAATATTTTCCATGTCTGCAAAAGTTTGAAAAAAGAAAGCATTTGTATTTTCAGACTATTTCTAAAATGTTTAAAAAATGCTTACATCCATCCATTTTGCAGAACTATTATTGTTCATTTTGTCTTTACTTAAAAATTTGGAAATGTGTAGAGAAGCATGTAGAGTTTTAGATGAGCACGATTCCTGACAGTTCTGTGTTCTTTCTCCCACTCCCCTACCCTCCAGTCTAAGTTATGTTTGTGCATTGTATGTACAACCTTTCCTGTTTGAAAGTTTCCGTCTCTTGTGTGTTGTGCGTATGTTTCCAGGTTCGCTTGAATTCAGCAGAAAGCTCCGACGTGCTGAAGCGCTGGGCAGAACACCTGTGCTCCCCTCAGGTCAACCAGAAATCCAAAGCCATCATGGTGCTACTGTCCCTGGGCTGCTTTTACAAAGTGGGAGAGATGCTGCACAAGTAAGAGATTCAGTGCTCATCAAGATTTTTATTCAGTATTTGAAAATGTTTACAATATCTCTAAAATGTCCTTTTCTTGATTATTTGCATATAAATTAAACTTTTATTACACTAAATAATACATTAGATATAATTTCACATAACTATTTATTGTTTATTTTAATAACATATTTAATAAAAAAACATTTTAAATATTTTTATAATATATTTAATAAAAAAACATTTATCCTGAAACTTTAACATTGGACTCTCTAAATTTGAGTATTGAGGGTCACTCCATAGTGTGTAGTATGAACCCTTTGTACCAGTATTTTCTTCTTCTCAGGGATGCTCCTGGCAGCAGGAAGATCTCAGTGAATTACAGCCATCAGGGCAACTGGGTTGATGAGTGCTTCATGATCTCACATGAAGACTGGGATGATACTGTTCTTTGGCAATAGTTCTAACCTCCTCTTGTGGGTTTCTTTTCTTCTGTTCTCTCCACCTGCTGGGGCAGTATGAGGTACTTTGATCGTGCTGCCCTCTTCATTGAGGCTTGTCTGAAATACGGTGTAATGGAGGCCAACGACTCTTCCAATATCCTTTTTTGTGGTCCCGTTATAACACTTAATGTGTCTTATGTAACCAAAGACAGCGTTGGTTGCTTGATCTGTTTCTTTCTCTTTGCCACAGGCATCTTGCAGTCCATGAAAGTCCCTTTATATTGTTAAAATCTTTTAAGGTAGATAAATATATAAAACAGAAAATAAATATATTTTGTCACATGCAGTGCCTTGTAAAAGTATTCATACTCAAACTTTTTTTACTTTTTGTCACATTACAAAAATGAACCTCGGTGTATTTTATTAGAATTTAATGTGGTAAGATGTAAATGGCGCAAAATTGTGAAGTGAAAGGAAAATGATAGATGGTTTTTCTGAAAAGTGTGGCCTGTGTTTTCATTCAGACCCTTAAACATAATCCAGTGCAACCAGTTGATTCAGATGTGTGGTGGACTGCTAACACTTCACATTCTAATGAACACACTGTCCCCACAAAGAAACATGGTGCTGGCAACATCATGCTGTGGCGATGGTTTTCTCTGGCAGTCTAAGGGAAGCTGGTCAGAGGTGATTTTATTTATTTATTTTTTACCTTGTTACAATTTAGCCTCATTAAGGTCCACAATTTCATTTTTAAGAGGGAAGATTGATGGATCTAAACACAAAGCATCCCTGGAAGAAAACCTATTAGAGGCTGCAAAGCACCTGAGAATGGGTTGGAGGTTCACCTTCCAGCAGGACAATGACTCCGAACAGACAGCCAGTGCTACAATTTAATGTTTAGATGAGGGGTGCCCAAGTCCAGTCCTCCAGAGCTACTTACTATCGCGCAACATTTAGATACATCCCTTCTCCATTACACCGGGATCAAAGGAATGGCTCATTACCAGGGCTATGCAGAGATGAATGGCCTGCTAATGAGGCAATTCAGTCATTAGATTAAGTGTGTTGGAGAAGGGATCCATCTAAAAGTTGCAGTATAGTAGCTCTCGAGGTCTTCATTTGGGTTCATTTGGCCCAGTCAAAGTCCAGACCTAAATCCAACTAAGAATTTGTAGCAAGGCTTCACAGATGTGGTCTATCCTGACTGAGCTTGAGCTATTTTCTAAAGAACAATGGGCAAAAAGTTGGATCTGAAAAAACTGGTAGAAACATTTTAGCCACACTTTTTAGGTTTTTATTAGTAATAAATGTTGAATACAGTGTATTATTTTCTTCTCAGTAATACTCAGTATTTAGCTCCATCCATCTTCACAGCACCTCTGACTAGCTTCCCTGTCCCTGCTAGGGGACAAAAATCCCATCAGCATGATACTGCCCACAGCTTGTTTCATAGTGTGTCCAATGTGTTGCTCAACCCCACAGGTCACTTATGAAGGCAAGTCATTGCATTGGATTTCATTTAGGGGTTTCAGAGTAAAAGGGGGACAAATACATGTGAACGCTGCACTTTTCAGATTTTTAGTTGCTGAAAAGGTTAAAAACCATGTGTCCTTTTCCTTCTGCTTCATAAATATGCACTACTTGGTACTGGTCGCATAGAATCCCAGTAAAACACATTGAGATGTGGCCAAAAGTGTTCACGGAATGTGAATACTTTTAGAAGACACTTTACACAAAAATATGAAGAAATGACAAGTCCTTGTTTTCAAAATTTAATCCAAATCTTTTTCAGAAAAGAATGTATCGTCTTATTCAAAATGTAACAATGAACAAGAGAAGTGAAAGAATATTAGAAAAATAAAACATTATTCAGTCTGTAAATGTTAAGGGAGACCAGGCCATGCTCTGTTGTTGGAGGACTTACAGTAACATTGTCATTAAAGAAAAACCTGATAAACCCCTAATGGAGCTGTTTGTTAAACTTTACTGGGTAATTGTCTGGTTACAGGCGCTCCACAAAATATTCAGAAAAGCAATTAAGGGCCAGCTCGAACAGAGAAATAAGTGTGTACTTATTTTCAGTTTGACTGAAACAACCAGTCTCAGATTGGAGGAGGCCAAAGTCGGCGCAGTCAGGTGTGCAGCTTTGCAGCAAAAACTCGCGTCTGGAAGACCATTAATACAAAAGATGCCATTCAGGTGTAATGCTGTGGTTTGTGGAAGATTGGATAATAAACAGGTTCTGTTTTTTAGCAGGTTGTGACCATTTCTTCAAATACTCGAAAAACAAAAATATCCTCTTGTAAATGAGAAAGTGCTAATCGTGTAGAAGCAACGAACACGAAATAGAAGCACTGAAGCTTGTATTTGATGGTGTTCGGTGTGTGCAAACTCCGGTTTCTAATTCTGAAACTAGACGTAAGTTAGATCTGCACCAAGGTAATGGTGTAATGAAGTCCACCTTTATGTATGCAAAAGACAGAGCAAATATAAATGTATTCTCAAAGACCAGTGCTGCTTGTGTCCTTCAGATTGCTGGAAAAAATACTGCAGAAAGCTGATTGTAATTTTGAATCCAGAGATGAAAATGGGGAATTGATCATCTCTTTCAGTGGGGTGTGCATGCCATTTTTGCAAATAATAACTTATACGGTGAACAAGCATTCTGAATTTGATTCGTCCCTGGTGCTGCCTAATGTTTTCAAAGTTTTAAAGAGTGCCTTGTCAGATCAGCGTCTATAACTGCTCTGTGAATTCTATTTTAAGTGTTTACATGTTGCACTGAGGTGTTGTCCTCCTTGACTCATATCTGCACATAAACTCATTGAGGCTGCATTTTTGGACTATGCACGGCTGTTGCGTTCGCTGGGCCTGCGGGAGGGTGCCGCTTTGTGGGCGTCACGAGCCGGCAGCGCCGGAGAGCAGCTGATGGAGGAGCTCTTCCAAGGAGAAGGAGGCGTTCCCGAAGCTGTCCTTGATGAAGACAAAGTGGAAGTGGGACTGGAGAGCACAGAGTAAATGGATGAGAGGCTCCTCTGATTCTTTCATAAATTCATCGGGAACGAACTCTAGATCAGCATCCAGGAAACTCATGGTGATCATCTCTGCATCATTGAAGAGAAAATATATGTGAGGTGTTTATTCTTTGTAAGGTTTTTACTGGAGACTATCTGTGGCTGTTATGAGGTTGAGTTTTCTTAACACTTGATGTAAACAGTGTGTGTTTGTGTTCATCTATAAATGCATGTAACAGCCCAAGAAGAAACACACTTACTGTCCCCATCACCTGACTGTCACTCCATGTTGCTTAGCACATTTAAAGCCCTGAATGCTTCTTTTCTGGATGGTTACTTTCTTTGCTAGTATTGGTGAGTACTGCTGCAGCTCCTTGGGAGTCACTGAAAAAAAGGATCTCTGTCCTTTTGAAAATGTTGTGTAACTGTGCCCCATGGGGGACCTTCTTGATTTAATAATTGCACTTTTAATTTTTCACCTAAGATTTTATCATTTGAATGGAGAACTTGTTTTAACTGTCCATGTAATCATGCACAGATACACAAACACAAATCAATTTGTTCTCGACTCATTCACTAGAACCTTTTGCTACACAGGCATCTCTACTTGTTCCAGTCTAATGGTGATTAAGTTATACACCTAGGCCACCCTGTTCTGGTTAGACACTTATCAGGTTGATATCTGAGGACTGGTACCAGAGTGATGCAGGTAATCAGATATACACCATTCCAATTAACTTCAGGGAATGCTTTGGCTGTTTTTATGGAGACCTGCAAAAATAGTTTGCTGTCTGTGTATTTCTGATGTTTCTGTAATGAAGTTCTTCTGTGCTGTTGACTACAAACAGAGCTGTCAAACTGTGTTCACCAGACCTCTGAAACATACAGTATAACCAGTCTGTGCTGCTCCCGTCGCTGCTTATCACAATTACAAAACCTGACTTCCTGAAATGATGCCTTGCATTCATGCCCCTTGGACTTCTTTACAACTACAAAATTCTTTGTACTTTATTGGGAATATACATGATGGACCAACACAAAGTAACACATACATAATTGGAAGTACACTCTCAGCAACAAGTCTGTCCCCCAACTTCGCATATCTAGAGACTGAAAAAAAAATTCTGCCCGTTATCAGAATAGCTCAAGCTCAGTCAGATTGGATGGAGAGCTTCTGAACATCTATTTTCAAGTCTTGCCACAGATGTGCAACTACATTTATTTCTGTGCTTTGACTGGGCCATTCTGACGTGAAGATGCTTTGATCTAACTGATTCCATTGTACCTCAGGATGTGTGTTTAGTGATGTTCTACTACTGGAAGGTGAACCTCCAGCCCAGTCTCGAGTCCTCTGCAGCCTCTAACAACCTTTCTTCCAGGATTGTCATGTAATTGTTTCCATTCATCATTTCTGAGCAGCTTCCCTGTCCCTGCTTTAGAAAAGCATCACCACAGCATGATGCTGCCCCTGCCATATTTCACCATGTATATTTTGTGTTCAGGGTTTTGATCGTTTTACGCCTTACAGGTGACTTCTGACACAGGTAGTTGCATTGGATTTTATTTAGGGGTGTCAGAGTAAAGGGAACATGATACAAATGCACACCACACTTTTTAGAATTTTATTTGTGTAAAGGTTTTTTCCTTCCACTTCACAATTATGCACATTTTATGTTGGTCTGTGATATAAAATCCCAGTAGAATACATAAAAATTTGTGGTTGTAATGTGGCAAAAAAAAAGCAAGTTTGAGGGGTGGGAATACTTTTGCAGGGTGCAGTAGTTTCCACCTGATGGCACCTGTCCTCTGCTCTCCTGTCGTTCTGTACATCCTGAACATATCCTGAAGATCAAAACCATCAGCGTGACATGGCAAGGATTTCAGTGTGCGTCGCACCGAAAGACCAAACACTAGCTTTTAGTGTTGATGTTTTTCTTTCATTTTGTACTACTGTAAAAACCTAAAACAGTGTTGCTATGGGAAACCAAGTCCACTGATGGCTCCGCTAACAGACATCGAGGACCCGCGATCCAGTGTACGATTTGCTGTAGTGTATCTTATTCTGTGTATCTACCTGTGTGACAGCATTGTGAAGACATGTACTGGTTTTCTCATTAGACCACATGTTTAATAATAATTGCTGCTTTTCTTTATATGTACAATGCAGTTATACTGTTGAAAATCCTGGCATGTAGACAGGTCTTTAACTGTATATTTTCTAAGAAGAGAAATCGTTATAGGTAATTTTTTCCTCTGTCTGTTCAAACCGGATTCTGAAGCTTTTCGGCAAGATAAAGAATATATGTGCATCTGAATGACAATACAAAATGTGTTGAGTTTTTTTCCACCCACCTATATGAATATGTTAACACAAGAGGGCGCTCTTCTCTTAGAACGTGTTGAACATCTCCAGCACTTTGTTGTGTAAAAGCTGAAAGGTCTTTTTAATATTATTCCTGATCCTCTGTGAATTCCAACCCAGGTAGGCTGAATTTTAATGTTTGCTCATTTATCAAACTGTCCTTTAAGTGAATTAGACACTGCATGAGCCACTTCCGCAGTTAATTAACTTCTTTTCTGCTCAGGAGGAGGGCCAACAGCTGGCCCCTGCTCGCTGCCCAGGTCTAACCGTTTTCACCCTTTTCATCGCCTCAGATTTATTCTTCCATCTGTATTCTGCTTCTCTTCCTTGTCCCTGCAGAAAAAAACTCAACACAAAAGAGAAGAAAAACTGTCTGGAACACACAGGCTACCAAATGACTTGCTTGTGCTCCTTTTAATGGCTTGATGAATAACTGCCGGAGAGCTGTTACAGCCAGGTCATCAGTATGCATGCAGGGCCTCACCACAGGTTTTCTCCTACTACCACCCAGCTACCTACAACAGCAACTCCAATCCAGCTCTATAGTTCCCTTTTCCGACTTCTGCTTCTTTTCTACTTTTTCTGCATGTGAATACAACCTGGCAGACTTGTGTTTTCACTGCACCACCTCCATTCATTTCCTTGAAGACTTGTTTCCATCTGCTGCTTGGCTTTTACCTCTTAGTGCCTGCCTCCTTCTGAAACTGGATTGAAAGCAGGCAGAAACACAAGGAGACGTATCCTGAGAGCCAAATCTGTGAGAAGCACTTGGAGGCCATTGCTCTGTTTCAACCACAGACACCAGTATATTTTCGAGGGGTTTTATGTGATAGTCCAGTGGTTCTCAAACTTTTTACAACAGTTGCCACGACAACAAATATGTTTTTGAAGCACTACCATTAATTTGAAACGATACTACTACAGATCTTGAATGTTTTCAGTTTCTGTCCCACAAAAAGGAAGAAGATTGGTCACTGGATTAATTGATGGATAGTATGATGTGGGAATGTTTGTCTTCAGCTGAGATTCAAGAGATTGACTAAATTACCCGTTAATTTAGTCAATCTCTTGAAGACTGTTTACAAAAGAGCTGACTTCTGCAGGTACTTTTTTAGATTGGATTTTATTTAGAAATATCAGAGTGAATGGGGCCTTAATACAAATGCAATGTCTTTTATTTGTATTTATGTATAAAAAGTGTATATATCCTTTTCCTTCCACAGTTACGAGCTGCTTTGTGTTTGTCCGTCATGTTGAGGTTTGTGGTTGTAATGCGATGAAATGTAAAAAGTTAGGATGTGTGAATACTTTTGAAATGTACTGTATAGGATAATCTTCATAATGAACCACTGAATGCTCCAAGCAAAGGCAATGCAAACGCTTCACAATCTTATGGTGGTGAGGTACAGCAGGTCGTCATGTTCCCATGAGCGTCTTCCTCCTGCTGCTGACAGATAGCTGAGTCCAGGCCGGGCAGGTCCAAACCCGCTCGGGGTTACTGAACTTACTGAAAACCCTGCTGTTTTTCTTAATTTTGTGGGTTGTTCAGGAGTTTGTTTCCCAATGCTCATTCAGGGTTTCCACTGAGATCATTGCTTTGTCTTTATGCCGTCATTTTGTTCCCCTAACACCTTCCCCAGAGGGGTTTTGAACGCTACCAAGTAGTGGCTTGGTTCTACCCATATCTCTTTAACCTGTGTTAAAAACAGGAGGAATTAAATTGTTTTGCTTCCCTGGTCTGATGCTCAAAATATCAATATTTGTTCCCCATTTTATCCACAGTACCTAAATCCCAGTCTGCCAAACAGAAAGCTGAGCTGGTGAGGGTCACATGAGTTCCTTACCCTTATAAAACGTCTCCTCACCCACATCACTTTGCCTTAGAGGGGCCCAGAGATCCTGTTTCATCTGAAATTCACAGTCAGCCACTCCTTCCATTGGCAAGATGTAGTTTCCCTTTCTGCTATTGGTTCAAGCTTCCTGTTTACCCAAACGTCTTCAGGCTCCAGTTGGCTGTTGAACGGGTGCTGGGGCCCACGCTGGGATCTTCAGGTACTGTTTATGTTGGAAGCATTTAGGCCCCCAGCTTTATGAGAACTCATCTAGATGAATGTCAGTGTTCAACAGACCATGCTCTTACTTAACCACAACAACACAATGCTCCCATTTAAGAACAGCATTAAGTGTGGATACGGGCCTTGATGTGAGCTGCTGAACAACAGGATCTATGGTCCATTAACAAATGAGAAACTCTTACAGAAGACTGAGAATGGCTGCCAGATAGGATCATTATTTTTAGAAACTCCTATCTTTTTGTGTCTTGACCGTGTGTGTGTTGAGATTATCTATTATCTGCTGTACAAGAAGAAAAGGGTGCATTGTGTCAGGAGCATAGCGGCGGGTCTGCCAATTAATGGCTCCACTCGCCAAAAACATCACTTTTCAGGAAATAATCACTTGACTCAGCAAGTTGAATAATATGCCAGTGCGGTATGATAACATTTGCTAAGATAAGAAAAAATACAACTACAGGTCCTTCTCAAAATATTAGCATATTGTGATAAAGTTAATTATTTTCCATAATGTAATGATGAAAATTTAACATTCATATATTTTAGATTCATTGCACACTAACTTAAATATTTCAGGTCTTTTATTGTCTTAATACGGATGATTTTGGCATACAGCTCATGAAAACCCAAAATTCCTATCTCACAAAATTAGCATATCATTAAAAGGGTCTCTAAACGAGCTATGAACCTAATCATCTGAATCAACGAGTTAACTCTAAACACCTGCAAAAGATTCCTGAGGCCTTTAAAACTCCCATCCTGGTTCATCACTCAAAACCCCAATCATGGGTAAGACTGCCGACCTGACTGCTGTCCAGAAGGCCACTATTGACACCCTCAAGCAAGAGGGTAAGACACAGAAAGAAATTTCTGAACGAATAGGCTGTTCCCAGAGTGCTGTATCAAGGCACCTCAGTGGGAAGTCTGTAGGAAGGAAAAAGTGTGGCAGAAAACGCTGCACAACGAGAAGAGGTGACCGGACCCTGAGGAAGATTGTGGAGAAGGGCCGATTCCAGACCTTGGGGGACCTGCGGAAGCAGTGGACTGAGTCTGGAGTAGAAACATCCAGAGCCACCGTGCACAGGCGTGTGCAGGAAATGGGCTACAGGTGCCGCATTCCCCAGACCTGGGCTACAGAGAAGCAGCACTGGACTGTTGCTCAGTGGTCCAAAGTACTTTTTTTGGATGAAAGCAAATTCTGCATGTCATTCGGAAATCAAGGTGCCAGAGTCTGGAGGAAGACCTGGGAGAAGGAAATGCCAAAATGCCAGAAGTCCAGTGTCAAGTACCCACAGTCAGTGATGGTCTGGGGTGCCGTGTCAGCTGCTGTTGTTGGTCCACTGTGTTTTATCAAGGGCAGGGTCAATGCAGCTAGCTATCAGGAGATTTTGGAGCACTTCATGCTTCCATCTGCTGAAAAGCTTTATGGAGATGAAGATTTCATTTTTCAGCACGACCTGGCACCTGCTCACAGTGCCAAAACCACTGGTAAATGGTTTACTGACCATGGTATCACTGTGCTCAATTGGCCTGCCAACTCTCCTGACCTGAACCCCATAGAGAATCTGTGGGATATTGTGAAGAGAACGTTGAGAGACTCAAGACCCAACACTCTGGATGAGCTAAAGGCCGCTATCGAAGCATCCTGGGCCTCCATAAGACCTCAGCAGTGCCACAGGACTGATTGCCTCCATGCCACGCCGCATTGAAGCAGTCATTTCTGCAAAAGGATTCCCAACCAAGTATTGAGTGCATAACTGTACATGATTATTTGAAGGTTGATGTTTTTTGTATTAAAAACACTTTTCTTTTATTGGTTGGATGAAATATGCTAATTTTGTGAGATAGGAATTTTGGGTTTTCATGAGCTGTATGCCAAAATCCTCCGTATTAAGACAATAAAAGTCCTGAAATATTTCAGTTAGTGTGCAATGAATCTAAAATATATGAATGTTAAATTTTCATCATGACATTATGGAAAATAATGAACTTTATCACAATATGCTAATATTTTGAGAAGGACCTGTATGAATAGTGGCAATTCAATTATTCCAAGGCTATCGAGATGAAAATAAGCTAAATTATTCTTATTCTTCTTTTTAAAAAATCGAGTATTTTTCTTGCTCTAATGCTTTTCAAATGTCTATTTTTATTCTTTTAAAGACAAAAAGCAATGAAATGAAATAAACCAAACTAAATTAATACAATAAACAGATATATATTGAACTAAACTCCCTCAAAGAGCCACAAGATTTGATTCTTAAACAAAATCATTTCTTGATGCTTCTCAAAATAGTTTACTTTTCCATCGGGATTACATCAGTTTAACAGCATTTTGTTTTACATGAGATCAGATGATGATGTGATGACAAAAGAAAAAAGAAAATGGTGGTATGGTGGTGGCAGCATCATGCAGTGGGGTCACTGACACTAATTCAGCTTGAGTTGCTTGTAAATAAAACTAGATCAATCATCACAATCAGGAAACTCGGAACCAATCAAAACAAGATCAACAATGATTTATGAATGCTTATAAGACATCATGTCTTGGCTTGAACAGTAGTTTTTATGCAGTGCAGTGGTTTTGCAACAAATTATCCTCAGAGAACAATTAGGTGTGTGCATCAAAGTCATTCACGTTTCTTTAGACTGACATGTCACATCAGTTGAAATCTCCAAACTAAGTGGAAACAGGAGGCTTACCTGACACAGTGAACGCCTCATATAGCAGGAAATCCACACCGCTGTGTCAACAAGCCAAAACGAAAAGAGCTAATAGATTAGATGTTGACAAAGCTTAAACTACATACAGTCTCACTATAGATGTATATGTTCTAATGTTTAATGACAAATGGGCTCTATGTAAAGATTCTCTTAAGGTTTCTACAACTCAACAGTGAGGCGATGAGAGATGGGGCTCAGAGATCCGTAGAAGCTGGAAACTTAACAGTCACAGGGGATGCAAAAAATCCAAAATTTGGTCTTTTTGGCTCCAAATAATTTTTGTGTTTTTAGTGTATTTTAATAGCCACCAATCAGGTAATAGAGATGCCATAGATGCCCCTTGTAACAATGAGGCCCTCTGCAGGCTAATGGCCACCATCCTTTGAGAGATTAGAGAGAGGAAAGGCTGCAGTGATTATGAAGGAAATGGCCTTTTATGAGCTGGTGCCCACAAGCCCAGCTGGGCTCAGGTCTGCAGATATCAGGGTATTCCCTTTCATCAGCAGACAGTGGGAGCCAGGAGAGGAAGTAAAGGATACCTGCACTGTAGCTGACCTATTTCCTGTATTGCTGTGCATTCATGTGTGTTTGTGTGAACTAGCATTATGCGTCTTCAGTGCATGAATGTACAGAATGATCCCAGTTTAACTGCTCTGGCCTCTTTCCTGTGAGCGCAGAGGGACCAAGCTGCTGTGTGTGGCTCTGGCTCTCTCTTACCGAGATGCCTGTTTTGGTTTCAGGTCAAGCAGAGAATCTGTTTCCTCCTCCTTGCAGTCTGAGCAGACGTGGGAGGACGCTGGAGCAGTGGGCTGTTTTGCTGTGGCCCGTGCAGGCCTTCTCTCCTGGGGATAAGCACGTGCTATGCTGCTATAGGAAAACCAGGTTCAGGCTCAGGCCTGCTCCAGTGGATTCAAGGGGGAAAACATCCACAGTGCTGTTCAGTTCAGAACGTAATCCGTAACCGAGTTGTTAGATTTACAGAATGCAGAAGCCCCAGAAACTATTAGCTTTGATTTATTACTGTAACTTCTGTCTGTATTCACTTGAGACAAGCACTGCTTCCTTGTACAGGGGTTGGACAATGAAACTGAAACACCTGGTTTTAGACCACAATAATTTATTAGTCTGGTGTAGGGCCTCCTTTTGCGGCCAATACAGCGTCAATTTGTCTTGGGAATGACATATACAAGTCCTGCACAGTGGTCATAGGGATTGTAAGCCATTCTTCTTGCTGGATAGTGGCCCGGTCACTACGTGATACTGGTGGAGGAAAACGTTTCCTGACTCGCTCCTCCAAAACACCCCAAAGTGGCTCAATAACATTTAGATCTGGTGACTGTGCAGGCCATGGGAGATGTTCAACTTCACTTTCATGTTCATCAAACCAATCTTTCACCAGTCTTGCTGTGTGTATTGGTGCATTGTCATCCTGATACACGGCACCGCCTTCAGGATACAATGTTTGAACCATTGGATGCACATGGTCCTCAAGAATGGTTCGGTAGTCCTTGGCAGTGATGCACCCATCTAGCACAAGTATTGGGTCAAGGGAATGCCATGATATGGCAGCCCAAACCATCACTGATCCACCCCCATGCTTCACACTGGGCATGCAACAGTTTGGGTGGTACGCTTCTTTGGGGCTTCTCCACACCGTAACTCTCCCGGATTTGGGGAAAACAGTAAAGGTGGACTCATCAGAGAACAATACATGCATACATACATATGTTGTGTGCATTTCAATAGTTTGAGCAAAACTGTGCTCTTACCCTGCTAATTGAACCTTCACACTCTGCTCTTACTGGTGCAATGTGCAATCAATGAAGACTGGTTACCAGGCTGGTCCAATTTAGCCATGAAACCTCCCACACTAAAATGACAGGTGTCTCAGTTTCATTGTCCAACCCCTGTATTTCACAAAGCATACTTTATCTTGGCCTGTATTTGAAATGTTACGTTCTGTAGCAGGCAAAAATATTCATTTAACGTTTTTACGTTTTGCCGCATCACATCCACAAACTTCAATATATTTTTTGGGGATTTCGGGGAAAAATGTTTATAGCTGCAAAGTTGTTGTTTTTTTCTTTAAAATGTGGCTTGCATTTTTATTCAGGCCACTGACTGAATACTTTGAAGAAACCACCTTTTACCTGCAGGTCTTTTGGGGTGCATTTCTCATTTTCTTTACAAAATGACTCAACCTCAGCCAGATTGGATGGAGAGTGTCTGCAAAGAATATTTCTCAACTCTTGCCACAGGTTCTTTCATGGATTTAAGTCTGGACTTTGACTGGGCCATTCTTACACATGGTTATGGTTTGATCTAAACCATTCCACTGTAGCTCTTGCTGTATGTTTAGGGCCTCTAACAGGTTTTCTTTCAACTATGATTATCTTCCCTGTTCCTGCAAAAAACATATTTCCACAGCATGATGCTACCATCATCAGTGACAAAAAGGATCTCCTCTGGGTTTTTCTTTCAACAATGCTTTCTTTTTCCCACTCTTCCATACAGGCCAGATTTGTGGAGTGCACAACTAATGTCCTGTTAACAGATTCGTCCATCTGAGCTGTAAATCTCTGCTGCTCCTTCTGAGTCACAAAAGACCTCTTGCCTGCTTCTCTGAATAATAATCTCCACCTGTTACTTTAGGCGGATGGCCATGTTCAAGTTTGTTTTCAGTCATGCTATACTCTTTTATTTCTGCGTAATGAATTGGAAATTCAGGATATTGAAAACTTGGGATATTGTCTTACAACCTGTCTGATGTGTTCCTTGGTCCTTTTTTTGCTAATGTTCTCTAACAAACCTCTGAGGCCTTCACTGTTTTTGTTCTTTAATTCAATTGCACACCGTTGGGCTGGATTCTATATAGGGGTATCTTTGTAACAAAGGCCTGAATACAAAACCCACCCAAAATTGACATTTTTATCAGTAAAAACATTATAAAAACTATGCATCATTTTCTTTCCACATCCCAATTTTGTAGTACTTTGTGTTGGTATTTCACATAAAATCATAATCATAATAAAATATATTGAAGGTTGTGGATAAAGGTGTAGGAATCCTCTACTTCAGTTTACGGACATATTTGTTGTTATTCCACTAGGGGGCAGCAGAACCATTTGAAAATGTTCTGGACGGTACCGTCTCCACACCAGTTACCAGATCCACCTTTTAGATTTGATATTGTATACAGTCTATATTTATCTTTCATTTTGTAGATTAATATTTGTATACATCATGGTGAAATTTGTGTCTGCCACATCTTTATTAATGCTTCATTCAGTCAGTTGAGTCATTTTCACTCGTCTGTTGGGTACTTTTTTTTTCTTTTTTCCGCACTTCATTGTATCTGCAGCTTGCCTGCATGTGCTTTAACACGCCTTACTTTCACAGAAAATCAACCAAAAGCTGCGGGGCCATTTTAGTTTGTGCGTAACGGCGCCAAGGCCCCCATCCTATCGCAGGGACAATCTTACCCTGCCACTGCAGCATGTTTTCTAATCTGGAAATCAGTGTGTTTGGTGATTCCATAAAGTACACAAAACTCCATGTGAAAGGAAAACTCTTGTCAGGCGTCCCCATAAAGGCCACCATCCACTGAAGCTCCAGCTTGATTTGTTTGAGTAAACTTCATGTGATATTTGATGCAGCGCAGCTGGAAGAAATGTTGGCACTCTGGAAATGTATGACATCAGACGAGGCCAAAGTCTGACAGGGAGAAGAAAGAGAGGGGTGAGGAGGACTGAAAGGTTAAAGAAGAGAGAGTGGGGTTGCAGGATGACAGAAAGAGTAAAAGGAAGGCTGAATTCAGGAGGGACAAGGTGCTGACTGTGTTTTGGGGAGTTATATGATATGCAGGTAAAGCTGCCTTCAGCATGCTGCTGCGCCAGTCAGTCATCGGTATTCACATGCAGGCTCAAATATGTGCAACTGTCGTTGTGTAAACCTTTTGCTGGTCTGTGTGCATGTGTGTGCGCTCTTAAAAGACGGAAACTAAGCATATTTCTTTTATTTAAGCAGCAAGGGCTGGCCTGCTTTGCAAGAGGTTGATGCATCTTCTCCAAATGACACCATGAGGGCACTAATATCAACTTTGTTCAGCAAGATAATTCTATGATGGTAATGGAGGTTAAAGAGAGGGCTGGGCACATATGTACACCACAATATTAATATTTTCTTTGTAAAAATCATGGGAAACAAATCTATTTTCTTTACACTTCACAATGTTGTTAATGTTCTGTTGGTTTTTAAGGGATTTAAGGGAAACTTTTATTTTGAGAAGCATTGTGAGGCAACAGGCATTTTTCTGTTCTGTAAAGGAGCTTATTGGGTTCCCTGGAAAGCAACTTCCATGCTTTTATCCCCGACCTGTTTGTTGTGTTCTTTGGTCTTCGTGATGCTGTTTTTTCTCTAAGGTTCTCTAAAAGGCCTTCACAGAAGAGCTGCATTTATACAGAGATTAAATCACACACCGGGAGACGCTATTTACTAATTAGAGGATTTCTCCAAGCACTTGGTTGCACTGAGTTTTCTTTAAGAGCTGAACAAGTGTGCAAAACACGCTTTTCGATTGCAAGGCAGTGTATCTGACCGAGGTCATAACATGTTAAAAACCTAAAGCCTAAAGTCTGTTGATTAAATGGGATAAGTTTACAGCAACCAGTCCATCAGTTTTTGTGCAGATACCAAAAATAACATTCTGAGAGAAATGATGAAGAAGCAAAAAATATATACAGTATATCACTGTTTTCAAGTCTGTGAAGCAACTATACAGATTAATTCAGGGGAAAGCATTTCCTGCCCTTTGCAATGCTGTTTTTAAAGATATTTGCAAAACCATAAATTGGATTGATTCAGCTCCATCCATAGATGCAGTACCTAATGTTCGTGTGTAATTACTTTTCATGATTCCTGCAATTTAGGTGAGCAGGAAGAGGCAGGCCAAGAGGCTGTGCAAGATTAGATAAAGATGCCACGGTGTTCTGCCTGAGTAGGATAAATTTCAGTGGGGAAAATAGCATCGGAGATTTGGAAAGATTTGGAAATCATCCATGGCACTTTTCTATTCCCTCTGGGAAAAAGTTTACTGTGCAGTCCCATGCTGAGAAGAGGGATTTGATGGCTGCCAGAGTAGGCCTTTGGGCCATGCAATGATTTGGTGCATACCCAGTAATGTTCACTCCAATGAGATTGTTCTGTCTCCCCTTTGGGCACCACATCAGTTTCACCCAGCGGCCCCATCAGAGCCCCTAATCCCTGTAGCCTGGGAACAGCTCCAACCTGCAGTTTCTAAAAATGCCTTAGTTTGTTCATGATCAGATGCTATGAAATACACTTAGGAACATATGGTTGGGGGACTGAATGGCAACTGGCAAACAGGGCAGTGATAAATCTGAAATAATGAAACAGGGCTCTAAGTGGAACCAGGAGGGCTCTGCTGACCCATAATAAAGGAAACCTGATAGGCTGGGGTGTACCAGTAAAACTCAGTTCAGCACAATGTGGAGCTCCCTGGTGCTCTAGCACCAGCCAGACTTTCAGAGGTTTATGGTGGGGCAATAAGCTGGTTCAACAGAGAATGAAAGTGAAATTTATTATGTAGTTTCTTCTTTATTTTTATTATTTTATTATTCATAAAGAGCTGTAATGAAGATCTACAGTCCCAACCACATTTACTGGGACCCCTAGTAAAGATGTGTGAATAAATTCATAGTTTTTGGTAGTAGCATAAAATCACACTGAAATATTTGTGAAACCTTCCAACTTTAATTTGAAGATTCAGTTGGGAAACAAATCCCATAATAAGAAACAATTGCTTTTAACAAAATCATTGGTGACGCAGTTGTTGGTAAAGCAACTTTGTTTGTTTAGCACCATTTATTCATTCATGAAAGGGATTTACAGTAAGAAAAGTAACAGATAAATGAAATATAACTAAAGAAATTAAGTACAATTAAAAAGATAATATTAATTTGAGGTATTACACAAAAAGACAGAAATTATAAAATATATATGCAACGTAAGTAATGATAAAAATAAGCTGCAGTAAACAGCAATTTCTTCCAGAGTCGGTTCCAGAGCTGTGGAGCACAGGAGCTAAATTTTGCCTTCCTTTGTTTCATTCTGGTCCTGGGAACATTGAGTGAGCAAAATGATTCAGTGCCTTATAGACCAATAACAACATTTCTAATTCTGTCCTCTTACAAGCAGGGAGTCATTAGAGTCATTGAAGGACTGGTGGAAAATGAATAATTCTCCTGGTTTTGGTCAGGACTCAGGTAGCAGCATTTTGGATGAGCTGCATAGGCCAATAAAGATACCATTACAATAACCTAACCTACAAAAGTAAAAGTGTGCCCCAATGTTTCTGTGTATAAATTGCCAGGAACAACTATTTGATTTCTCATAAACCTTTAAATCTAAGTCCATAGTGATATCTAGGTTTCTTGCATGGTTGATCATGTTTAGCCTCATTGAATCTACTTAGGTGCTGTTTTCTATCTTTGCATTAATAGAACCAGAAACATCAACGGCTACCATTTCTGGGTTTGGAGTAAAACCTGACCAATCCACTCATTTTTATTATAGTCATACCGTATAGTTTGGTGTCATAAATGTGGCCTGAGAATGAAGCCTTAAGAAACCCCACATTGGATCTTTGTTCGCTCAGATTTATAATTGTGTAACAATACAGAACCAATTTAGCACAGTACCAGACAACCCTTTTCAAATCTTTCAATCAGGATTTTAAGATCAGCTACATCGAATGCAACACTGATGTCAAGTAATCACAGCACATAACCTTTAGATATATCGCTGTTAGTATGTATGCAATTTAAAATTTTTCCACTGAAGTCCCTGTGCTGTATTGTGGTCAACAACTTGACTAGAAAGCACCAAAGAAATCTGTTTTATTATAAAGGAATACATTTGTTGGTAAACTGCCTTTTTAATAATATCTGTTAAGAAATCATGGGTTAAATTATTAATACTTAAAATTTTCAAGGTCATAGGCCACTGGCCACTAGGCCTTGCCCATCCTTAACAGAGGGACCAATGCATGTGGCCAGCACTGAACACTGAGTGAATGTTACAGTAAGTAGAGGTAGAGCAAACAAAATAACTCATTAAACGGTATTACTCTGGGCAGGATGGCAAATATTGTTAACAAAGACAGAATCCCTGCTGTCATCATGCTAAGAATCCTTATTCTTCTGCCTGTTCATGCATTAAATACAGACAGGATAATAAGGATTTATATACCTATAAAAGGAGCTTTGTGTTTAATATCCTGCATGTGTCACAGCTTTGAGTGCATTTTTTGTATGAGGGGCCTCACCGCTCTGCAGCCACAAGAGGGATGGATCTCTGTGCCCAGAATACGGCACAATATAAATTACAAAGAGTAAGCATAAAATATTTGGTTTGATTGGTGTTTTTTTGCATATGTGCATGTGAATGGATTTTTAAAGGAAACGGGGTATATCAGTGCTATGTGTTGGAAAGAAGGGGGTAAAGTAGAGAATGAATAGCCCTGTCACAGAGAGGCCACCTAATAAAGTGGAATGGGGGTAAAAAGAATGTGCCTCGTCTTTCGCCCCCGTTGTCATGGGTTGTCATCGAGGGTGAATTAGTTCTATGCCAAAGCGGCTATAGCCAATAAAAGTCCATGCAGTGGTCAGGCCCTTCCCATATCAACACCCCCGCCTTACGGTGGAAATTGCATTGGCCATGGTTTAGCAGATGCATGCGGCTTGAGTTTCGGCTCTTTTGAACTTTTCATCGTCAATAAATTGCTAGATCAAGCAGATTAGCTAAGTGTGTTTTTGGTTCTTTTCAGAGCTTTAGGGACCCTTACAGGAGTGTGTACAGTGTCAGTTATAAGTTTACAAACACTCATCATTGGCATGGATGTCATAGTAAGTTTGGGTTTTTGACGTATTTGAACTGTTAATTTTTGGGGTGTATTGACTGTGCAACGAACAACTTCAATAATTGCAAACAAAAATTTGGTGCATACATTTTAATTTTTTTAATTTTCCTTTGATCTAAACCTTGTCAAAATTATACAAACATGGTCAAATATATAGATACTCCCCCAATGATATTTGGTTAGATGTCACTCAGAAAGTTGATGAGAAATAATTTTAGCCTGTCTTATCCTTTCCAAAACTAGTTTTGATCTGGATTTAGGATCACTGTCCTGTTGGAACAACTAGTTGTTGATTTGCACTAAAGTTGAAGAATTTGGGGGTAGTCCTCTTTTTTTAATTCGACTGCTTTCAATATATAGTACTCACAGTGAAACAGTCCCACAGCATGACGCTATCACCACTGTGTTCAACTGTTACAGTGGTACAGTGTTCTTAGATTAAATACCCTCACTCTTCTCCAGAAATACTTAAGGTATAGGTATTTATCAAACTTGAAAGTGCTGATTTTGCTTTAGGGCCTTAATTCTTGGTTCACCCTTCTGAGTCCACTTGATATTAAACTTGTTTCACTGTGGACAATGACACTGGTGTTCCAGCATCTTCTAGTTTAGAATAGGCTTGAGTTTTGGTGGTTGCTGGTTTCTTTCTGAGGATCCTAATCAATTTCCTTTAATCCCCGGGTGACAGTTTGATGAGATGAGTGAAACTTTTACATAGTTGGGTTTTCCAACTGGACAATGAGACCAAACACAATTCAACAGTAAGCTTAAAAGTTGGGTCTATGTCGGGAAACCAACCAAATTCAAAGGAACGCTATAAATTCTACTAAGAAGAGTGATCAAATTTCCATCCAGATGACCATCAAATGACTATATCTGATTGCTACAAAAACAGTGTGGTTTCCCTGTGACTTTCAGTGGGGGTGTATGCACATATTTGAGCCTGTATGTATCATTTTGACTTTCCGTACATTAGAGAAAATATATACATTGCTTACAAGTTTGTGCATCCAATTCCTTGTTTGGAAAAACTAATTAAAGCTGTATAATCTTTTAACCCTGGAAGAAGAACGGTTAAAATACATCATTAAAAGCACAGAATTAATATGACATTCATGCTCATGATGAAGGTTTGTAAATTTCAGAGGTGAAAACCGTCCTGTTGAGCAATCCCATAACCAGCAATCTAAAAGGCTGAACTGTTTTCCTTGTAAACTGCTTCTAAAACTCCAGGGAGGAGTTTTACCTGAATTTGCCTGAAATGCAATCGTTCAAACATTTGTCCCAGCCAGCCCAAGACATGGTACTGTCATTAGTTGTATGAGAGTATTTTAAATCTCCTGTTAGAGTCTACTAATGCCACACTGGACAAGAACAATTCGTAATTATAAAGCAGCCTTTCCTGCTCTCTGCATTTGACTTATAGCTGTGTTGGACCCTGTCTCAATCAAACACTTTGACAGACACCCTCGCAGAGAAAATTCCCTTTCTCCATCAAACTAACAGCTTCACTTAATTCCAACCAGAATAACAGATGAATCTGTCCGGCTTGCCTCTTTTTCCCAGGCTTCATCCCTGGAGGAGTGGAAGGAGAGGATGGTGTTTAAGCGGATAACCACTCTCCATCACCCTGACATTGGGGGAGCGGAGGTGCAGCCCTGTGGAGTGGGTAACCCCCCAGCTAGAAATTGGAGGAGGGGAGAGATGAAGAGCAGGTCCTGTAATAGAAGAGGGGGCCACAGGGTAGATAAAAAGTCAGAGTGAATGATGGAGCTGCAGCTTGGTTATCTGTTAAAACAGATGTTTGAAAGTCTTCCTTTCTCTCTAATAATCATTTACTCTGCCTCATGATACCACTTTTACTGTGGCTGCAACTTATCAAGATATCCAGGAATTTACAGATTTGTGTACATTTGGGTCATTAAGGTGCATTACCACATTCCGACTCCATGACTCAGCTGAGCTGGACAGAGAAGCTTTGGGTATAGCTTGACATAATTTGAATTTATTAGATCAGCTTGTCTCTCACAGGTATTGTCAGACACAAACACATACTGCAGATACAAGTAAGGGAGTCTGCATGCATGAAGGAATTAGTCACCTAAATATAGATACTGACAGAAACATATAGTGGATTAAATACAGGGACACACACACACACACACACACACACACACACTATGTAAATACAGTACTCTGAAAAAGACCAAAGCCCCATCCATTAACTGATGAAAATTAGCTGCTTGCCAACTTCAGCATATTTACAACCATACCTGTAACTGATGTTTATTATTGTGGGCGTCTTCCCATCTTTGATCAGCATCCCCACAGCATAATGCTGCCACCACCATGTTCCACTGTGGGCATTGTGTGTTTAAGATGACTAATATTTGTTCTCTACGAGTTGTCCTGTTGACAGATTCTTCCGCCTAATCCGTAGATCACTGCAGCTCCTCCAGAGTCACCATGTCTTGGTAGGTTTGGAGTTGTACCACACTCTTTAGTTTCATATTATTGATTGAACATTGCACTGTCAGATATTTAGTCTTGATATGTTGTTTTATAATCTAGCCCTGCCTTAAATGTTGTCTTAAACTTTGTCTGATATGTCCTTGGTCTTCATGATGCTGTTTGTTCTCTGATGTTCTCTAACAAACTTAAGGGCAATCAGTTGCACTGGATTTTACTGAGGGGTATCAATCTAAATGAGGCATAGTACAAATGTACACCACACTTTTCAGGGTTTTATTTGTGAAAAAGGTTGAAAATCTTGCATCCACTCTCTTTAACTTTACAGCTGTGGGCTACTTTAAGTTGGCCTATCTTACGTAACCTAAATGCATTGAAGGATGTGGTTGTAATGTGGCCAAATGCAGAAAAGCTCAAGCATTATGGAAACATTTTTAAGGCACTTTAGTTAAATTCCATTTATTTAAACAAATGTTGCAATCCTATGTTATAACAAATTAGGAAAAAGTGTATTTTTAGATAATACAGCATGCTCAGCTGCTGCAGCAAAAACAACTGAATGCATGCAACAATCTGTAGTGGCTTTTACTCTCTTTACTTAAACCCTGGAGCACTCTGCCATGCCTTGCTGCGCCTGCTTAAACTAGTAATTAATTTAACGCTTCAGGTAGGACTTGTTAAAAGTTATGGAAACGTATTGTGTTCCCAAAGTTTTCATAGCGATGTTTGAGTTGGAAGATGTGTCATGTGTGTTCATAGCATATTTTATGTTGGGACAGGTGAGCTGATCCATCATTGACTTTAGGAAGAATAAGTTTACAGAAATGGTGCAACACAATATTGAAGTTGTTGAAATGGACTGTTTGGATTCCAAGCTTCGGTATAGTCAATCAAATAAAATTTGACTGTTTTCGTTTTCTATTCATTTAGGCTTTAAAAGATAACTCTTACAGTTTCGTCAGTACCAAGGCTTTCCCACATATACTAATATTAGCCTGGCAATACATTTTTCTTCCTAAAATAATTGAAGTTAAGATTTATACTGATTAGTTAAAATAAGGTTCTGGAAAGGAAAAAAAAAATGCTTTCCATCTTGAAAATCAGCTCTCCCCATGAAATGCATGGCTAATCTGTTTCCATGTAGATTTTGATGAACTGACAGAGACATGGGGATTTGGGACCTATGGACTGTGCAGCTGTTGAGGCTTGTTTGCAGATGTAGCTCGCAGGCTGCACTCCTCTGCTTCCTGTTCTGTAACACATGGAGCACGGCTAATATATCACAACACAACAGGGAACTGGTAAAGCTCCTTTCTGTCATTCTTTTTTTATTCCTTATTCTCATTATTAACAATGTACAGGCTATTAATCAAAGTTAACAGGAGAGCTGCTCTGGTCCTTGTTGCCTCAAATCAGATAAATGCCAGATAAACTAAAAGCTGCAACCAGTCCATTCCAGAAGTAATAATATGGATTTCACTTTTTCAAGTACAGGCACAAATTACACTAAATTTAATATTTGCTCCACATGGTAATGATGCTCCTTTTTTCCCCAGAATCATGTTGGAGTAATCAATTGCATTCCCATCTTGTTAAAAGAATAAAAAATTAAACCTGCGTCTTCTGCATCTTGGAGTCTGTTTTCAGCATTTATTATGACATCACCCTGCTGGAAGGTAAAGCAGGTAAAGCAGTCTAGTCTAAAGTGTTTTGCAGCCTCTCATCTTTCTTCCTCCAGTGTTGCCTTGTATATAGCTCCGTTCATCAGTGCCAACTAACTCCCCTGTCTCTGTTGAAGAAAAGCATCACAACAGCATGATGCTGCCACCATCAGGTTGGTCTTCCACCACACATAGCTTCTTGTATGTAGGCCAGAAAATTTAATTAGGGTTACATCTGACCAGAGCAGATTCTTCCACGTTTGCTGGGCCTCATGCGTGACTTTTGCCGAACTGCAAACCGCATTTCTTATGGCTTTCCTCTTGTCACTCTTCCACTTTTCTTGCCAGATTTGTGGAATGCATGACTAAAATTAGATTATCCTACCTGAACTATAACTCTAGAGTTACCATGGGTCTTCTGGCTGCTTCCCTTACTAATGCTCTCCCAGCCCCGTGTGTCAGTTTAGGTGGACGTCTTTGTCTTGGTAGGTCTGCCGTAGTACCACACTCTTTCCATTTTCAGTTGATGGAGTGAACAGAGTTCAGTGAGATGTTTAAAGTTTAGATATTGTTTTATAACCCTAACCCTGCATTTAACTTCTGGAAAGCATTGGTCTTTATAATGCTGTTTGTTCACTATTGTTCACAACAGACCTTTGAGGCCTTCACAGAACAGCTGATTTCCAAAAACAATTGGTTGCAATGAGTTTAATTGCGGGGTACCATAGTAAAGGGTGCTGAAAACAAATGTAGGTCACCGTTTCCAGATTTTCTATTTGTAACATATGTATCCTTTTCACTTCTGCTTCACAATTTTTTATTACATAAAATCCCACTAAAATAAATGTAGGTTTGTGGTTGTAATGTGATAAAATTGCATGATAATACAAGAGGTATGAATACTTTTGCAAAGCACTGTATGTTCACTTTTTTTGGGTAAACTGCAACCAAGTCGTCCTCGCTGGACCACGTGCTGCATTTGCCAGCTTTCATTTGATTTAAACTCCCCCAAATGTCAACCTAACACTGACATACACAGACTAATGTTTTTTTACACCCATATGTACCCTCCCCCAGCTTCACTTAAGAAATGTTTTGCTAGAGGTAAACTTGTCAGCAGGAGTGTTTTTGAAACCCACACCAGCGAGAAAAGACTGACGGATGTGTTCCAAGGATCGGATAAATATTTAATATACCAAAGCCGGGCCACACCAAAAGAGTGGTGGCGAAAGATCAGAATTAAACGGAAAACATGTGTAAAGCTTGAATGGAGGGAAAATATATCCCAAAAATATTTCATTAACCTCATGAGGTTTTTTTTCCCTCCTTAATTTGTTTCTTTTGTGTAGATTCATCAGTTGTCAGCTTCAAAGCCTTGGCATCCAACACTTGGAGAACAAAAGACTCTTTGCATGTTGTTTTGGAGCTGAGTTTGCTGCCCAGCTTTTGTGCTTCCATGTAGTCGGTTGCTTCATTTATAAAGTTGGCTTGTATACTTTCTTCCTTAGTTTCAACCTCATTGTTCAGATTTGAGCCCTTGTTCTGGCTTGCGTTTTATTTTTCATATTTTAAATGATTGCTGACTGGATTTGATATGGGATAGAGATGCTCTTACATATAGAACACACATGCACACACACACACAATCTCTCTCTTATTCTTACACTCCTCTCTTCATTAAAAAACAGGTGATCCACCTTTGTAAACCCAAATTGTATCTCTGTACTTCCTTACTGTTGTAAGATTTCCAAATGTGTTTCAACAAGGGTTTGCTGCACATGTGCCCATATATACATATATGTATATGATCGCATGTAGGAGTCTTAATGTGTCTGTTATGCTTGGTTTGGTGTAGGTTGGGAACTGGGGGTGAACACATGCTTCTAATCAGGCGATCTCTGCCTACCAGACAGCCTTACACTGTTGCCCTCTTTCTGCTTCAGACTTTCCCAGCCCCTCTCCGGATTAGAAACATTTTGACTAACTCAAGCGTCTGCAATCTGTGGCTCTGGAGCTGCAAGTGGCTTTTTGGACTTTCCACAATGTCTCTTAATAAATTTGGCTAAAAATGGTTGAAAAACAACGAATGTTTTTAAATATATATTTAAAAACAAATGTAGGTTTTAGCAGTTTTTCAGTTTTTTCATTAGATAATGGCTTTCAAAACAGAATGATCCTAAAAGTGGCAGTAATTATAATTTTTTTGATCTATTTGAGCTTTTTTAGATTTGAAACCATGTCTTTTTTAATATGTTTCACAAATGTCAACATCCCGTAGAAGAAAATGCCTCCATCTTCTTCTTTGTCTTTTTTTGAAACCTAAAAGTAGAAATAAAGCGGTGGTACATAAAAAAAGACAACCAATTTCTTATGACAGACATTTATTAAAAATTACAAGTTTTCTCTTTTCAAAAGGTCATGCAACATTTTGGTTGCCTGTGGGCAAAAATAGCTCTTTTGATTGCAAAGGTTGCAGAACCTTTGGACTAACTGCTAGGACATGGCTCACTAGTTCAACAATGGTAGATCGGAGGTGAACATACAGAACTCTGCTTATTTTCTTATAAAAAAAAACCACAGTAGAGTTATTGATTGGTGAAGATTTCTTTCAAATAATAGTAGCAACAATTCTGTTGCAGAGATGTATACAAAATAGATAGATGGAATGAAAATTTAAAGATTGTGATTTTAATTATTATCTTAGTTGACTTATGTAAAACGTGACGTAAAGTCTAATTCAAGATATAAAAAACATCAGTTGCACAACTGAATATCACACTGGATTATAAACACAGCACTATGAGAGATTATTAGGAATCATATGATAATACAGGTCCTTCTCAAAATATTAGCATATTGTGATAAAGTTCATTATTTTCCATAATGTAATGATGAAAATTTAACATTCATATATTTTACATTCATTGCACACTAACTGAAATATTTCAGGTCTTTTATTGTCTTAATACAGAGGATTTTGGCATACAGCTCATGAAAACCCAAAATTCCTATCTCACAAAATTAGCATATCATTAAAATGGTCTCTAAACGAGCTATGAACCTAATCATCTGAATCAACGAGTTAACTCTAAACACCTGCAAAAGATTCCTGAGGCCTTTAAAACTCCCAGCCTGGTTCATCACTCAAAACCCCAATCATGGGTAAGACTGCCGACCTGACTGCTGTCCAGAAGGCCACTATTGACACCCTCAAGCAAGAGGGTAAGACACAGAAAGACATTTCTGAACGAATAGGCTGTTCCCAGAGTGCTGTATCAAGGCACCTCAGTGGGAAGTCTGTGGGAAGGAAAAAGTGTGGCAGAAAACGCTGCACAACGAGAAGAGGTGACCGGACCCTGAGGAAGATTGTGGAGAAGGGCCAATTCCAGACCTTGAGGGACCTGCGGAACCAGTGGACTGAGTCTGGAGTAGAAACATCCAGAGCCACCGTGCACAGGCGTGTGCAGGAAATGGGCTACAGGTGCCGCATTCCCCAGGTCAAGCCACTTTTGAACCAGAAACAGCGGCAGAAGCGCCTGACCTGGGCTACAGAGAAGCAGCACTGGACTGTTGCTCAGTGGTCCAAAGTACTTTTTTCGGATGAAAGCAAATTCTGCATGTCATTCGGAAATCAAGGTGCCAGAGTCTGGAGGAAGACTGGGGAGAAGGAAATGCCAAAATGCCAGAGGTCCAGTGTCAAGTACCCACAGTCAGTGATGGTCTGGGGTGCCGTGTCAGCTGCTGGTGTTGGTCCACTGTGTTTTATCAAGGGCAGGGTCAATGCAGCTAGCTATCAGGAGATTTTGGAGCACTTCATGCTTCCATCTGCTGAAAAGCTTTATGGAGATGAAGATTTCATTTTTCAGCACGACCTGGCACCTGCTCACAGTGCCAAAACCACTGGTAAATGGTTTACTGACCATGGTATCACTGTGCTCAATTGGCCTGCCAACTCCCCTGACCTGAACCCCATAGAGAATCTGTGGGATATTGTGAAGAGAACGTTGAGAGACTCAAGACCCAACACTCTGGATGAGCTAAAGGCCGCTATCGAAGCATCCTGGGCCTCCATAAGACCTCAGTGCCACAGGCTGATTGCCTCCATGCCACGCCGCATTGAAGCAGTCATTTCTGCAAAAGGATTCCCGACCAAGTATTGAGTGCATAACTGTACATGATTATTTGAAGGTTGACGTTTTTTGTATTAAAAACACTTTTCTTTTATTGGTCGGATGAAATATGCTAATTTTGTGAGATAGGAATTTTGGGTTTTCATGAGCTGTATGCCAAAATCATCAGTATTAAGACAATAAAAGACCTGAAATATTTCAGTTAGTGTGCAATGAATCTAAAATATATGAATGTTAAATTTTCATCATTACATTATAGAAAATAATGAACTTTATCACAATATGCAAATGTTTTGAGAAGGACCTGTATAGCAATTAAAATAAAATGAAGAGTATTTAGGAGTTAGAATTGCTGACTCTATGCTAATCACACACAATGCCATTACTAAAGTATTTATAGCCCTTGAAGTTTTTCAAAACTTGTCACCCTACAAACACAAACTTCAATGTATTTTATAGGGATTTATGTGATAGACAAGTCTTTGGGGTATGTTTCTACCAGGTAGGCAAAAAATGACATTTTCCCCAATTTTTCTTTGTAAAATACCTCAAACTGAGGCAGATTGGACAAAAGGATCTGTAAACATTCATGTAGGGGTTCCATCACAGATTCTCAGTTTGATTTAGGGCCGGATTTTGACTGGGTCACTCTAGTCTCAAGTCTTTTGGAGCATCTTACGTTTTTTTTTTTCTGTGAAGGTCTTATCTGGCTCCAGCTCAAACCTTCTTCTCATAAACTCTAATCAGCTCCCATGTCCCCTCTAAAGATAATCATCCTCACAGCATGATGGTGCCACTACCAGTGGGAAACTGGAAACATATTAACGCTTTCTTGCAACAAGGCCTTTCTTTTAGCCAATTTTGCATAAAGGCCTGATGCGAGCAAGGTTGGGATTTTATGTGACAGATAGAGACAAAATAGTGCAACTCTGCCCAGCTCCCCTGTCCCTGTTGAAGAAAGCCATTCCCACAGCATGATGCTGCCACCATCATGTTTTATTGTGAAGATGGTGTGTTCAGGGTTCCACCTCAGAGCATTTTGCATTTAGGCCAAAAAGTTTAATTGGTTTCACAAGTCTGGGTTCCTACACAATTTTCAATTAAAATCTACATGTGTGGAAAATTTCAGACTCAAATTTCTAGATTATTTATCCATCAGTTGTTATAGCATTTGGGACACTTATAATAAAACAGTTCACCTTGAACTGTTTTATTAGTAGTCTAAAACTGAAACTGGATTAATTTAGACCAGCTCCATCTCAAAATCTCTAACTCTCAAACTTGCCAAATAAGAAATTTACTATTCAAAGCAATTCAAAAGCAATATCACATTTTCCCCTTAAAAAGTGAAGACTGGAAAAAGTCTGGAAAGTCAAACATATTTTGTACAAACGTTTCTTTTTTTATATTGGTTTCCAAAATGGAAAATGGTCAAATACTAATCCATACATTCCCAGACTTTTCAGGACTGTGTAGGAACCTTGACAGAGTTTTGGTTAGAGGTATTAGAATAAAATTGGCTGCCACACTCTTCAGATTTTTGTTTAAAGAAAATTAAAAATCTGTTTTCCATCTCCTTCCACTTCACTGTTATGGACCAACTATTTTTGGTTTATCACATGAAATTTCAATGAAATACATTGAAATACAAGTTTGTGGTTTTATCTGTCAACATATGGAAAAGCTTGAGTAGTATGAATGCTTTTCCAAGGTACTGTATCTTTTTTTAACCACCCATTTCTGCATCTTCCAAGCGGTAATAAGTGACAGCTGAAGTGACAAGTTCATTAAGGTTTTATTACATGGTTGCATGGACAGTGGGAGGAGGACAGAGGCCCACCAGATGAGTGGGCAGCCTACAGCAGGCCCAGAAGTTTTCCAGGCAGGTTACGGATGGCCCCTGGGAGGGAAAAGACACCTGAACCACATCTGACATTTGCCACAAAGGGGGGCACCAGGTGCACAGTAGTACTAATAGCAGATTATTTCCAAACAATCCGTTACCTTGGAGCAAGCTGTACATACACACAGGCATACAAACAATGAAAAGTACTTTTCCAAGTTTCAATATTGAGAAATAACACAAGAGACAAGTCAAGACAGGAGATGCTGCCTGCTGTGTCAGACTGCTCCTCCTTGAACTGTGCCGCTCCCCTGAACCCTGTCAGTCAGTAAGATATAGAAAATCCTTAGACAATCGTTGTGAAGTTGGATTTGAGTTTAACGCCTGGCAACAAAAGTCAGTCAGAGGTTAGTTTTCTTGGGGAGCAACCCAGAAACTTATCTGGAGCTGCAGCAATTAAGGCATTCAAGATCCATTAAGTAGTTAAAGTAAGTGGTCAAATGGAAACGTTTATGAAAGATTTAAGTTGTGAGCTGGAAAACAACACCAAGTCAAACAAAGACCGTGGTCAGATGAGGTTTGCACAAGATTCACAACGATTGCAAGATTAAGCTTTTTTTGTTTTTAGCATTGTTTTTTTGTTATTATATAATTTGAATGGAGACATGCCAGCTGGTTTATATTACTATTAAAAATGTTCCACTATTGTGGGGTGCAAAGGCAAAAGCTGTAACTGTACAATACTGCTAATTCTTTGCTACTGATTGTAATCATGTTTTGTGTCACAGTAAGGAGAATTTTCTGCAAAGCGTTTTCAGCACCTGTCCTGAGCTCCTAACACTCCCCTAATGGTGATAAATGACCCGGGTCGAGTCTGTTAGGCACTTGTTCAAACAGGCTACACCTATAACTCTCAGGAAGTGAAATATATCTAAATGAAGAAAATGTGGATTTATCAGTTCCACTAGAATGTATGAGTGCTCTGTTAATAGATAGTGTAAGTGAGGGGGAGGTGTGGTGACGTTAAATAAGGACTCTCTTTATGACTCTTTGCAATGAATCAGGCTATATGACCCCATAAAGCTCAGTTGAAATATCACAGGAAAGTCTCACTGCTTGGAATGGAAATATAAAGGAATCAGAACTGAATCAAGAGTTTTATATAGAAATGTACGGCACTTTGCAAAAATATTCACATTCCTTGACCTTTTCTACTCCAACCTCAAACTACAATGAATTTTAATGGGATTTATGTGACTGACCAACACAAACTAATACATATAAATGGTGAAGGGGAAAGAAAATAATTTTTACAGCATAGCCTTTAGTGGTTTGTCTTCTATAAAAGAGGAGCAAGAAGAAATTCAGAAGTCATCCTGTTGTGGAAAATGATACTTTGATCAGACGAGACCAAAACTGAACCTTTTGGGCAATATGAAAAAGTATGTAAGGCAGAAAACTCAATCGGAAAACACCATCCACACTGTTACACACAGTGGTGGCAATATCATGCTGTGGGGTTGATGTAAATTTGTCATAAAAATCAAACTGAATTCAATTCAATTAAAAAAACTTTATTAATCCCAGATGGAAATTAAATGTTGTTGTAGCTCCTATTATGCAGATAAGGACTGTTATAGATGCTGATGGCTGTGGGCAGGAAATATCTCCTGTAGGGGTCTGTCTTACAGCAGATCTGAAGAAGCCTCTGACTGAAGACACTGTAGATGACCGGTGTCCACATAACCATTACTAATGGAAAAGCCTAAAAACCACGTTGACCCGTATCGAAGCGCCTCAAGTAGGGACTAGTAGAAAAGGGGAATTAGAGTATGAAGATGGTTGTGACTCTGAAATATTCAGAAACTGAAATTTGATTTAAATCCCTGTCATGGCCATGGTTTTGTTTACACATGTCCAGTTTCTAAAATGAAACGTAGGTATTTGTATCCTTTCAGCCAGTTTGTCTTCCATTTCCATAGGACGTACAGTTTTCTGGGCTGTTTCTGCTGAAATAAACATCATGAAGATCTGGAACAATCAGAACCATTCTGTTCAGAAAAACTCAGAACAGAACCAGAGACATAGTCTTTAGGACACAGAGAAACACTTAGCAACAGCCTTCATGTTAGATCAGTCATACCTGTGTTGGACCATTTGTTGCTGAATGTTGGACCATATGTGCGCTACTATGCCTTCCAGCGTCAGCTGCAATTATGTACCCCAGGATAGGCTGCTCCCAGCAGGAATTGCAGCTGCTACCACAACTCCCAGAAGGAATTGCGTCGCAGCTCTGACGTCACAGTGGACTATTTAAGGGCACCGGAGACGCCCACCATTGCTTTTCACGCTGGAAACCGGACGGGTATCTGATAACTGAAGTGCGTCACTCCAAAAAAGAAAATCCCACGAGGACTTTCATTCATTCTCCCCCGTTGGCCAACGAGAAGAAAAATTCATGAAAGAAGTTCCTGGAATAGGAAGGCCAGAAACTTGACTTTACCGATCGAAGACGTGAATTCAACACGTGACCAAAAAAAAACCCACGGAGGTTTCAAGGAGACTGAATTGCCATCCTTGTTTCTGTTCCAGTCGACTACTGACGGTCAAGTCATATTTTCCCCTTTCGCCAAAGGAGACCAGAGGACAAGGATTGACCGCTTCTGGGAGTTAATTGCGGACGCGCAACTACTCCCCCCCTTCTCTTCTCCCCTTTTCTACAGCAGACGGCAACAAGTAATCCGTTTCGTTTATTTCTAGTAGAAAATAGCTTGGGCAGGATAGAGTAGGATTTTACGGCGATTTAGAATTGCCACTTATAGTTCCATCTCTGACATCTCTGATCTCGATTGGTAAGTAAAGATTTTTGGTTAAGAAATTAATGTTTTTCAAATTATGATTGTAATTCTTGATAAATATTAATTAATCAATAATCATAATCCTTACATATTGGCGTCCCGAGGACGGGCCTTAAAAGGACAGACATCACTGTTGCACAGAGTGAACAGTTGTGATATCTGTGGAACCTAGGAGCTTTATTGTGAGATTTTTGAGTTTTGCAAAAGGTGCTGGTAGGCCATAGGATGTCTTGAATAGAATTTGCTCAGTTCTACTGCAGAGGAATAATAATAATCTGTCAGAGGTGCTTTTGTGGATGCAAGGTGGAAGTTTGGTGTAGCTTGTGGCCAGCCCTGCTATGCGTGCAACATCAGCTGCAGCAAAACCAGCTCTGATAAGCATAGAAATTAAATTCCTGTAAAGGCAGGAGGCATCAAATCTGCCTCCAGTGTTTCTTAGGTGCAATCAGCTGTTACCACAGCAACCAGATTCCTGTCACAGTTGGAAGTTTCCAATCTGCCTCCGGTGTCCGTTGGGTGTAAATACAGCTGTGACCAACACTCTCCCAGTCAAGTAGAGAGCAACACCTACAGGTTCTTCTCAAAATATTAGCATATTGTGATAAAGTTAATTATTTTCCATAATGTAATGATGAAAATTTAACATTCATATATTTTAGATTCATTGCAAAATAACTGAAATATTTCAGGTCTTTTATTGTCTTAATACGGAGGATTTTGGCATACAGCTCATGAAAACCCAAAATTCCTATCTCACAAAATTAGCATATCATTAAAAGGGTCTCTAAACGAGCTATGAACCTAATCATCTGAATCAACGAGTTAACTCTAAACACCTGCAAAAGATTCCTGAGGCCTTTAAAACTCCCAGCCTGGTTCATCACTCAAAACCCCAATCATGGGTAAGACTGCCGACCTGACTGCTGTCCAGAAGGCCACTATTGACACCCTCAAGCAAGAGGGTAAGACACAGAAAGAAATTTCTGAATGAATAGGCTGTTCCTAGAGTGCTGTATCAAGGCACCTCAGTGGGAAGTCTGTGGGAAGGAAAAAGTGTGGCAGAAAATGCTGCACGAGAAGAGGTGACCGGACCCTGAGGAAGATTGTGGAGAAGAGCCAATTCCAGACCTTGGGGGACCTGCGGATGCAGTGGACTGAGTCTAGAGTAGAAACATCCAGAGCCACCGTGCACAGGCGTGTGCAGGAAATGGGCTACAGGTGCCGCATTCCCCAGGTCAAGCCACTTTTGAACCAGAAACAGTGGCAGAAGCGCCTGACCTGGGCTACAGAGAAGCAGCACTGGACTGTTGCTCAGTGGTCCAAAGTACTTTTTCCAGATGAAAGCAAATTCTGCATGTCATTCGGAAATCAAGGTGCCAGAATCTGGAGGAAGACTAGGGAGAAGGAAATGCCAAAATGCCAGAAGTCCAGTGTCAAGTACCCACAGTCAGTGATGGTCTGGGGTGCCGTGTCAGCTGCTGGTGTTGGTCCACTGTGTTTTATCAAGGGCGGGGTCAATGCAGCTAGCTATCAGGAGATTTTGGAGCACTTCATGCTTCCATCTGCTGAAAAGCTTTATGGAGATTAAGATTTCATTTTTCAGCACGACCTGGCACCTGCTCACAGTGCCAAAACCACTGGTAAATGGTTTACTGACCATGGTATCACTGTGCTCAATTGGCCTGCCAACTCTCCTGACCTGAACCCATAGAGAATCTGTGGGATATTGTGAAGAGAACGTTGAGAGACTCAAGACCCAACACTCTGGATGAGCTAAAGGCCGCTATCGAAGCATCCTGTGCCTCCATAAGACCTCAGCAGTGCCACAGGCTGATTGCCTCCATGCCACGCCGCATTGAAGCAGTCATTTCTGCAAAAGGATTCCCGACCAAGTATTGAGTGCATAACTGTACATGATTATTTGAAGGTTGACGTTTTTTGTATTAAAAACACTTTTCTTTTATTGGTCGGATGAAATATGCTAATTTTGTGAGATAGGAATTTTGGGTTTTCATGAGCTGTATGCCAAAATCATCCGTATTAAGACAATAAAAGACCTGAAATATTTCAGTTAGTGTGCAATGAATCTAAAATATATGAATGTTAAATTTTCATCATGACATTATGGAAAATAATGAACTTTATCACAATATGCTAATATTTTGAGAAGGACCTGTATTATAAATATTGGTGTGTTTGGACCAAGGCTGTCAGGGATCGGATGCTGGACCAAACTGCAGACAACGACGAGGGAGCCTTGAGGTAAGTGATAAAGTATTTAACAATGAAAAAACTTACAATTTGATACCAGAAAGGATCATAAAGACAACAGGTATGGAGCAGGCAGCAAACATGGTAGAAAGCATGGGTAGAGATCCAGGTAGAAATCAGGAGGAATCAGTGCCAAACAGTGAAAACCAGAGAGTTTAAATAGTGATGGAAGTGGAGTGTAAACCAATGACCTGAGGAGGCCTATCAAGGAGATAATCAGGAGCAGCTGCTGGAGAAGGAATGCAGGAGAACTGAGTTGAGTGACTAATTAACATGGATAAGCATGGAAAGCAGGGAGGTAACTGAAAACATCTAAAAAACTGAAGCAAGTAAACAATGAGACTAAAGCACATAAACATGTGCTTTAGGGGGAACCAGATCTACAAGGAAAATATAAACTAACACAGGAAACCAAGAAAGTAGTCAGAATAAGAATAATTCTTAAATGGAAACTACAATGAATGCTGACATAACAGTGACTGAAGGACACACAACAAAGAACTAAAATTCAAAACCTAACACTAAGACATCCTGACAAAGGCCCTGAATAACAACTGTTTAGAGTTCCTGGAGGTACTTTTATATTTAACTCAGCTGGGGTTTAGGATGACTTTCTAACAGGTTTCAACTGTCTGAACAGACTATGTACAAATCCTTCAATAAAGAAGAGAAAATAGATCTAATCTGACTGATAAAAACACGGTTGTTTAAAATGACAACACATACGAAGGCTTTAAAAGTTGCAGAATTGACTGATGATTATGATATACATCCACCATACAAAAGAAAAAACAACATTTTACAGAGTTTGACTAAAACCAAGTTTGCCTATAAACTAGGTTTGGATCCTAAAGCTCAGTTGGAATGCCTGACCCAAAACATTTGAAAAAAACATTGGCTCAATGGTGCAATTTGAGAACATTTTATGTATATTAACCTGTCGTCTATTAACTACCTGATTAGTAACAAAATAAATCATTCTTAAAAAACATGTATGGATGATTTCAGTAGCAAATAGCTATTCTGGATATGTGCTCCACCGATGAAATTTGCAGATACTGATTTGTGTCTGAAAAGAAGTCTCAGAACACACAGGACCATTTTCTTTAATGGATCACTTGTTCAACATCTTCTCAGTCATTTAGTGTTGCTGCTCAACCAATTAGAAAAACAACTCTCTTTTAGGATGCTGCACAGATACTATCCTCCTAAGCAGCACCTGCAGGGATTTAAATGTGATCTTAATGTGAACCTGAGCTGTGCAGGGTGGGCCCCCTCCTCACCCAGTGACCCCCCCATCACCCTACAAGGAGAAGTGGGTATAGATCATGGATGACCAGATGAATGTAAACTTTCTATGAGAACCCAAGAGAAACAATGGCACATTTATTTTGGCAGGGCTTGAATACAAAATTCATTGATCTCAATTTATTCTAAAGAAAATATTGTTTGGTCACAAAGATTATGACTCCAAACTAAACTCTGTATTTCACATGATAAAAATAACCTATTAAAATTTTTTAGGTATAAATCCAAATTCTCCCATCATAACCAAACAGGATTAATAAACATGAGACATGACATTTCCTCAATTATAGATGACATAAAAAGCCTTAAAAATATGTAGTCTCTGACATGGTTAAGTTGTTAAATTAGTTTCTATAAATCCTTATTTCAAACCATGTCACTGATTGGGTAGGGGGTCACCAATCACATCAATAACTAATATTTTAAACTGTTAAATAGTTGTACTACCTAATACTAGCTTGCTATAGTGCTAATATGCACAATAAGTCTAGCGCTGGAGAAGTTGTCAATGCGCTCTTGTTTTCTCCACTTTCACTTTGTAATTTTCTCGTAATAAATGAAATGATCATTAGCTGTATGTATTTCCTCAGGTTTTCTTTGCATGATATTAACAGTTGTTTGATGATTTGAAACATCTAACAGTAACAAAATAATAAAACCAGTACAAATCTGTAAGGGGGTACATTTCACAGCAGTGCACCACCTGACTTTCAGAAAAACTAGAAAAACAATTAGCTGTAATTTTCTTGGCCTGGTAGTTGCTTGTGCTGCTGAACATGTGGAAATGTGGCTAAGCCTGTTGGGTTTGTTGTTACAGCCTTTGGGGACAGTCCAGTGGCAGGTGCGATTATACCTCCAGATACTTGCTCCAAAACTTCTGTAAGTTTGCTGACTGTCAGACAGTTGTTTTGTAGCCTGACCATATCAAGTTAAAACTTCTTTGGGAGGAAATCCGATCACATATTTGTGTTTGATACTTTGTTTCATAGGTCAGTTTTATGTTTTAAGGCAAATAGCTAGAGGCCAGACATTTTAAACATTTATTATTGGAATGACTCTTTCCCCTGTCTTTCATTACATCAGAGACACGCAGACAGAAGAAAATATGGATTGATATTTTACAACTCAAATACACATATTGGTATTTTACATGTTTAATTATGTTTTCATATTATTTAATTTTTAGTTGCATTTCCTTTAGTGGATCCTTTTCCAGTGGCCCTGTTCTGTCTGTGAACGGCGATGTTGGTCCTTCCCGTGGCTGGATACAAGAAGCAGATTAAATCAAAAACAGGCAACAAAATGGAAACATGTCTTGACAATCAAGCTGACATTCAGAACCCATGGTAGCCGCATCACTTGATATCATGGTTCTGTTTGGGAAAAATTATAATTATGATAATAGTTCTTTGAATTGGAACAGTGTGGGATAGTGATAGTTTCTACCCACAACAGGAACTACCGAGATCTCCATGCCAGCTTTCTGAAACCACAGAGCTTACTCAACCCTGAGGATGAGAAGCAGTGGGGAATCAGAAGGAAAAGGGTAAATGAAAAGAACGAGGCTCACCACAACGTTCTGTAAAGAGTTTCATATGTAATGTGCCCTGCACGCTTGTTTTTCTTAGTCAAACTGACAGGTCTTGGCTGCCTCTGAAGAGAATTCAAGAAAAAAAAAGATCCATGAATAGAGGAACAGATCTATCAAAACAGTCTGTTGGTCATATGTGGAGTGTACATTGATTCAAGTCTTTTTCCTCTGTAATTTAAGTGTTTCGGTCATCGGTTTAGTATCCTGACCGTAACTGACTATGATATGCAACGCAGTCAGTCAAACTCTCAGTTCAAAGCAATTTGAGCTTCAGCCATCAGAAAATATTCCTGTTAGGTTAACCATTGATGCTTAATAGTTTGGGTTTGTGCCTCTCTGTCTGCTGTCATGGACTGAAGACCTGGGAATATTTGAATATATTTGAAATATTTCATAATTTTAAAAGGCAATGTAAGGAATTAGACAACAAGATTTCAAGAGGAATACAACATTCACAATAAAGCCATAGTATTTCTTTACATGGTTTATTTAACTACTACTTGAAAGCACACTGTAAAGATTTAGTGTGCTACTGAGAATCATGTGGGGGAAAGGAACATTTTTTTTTTCTCCAGATTTCAATCCCAGTTTCATTGTTTACATGACAAACATCTGAAATGCCTAAGATATGTTAACTCAGCAAATGTGGTTTTTAACCCTTCAGACATCATTCCTTCAGTCCTGTCTATCCTTCAATCCATCTGTCTGTAAATGTATTCATCCATCTGTTCATACATAAATAAAAAGTAAAAAATAAAAAATTGAGGTCCAACAATATAAATTACAGTCTTTGAGAGTATGGATTTTATATATGAAAACTGAGTAATGACCATGTGAAGTGTGAAGTAAATATTAATCATTAACCTAATTACTTGTAAGCTGAGGTGAGTCCCTTTTCATCTCATTGCTCATATTTGTTTAGATGAGGGGTGTTTGAGTTCATCCAAAATGGGGAACTTTGTATTGGGCAATATTTACTAGTTTTAATGGTTGGCAGTCTCATACAGCTTGACAGATTCTCATCCAGGCAACTTGCAAGTTTGACCTTGTTCTTTGAATAAAACACACATTTTAAAAGCAGTTTGGTATCAACACACCAGCGGGGAACCTACCTCAGCCACAAACTCCACCACATTTTCTTAATTACAGCTATAAGTATGTCTCCCAAACATTTAGAACCTGAAATGCTTTACCATTCTTTTTGCAAAATAGCTCAGGCTCAGTCCAATTGGATAGACTGCACTAATGAACAGAAAGTGTAAGTCTTGCAACAGATTCACAATTGAATTCAGGTCTGGACTTTGACTAGACCATTCAAAGTAAGGAATCGGCTTTGATCTAGACAATTTTTTGTTCTGTCTGTGTGCTTAGTATTGTCCTGCTGGAAGGTGAATGTCTACTTCAGTCCCAAGTCCTTGGCAGCCTCTAACAGCTTATCTTCCAGGACTGCCCTTTATGTAGCACCATCGATCTTCCCATATGTGGCTTACCTGTCCCCAGCATCCCCACAGCATGATGCTGCAAACGTCATGTTTCATGACGGGAATGGTATGTTCAGGCTGGTGTACTGTGTTAGCATAGTGTCACCTAACTTCTTCCCCCATGTTTTGTGGAAAATGACAAAAAGGACTTTTTATAGGTTTTTTCTGTTGTCTCGCTACTTGACCATCAGGGCCAGGACCAAATGTTTGGATTGCACATCCAATGATTTTCCTGCCAACAATTTCTCCTACCTGAGTGGTGGATCTCCAAAGAGTTACTATGGGCCTCCTGATTGCTTCTCTGATTAATCCTTTCCTTGCCCAACTGGTCAGTTTAGGTGGACAGCCATGTCTTGGTAGGTTTGTAGCTTTGATGGACTGAAAAGAACTTAGTGAGACATCAGCTTAGGACAGTGTTTAGTAACCTGATCCTGCTTTAAACTTGTCCAAAACCCTGACCTTCCCGGTGTATTCCTTTGTCTTCATGATGCTGTTTGTTCACTGAGGTTCTCTAACAAACATCTGAGGCCTTCACAGAATGGCTGGATTTATACACAGAATGCATTTTGGGGATTGATTTGATTTACTTATTAGCTGAACTGTGAAGGCAATAGGTAGCGTTAGGGGTTTATCACAAAAATTGTTTTAAAAAACATTGAAGTTTGTGGTTGTAACATGACAAAATATGAAACAGTTTAAGGCCAAGGAATACTTTTACAGGACACTGTATATTATTGACATCCTGTGTTGTTTGCTTAAATCCTCAAGCTGACTCTCTGATCCATAAACTGTGACAGCAGTGTAGCAGGTCCCTGGTACCGGAGGGCAGGATCTTGTGGAACAGGAGGCAGCCCTCATAATTACCCTGAATTGCTGCAATCAGAGTCAATAAGTGATACGACCTGGATTGCTCTCTAGATCAGCAGTTCGCCGTGATCCGGCTGTGATCACATTGTTGACCAAACAGGGAACAGGTGTGCATGCTCTCTCCTGTTTAGATGGCCTTTCCCAGAAACCCCAACTTAGTTGTACTATGGAGGGCCTCCCACACCCTGAGCAAACACACTAAATGCTTGGATTGCTTTGGACAGTATGCTTTTATTCTACAAGGGTTGAAAAATCTTGCTATATGTGACAGGCTTGTTTTTGTGTAAGAGCTGGATGATCAATTGGTAAGAACTCTTAAACGCTGGGACAAAGGCATGTTTAACTTACTTCATACCTCACTGAGCTGTATTGACTTTAGTGATACAGAGTTGGTTAGACAAATGTTGGCAGATTGAATGGGTACAGCACAGTCTAGTTTTGCTCCATTTTGTTTATTGATCGCCAAGTGACAGCTATCCTCTGACAGCTTTAAATATCAATTACAAACCTCTTAATACAAAATTCCTCTAAGGAAAGTAGTTCTATTTCGCAAACAATACATACTGTAAATGTTTAACTCCAATAGCCAATCTTTGTTTTGATTAGGAGCCATAAAATATATAAATATGCCGATAACCCTCTTGGCAAGCAGAGCCTAGCATTAATGGCTTCCAGACTGCAAAGGACCAATGAAAGAATGTTAGCAAATTCACATTCATTATTTTAAACAGGATGAGATATAGAAGAAGAAATAGTCCTTCCAAAACAAACTGTTTGTCAGGAGTTTCACCTTAGGCATCATTTTTACTTTTGGTTAAAGAGATAATTCAGATATTTTGAAGTCTGGTTCTGTAAAAAGATTTTGGGCAGTTGTAACTGTTTTGGTGTCTTCCTTTAGTATAAATAAATATTAGTTAGTCAGGGAGGCTGAAGATATCAGCAAGTCAAGATGGGGCAAGACTCAAGCAAATTTCTACCTAAGTATAAAATCTCCAGTCTCAGAAATGTCATAGTGGTTCCAATGAAAATTTATATAACCTATAAAGCCTTGCTGTGTTTGCATTCGGTGGCCAGGGATTATTTACATAAGAAGTGGAGGTATTGACATTGAAGAGATGTCTTCACCAGTCAAGTTTCTCCACACCTGCAGCCATGGTGATTGTAACACTAAAATTCATCACTTTTGGCAATATAGTGTATTCCTGTAAGAAAGGTCTTTTTAACAAGAAAAATAGCCCATGTCCAGTTGACATCATCTATTTTATGGTACTCACGTACTTTTCTTTTTTTTTAAATGATGTGTTTACAAAACCGGGCTGCACAGTGGCACAGTTGGTAGCACTGTTGCCTTGCAGCAAGAAGGTCCTGGGTTCGATTCCTGGCTGGGGGTCTTTCTGCATGGAGTTTGCATGTTCTCCCTGTGCATGTGTGGCTTCTCACTGGGTACTCCAGCTTCCTCCCACAGTCCAAAGACATGCCTGTTAGGTTAATTGGTCACTCTAAAATTGCCCTTAGGTGTATGAATGAGTGTGTGCTTGGTTGTTTGTGTGTTTCCCTGCGATGGACTGGCGACCTGTCCAGGGTGTACCCTGCCTCTCCCATAGACTGCTGGAGATAGGCACCAGCTTCCCCGCAACCCACTATGGAGTAAGTGGTAGAAAATGACTGACTGACTGGCTGTTTACAAAAACTTTTTTGTTCCCAAAAAGTGGTTTTAAAATATGTTATTTGTTGAGGAAAAAATGGAAAAGCTGATTATGATTTGTTTATATTTCATATTTGTAATATTTATAGGTTTTATGGTTTTATATATATATATATATATATATATATGCTCTGGAAAATCACATATGTCTGAAATTCACATTTAGGTCGTCTCTCAAAATGGTCTGAAAAACCTGACTGCCTACGGGAGACCTTCCCCCAACCTTGAGCAGAATCCTCGCCTGGCAAAGCAGTTGATTGACTTCTACTGCAGGTATGAAAAGCAGCAGTTCACACCTCAACCCAACTCCTCCACATCCCATTCCGACATAAATTCTTCCCATACACCAACAACCCCCTACCTTCAGACCCCCTGCCTACACTAAGGATCTCAGAGGAAGATATAAATAGGCTCTTTCAGTGCCTGAAGACAAGGAAGGCCTCAGGACTTGATTATATCTCCCCATCATGCCTGAGAGCCTGTGCCAACCAACTGGCACCCGTCTCGATTGAGATCTTCAACAAGTCACTGGAGCTGGATGAGGTTCCCTCCTGCTTCAGACCCTCCACCGTCATCCCACTACCCAAGAAACACAGGATTAAATGAGTACAGGCCTGTAGCCCTGATGTCTGTGGCCATGAAATCCTTTCAGTGACTGGTGTTGAAGCACCTGAAGGACATCACAGGCCCCCTGCTGGAACCCCTGCAGTTTGCCTACCGGGCAAACAGGTAGGCAGATGATGCAGTCAACTTGGGACTACACTTCCTCCTGCAACACCTCGACCACCCAGGGATGTACTCCAGGATCCTATTTGTGGACTTCAGCTCAGCTTTCTACACTATCAACCCAGACATCCCCCACCAGAAGCTCATCCAGCTCACATGCCTGCTTCCACCTGTCAGTGGATCACCTGCTTCCTGAAGGTGAGGCTGGGGAGCGTCTTCTCCCACAGAAGAACAATCAGCACTGGTGCCCCCCCAGGGTGAATTCTCTCCCAGCTCTTCTTCCCCTCTACACAAATGATTGCACCTCAGCAGACCCGTCTGAAACTCCTGAAGTTTGCAGATGACACCACTGTTATTGGACATATCAAGGATAGTGATGGGTCTGCACACAGACAGGAGGTGGATTGGCTGGTACACTGGTGTGGTCAGAACAACCTGGAACTTAACCCACTCAAGACTGTGGAGATGATAGTGGACTTTCAGAGAACACCACCCCCACACAATCCCTCACCATTCTCAACAACACTGTATCTACTGTGGACCACTTCCATTCCTAGGAACCACCATTTCACAAAACCTGAGATGTGTCCTCACACATAGACAATGTTCGGAAGAAGGCCCAACAGAGACAGTACTTCCTGAGGCAACTCAAGAAGAACAACCTTCCACAGGAGCTGCTGGTCATCTTCTACAAAGCCATAATTCAGTCCATCCTGTCTTCGTCCATCTCAGTGTGGTTTGGCTCATCCACAAAACAGGACAGGTCCGGACTGCAACGAATAATCAGGTCTGCAGAGAGAATCAGCAGGACTGCTTTTCCCTCTATCAAGGACTTATACAGGTCTAGGGTGAGGGCAACTAAAACCTCTGCAGACCCCACACAACCTTCACACAAACTGTTTAGGCTCTTACCTTCAGGTCGGCGCTACAGAGCGTTGCCTGCTAAAACCAGCTGCCACAGAGACAGTTTCTTCCCCCAGGCTGTTTCTCTGATGAACACTTAACAGTCAGTTTCAGAACAACACCATGCATACTTGAAATGATCTCATACTATATTCTATTGTATTATTTTTTTCTATTTCCATTATACACTCACCTGCCACTTTATTAGGTACACCTGTTCAACTGCTCGTTAACGCAAATTTCTAATCAGCCAATCACATGGCAGCAACTCAATGCATTTAGGCATGTAGACATGGTCAAGACGATCTGCTGCAGTTCAAACCGAGCATCAAAATGGGGAAGAAAGGTGATGTAAGTGACTATGAATGTGGCATGGTTGTTGGTGCCAGACAGGCTGGTCTGAGTATTTCAGAAACTGCTGATCTACTGGGATTTTCACGCACTACCATCTCTAGGATTTACAGAGAATGGTCCGAAAAAGAGAAAATATCCAGTGAGCGGCAGTTCTGTGGGCGCAAATGCCTTGTTGATGCCAGAAGTCAGAGGAGAATGGCCAGATGGGTTTGAGCTGATAGAATAGCAAAAGTAGCTCAAATAACCACTCGTTCCAAACAAGGCCTGCAGAAGAGCATCTCTGAACGCGCAACACGTCGAACCTTGAGGCGGATGGGCTACAGCAGCAGAAGACCAAACCGTGTGCCACTCCTGTCAGCTAACAACAGGAAACCGAAGCTACAATTCACACAGACTCACCAAAATGGGACAATAGAAGATTGGAAAGACGTTGCCTGGTCTGATGAGTCTCGATTTATGCTGTGACATTTGGATTGTACGGTCAGAATTCGGCATCAACAACATAAAAGCATGGATCCGTCCTGCCTTGTATAAACGGTTCAGGCTGGTGGTGGTGGTGTAATGGTGTGGGGGATATTTTCTTGGCACACTTTGGGTCCCTTAGTACCAACTGAGCATTGTGTCAATGCCACTCACTACCTGAGTATTGTTGCTGACCATGTCCATCCCTTTATGACCACAGTATGCCCATCTTCTGATAGTTACTTCCAGCAGGATAACGCGCCATGTCATAAAGCATGAATCATCTCAGACTGGTTTCTTGAACATGACAATGAGTTTATTGTTCTCAAATGGCCTCCACAGTCACCAGATCTCAATCCAATAGAGCACCTTTAGGATGTGGTGGAACGGGAGATTCGTATCATGGATGTGCAGCCGACAAATCTGCAGCATCTGTGTGATGCTATCATGTCTATATAGACCTAACTCTCTGAGGAATGTTTCCAGTACCTTGTTGAATCTATGCCATGAAGGATTAAGGCAGTTCTGAAGGCAAAAGGGGTCCAACCCGGTACTAGCAAGGTGTACCCAATAAAGCGGCCGGTGAGTGTATATACAGTATATATATAAAAAAAAAAAAATCTTCACTGAGAGTAAAGTGTACTGGGATCAAATTACTTGTTTGTCTGTACAAACTTGGCAATAAAGCTGATTCTCCTTCTGATTCTGATATCAATCAGACTGTGTTATTCGTCCTCAGTTGTTTCATATTCAGTAATTAAACTTGTCTTCTTCAAAAGATAAAATTTTGTCTACTGAAGCTTGCAGAAACCCTGTACTAATGGAGGAAGAGGAAAGGATCACATCATGTGCCAGTGCCTTCGAAAGCCATCTAAAGTGATGTGTGTGTGCTGGGATAACAAGGGGGGTCAGTATCAGGGGGTGAAGCATTTGGGGGATAAGCCATGGCTAATGACAAGGAAGTCAGAGGTGGCTTTGATCAGCATGGGTCGTTTTGGCACATTGAGGGAAAGCTGTATGCTATACCAAGAAGACCCCTAATCTTCTTAAGGATATGCTTAACATTCCTCTTCTTCTAGGAACCAAACAGAACACTCCATCTTTGTCTTTCCTCTTTGTGGGTGCAATTCAAAACATTCTGCGGGCCTGCATCTCATTTCTCTATTGGTTTTCAAGGAAAACCGGAGAGAATATGAGGTAAACAGAGCTGTGGTTTGGTTAGTTGGCCGCTCAGTTGAACGAGGGGCCCTTTCTTGGTCACAGTGTGTTTTTGGTTTCCTTCCAGAGCCTGAGCAGGACTTTTGGTGGGTTTTGGGAAGATTTCCGTGTCGATCAAAGGAATACCATAGCTGAATCTAAGCTTCAAGAGAACATTTTTATTTTGTTTTATGTTCAAGTTGCTTATTCTTCAGTTAATTGTTACTGCAGGAAGTTTCAACTGTTCAATTTATTTTGCAAATGTATTGATATCTACTGACCTTTTTCACATTTTGACACACTACAACCACAAACAGTAGATTATTTTATTGGGCTTTTATGTGATAAGCTTAAGATTGTTGTCCTGCTGGAACGTCTAATGCATGGTTCACAAGGCAAGATTTAAAATTATCGGTTGATTTTCCAAACCTGAGAGACTCCACATATGAACATAAAAATTCATAGATATCACAGCTTTGGTCCTACAGTGTGTTACCACATGGTAAGCACAACACTCCACAGGAACAGATTTCACTTGTGAACATTCAGATGTTGGAGGGGAAATCTTGCAAACCCTCTCGAGATCAAGCGTGAGTTCAGATTAAATTAACATGGCCGATGAGGAAGAAGCAATGGCGATAGTTTGTGGACTAAATTTAACATTGCATTGAGAAAAAACATTGCAAAAAGAAAAAGCATTGGTTAAAGGAGGGAGACAGCAAGAGCAGGGGCTCTATGTGCTACACTATGATATGGAGGTGAGTTGTGTGTCTTTACACTCTGTGTTTAGATTGTTCTGCGTTTCATTGAGCTTTCCCACATTTTGGATTTCCCTCCATGTTTCCATCACCTTGCTTTCTGACTGGCTACACGTCACATTGAACAGGCTGCATGCTCATTTATCATTAAGGAACACCGCACACACTAGGATATCGGGCCAAGACAATCCAACATATTGAATATCCCTGATTTGAGGTAGGAGCGGTCCCAACATCCTTCCAAGCAGACTAGATCTCTCTCAACACACCACTCACAGCAGGAACATCTCGTAAGATTATCTTAAGAGCCATCACGATAATCTGGGAGTCCCTAAGATTGTCAGAAGGGGAAGATCGGGTCAAAGGTCTGCATAATTATCTTGCCATGTGAACCAGGCATCACTGATTTTCTTCCAGGATTGCCCTTCATTTAGCTTCATCCATCTTCCCATAAGCTCTGACCTGCTTCCTTGTCAGAAAAAAGCGTCCCCACAGCATGCTGCTGCCATCATTGTATTTCACAGTGGAGATGGTGTGCCCAGAGTAATGATCAGAGTTAGGTTTCTGCCACACACTGCGTTTTGCAAAAGGCCAGAACATTTAATTTAGACCTCATCTGACCAGAGCAACTTTGCCTGCTGTCCCCTACATGGCTAGTGGCAAATCCTCTGAAACTCTTCCAGAGAAGAGTGCTTCTTAGTTGCTTCTCTGTTTAATGCTCTCCTTGCCTGGCCTTTCAGTTTAGGTAGATGTGCAGATCTTGGTAGATTTGCTGTCATGCCATCCTCTTGACGTATTGTTTCATAACCTAACAATGCAATGAATGTCTGAAAATTATATGTTAAGTGGTGTGACAGCTATTGTAAGGCAACGTATCTGTTGATGCAATATTTGTAATAAGACTGATGTGGATGAAAAAGGATATAAAGCATATTTCATTGTGGCATTTAGTGTGAGCACAGCCCTGGAAATTACAGCAACCGCACCAACCTGCTGCCTGCCTGCGTACCAGTCAAGGAGAAAAAGCACAAAAAGCAACAAAAACGATGGAAAATATGGGAAAGTCCTTTCCTCTGCTGGCTGAGCTGGCACTGTGACTCACCAAACAACTAAAACAGTTCAGTTAAGTTCACAGCAGGACATGTTTTCTATCAGAACTTTCCATTTGTTTTCATGCTTTTCCTCAAAAAAACTTTCTCTCACAGCAGCCATCATAAAGTTTGTGCAGAAAACCCTTGTGTAATGAGAAAGACAGATCAGAAAGGCCTTTTAGTAAGTCAAACCTCTGAGCTAAGGGTATGTGATGGATGTTGAAAACTCTTCTGCCCTGCTTACCATTAGGCCAGCTGAGCTTTAGTAAGGCGCAAACCTGTGTGTCTGCAGGGTCTTAGGTCTGCCCTTAGTCCCCATCTTGCAGCCAAAGCCGACACCCCTCCAGGGCATCAGGAGACAGGAATGCGCTTCAACCCTCCACCCTCCTCTTCTCTTTCCCTCCAGAGGGGCAGGGATGGAGGCCCCTATATGGAAAGTAACCAAGACCTGAGGCTTCAAATCTCTGCGTTTTATCCCTCGCTTTACCTTCTCACCCTTTTTTACTCTTTTTCTTTTTTTTTCCACTTCATTTCAGTGGAATACACAGTGCTGTGCTGCCTTCTGCAAGCTTGGCTGGGCCCCTGATAAAGGCTGTGCTCGGCTGCTGTGAGGGCATGAGAGCACAAACATTACGCCACTGAGTAAACGAACCCAGGGGCCCACTGCTGAGCGCTTTTGTTATTGCGGCTAAGATGCACCCAGGTCAGAGCAGATATGGAATGCAGCTCATATGGCTGCCTTATCACTAAATCCAGTCCAGAGCCCAGTGTTGGTGACTATTCTTGGAGTTGATGGCATTTTAACTCTATAGTTGTTTTCTTTACTTTTTTTCTTTTCAGTATTATCTGCTGTTTTTGGCCATTTGATATAAAGCTATAACAGAGAAATAGATTTTGAACGGGTCAATATTTTTCTCAGTAAATGTATCTCTGAAGGGGATATCGACATAAACTTCACACCAGATGTTGGCAACAACCCGAGTAATTGATGCATACAAAGAAATCAAGCCATTAGTCCATAAAATAAGTTATGTGAAAAGACACAGGGAATGCGTAATGAACAAGGGTGGGGGGATGACAGCTTCATGATGTCTAATGTATGGAGAAACTAATCACAAGCATTACTCATTTATGAGTTTGACCTATTTTTACAAATTGTTTTCTAACTATGGGGCTGCACAGTGGCACAGTTGGTAGCACTGTTGCCTTGCAGCAAGAAGGTCTAGGGTTCAACTCCCAGCCAGGGGTCTCTGGATGGAGTTTGCATGTTCTCTCTGTGCATGCGTGGGTTCTCACCAGGTACTCCAGCTTCCTCCCCCAGTCCAAAAACTTGATTGTTAGGTTAATTGGTCTCTCTGAATTGCCCTTAGGTATGAATGAGTGTGTGCTTGGTTGTTTGTCCTGTATGTCTCTGTGTTGTCTTGTGATGGATTGGCAACCTGCCCATAGACTGCTGGAGATAGGCACCAGCTCACTTGTGACCCACTATGGAATAAGCAGTATAGAAGATGAATGAATGTTTTCAAATCTTGAAGGTTCTGGGAGGCTTTTATATGCATTCTGATTGTGACTTCTTTTCATAGATTTTTAATTAGATTTAAACATACTTGAACTTTTTCTTCAGCAGTGGAGTCTTGTGCACCGAGTGTGCACAGGTGCTGTGGAGTTTAAATGCATTGCTTATTGTAATAATGGAAAATCAGTACATGCTAATTCCAGGTCTTTCTGTAGCTCTTCGGAAGGTCCGCTTGGCTTGTGGACAACTCTTCTGATTATTGTTTTGACTCCTCTGTCAGAAATCATGCCAGGAACAGCTGGTTGTGTCTGGTTTAGGGTAGATTATTTTCTTTTGACTACTGTGTTATAGTTATTGTTTATAAATACGTCTGTAACCAATGCCAGCAGTAAACCTTGAAACAGGGGCAACGACTCCAGTCCTCGAGAGCCATTGCCCTGCATCTTTTTGATACATTCTTGGTTCAGGTGTGTTGGACCAGGGATGTATCTAACAGTTGCCTGAGACACTGCAGATGGAACCCCTGCTCTGTAACAATGAGATTGCAACGATCTTGAGAGAGCTTTTTGCTTTTACCCATCAATACATGCTTCTTATGTCATACATTGGTGATGAGAAACTTTTTTACAGGACATCAATTAGGACTTAATATTCTTGAATTAATTTTCACTGGTAGAGCGCAGGTTTGGTTTATGTATTCATATTTCATGCTGTAGGTAAAATAATTTCAGGAAGGTTTGTTTTTTAGATGTCTTGAAGATCTTCAATTTATTTAAAGTTACTGCTTCTCAATAAATCTCTGTAACTTATTTCAGTACTGTGCAGGAATATAATAATTTCTCTGTATATGTCATTTTTTACAAGGAAGTGTTGGAAACCTTTTCCTTAGTAAACTTAAATGAGCATTAGAGGTTTCAGCACCATCTAGTGACTGAATAAAATCTGGATATGGATTTGTTTGTTCTTTCTGCATTTCCCGTCAATCTCTGATTAATCTCAGTACTTTCCTGGACACGCAGTAAAGAGGAGAACAGAGCAGATGAAGTGGTACATAGCAGGAAACAGTGACTTCCAGTTGCCTAAACACTGTCAAGGGCTGTACAGGCTTTAACAAGAGATCTCCTCGTGTTACTCTGTGTTCTGTTTGAGGTGTCACACTGGAGGCTCTGGTTCCTTTAACCCCAATATCTGGCTCCAAGTAATCTCCACTGATGTTTCACAGGCAGAAAGACTCTTTTTGAATATATCTTTCAAGGTTAATGGCTCATTTGGACAATAATTGTTTTTTATGATTTACCATGTGGAAATTCTGCTCTCATTAGCAACATTTATTGATCCTTAACAAACTCATGAAACATAGTATTCTTCATCCAGGTAGAAATGTTTTTAAAGGTGTAACCTACAAAGCAAATACAATACTCAAAAACAAAAGAGTAGATGCATACGTTTTTGCCCCTTTACAAACTTCTTTCTTACAAATTTTGCTTCATTGTCACTCAAATGTTTCAGATCATCAAACAAACTAATGTCAGACAAAGATAACCTGAGTAAATATTAAATGGCATTTTCAAATGAAGACTTCATACTGTCCAAACCATCCTGGGACTACTTGGGAAAACACATTGTCCCATTGTTAAATCCAACAGTAATTGAAATTAACCACATTTCACAGCCAGACCTGCAAAATTGAGAAATAACTTCAATGGAAATACAGCATTTTCTTTGCATCTTCATTGTTTTTAAGAAAGTTCATGTCACGCTGGTCTTCTACATTTTCCTCTTTCCTTATTAAAACCCTTTGCTCTGCATCCCTGCACAGACTGTGGGGACAGACCTGCCTCACCCTGGTATAGCCACTTAATATAAACTGATGACAGATAAGTAATTAAAGCAATACACAGCTGCCATGCCTTCTGCTATGCTGTCATTTAAAGGTGACCTTGGAATTCATGTCCGTTTGTGCATGCAGGTCTGTACTCTGTGAGGTGTGTTTCCATTGTGGGAGTATTGACAGAATAAATTAATAAACACAATGTGAATCTAGATTTTTTGGGTGAAAACATTTATGGACCAATTTGTTGTTTCACATTTATGCAGAAAGTGTTACATTCAAACTTATTTTTTGATAGATTAACTCATTACGACAGATCACATAAGTATTCACTCTGCCGCTTGCTTTAATTGAATGTGGATTATCCTGTCCTTTAAAAACTTAGTGGGTTGGATGTAATGACATCTACAGTGGCTTGCAAAAGTATTTACAAATCTTTAACTTTATAACTTTTGTCACAGTAGGAACACAAACTTAAGTGCATTTTGTAGGGATTTTATCTAATAGACAAACACAAAGCCGTGTATGATTGCGAGGTGGAAGGAAAATGATACATGGATTTCAAAATAATTTACAAAGAGAAATCTGAAAAGTATTTGGATTTCTATACAACAGTTCCTCCAAAGGTGGTTCCAATTTACAGCCTTTTGGGGTATTTTCTCTGAGATGCCATTTGGGCCATAATGTTTTCTTGCTTTTGCATATACTACCATACTCTCTCCTATACACCACCAAAGCCTCACACATCTACTATCATACTCTCTAACATACATCACATTTTTGTCAAGTTCTTCCTTGAAAAATAACTCGAGGATTGAGGAATATTTAGCTCCATCCATCTTTCCACCAACGTTGACCAGAACACTATGAATTTGATTTTACTGTTTGTCAGAAACACATTCATTTAGTTTAAAATTGTTTATTTTATTTCAGACGTCTAGATTGTCGTCTTTTTCACCTCTATTTTAAAACTCTTGTAAAGACTCTAAATTTTAGATAATTTATTGGACCTTTATTTGTTTCATGTTCCCCAGAGGTAGTTTGGTGCACTTTATATGGCTCTGTTCAACTCGCCTCATGTCAGTGCAGCTTTAGGAAAGCAAATGTATCTCAATACCTTACAAAATGCATAACAGTTGGAGTTATTACAAAATTGCCATACTGCAATAACATATCAGATTTCAAAGATTTAATTCTTATATTTAATGACTCTCCTATACATGATGCGTCCCTCATTGGACCCCATAACATAAAATTCTAAGTTTTCAGCTAAACATCCATCAGATCCATACGGCTTGGCTAAGACTTATGAAATCACTTATAAACCAGAGCAATTTTATTTGTCATAAGTAACATTTTAACAAGACCCTCAAAGCAGAAATCTATTAAATCCTGACTTGCGGAAAGAGTCGTCTGAGCTCAGTTTGCCGTGTCAACATGATCCAGACTGAGTCACATAGATACTATTGTTAGTGCTTTCTGCTTAGAGCTGTGCTGAAAACGTGCCAGAACCTGCAGCAAAAGTAATTCCTCCTAATGCTACTGACTTCTTAAGAATCATTGAGATGATTAATGGATGTCTGAAAAGTTAATGGAATAGCAGTCGGATCCAAACATAACACTTTGGGTGCATTTAATCTCTCATCTCTCATTAAGAGAAAGCCACTGAAGTCTCGTCTAATGTTGAGTGGTTTGAAAAAGTATTCACACCTGTTTTTCAAACTTCTGGATGTCACAACTACAAACTTCAGTGTGTTTTATAAAGACTTATATGATCCCCCCCGCCCCATCCAGTGCATCCAATTGGCTTTAGAAGTCACCTACTTAGTCAGGAGGTCCACCTGTCTGTAATTTATTCTCAGTATAAATAAAGCTCTTCTGTTGAGAACAGAACTGTAACTCAAAGGTTTGTTAGAGAACATAAGGAACAAACAACATCATAAAAACCAATGAACATAGCAGATAGGTGAAGGATAAAGCTGTGGAGAAATTTAAAGCAAGTTTAGATTGTGAAACACTATCCCAGGCTTGGAATATCTCAGAGCCCCAGTCATCTGAAAATGGAAAGAGTATGGCAAAACTGGAAAACTACCAAGACACAGATGTTTACCAAAACTGACAGGCCAGGCAAGAAGACTACAAATCAAATGAGCCATACGGCCGGTGGTTACTCTGGAGGAAATGCAGGGATCCACAACTCAGGTGCCGAAATGTGTTGACAGGGCAACTATTAGTGATGAGCTGTAACAGTCTGGCCTTCTTGAAGGAGTGGCAAGTAGAAAGCCATAAGAATTCCAGTTTACAGTTTGGCACAAACCATTAAAGCAATGCAGCAAACATGTAGAAGAAGGCGTTCTGGTCAGATCAGACAAAATTTAACTTTTTGGCTCTCATGCAAAGTACTGACCCAGGGGGGAGAATACAAATGAACACCAGAGGTTGTCAGAGTTTTATTTGTAGAAACATTTTAAACCTTGGCTGATTGTTCTTGAACTTTAACAGTCTGTACTACTTTGTGTTACACTGTTGCATAAAATCCCTATACGGTTCATTAAAAGTTACGGTTGTAATGTGACAAAATGTAAAAAAGGCTCTATATATGCTCATTGTCCTAAAGTTTAATTAAAGTGTCTTTTGTGTCAGTCTAATGAGGTGTATTTTCTTTAGGAATTTCAGAAATCTTTCTGGAACACCTGAGCCATCATGTGTCCTTCGTGCTTTAATCCTGGATAAGATTAGGTTAGCCCTGCTCTGTTCCCCTTCTTGTCTCATACCACAGAAACTATTAGTGACCTTATCTCCTGCTCATAGCTGCTCCTGTTAATGGGGAATTTAATTTAGTAGGGAAGTCATGTGCTGTATCTGAGCAAAATTGCAGATAATTGTGCCATTTGGACGGCAGACAGTGGGGTCGCTGCGCGAACAAGTCGGGCTCGGTGAAAGTGGATGCCTGGGAGTTCATGGTTGGCTGAGGCTAAATCTGTGGATACATGTGTGTGGGTTTGTGTGGCTGTGTGGTTTTACTCTGTGTATGAGAGAAGGCGCTCCTCCCAGTGTTTGTTCGCCTAGTCTCATTGGGGTTAAAGCAGGCCAGTTCTGGCTGAGAAGTATACTTTTAGCTATAATAGTCCTTTACAACAATAGTTACCCTGTTTGCTCTGGCAGCGTTCACCTTGAATCGACAGAAATGTTTTCTTTTCTTATGATATCTCACTTCTCAGCCTGCCAAGATCTCTGAGCAAAGCAGGAATGGATGGGCAATAACCAAGCACTTTCCCACTCCCAACATCCAACTCCTAAACACATAAAAATTACAAAGACCAAGCAAAGATTTCACCAGTTTTTATGCCACTGTGCGTGTGACACCAGCTCTTACATGTCGATGCAATGCTCCATTGTCCTATTTGAGGTAAGGTCACATCCCAGCACAAGCTCAGTCAGGTGCAGTTGTTGCAAGGGGAGGTTAAGTGGTGCCCCTAAGCCAGCACACAGAAGCTTAAGCTTCTGACTGACAGCTCTTTAACTTACAAGCCTTGCAGCAAGTCCAGGTGCGAGAGAGAAGTTCATACCCAGCCTGATGAGGATATTTTCTTCAAGCTCGTCGAGGTGTCTTACTGCTCATGATGAAGATGTTTGTGAAGAGACAGGCTGATTTATTCGCCTGCAGGTGGGTCTCCTGTGCTCAGGTAGCGCATATGATCGATATCTAGACACAAAGCAGAGTTAGTCTGCTGGAACAGCGATGTAACAATGATTTTTAATTCAAATCAGTGTCAAATCCTCCATCTTGGAATAAACTGTCAGGTTTAAAACAATTCAGTTGAATTAAATTCAGATAGACAAATATGAGTTCAACTACATGCAGTCCAATTTGATCCTAGTTACAAATTTGTCAGAATAAGTTTATTATGCCAAATGGTAAAAAGATTGCTATCCAAGAGAGCCCAGTCAATTGAGTCATTTACTTTGTAAGAAATCCCCTAATCCGATCAAGCATGTGGCAAAAGTAGAAAAGAGCGACTCTGTTTTAACTGAAGGAAACCTCCAGCAGAGCAACCACCTGGTGCAACTGAGGGGAGCATGGACTGAAAACAGTCCCTGTTGCTACTGCTTAAGGCTTAAAGTAATGGTGCTCAACTATATCCAGCAGGAAATCAGGCCTCAGAGGTTTGTTAGAGAACATTATTGAGCAAAAAGAATCATGAAGACCAAGGAACACAGCACACAGGTCAGGTTGAAAGTTGTGGAGAGGTTTAAAGCAGTTAGGTTATAGAATGACACCCAAGGCTTTGAACATCTCATAAAACAATCTTCAATCCATTGTCTGAAAATGGAGAAAGTATGGTCCAACTGCAAACCTTCCAAAACATGGCTGTCTACCTAAACTGACTGGCTGGGCAAGTAGAACATAAATCAGAAGACCCAGGAGACCTATGGTAACTCTGAATGAGCTGCAGGGATCTTCTACTCAGATGTGGACATTTATTGATGGGTCACTGTTAGTTGTGTATGCTAACAAACTGACCTTCATGGGAGAGTGGCAAGAAGAAAGCCATAAGAAGTCCAGTTTACAGTTTACCACTAGCTATGTTTATTAGACCACAACACAAATTTTCACAAGGTTTTGTAAAATTTTAGCTATGTCTGGATATTTTATTTTTTCTTTTGGGGAATGTATGGAGAATATAGGCGATTGTTGTCACACTTAGAACACAATCAGAATTTAGCAGAAACTTCTGCAGCTCCTTCAGTAATACAATCTGCATTTGGCAGCCTCTCTGACCTATTTGTACTCTGTATTTTAAATGATTTTGCAGAAGTATCAAGTTTTTGAAATCTCACTATTGTCCCACATTTTCCAGTTAAATGCTTGGACAGGACAGGCAAGTAGTGTGTAAATCAGAGAATCCAAAAGGCCAATGGCAACTCATCCCGCATTTTCTCCAGATATGGATGCGTGTCTCTTATTGTGCAATGGCATATAAATAACTGTTTGGCAGGTTTTTGCACTGCTTATTACGTCCGTTATCTAAAGCAACCCATCTTCACTTTCACCTCTGTGTTTGACAACATGTCAGCCACTTTTATTGAGCCAAACCCCTTCAGTCCTGCATGCTTCACCAAATCCAAGAAGAATCTTTGAAGAATGGGGCAAAACACAAGGCTACTGATTGGTTGGAGGTCAGAGATCAACCTTCATTTAGGACTTCAAAGAGGAGCTTTAGCTCTTAGCTCAGAGAAAAAAAGAGACATGACCAGCAAGTCTGAAGTGTATCCATCCAGAAAAATAATTGATTATACTAGAAAACCACAAGCCTTTCTAAACCCGTGTGGTGCCAAGGTTTCAATAGCATCCAGTCTGATTGTTTAAGTAACATATTAAAAATAAACACCTCCAAATATCACTTAAGTTCAGGATAATTTGAAATAATGTAAAACTTACAAGGTAAATGAAAGAGGAGGAGGATTTTTTTTGTCTAAGAATTATCCTACCAAAAGTGATTCTAACCTAACAATGGTAAACATCTCAGACCTTCACAGATGGAACTCATGTCCCTACATGCGTGTATCTAATAACTGTAAATATTTATGTCCTCCTGTCTTGAATGGGTACCTGCTTTTTTCGGAAGAGAGGAAAAATAAACAAAGGGAGGAATATTTGGATTGTTTCATTGTATAATGGCCCATTAATCTCTTCTTTTGTGCATGTTTCCCATCACAAAGCATTCATGCTTGGATTCTCATGAGCAAATCACAGAGGTAATCTTCAAGGTTTAGTTGAGCTTCATATGGAAAATTATCTGGCAGCGTGAAAGCTCAGCCCAGCCTGTTCTGACAGGCGGAGTTTGAAAGAAAAAAAAAAAGAAAAAACTATTTGAACTGACGCCGGTCTCCCACTGTCTTGTGGTTCATTCTGTTGCTTTGTTTAGCTGGTCTATACTACTTACCGGACACTTATGTTATTTGGTGTTTGACTCTAGCCATAATGTTTGGATATTCAAGCTTTGCTCTAGAGGTTTTGGGGGAGCCCCATGTTTGTAACAACAATACCAGTAAGATGATGATAAAACCAGTTGCGCAAGAACTAAAAACACAAGCAACAGGCCTCAGAGATGTTTTCTTTTGCTACACAAATCTGCGGGACTGATTTAACAAAAAATTTCAAAGTAGGTAAATCATTATTGGGGTGTAACGTCTTACAGCACAAGATATTACGGTCTCCAGCAAAGCGCTATAGAGTTGCTGTCAGCATGCAACCAGCCACATCCAGACATGATGACAGCCAGACCTGGGGGATAAAAAAAATCACTTAAATTGAAGAGCATATGAATGACTCGTCCTGGAGGTCACAAAAGCCAGCCGGCTTCAGTCGGCTCAGTTAAGGCTATTGTTCATGATTCAATAAGAAAGAGAGACTGGGCAAAATGGCATTCATGGTGGAGCTCCAAGTTTTAAACCACTGATAACCAATGAGGAAATAAAGACAGATATCACATTTGCCCCCCCCCCAAAAAAACATCTTAATGATTCCCACACTTTTGGGTCAATATTCTGTGGACTGACAAGACACGGGGTGATTTCCTTGGATGGTGTGTGTCCTGTTACATCTAGTGAAAAACTAACACAGCGTGTCAGAAACAGAACATACAATCAATCATAGTGGTGACAGTGTGATGGTCTAGGGCTGTTCTGCTTCTTCAGGACCTGGACAACTTGCCTTAATTGATGCAGTTATGAATTTTGTTCTCTACCAGAAAATCCTGAAGAACAATGTCTGGTCATCAGTTCCTGACCATACGCTCAAGCACACTTATGCAGCAGAAATATGATCAAAAGCACTCTAGCAAGTCAACTTCTGAATGACTCAAAAAAAGAGAAATGAAGGTTTTGGAGTGGCCTAGTCAATGTCTGGATTTAAATCTGATTGAGATGATCTGGCATGACCTTAAACAGTTCATCGAAACTCAAAACAAATATTTTACACTGATTTTTTAAAACACAATTTGTGATTGATTATGCCTGGGGATGGGGATGTTTTCCCCAAAAGTATTTCTAAAATCCTATCGGTTCTCATTCTTGTGAACCCAATATCGTGTATCACCCCGTCTCCTGAGCTGAATTTATTGTCAAACATCCTGCAGTTCAGTGTTTCTTAGCAGTTTGTCAGAGGGTCTATGCTCTGGAGGGGGTACATTTTTTAGGATAAACCATGAATGCTTTTCAGACACACAAATACACAGATGTACACTCGGGTATAAACGCCTACTTTCTCAAGCGTCTTGCTCACACAGACATACACAGCCTCTGTCTCTTCTGTCTGTTGGGGGTAGATGTCATAAGTGTCTCGGCTGCCAAATGAAACCACTGCTGTATTTACATTTGTGAGTACAACTGTTATTACAGGGGATGTTTAAAATAGGGGGTAATGATTGAGGCTCATGCATTCCACAAATCCAGTGCTTTTTCTCCTCCTTTCTTTAAAAAACAACGAGACATTGTCACTGGAGAAAGAAATCCCTTTTCAGCAGGCTGCCCTGGGTCCTGCTTTTCCCCTCCTCTGAGCCTCTTCTGCCTTTTTTTCTGTTCTCATTTTTTCCTTCTTTGTCATTTTATTTATATAGGCTCAATTTTGTCACGCCTGGCCTGCCATCACTGCCTCCTTCCTCAGGTCGGAAGGTAGGTGTGCGAATAGTTTCAAGTGGGAAGGACCCAACTGGCCACCCCTGCACAGAGGACTCTTTGTGCACAGCCTGGGATTATAACACCTCTAACTCCACTCCTTGTCATTCTCCTTTTTATGCCGCTTCTTTTTCCCTGCCAATCCTGCCCACTAATGCTTTAATGTAAACACCTATAAACACGTGAAACTCCTGTCCGGGCTTTATTTCATGCAGGTAATGCTCAGTCTTTCCAGTGGGTGAAGTTTGTCATTAACTCTAAGCCCTGAACTCTGGCAGTGACAGCCAGAAGTTCAACTCTTTACTCTAAAATATCATGGTGTCTTTTTTATACTGTAATAATAGCCAGATTTTAAGATCAATTATAATGCACATTTAATCTCATAACGCTAAACTCCCCTTTGCTAGCTGATATACTGTATATTCACCTCTAATCTAATCTCCATTCCCTCACTGAGCAACTCTTTCCATATTATCCCACTGCCATGTTTGCACTTTTTTTGGTTTTCACGCAGGCTTGAAGCAGAAACACTTCATTGGAGTAAATTGCGTATTACACAATGGAAATATGAGGATTGTAGTGTCTGTTGTCCTTTCTCAAGTGACCTGGAGAAGCACAAATATGTGGGATATTATTTTGTGTTTTCTGGCAGCCCTCAGAGTAGCACAATTACTGCCCTAAAATGACATTTTCCACCCAGAAATGAATGCCTGGGAAATGCATCATACAGCTTTATGAAGGTCCCAAACAGTTCGAAATGGGTTTTTGTTCATCATTGTATGGTTACCCAGTCACCACAGTAAGATTCAGAAAGTCAAGTCAGCAGGTAGTCAACAACTTCAGCGAGGTTATGGGGATCACATTTGGTTCAGTAGAGAATATGAAATATCGAGGTCAAAAAGTTGGACATATACTGGTCCTTCTCAAAATATTAGCATATTGTGATAAAGTTCATTATTTTCCATAATGTCATGATGAAAATTTAACATTCATATATTTTAGATTCATTGCACACTAACTGAAATATTTCAGGTCTTTTATTGTCTTAATATGGATGATTGTGGCATACAGCTCATGAAAACCCAAAATTCCTATCTCACAAAATTAGCATATCATTAAAAAGGTCTCTAAACGAGCTATGAACCTAATCATCTGAATCAACGAGTTAACTCTAAACACCTGCAAAAGATTCTTCGGGCCTTTAAAACTCCCAGCCTGGTTCATCACTCAAAACCCCAATCATGGGTAAGACTGCCGACCTGACTGCTGTCCAGAAGGCCACTATTGACACCCTCAAGCAAGAGGGTAAGACACAGAAAGAAATTTCTGTACGAATAGGCTGTTCCCAGAGTGCTGTATCAAGGCACCTCAGTGGGAAGTCTGTGGGAAGGAAAAAGTGTGGCAGAAAACGCTGCACAACGAGAAGAGGTGACCGGACCCTGAGGAAGATTGTGGAGAAGGGCCGATTCCAGACCTTGGGGGACCTGCGGAAGCAGTGGACTGAGTATGGAGTAGAAACATCCAGAGCCACCGTGCACAGGCGTGTGCAGGAAATGGGCTACAGGTGCCGCATTCCCCAGGTCAAGCCACTTTTGAACCAGAAACAGCGGCAGAAGCGCCTGACCTGGGCTACAGAGAAGCAGCACTGGACTGTTGCTCAGTGGTCCAAAGTACTTTTTTCGGATGAAAGCAAATTCTGCATGTCATTCGGAAATCAAGGTGCCAGAGTCTGGAGGAAGACTGGGGAGAAGGAAATGCCAAAATGCCAGAGGTCCAGTGTCAAGTACCCACAGTCAGTGATGGTCTGGGGTGCCGTGTCAGCTGCTGGTGTTGGTCCACTGTGTTTTATCAAGGGCAGGGTCAATGCAGCTAGCTATCAGGAGATTTTGGAGCACTTCATGCTTCCATCTGCTGAAAAGCTTTATGGAGATGAAGATTTCATTTTTCAGCACGACCTGGCACCTGCTCACAGTGCCAAAACCACTGGTAAATGGTTTACTGACCATGGTATCACTGTGCTCAATTGGCCTGCCAACTCTCCTGACCTGAACCCCATAGAGAATCTGTGGGATATTGTGAAGAGAACATTGAGAGACTCAAGACCCAACACTCTGGATGAGCTAAAGGCCGCTATCAAAGCATCCTGGGCCTCCATAAGACCTCAGCAGTGCCACAGGCTGATTGCCTCCATGCCACGCCGCATTGAAGCAGTCATTTCTGCAAAAGGATTCCCGACCAAGTATTGAGTGCATAACTGTACATGATTATTTGAAGGTTGACGTTTTTTGTATTAAAAACACTTTTCTTTTATTGGTCGGATGAAATATGCTAATTTTGTGAGATAGGAATTTTGGGTTTTCATGAGCTGTATGCCACAATCATCCGTATTAAGACAATAAAAGACCTGAAATATTTCAGTTAGTGTGCAATGAATCTAAAATATATGAATGTTAAATTTTCATCATTACATTATGGAAAATAATTAACTTTATCACAATATGCTAATATTTTGAGAAGGACCTGTATTTCCTTAAAATAAATTTTGTGGATTTTAACTGTCCATCCATCCATCCATCGTCTTCCGTTTATCTGAGATCAGGGAGCGGGGAGTACCATTTCTATATGGGAAAAACACACATCCCTCTTTCTGGTGACACTCTACCCTCCTCTAGGGGGATCACAAGGTGTTAACAGACCAGAGATAATCCATAGTCCCTCTAAAGAGGTCTGGGTCTAGCAGTGCATACCTTGAAAGAGATGGGTTCACTAGTTATGAAAAACATGTCTGGATATTCTTATCCAGCTCCATTCAATACGGAAGTGCCTCAAGTCCAAGCTACGCTGGTGGATGGAGATCTTCAGCCTATCTCTAAGACTGAGCAAAGCCACTTAACAGGGGAAGTGTTTAATCTTGTTCTTCCAGTCATGATCCATATCTCCCGACCAAGTGTGAGGGTTGGGACATTTACAAACCAGTAAACTGATAGCTTTCCACTTTGGCTCAGCTCTTTCTTGTTTACAACAAACCAGAAACGCACCCACATTACAACAGATCCACCCCATCCATCTCCCACTCCATCCTACCATCACACATGAGCAAACTACCAAGATACTTGAACTCCTCGACATGAGGCAGAAACTGACCCTCAACACATAAGGAGCAAGTTAAATGTTCCTGGTTGAGATTCATAACCTCAGACAGAGGGACTGACTTCATTCTGGTTGCTTCACATTCAGCTCCAAACCACACAAGTACTTGAGGAACGTCATAGCTTTGGGATACCACCTGAGATGGACACCACAAACAGGATTGTTGACAAGGGGGTTTCTTTGCTTAATCTAGGCCTCACACCTCAACTTTGTGTGAAAGATGCAAGCACAGCTCTTGCTTTGGTTATACGAGGACCGGATAGCTCTTAAAAGTTAAAAGTATTCCATCAAACCATATTTGCAGTGTTATTCGGGTGTCAGACAAAGGTAGGAGCCGACTCATGCAAATTCCTTGTGTCATATTCTGGCTCTAAATGCTTATACTAGTCTTTATGTTTCCGCAAACAGTGTACTTACTGTATTCTAATTGCTGCACCCTCCTCACATCTTATTTATGTGTTTTAGTAATAGTAAAAAATAACTTAAGCAACAATTACACTGATAAGGCAGGAGATAAAGGCCAAGTACGCGGCAGCACCTCTATGCAGTATAATGATGATTTTTTATTGAGATGAGGATAAGCCTTGATCATCTATAGAATATATAACAGTTGGTTACCATGGAAACATTGAACACAGGCTGTGGGAGGGACATTGCGGACCAGGAAGACACCCAAAAATCCCAGGCAAACCTTTTAGCTGCATGGACATAAAGAGATGTGACAGGTTCTGCTACCCCTCCCAATGTTTGATCTCCTGCATCATCTTGATTTATATATATATATGAAATGACAAATCTACTTCTTACCAGCTACTTGAAGCAGAACAAAATATTCAGTTTTTTAACTTCTGTTTAAATTTTTGTTTTCGTTATTGCATTTTATAAATTTTTATATATGTTCAATATAACTAATTCAATTTATTTATTAATTTACTTTTCAACTGACATTAAAGGTAACCAGTTACATTTTTTGTCACTTTTTATTGAAAATCCTAACCTATGTCTTATTTAATTGATTTAATGTGTTGAATTTAATTTGAATTTAGATTTAGTATGCCTAATTTTATTTATTTATTTCATTTAACTTATGTTTCAACTTATATTTATTCTGATTGATTAGATTATTCATTCATTTTTATTCAAACGTCAATGTTTTTTTTATATATCTAACAAAAATTCAGAAATTCATTTAAATGTTTTGAATTTTAAATTTCATTTGTAACCGTTTTTATTGCTTTTAAGCTAAATACTAAAAACAATTTTTCTCATACCATTTTGTAAACAACATCGAACAACCTTTAGATCTGAGGCACATATTGTTCTGTTGGTGTGCTTCTCTTTGACCCATGAAACGCCATTTAACAACACAACAAGAATACTTTCCACATTCCTTCAAAATGATCCGTCCTGTATTTTCTGCATGTAGCTCGTGACATCTGTTCCGTCCATTTTCATTGAATACATTTTCAGTTTCAGTTTGTGCATCTTGCTGCAAACTTCACACAATGTGCTACATTTGTTAGGAATGTCTGTGAATTTAAAAGAATGTTTTCAACTGCAGAGAAGAAATTGTTTTCTTTCTGAGGTATCATTCTTTGACATATAAGACATGCTGGCGAGAGAGGAAGGAGAGAAGCACACAAAGATTTATGTAGCTCCCTCTAAAAGTCAATAAAGGTTTCAAATTACGTCTATGGAGCAGTGAAGATTTATGTTTAATAAGCTTCAGGTGTTTGCTGGCCTGAATTTGCGCTGGAAAGTGTGAGGGGGGTTGGATTGCTTGGCGGGTAGTGGCATGAGGGACTGTTCCCTACATGTATACACACCCCTACACACACACACACCTTGCACTGCGCTCATTTCTGCTGTCAGAGTGTATAGCAACGCTTCAATTTGCACGGCTACCTACCGTCTGGAAACACAGAGCTACCTTTGTACTTAAGTCTCAAATGGTTTCATGTGGCCGTCTGCAACACCAGTATGACAACATACAGCCTGTCAAAGGTTAGCAGAGACAAATGGAAAAGCTAATATATGACTAATAAGCAAAGAAGGGGAGGAATGTGCACAGGAGGTCAGTGGGGAGATTGACAGCAGCTATTAACAGTCCTCCCTCCTTCTCCCTCCATCTTTCTGCTGTGTTTTACTGTCACTGACAGACACTTCTGAGAGCATAAAACTGAAACAAAGGTTGCATTTCATACAGGAGGTGTCCCCAGGCTGGCCAGAAGGTGCAATGTCTGATTGAGGGCATCATTATTAGATGTCTGATGTCACCACAGACATCAAAATACAGCACGCTGCAAAAGTATCAATACCACTTAAAGTTTTACCACATTTTTTCACATTAAAAATAAACTCCAATCATAAGAATGTAGAAAAATAACAAGGTAAAGCATAGTTGTAATGTAAAAAATTACATGATACTCCTTTCCAAATTTTATATATATATATATATATATATATATATATATATATATATATATATATATACAGTACTGTGCAAACGTTTTAGGGCAGGTGTGAAAAAATGCTGTGATCAAAGAATGCTTTCAGAAATATAAATGATGATTGTTTCTTTTTTATCAATTTACAAAATGCTAAGTGAGCGAACCCAAACATACAGCAAATGTCATTAAGAACTATCTTCAGCGTAAAGAAGAACAAGAATTACTGGAAGTGATGGTATAGCCCCCACAGAGCCCTGATCTCAACATCATGGAGTGTGTCTGGGATTACATGAAGAGAAGGATGTGAGAAAGCCCACATCCACAGACGATCTGTGGTTAGTTCTCCAAGATGTTTGGAACAACCTACCAGCCAAGTTCCTTCAAAAACTGTGTTCAAGTGAACCTAGAATAATTGATGCTGTTTTGAAGGCAAAGGGAGGTCACACCAAATATTGATTTGATGTAAATTTCTCTTTTGTTCATTCACTGCATAGGAAATAAATTATCAACACTTCCATTTTTGAAAGCATTCTTTGTTTACAGTATTTTTTCACATCTGCCTAAACATAATATATATATACTGTGTATAGATAGATAGATAGATAGATAGATAGATAGATAGATAGATAGATAGATAGATAGATAGATAGATAGATAGATAGATAGATAGATAGATAGATAGATAGATAGATAGATAGATAGATAGATAGATAGATAGATAGATAGATAGATAGATAGATAGATAGATAGATAGATAGATAGATAGATAGATAGATAGATAGATAGATAGATAGATAGATAGATAGATAGATAGATAGATAGATAGATAGATCATGTAATTAGTGTTTTTTCAATTCATCATCTAAAAATGAACAGATGGAGACACTATCCCCATAGTTAAACATGGTGGTGGCAGCATGCTGTGAAATTGACTTTTTTTAGCGGGGATCTTGGTGAAACGATGGAGCAAAATACAGGGAATTACTGGAAAACTTTAGAGGCTGCAAAAGACTTGAGACTGGGGCAGAGGTTCACCTTCCCTGCAGAACTTAAACCCTAAAAATACAGTCAAAGGTACAATGGGATGATTTAGATCAAAGCACTTTCATGTGTCAGAATGGCCAGGTCAAAGAGTATTTGAGTAAAATGCAAAAATAACTGGCAAACATTTCCATCTCTAAATGTGCAAAGCTCCCAGAGAAATGCCAAATAAGACTTGTAAATATAATTGCAGTAAAAGCTATTTTTACTATTTTACTACTTAAACTATTAGCTGTTGGGTACATATTTCCTATTTTTATTTATAGAACAAAAATACTTCCATTTCACATTTATGCATGGCTCAGTATTCACATTAAACCCTAATAAATTACATTTAGGTTTCGGTTTATGGTTGTAACTTGACAAAATAAAAAATAAAAGGCGTACAAATAGTTTGCATAGCACCATATTTGTTTTTACCAAGAAACCCTTTGCAATTTCAAAAATGCATGCCTGGTCATACCCTTAGAAACCCCCACCCTTCATTAACACCTACATGCAACCACACCCTTTTACTCCCCCCAAAGCCCCTCATTTATCACCAGTGTCATTTCTAAGCTGGTTGTAAATCCCCACAGTGAGCACTGCACATGATAGCTGAAAGACTCCTAGAAAAAGAAAATCAACAACTGGCACTGTGAAATATGGTTGCGAAGAACACAAGAAACACGTGAAACTCAAAGCAGAGAATGTGCTTTCGTATGCAGAACCTCCTCTGTTTTCTGTCATATTTCCCAGAAAGAAAACATGTAAAGAACCATATGTTGTTGAAGAAAAAAATTACTCTTGTTTTCTCACGTCTCTTTCTTGTCTTATGTCTTACTTTGAAGAAAAATGTCTGTTTGGCTGGAAATAAAATAATTTATAGAGGTTTTGGTAAAAAAAAAAAGTAAAAAAAAATATTTCAAGAGTATATATTGATTTACTTCTTACTGTAGAAGAGGAAAGCTGTAAGAAGCAGGAGTGTTGTTGCCTGACAAGCTGAGGCTGCAGTGTAGATTTTTAAGATTGCATAATTTTACTAGATCAAACAATGGCACTCAGTGTAAATTTGCTCTCAGTATTTTCTAGCTGTTTGGTTTAGGTGGTTTTCAAAAAGAGAATTGCAGGTATTCACACCCACGGTCACGGCACTGACAGAAAAGAATGGCTCGCTTATTTAACTGCTTCATCATGTTTTGGTGTTATTGTAAGCTGTGTAAAATGGAACAAGTGGCTCCCATTCAGCAGACACACGCTGGAGGGGCCTGTCTTTCTTTCCCAGCACAATAGCCCTCAAATCCCCGGGCATTTCTCAGGTGGATAGCCTTACCTGCATTACCAGTGGCTCATCAGAGGTTTAAGCCTGCTAATTTATTCTGTCTGTGCCCAATGCAGAGATACAAGGTGTCCTAACGTAAGAAAATGTTCAAATATTACTTACTGCCAGGCAACATTGCACTGGTTGTGAACTGGTTTGACAGCTACTCTAAAATCTGGAAATTCCCTCTCTTTAGTATGAGTGTAAACATAATATCTGTTATTAGACAACAATGCGCTAGTGTCTGGAAGTACGTCTTGGGCGAACTGAATCCTGTCACCAAAACCTTTGCTGCACGGCTGATTTTCACGCTTTTAGCCAATTGTGAGCTTTCCCTCTCTACAAACTGTCCACACACAGGGCTCAACTCTCAGATTCCTGAACAAGTAGGAAATGTGACGCTTTTTTCCCAGACAACTGGAAATCAAACACCTATCACACCTCCCACATACATCTTTATCAAGTTACCACTCTGGCTTTGCAAGTAGCTCCACAATCAAGCACCTAACTAGGACACCACACACACACACACACACACACACAGTTCCAGACACATAACAATTAGCTTCGTATTTGGCCTTTTTAACCCAGTTACAGCAACACAGTTGGTCCTTTTTCAGCACATTTAAACAGAAAATGTGTCGGTCTAATTATTTATGACTCAAGCAGTCAACATTCTTGTTTTACCCTTACTTCATTGAAATTAAAGTGAGGGGCGACGGTGGCGAGAGTGGTAGGGGTTCGTCATTTAACCAGTAGATTGCCAGTTCGAACCCAGTTCTGTCTGTCTCAGTCGCCGTTTCCTTGACACTTCAGACACTTCAGCCTCACTTCACCAGAGGGCTTGGAGGAGCCGATTGTATGGCAGCCTTTCTTCTGTCAGTCTGCTCCCTGGGGCAGACTGTTAGCTGTGGCTACGATGCTAGCTTACCACTGTCAGTGTATGAATGGATGGATGACTGATTGTAGTGTAAATCGCTTTGGGGTCTCTGGGGACTTGCTATACAAGTGCAGGCCATTTACCATATACAATGCTTTGCCACTCCATTAACTTTTCCACATTTTGTCCCATTACGTCGACAAACCTCAATGTATTTTATTTAGATTTTACATATAACACAAAGTAGTTCTAAATTTAAAGAAATATTTTGCATGTTTTTCCATATAAAAATCTGAAAAGGTGTAGTATGCATTTGTATTCAGCCCCCTGTACTGTAATAGTCCTGAATAAAACACATTGCAAAAAATTATCTTCAGAAGTCACCTAATTTAGGCTCATCTGGATGTAATTTAATCTCAGCATAAATACAGTCTCTGAAGGCCTGACAGGTAGAGAACATTAATGCACAAACAGCATCATGAAGACCAAGGAAAACACCAGACAGATCAGTAGGAAAGTAGAGAAGACGTTTAAAGCAGGTTTATTTTATGAAACAAGATCCCAAGCTTAAAACATCTTACAGATCCCCGTTCAAGCCATCATCAGAGAATAAAAAAAGATCATGGCTCAACTGCAAATCTACTAAGACATGACCATCCACCTAAACTGACAGAGTGCGCAAGGAGAATGTAATCATCGAAACAGCCAAGAGCAGCTTGGTAACTCTGGAGGAGCTGCTGAGATCCACAGCTCACATGGTAAAATGTGGCAAGAAGAGAGGCCTACAGGTTAAACGCTCTGTGTGGTGGACAAATAACCACCACACAAAATAATGTACCATCCCCAGTGATATACGGTGGTGCCAGCATCATGCTGTGTGGATTATTTTTTATTCAGCAAGGACAGGATAGCTGGTTTACTAATTAGTTGACTTCTGAAGAAAACTGCTTGCACTGGGTTTTATTTTGAGGTATAAGAGCAAAGGGGTTGAATTTAAATGCCTGCCACACATTTGGATTTTTATCTATAAAGAATTTTTCAAAAGCATGTTTGCACTTTTTGCAACTACCTTGTATTGGTCTTTTACATAAAATTTCAAATACAATCCAGCCCCAGCAATTAAAAGATCAAATCAAAACAAGAAAAACAAACAAGTTAACCTGAACCAAACTCAAAACATTCCAAGACAAAATGACTTAAAAAAAAGGTATGCCAAACACAGGCTGCTAGGTTGAACTATTAGGAACAAACCAAGTCCAAAACCGAACTGCTAAGCAGTGCAAGGTGGGTCAACAGTACAAAATGCTATAAAGCTACCAATATAACCTTCAAAAGTATTTTCACAAAGCAAAGTGGAGATCAGCTGCACAAAGCATCTTCCAAAAACTGCCCCGCTGGAAGAATGACTCCAGGAGCTTTTTATAGGGTGCAGGTGGGCCTCATCATCCACTGATTGGCTTGGTCAACTCCTGCTTGGTCCAATGGAGTTCCCTCTCTGCAGCCACCGGGCAGCCAATTAGCTGAGTGTGTTCCCACATCTGAATCTGCATAAAAACAAACAGACTGCACAACCTCTAAAGGCCAGGGGCCGTAAAAACTCAGAAACTGTCTTTTGCATGTACAGACTTAGATAATTATCCACAGATCTGTGAGTGCTAAAATGGCAGAGTCTCTGTCAGCCAAGATTTACTGTTCTCTTTGTCTCAGAAATAAGGAAGGGATGGGAATGAAAGGGACTAAAAAATGTGGTGGGTTTCAGCTCGTCATATTGATGACCAAAAGTTTTTTTATGACAATAACTTATAGTCTGCTTTTGTTTAATTAACTATTTTGTTTGCAATGAGAGGCAAATGAGCAGTTTCACATTTTTGCAGGGGAAAAAAGGACATTTGTTTGTTGTTTGGCAAGATTGTGGGAAGATTAAAATCACTTTAAAACACACAGAAATAAAAATTGCTGAAAGAGTAAAAGCTTAGCTGAGCATAGTTAATGGAAACTTGGACAAACAGAAAACCCTGAAAACTTTCTCAGTGGAACTTGAAATAGTATATTTGCACTCAAAAAGAATTAATGTTGTTGCTCTAGTTTAAATGAGACATAATGAGCTGTAGATCAGCTTTTTTTGACCTTTTGATCATGGAAGGCACAAGCAGACATTTTCACCTGCCAACTGTTTGCAGCTGCTGCCTTATATTCTCCAGACATACATCATTCTGATCTTATCACTTCAAGCTTGCCTGTGAAAATTCAATCATACTAATGAAATATGGATGCAAAACATGATGATGGATTTGTTAGCGCGCTGAATGTTGGACAGCTTTCTCTCAAATGGAAGGAAAGAATGTGAAATAAACTTTTTTTTACTGCAGCTTATGGGAGGATACAGTCATCTGGGGCAAAAAAACCTGGTAACCTTCACCTCAGAGCACAAAATTTACTATTCAGATTACATTTAATTAAATAAAATTGTTTAAAATTGCTGTATGCCAGCCATTAGATCTCAAGAAAATTTGGATTTTTATTTAGAACTGAAAAACCATCTATGCAGCTGTTTTGTCTTAGATGTTTTTCCACCTGTTAAGGAGAAAATGAAAGTTTGGTGCATGAAAGTGAGGGTGGCATTTACAGAATCCGCTACCTGTTGGTACCCCTGGTAAAGATGCGTGAAAAGCCTTCCAATAAATTTGTCTTTATTGGCTGTTGTTTGGATGAGTACCCTCTTTTATATTCTCACAATGCACATCGAGGAGGATGGCAAGGGAGGGCAAAATAAAAACCTCAACGTTCAAATATTGCAATCTTGGGGGTCATCAGGTCTCCATAACAACCATTAGACAATGCGTCCTGTAAATGGGTTGCCTCTGGGTCTTTCAGCAGGATAATGGGCAATTATAACAGAAACATAGTTAATGAAACACAAAATCATGTTGAATAGCCTTTTCAGTCTCCATATCTAAATCACATAAAAAGAAGCTGAAGAGGGTAGAAGATGGTAGGCAACGCTGGCTGATCTATGTGCAATTTTGAGGTGTGTGAACTTCTCCCCAGCTAGGAGCTCTAATCAACTGGAAAATTCAGCCCATACTGATTTCTAAGAGGAACTGGCCTGAGATGGGTGGTTTAATCCCTTTGGTTGAAGCCAAAAGCACCAGCAGGATCCAATGCACAGAGTAGGATAAGGACATTAAGGACATAGAGCTTAACTTTCTATACTTGAATGGAAATAAAACAAAGGTGATAGTGTTGGGAAAACAGACTTGTTAACTTAGTGTAGCAGTGCAATCTGTCATTTTAAATTTTTTTAGTTGGACCGCTGTCAGAAATCTTGGGGTGTTTTTTGATAATGGTTTTAAATTTGATAAACAGGTTTGTGCACTACTCCAGTCTAGCTTCTACCATCTGCGGTTGATTAATAAAAAGTCTTATCTATCTCCTATTGTCCTTGAAAGGGTGATTCACTCTTCTGTTACGTCTAGACTGGGCGACTGCAACTCTCTATACTGTGACTGACAGCTGTTTTCTGCAGCTGGTCAAAAACGCTGCTGCCGTTTGCTGACCAGTAAAAGAAGACATGAGCATATTACCCCTAGATTGTCCTCCTTGCACTGGCTGACTGTACGTTTAGGGATTGTTTGTTAGATTTTACTTTTGGTTTTTAAATGCTTAAACGATCAGGCATCTCCTTACCTGTCAGAGCTTTTACACAAGCTTGTTCCTAGCAGAACTCTGAGGTCAGGTAACCTGCTGCTTTTAGATGTTCCTAGGACTTGTGAGCCGAGGAGACAGATCTTTCTCTGTTGCAGCCCCCAAGCGGTGGAAAACTCCTCCACTGACTGTAAGGTTGGCCAATACTGTGAATGATTTTAAATCTCTTTTAAAGACTCATCTGTTTAACTTGGTTTTTAATTTTAGTCGAGCAGATACATCAGGCTAGTTGTATATATGGTTTTAATTTTTCTTTTACCCTTTTATCTGTGTCTGTTAGTTTTATTATAGATGTTGTATTTTCTTGCCTTTTTTATGTTTTTATTTCTTTGTTTTGTGGACCTGTACAGCATTTTGATTGCTTTGGTGTATAAAGTGCTTTATAAATAAAGTTTATTGATTAAAGTTTGCCTGACATTCCTGTAACCATGCACCAACAAAACGACATTCACATTAAAATTCCTCAAATGGCCTAAACTTTAACACATTTTGGTCACTGAAAGCCACAGCTGCGTTCTTGCTTTACATTTTGGGTGATTGTAACACATTCTTCTGACAGTAATCTCTTTCATCACTTTGTTAAATTATTTGAGCAGCAGCAGAGACAAAGGATCATTTCAAACTGTGCCTGTCCAATAGTTGCTGAGCTCAGCGCATGTTCCCATGATATATTTTCCAAAATTAATCATCCCAGTTGAGCACATCTCACCCTACTCAAAACAATCCCTGCAGTTCCAAGATAATTTCAACACTTGTCTACAGCTGCAATCAACCTAACCAAGATATAACAGTGTTGGCCTGTAGAAGCTTATTCTTTGATTTATTAACATGGGTTTGTTGATTTTACAATTGGATGTTAGGCTGATGTTGCTATATCTGGCAATTCTATCTCCTTGTTGGTGTATGTGTGGGTGTCTCAGTTAGTGGTTTTTATTTTCCTCTTTCCTCTCAAACATTATTAGGCTTATGTGATTTCTGCATTTAGACAAGTTTATGTATTAGGGCCTGATCTGGTAAATATATGCTGTTAAACATCTAGCCTTTGGACACACTTTATTGTCTGTACTCAGATATTTGGCAGAATCCAACAATGTTGAAACAGTTTAGAGCTCTCGTTCAATTTTTAAAATGTGTTCTACATTTATAGACACCTCCTTTAAAATGCTTAAACATGATTACTGAAACAGAATAGACGAGAAACCAGTGAAATGTCAATTTTGAATTGAATTAAGAAAAGCCTATTGTTGCATTCAGGCTGAAAATTATGAGAGAAAACTGTGCATTCATTACACTAGATATTGGACTTTTAGATGTAGATTTTTCACATTAATAATTCTATTCAAATTCATCCTATCCTTCATTATGAAATTTGTTATGTTTTTGTTAAAATGTGTTGAAAATATGCAGATTGTAAAGTCATCGCAATCACAGTCGAGCCAGTCACATTATTCCTGCACTATAAATGTTATCAACGTTATTATTAGCACTAACACCAGCATAAATATTGACTATTGAAAAATAAACAGTGGCAAAAAGGACCTGATTGGGTGTCCAGTTCCCTGGTGGGTCAAGAAAGGCCCTTTCTTAAGAAATGTCAGACACAACTGAACAAATAATGCATTCATTGTTCAGAGCATTGTGTTTTCATGAGTGGAGAGGATACTGTAAGCTATCTTAATTAGGTTAGTCTGGAGTGTAGTCTACATGCTTTTGGCTCTCGCTGGATGAAAATGCCTCAAAATCCATGTCAGAATCTGTCCAAAGTCGCTCGTCCAGCATAGTAATTGTGGCCGTCTTTTGTCTGTCAGTGACTCAGATGTTCCTTCAGATGTTTTTTTTTTGACAGGCTCACTCTGCATTGGAAATTCTGATCTTTTGTATCATAGGAAACTTTTTAATAATAAAAGGACAGTTGTTAAAAAGGAAATTCCCCTCTGGCCATTCAATTCAAGTTAACTTACTTAGCCTTAGCAGTTGGTGTGGATGAAAAGCTATATTAAAGTAGAATTTTAATGGTAATTTCACTACTATTAGCATGGTAACAATTGAAACCGGTAACCAATTTATCCATGCATGAGTGGGTTCTCGTCGGGTTCTCCGGCTTCCTCCCACAGTCCAAAAACATGACTGTTAGGTTAATTGGTCTCTAAATTGCCCTTAGGTGTGAATGACTGTGTGCATGGTTGTTTGTCCTGTATGTCTCTGTGTTGCCCTGCGATGGATTGGCGACCTGTCCAGGTGTATCCCGCGTCTCGCCCGTAGAATGCTGGAGATAGGCACCAGCTCCCCACGTGACCCACTTTGGAAAAAGTGGTATAGAAGATGAATGAATGAATGAATGAATGAATGAATGAAACCATTTAATCCACATTTAGATTAAATAAGAATAAGAATTTCGACTTCATAATAATAACTGATTAAAAAATAACTTTTTGTCAATGTTTGCACACTATGTTAGCACATCCTTGCTCAATGTATTTTTAGTAAAAGCCACATTCGTCAAATGTATATCCAGCTGGTAAAACTATCCTGCAGAAAGAAAGAGATACAGATATTCCACCATGTGGAATTGTTTAAAGATGAGTAGATTGTTTCAAAGTCTCACTCACAGCATCCAACAGAAAAGATTTATCAGCAGTCTGAGCTGGCATGAAAACAAAAAGACAGTGTAATGAATTCAGTTTCTTCTGACAGTATCTGCTGCTTGACGTGACTTCGCAAACAAGAGTGTAGCCTGTAGTGCACATGTTGATGTGTATATTAAAGACGGGCAAATATACATGCAGGACATATAAAATACCAGTTGTGTATCAAAAATGAGTCTACATTACAGATGGTTTTAAACTATATTAGATATTTTTTAGGGGTGGTCATAAGTACCTGCAGCTAATTCTGGCAATAATTAAATGAAAATACTTCAAACAAGACATTTTTGTGTTTTCAGCAGAAACCCCCTGCCTCACTATGGCTTTGGTCTCATTAATCTGTCATGTCAGTGTGTGTTTGTTCCTAATTAGTATATTATTGAACAGGGATTGTCTGTTTCTGCCAGTGCTAGTATTTCTCTTTGTTGACTGTCACACATGTAAAGTATCATAATTAAGATTTTTTTTTCCACATCTGGTTAAATTATGCATTAAAAATTTGTATTGTCTCTGTTTGACAAAATAACTTTAATAATCATAGTATATATTTATTATTCTTCAATTCTCCAATAGTTTCAGGCATTCAAATTACCATGCAGTTTAGTAGAATAAAGCCCCGTTTATACCAGATTAAAACTTTCAAAGGTTTCAAAGACCCTCATGACCTTTTCAACCCGTTCTGGATCACATCCAGTTTGAAAAGTGTGAAGACAATCACGTTTTCTATTGCTATCTTAGTATTCACCAAATAGATACAGCTTTTTTGGCCATCCTGCCATCTGTATTATTTTTTTTTTTCTTAATTCTCAGTAGAATATCTATATTTTTAAGGGGGGTTTCTGTACCTCCACATCAGTTTCCATTTATAAGCAGCAGGATGGACTTGTAATGGGCTGTGCAGTCAGAAGGAATCATACACAAAAAATCCAAAATGTGAGTACTTTAACTGATCATGTTTAGGCAATCACACCAAAGCACAGAAATCAAAACTTGTTTATTATTTTAGTTCACACTGTGACTAATTTGAAATTGTACTAAACAACTTGTGGGTAGCTGCTTGCAACTCCTTCGTTTTCCCATTCCTACAATAAACATGACCTGGAAAGGTTAGAGCTTTCTTTGGTTTCCCAGCTATTCGCAAAACCAAATCTATGCTTGATTTGGAGGTGTGTGCACTTATCACAAGCTGTAAGGCCTGATCTACGAAGAATCTGCATATTGATTTATTTGTGTGAGGAGCTTGTGAATGCTGTTGGTGAGAGGGTTTCCACATTAGGTGTCATCCTGTTAAAAGGAAGTTGTTTCATTCTACTGTTGCCACATGCATGCTCCGTAAGAGGAATTGCTGCCAAGTCAATGCCTCGATGCAATTAGTTTGGCTTCTTTACTTAGTTACTTCTGACCAATTGGTATTATAATTTGAATCAGACTGTCTAGTATTACATTTTGGATTAGACTGGACAGTGTTTAATTAAATGTAATTTGTCTATATAAATGTATTGTATTAGTATCAATTTGATTTTCTTATGTTTTTCTGTATAATTTAAACTGAATTGGATCTGTTTTTCTTGTAAATTGTTTGGAGATCACATTTGTTGTAAATTGTCACTATATAAATAAAGTAAAGTGAATTAAATTAATTAGATTTAATTGAGTAGGAAACCTCTGCAGGACCCTTCAACGACCATCCATCTGCTGTTGATTTTTAACAGTGTTGTCTTATTTCAGTGTTTAGGGTGGCTAAGGTTAGGGTTCTAAAATAAGTTTGAAACGTGTATAGACAAATGTATCTTCTCTGTGGCAGAGACCCTGAGGCAGGGGAGAGTGAGAAATAGCAGCACTTCCGTGAGATTTATGATTTCTGTTGGATTTTTCCAGACTGTCATGACGTGATGGATCTGAACAAGCAGGGATTTGGACAGATACTTGGTTCTGTCTGGATCTTGTTTCACCATGCTGCTTGGCCTTGTTGCTCTGTCTCACAATGAAAAGATCTCATTCACCTTTGAACTTTGGTGAACCTGTGTGAGTAACTCCTTGGAGCTTTACTGTTTCTCTTTACAAGAGTTGGTGTTTGGCTACAAGTCCTACCCAGTTTGGAACACTGACAAGGATAAGAGCTACATGCAATTGAGGTGCAAGAAATATAAAGGTAGAAAATTGAAAATAGAAAATTGGATGAAGAAGTAAAGGATGCCAGAAAAGAGAGCAGGAAATTGTAGGGGACATTGCAAGGGGTAATTTTATCTCCTTTTGTGGTAGATAACAGATGAGATTTTTTGTCTGTAGACAACTGAAACCCTATGCATGACATGGAAACTAATCGTCTGTCTCCCATTCTTCATGTCTAAAGAACACATTAAGCAATCTTTACCCACAAGATCAAGGAAAACAGGACTTTTTTCTGCCTACAGTGGACTGTGAATTGGGGAGATTACTTAACTGAATCTGGTTACTTTAGACAAGAATGATGCAATCTTCTTGCACAACTCAGTCTACAGTTTGTCCTGTTGGGTAATGCTCATCTGGGAATGATTTTAAAAAGCCCGATTGTTGTGGTTAATGTTTGGTTCCTAGAAAAACATATTAAAATTTGTCACAATGACTGTTTTGTAATTTATGTTCAATAAAGATTTGCTTTGAACCTTTGATGACTTTTGAGGAGCTAAGCACCCTGTGGAACAACAGAGCTTCGCAGCTTCAAACATTGCTTTGAACTCATTAAATAAATACCACCATAAAATCAAAATGTCTGTCTATTTTTCATTTCCTCAGTTCACACTTCACTTGTTTGTGTCGTCGTGAGACTACTGTTGCAGTCTATCACAATCTCAGGGTGCTAGATTGGTGTGAATTGTGTTTTTCTTCCAGCATGATGGTTTGTCACTCTTTGTTTGAGGACATTTATGTGCCCTTACATGGTACTGAAGTGTGTGTGTGTATCCTGATGCTTTGTGTGGTTTTCCCTCATCACTATGAAGTCAAGAATAACTGTCATCACCTGGCCATTAGGAGTGCACCTGTTAGTACATCAGCACACTGAAATGAGACGCTTTCCTTCCATATTTCGATATAGGCATATTGCCAGATAATTTCATACTCTAAAATTGGGAATGCGTTTAGTGTTTTTACTCATAGTGGATAACTTCCTGCTAATTTGTCAACCTAATTTTTTACCAATACTTAAAGTTGATAAAGCGAATCAGGTTGTATTCCATGGCATCTGCCGGATATATTGTTTTGTAAAAGTATTTATGCTGCTTGAACCTTTTCTCACTCAACCACAAGCCTCAGTGCATAATTTATTGAGATGAAAATGTGGAGATGAAATGTGATAGACCAACTCAAAGTTGTGTATAACAATAAAGTGGATTGAAAACCTTGCCTTGTTTTCAAAGTTGAAAAAATTTGAAATCTTAAAAGTGTGGCATGCATATGTATTTAGCTCCTTTTAATCTGATTCCACTAAATAAAATCCAGAGCAACCAAGGGCCTTCATAAGTCTTTGGAAGACTTATGAAGGCAGTCTTGTTGAGTTTTAAGTTTATTAAAAACATTTTTTATTTTTTGCTAGTGGTAACACTGGAGGAGCTCCATAGATTTATAGCTCAAGTGGGAGATTTGTTGACTTCACAACTCTGGCCTTTGTGGCAGGAACATAAGTCATTCACAAACAATTTCCAATTTACCATGAGTCATGTAAGAGACACAGCAGACATGTGGAAGAAGGTGATCAAGTCAGATGAGAACAAAATTGAACTTCATTGGTGGTGGTGGTAACATAATGCTGTGGGATTGCTTTCTTCAGCAGTGACAAAGAAGCTTCATACAGGGTCAAATACAGCCCAATCCTGAAAGAAAACCTATTATTTTAGCAGAACCACAACCCTAAAGTGTAATGGATTGTTTAGATCAAAGCATATTCATGTGTCAGAATGGTCCAGTCAAAGTCTCAACCTAAGTCCAAATGAAAATCTTTGGCAAGAGCTATTTATAAAAAAAAATTGGCAAAAATTAAAGTCTAGATGTTTAAAGCTGGTGAAGACATGCCCCAAAATATTGCTTCTGAATTTGAACTAAAAGTGGTTCTAAAAAATTATTGACTCAGCAGGGTTTTACAAATACAATCTATGTTTTTCATATGTTTTACTTGTGTTGGTCTTTTACGTAAAATCCCAATAAGACTTAACAAGTTTGTTGAATCAGGACAAAATGTTAAACAAATTCAAAGAGTGTGAACACTACTGCAAGGTACTGCATGGTAACCAGCAGGAGATTGCTTGTAGTTATTTTGGTTTGATCAGGGGTTGTACTTTGTCATCTTTCATTAGTAAACCAACCATAATGTGAATTAGAACTCTGTTAAAAATACAATGCGTTATAAAATCTTCGGGAACATAAGAAGAAGTTAATATTTTCCAGAAAATTGTGTGTGGGATCAGTGATACATTTTTGGATTATTTATCTCCAAAATTCAAAATACTCAACTTTCAACTTTCAATAAATTTAAATACAGAAGTTAAATACACAGGTTTTGAAGCAGTTTGTTTACGGATAGGAAAGGGAAAACGAATCTGACAAACTGACATAATATTAGGGTTCAAATTGGTAAAAGGGTGAAATGACCCAGAGGTCTTGGTGTCATCTTCTACACTCTTCATCTTTTTCCAATTCATAGCAGTCTGGAAGTGCAGGATTGTATGTTTCAATGCGTTAAAGATTAGTCATCAAATACACTGTGTTTATACTGGTTGCTATTTAATGAATTTTGAAGTAAATCTAATAGTCTTTTGTTTTAGATCAGATTGTATACAGGGAACCTTTACACATCCATAGCATGCAAGGGATAAACATCTTTAAGAACAGTTTATTGATTTTTTTCTCTTCTCTGGGCTCCCATTTTCCCCACAGGCATTTTATGAAAGAGCAAAGAGAAGGGAAGCTCCTCTGTGTTGACTGCTGGTGAGGCTACAGGTTCAGTCTTGCAGGATGACTTCATGCTATCACTGGGTGTTTTCATTATGACTTCGCATTGGTGAGCCTTGAGGTGCTCTTCATTATGTTTCTGTTTGCTGGAACTGCAGGGCAGAATTAACAATAATGAATAATAAGCCATTTGGAGAAGATTCGCTAGAGTTATTCTTTTTTTTGGCGATTTCCCAGCATTGCAAGGTACATTATCCCACCCTGCAGTGGAGGTGTGTGGCAGTCTTCTTTCTTTGTCCTTAACAAGTTGAAACACCTCAGTGTGGTGTGTCATAGAGGCTAACAAGAGTTGGTCTAAGGAGTTTAGTGGGAGTTATTCCCAGGATGCAACAAGGGGATGACTCCTTGTTTAACAACATGGGCTTAAATAATAATAAAACAAATACATCACCTGATAAAGAGTAAAAACATCAAACAATGAAACACAATTTGTCTACTTTTATTTTTAATTTGAGAAACACTAGACAAGGCTACAACTCTAGATCTAGGGAAAAATAAATATAGCAATATGAAAGTGGATCTTCTTTAGCAACTTTGGAAACAAATGCTATAAATCGGGTTGGAACTTGAAAAAGAGCATCCAGACAGAAAGGTGGAGTAAAAGCCTAACTTAAATCAATAAAAGCAATGAATGCCACAAATTACACTGCCTTTCAGAGCATTATTTTTTTCAGAGTCTATTAGACAATTTTCACTCGTTTTAATGTTGCACAAATACATTTTTTTATATTATATCTGAAACATTATGCAAAAGCCAAAGCATCTCCCACTTCTGTTAGGGTGCCCCAGGGCAGCAGTGGCTTCATGGTAGCTTACCACTGTCAGTGTGTGAATTTGTGTATGAATGAGTGAATGACTGAATCTAGTTTGAAGCACTTTAGGGTCTCTGGGGACTTGATAAAGCGCTATACGAGTACCATTTACCATTTACCATTTTGAGTAAATGATCAAAAGTGCAATTGCAAAGCATATGCTAAAAAGACCAAAAGTGAAATCTGCAAAGATAAAAAGCCCATTTAAAGCACCTAAGAAGTTGCCGTTTAAGTAAGGCAGATGTGTATTAAGCTACTCGCCTAAACGATATCTGTAGTCACAGTAATATTCACATGCTTATATCAGCTGAAACTGAGACTAAAAGACTGGATGAGGATCCAAATTTATCCTGGCAACACTCACAGCAAGGAGGATAGTAAGGGAGTTTAAAAAAAAATCCCAAAACTACCTGTTAGAGAATTGCAGCAAATACTGGAATCTTGGGCCACCAAGTTTTCATAACAACCATTATAAAGACAAAAATGTTCATGCTTCATCATCTGTTTAGGCATAAAGTATAAAACCGTAGGGTCCAACAGAAACAGGTTTAACCCCAAACTCATTTGAAATTAATTCTGTCTTTTGTGGGGTTTTTTAAGATTTAAGGAGCAGATTTATGACATCCAGCCTCTTACTAAAACAATCGGTACCGGACATGAAATTCGCCTGCACTTCTTGTGCTGCATGGTAACAGGAGCAGAAGCTTTGGCTGCAGGATCATAACTGTTTGAATCCCACCTCTAATCATACAGTAAGCTGCCAAGCACTCAATAAAGCCGCTGAACCTCTGCTGACTGGACCCCGGGGTCAGAGTGAAAATCAGCGCAGGCTTGTAAAAATATTTTTCTGCCCCTCTCACTCTTTACTTTTCTTTCTCCACCTTACCTTCTCCACTCTGTTATTACCATCAGCCAGGTACTCTTGACTCACACAGAGAGGGGCATGCCTTTCATCACAAGAACTCAGCAGTCAAGTGTTAATCGCCATCCCGATTATCTGTCCAGTGTCTATTGGGTGTAGGTGAAGACATACCCCGGCTGTAAACATGTTATGGCTTCTGTTCTGCAGATAATTTGTCCGCCTGATTTATTAAACACTTGTTAGAAATGTCTGTTCATGTTATTTAAAATGATACTTTGTCTTGTTTCCATTTCTATTTTGAATAAAAGGAGCTCAATTTTAAGAGGAAATCGACAGATATTTCTTATAAACTTATAAGTAAGTTATAAGTTATAAGTAAAGAATTAAAGAGAAAATTGTCAGTGTCATGTTTGTTGAAAAATCAATATAAAGGATGAATCCTTTTCCTAATCTGGAAGGTGTTTAATTACACATTTGTATACATTTGCATTTGTATCGGCATCTGTTTATTAAATATATATAAGTAAATTTAAATGATTATTGGAGCCAGTCAATAGCATAATGAAGAATTAAATCATCATTAAATAACCTTATCTATTTACTAAGTCACAAAAACATTCAGAATTTAAAGCCTGATTAAAGATTTATTTTATCATATTTTCTACTCTCTCTAGAGGAGGAATGTTCTCAAATTGTGCCACCTTTCATCCATCAGCTAGGCCACCGCAGAACTACCATGATACAGCTGATAATATGAGGCCTTACTTGTGAAGGAAATCAGTTGTTACGTCGCCTCTTTCACGATCTGTGGTCTTTGTGTTTAATTAATCATTTTGGTTTTAGATCATTTTGGCAGGTAATTATTTTTTTGTTTTGTTATGGTGCTCGTGTGGAGCCTATTGTTAACGATTTTGTTTTGACTTCATGAGTTGATTTAGATTCTTATTTTAGTGTTAATGTTTAGCTTTTGGTACTTAAAATAAGTTTGTGTTTTGTCCGACCCCCATCTGTTCATTTCTGTATTAATTTGTCATTTTCTCTCAGCAATGAAATGATCTTTGAAAACAGATTCATTATCTCCATTATTGCAGATGATTTGGAACATCTTAGAAAAATTTAAGACACTTTAAAAAAATGTATGTATCTGTTTTGTGGGATGAGTAAGAGTTTAATCTGCCAGCATGAGCCTTCATGTGATAACCCACTCTCCTGGGGCACCAAAGGTCAAACTGCAAAGTGGTTGTGTACTAGGTGAGAAGCTTACAGCGTGGTTTACCTAGAAACATCAGGTACCTGGTTCAGAGGAAACTTTCTAGGAGACAAAACAAAGACACGTTTTTTCAGTGGACAGGCTTTCACTAATGAAGCACAGTAAAGATTAACACAGAATTTGATGAAACATCTGAAATCAGTGAAATTGTGAATGAAGAATTTTTGCAGTTTGGAATATAATTGATAATAGTTGCCTGTCATTAGAATGAAAGGACATAAGAAAGATTAATGCAAAGTGAAATCACATTATCCCCTCCTTGAACCGTCACCTTAACGTGGTGGAGGGGTTTGAGTGCTCAAATGATCCTAGAGGCTATGTTGTCTGGGGCCTAAATGCCCCTGGTAGGGTCTCCCATGGCAAACAGGTTCTAGGTAATGGGTCAGACAAAGAATGGTTCAAGAACCCCTCATGAAGAACACAATATCGAGGCACGTGACGTCGCCCGGTACGGCGGAGCCGGGGTCCCACCCTGGAGCCAGGCCTGGGGTTGGGACTCGTCGGAGAGCGCCTGGTGGCCGGGTTGCTCCTCGCGGGACCCGGCCGGGCCAAGCCCGAACGAGAGACGCGAGGCCATCCCCCAGTGGGCCCACCACCTGCAGGGGGAACCGTGAGGGACCGGTGCAAAGAGGATTGGGTGGCGGACGAAGGTGGAGACCTCAACGGCCCGATCCCCGGATGCTTAGGCTGGCTCTAGGGACGTGGAATGTCACCTCGCTGGGGGGGAAGGAGCCTGAGCTTGTGCGGGAGGTCGAGAGATATCAACTAGAAATAGTCGGGCTCGCCTCCACGCACAGCGTGGGTTCTGGAACCCATCTCCTTGAGAGGGGTTGGACTCTCTTCTACTCTGGAGTGGCCCACGGGGAGAGGCGGCGGGCTGGTGTGGGTTTGCTTGTTGCCCCCCAGCTCAGCCGTCTTGTGTTGGGGTTTACCCCAGTGGATGAGAGGGTTGTATCCCTGCGCCTTCCGGTTGGGGAGAGGTCTCTGACTATCATTTCAGCCTACAGGCCGAGTGGTAGTGCAGAGTACCCTGCCTTCTTGGCGTCCCTGTCGGGGGTGCTGGAAAGTGCCCCTCCCGGGGACTCCATTATTCTGCTGGGGGACTTCAACGCCCACGTGGGGAACGACAGTGACACCTGGAGAGGCGTGATCGGGAGGAATGGCCTCCCCGATCTGAATCTGAGTGGTGTTTTGTTATTGGACTTCTGTGCTAGTCACGGATTGTCCATAACGAACACCATGTTCAAACATAAGGGTGTCCATCAGTGCACTTGGCACCAGGACACCCTAGGCAGGAGGTCGATGATCGACTTTGTTGTCGTATCATCAGACCTTCGGCCGCATGTTTTGGACACTCGGGTGAAGAGAGCGGCTGAGCTGTCCACTGATCATCACCTGGTGGTGAGTTGGATCCGCTGGAGGAGGAGAAAGCCGGACAGACTCGGCAGGCCCAAGCGCATAGTGAGGGTCTGCTGGAAACGCCTGGCGGAGCCCTCGGCCAGGGATGTATTCAACTCCCACCTCCGGGAGAGCTTCGACCAGATCCCGGGGGATGTTGGAGACATAGAGTCCGAGTGGACCATGTTCTCTGCATCTATTGTCGATGCTGCTGCCCATAGCTGCGGCCGTAAGGTCTGCGGTGCCTGTTGTGGCGGCAATCCCAGAACCCGGTGGTGGACACCAGCAGTAAGGGATGCTGTTAAGCTGAAGAAGGAGTCCTATCGGCTGTGGTTGCCTTGTGGGACTCCTGAGGCGGCTGACGGGTACCGTGAGGCCAAGCGTGCTGCGGCCCGGGCTGTGGCAGAGGCAAAAACTCGGGCCTGGGAAGAGTTCGGTGAGGCCATGGAGAAGGACTACCAGTTGGCCTCGAAGCGATTCTGGCAAACCGTCCGGCGCCTCAGGAGGGGGAAGCAGGGCTTTGCCAACACTGTTTATAGTGGGGGCGGGAGACTGCTGACCTCGACTGAGGACATTATCGGGCGGTGGAAGGAGTACTTCGAGGATCTCCTCAATCCTGCCATCACGCATTCCGTGGTGGAAACAGAGGCTGGGGACTCGGGGTTGGACTCTTTCATCACCCAGGCTGAAGTCACCGAGGTGGTTAAAAAGCTCCGCGGTGGCAAGGCTTCGGGGGTGGATGAGATCCGCCCTGAGTACCTCAAGTGTCTGGATGTTGTAGGTCATGGTTGACACGCCTCTTCAACATTGCGTGGCGGTTGGGGACAGTGCCTCTGGACTGGCAGACTGGGGTGGTGGTCCCCCTTTATAAGAAGGGGGACCGGAGGGTGTGTTCCAACTACAGGGGGATCACACTCCTCAGCCTCCCTGGTAAGGCCTACGCCAGGGTATTGGAGAGGAGAGTCCGACCGATAGTCGAACCTCGGCTTCAGGAGGAACAGTGTGGTTTTCGTCCCAGCCGTGGAACACTGGACCAGCTCTATACCCTCTACAGGGTGCTCGAGGGTTCATGGGAGTTTGCCCAACCGGTTCACATGTGTTTTGTGGACCTGGAGAAGGCATTCGACTGTGTCCCTCGTGATGCCCTGTGGGGGGTGCTCCAGGAGTATGGAATCGGGGGCCCTTTATTAGGGGCCATCCGGTCCCTGTACGAGCGGAGCAGGAGTTTGGTCCGCATTGCCGGCACTAAGTTGGACCTGTTCCCAGTGCATGTTGGACTCCGGCAGGGCTGCCCTTTGTCGCCGGTCCTATTCATAACTTTTATGGACAGGATTTCTAGACGCAGCCAAGGGCCGGAGGGGGTCTGGTTTGGGGACCAGTGGATTTTGTCTCTTCTTTTTGCGGATGACGTGGTCCTGCTGGCCCCCTCTAGCCAAGACCTACAGCATGCGCTGTGGCGGTTCGCAGCCGAGTGTGAAGCGGCTGGGATGAGGATCAGCTCCTCCAAGTCCGAGGCCATGGTACTCGACCGGAAAAGGGTGGCTTGTCCTCTTCAGGTTGGAGGGGAGTTCCTGCCTCAAGTGGAGGAGTTTAAGTATCTCGGGGTCTTGTTCACGAGTGAGGGAAGAATGGAGCGGGAGATCGACAGACGGATCGGTGCAGCTGCCACAGTAATGGGGGCGCTGTGCCGGTCCATTGTGGTGAAGAGAGAGCTGAGCCGAAAAGCAAAGCTCTCAATTTACCGGTCGGTCTACGTTCCTACCCTCACCTATGGCCATGAACTTTGGGTCATGACCGAAAGAACGAGATCACGGATACAAGCGGCTGAAATGAGCTTCCTCCGTAGGGTGGCCGGGCACTCCCTTAGAGATAGGGTGAGGAGCTCGGCCATCCGGGAGGAGCTCGGAGTAGAGCCGCTGCTCCTCCACATTGAGAGGAGCCAGTTGAGGTGGCTCGGGCATCTATACCGGATGCCTCCTGGACGCCTTCCTCGGGAGGTGTTCCAGGCACGTCCCACCGGGAGGAGGACCAGGGGACGGCCCAGGACACGCTGGAGGGACTATGTCTCTCGGCTGGCCTGGGAACGCCTTGGGCTCCCCCTGGAGGAGCTGGAGCAGGTGTCTGGAGAGAGGGACGTCTGGGCGTCTCTGCTGAGTCTGCTGCCCCCGCGACCCGGTCCTGGATAAGCGGAAGACGACGAACAAACGAACGAATCACACTTTTTCCACTGGGTTAATTTTCTGTTTGAACTTAACAGAACCAGAGCATGCCTAATCATATGTGGATAACCATCAATATACAATATCTTACACAATTAGCCCTGGTAATTCCTTATTCATGAAGACCAACACTCATCTGCCTTACTTAAATTTTACTTGTTTTCTTGTCTTTCCCATTTTGAAAAGAGGCAAAGAGTGAAGCACATCTGGTTCATATCAAATTTATTTCCCCATGGAAACAAGAAGTCATAAATTATTAATTAGAAGTGCCTACACACTGTAGCAGAAGCATAAAAATAGAAAAAAAAAAAATGCCTCATTTACATTTATATTATATGAATTGGAAAGGGTGCAAATAATTGTGGCACCAGGAATTTTATATCAAACTATTATTTTCAATTTTTTTATCGTTTCTATGCTGAATAAAATATTCTCAAATTAAATGTGGAATTTCTTTCAAAATTATTTTAGTGTGAAATTATTTCACTGCACTAAAATATTTTTCATTATTTTTACACATCTTTACCATGGGTGTTAATAAATCCGTACGGTATTCCATATAATTATTTTATTTGACAAAATGAGAAAGCTTATTTGACATATGAAATCGAGTTGTGGTGAAAAACTGTAACATAGACTGAATAACTCAAAATATTTGTGAACACAATAAAGACAAAATGTTCAATAAAACTTTTTAAGGATCATTTTTGCCGAACCTCTTTAGTACTAAATCATTTGGGGTTAAATGCTGAGCCAGATAGGCTCTTCATTTTCAGTGTTGTTTTCCTATTCATGACAGTAATCAATGTAGTTTTAATGTTTTTGAACACAGGTGAGATTTACTGTTTCAATACTTCCAGCTTAGCAGGTATCTACTTCTCTTCTTGTTTCTTTTTCTCTGCAGATATCACAGTGCCAGCTCTGAACAGCTGTTTCTACTCAGACTCATGAGATCACAGTTTATGAAAGAGACATTTCAGCATCAAGTAGCAAATAAAAAATCCCTTTGTCTTTCCTCCTCGCTCCTCTTCTTCATACTTTATTCCTCACTTTCTCCATCTGGAGGCCTATCTCCACTCCATTACCACATCATTCATCAACAGTGTCGCCAAACATTGTCATCTTTTGCTGTCATCTAACTCTACATCCTCGCTGCACAAGTACAAAAACACTCACACTCTGACTGGATCGAGTTCACCAGATTCATCAACAAAGTTATTTTTGTGTTTATCACAGAGCCTTTATTGCATCTGTTGCCCTCTGTGCCCTTCACCGAGCCAGGCACTCACCTAACTGCCCACAATGAAAAGCTCTGATTGTCCTTTTATTTTGTTGGGCCTTCATGTGGTTCTGGGACCCCATTGTTTGCCCTCAGTTCCTGAGAGGAGATCCATCCAGCCACCCAGTCAGGTGCTTATCTGATGCAATGGACCATTGATCACCTTTTACCCATGCAATGAATCAACTCGCTGTTAGTCGAGCAGAGAACCATCCACTTGGTAACCTAACACTCAACCTAACCAAAGATATTCCTGCTTCGGGTTCACCAGGCACCAACATGTCTGTGTAACAATTCATGCATCATGCAAGATAGCTACCCAAACACAAGTTAGCACTGATGCACATCCTGAGTTTGTGCTATGCAACATATTAAGAACAAAATTTAACTGATACATACAGTGCCCTAAAGAAGAATTTATACTACTTGAACTTTTCTACATTTCTTTACATCCAACAACCAACTTCAATGGTTTTTAGTGTTATTTTTTGTTATAGAACAAAACAAAGTAGTGGATAATTGTGGAGTGACAGGAAAATAATGCATAGTTTTCCACTTTTCATGCTTATTTTAACAAATTAAAATGTGGTCTGTATTTGTATTCAGCCACCTGAGTCAATACTTTGTAGAACTGCCTTTCACTGCAATTACAGCCGCAGCATTTGGAGCTGTGTTTCTGCCAGCTTTGCACATCTAGTAGCTACAAAATTTACTCATCCCTCTTTGCAGAATAGGCCAGTTTCAGTCAGATTGGATAGAGAGTCCTGCTACAAATTCTCAGTTGGATTTAGGTCTGGACTTTGTCTAGGTCATTCTAACATATTACTAGGCTTTAATTTAAACCATTACACTTTAGTTCTGGTTGTATGTTTAGGGTTATTGTCCTGCTGGAAGCTGAACCTCTGCCCTCAGTCTCATGTCTCCTGCAGCCTTTGACACATTTTCTTTCAGGATTGTCCTGTATTTAGCTCCATACATTATCCCAGTCTGGCCATTTTCCTTGTGCCTGCAGAAGAACGGCATAGCACAGCATAAAGCCGCCACCCCCATGTTTCACAGTGCTGATGATGTGCTCTCGAGCAGTGTTAGTTATCTATCACACACCGTGATTTCCTTAAGGACCAAAAGGTTCAGGGTTGCTCTCATCTGATCAGAGCATTTTCTCCCTTGTAACATAAATGGCTTGTTGCACACTGCAAATCTTTTTCAGTTGTGTCATACTCTTTCTATTTTTAGATGATAATTTGAACAGAGATCTGTGAGATGTTTAAAGCTTGAGATATATATATTATGAGCTCACCCTGCTTTAAACATCTCCACAAATTAATCCAGGAGCTGTTTGGTGTGTTCCTTTGTCTTCATGCTTAATGCTTTTGCAGAACATGAACCTCTATAATGTAGAGTAAGAGTGAATCTCGGGTCAGGAATAAACTAGATTCCATAAGGCCATCCCATTTAAGAAATCCCACCAACAAATACAGCTTCATACATTTTATAAATTTCTTCTCATGTAGCTGTAAATGTTTATCCATTGCACAAATCCGAATTCCATTTGAGGAAAATAAACATAAACATATTTCAATCTTATACAGGCATATTTATAATTAAACGGTGCAACTCTGACCATTTTCATCTGAGTACCACCATATGGTCAGCGCTGGTTCTCAGAGCCTCATTGTGTGTTTCCACCCTGACTCTGACAACAGCTTGGCTCTTTTCAACCCTTCATCTCCTAGGAACACACTGCATGTGGTGCTTACAACAAGCTGGAGCCCCAACAATGAAATGGTTTGTAATTTGTCACGACCGTGTCAGCAATTAATTGATTTGTTTGGCGTTAAGGAAAACAGTTCACTGATGGATGGAATTGGTGTAGGAACTGACTTGTGGGTGTTGTTGATAAAACAAATGTTGCTTCTACACTAACAAGAGATCCTGGTTTATCTTTGTTTTAATAACCTCATGCAAATGGGGGGTTTAAATAATGGCGGAGGATTAAAAGATACTATTTTATTTAGGCATCATTTTCCTTATTTTTACATTTGACACAAAAGAGTTTGCATGTAAATATAAGTCCCTCTAGCTATTTGGCCCCCATTTTATGAAAAAAGGAGTTGTACTTTTACTTTTCATGACTGTTCCATAGAATACAAAATAAATTAGTCTTATGCTACTAAAGACAAGGAAGTTATAAAAAAGTTTTAAAAAACGTAGATTTCAAAGAAAAAGGAAATTCAAATAAATGTATTTGCTTGACAAATATTGGCAAGAATCAGTACAAATCTCTGGAGCCTTGATGAACTGTTATGGTTGCTCATCTTCCTATTCCTTAAATAGCATGCAGTACATCTGGAAAGTATCCACAGCACTTATGGTTTAGCATTATTCCAACATGAATCAAAAAATTGATTTCAGACATTTGACCACATCATACACTATAATGACAAAGTGGAAAAAAAATTGTAGTACTTACGATGCCTATGCAACTTCTGTAGAGTCAGTGTACGATTATTTCAGTGGATGGAGCATGCTTTAGACATTAGCAGAAACCAAACAATAAAGTAAAAGGAATTTTCTGTAGACTTCCTAAACTGGGCTATGTACAGTAAAGTACAAGTTAGGGGAAAGATACAAAACAAAACTGTCAGCAATGAACTTCCTGAAAAGCACCTTTGGTATGAAATATTTGGAAATGGAAGAAGTGTCAAACCACCAGGACCTTTCATATGTATGGCTACCAGACCAAGCTGAGAGATCAGAGAAGAAGGACCTTGGTCAGATCGTCACCAAGAACTTAATGGTCAGTTTGGTGGAGCTATAGTGTTCCCCCGTGGAGATAGGAGAACTATCCATAGTAGACCAAAGTAGGCCTTTATAGTAAAGTGGTCTGATGTGCAGGCAGCTTACTTTAATTTTGTCAAAATGGACCTTAGAGTTTCTTATATGAGAAGAACAACAACATTCTCTTGACTAATGAGAACAGAGTAGGTTTTTTGGACCTCCACTCCAGGTGTCATATCTGGAGAAAAACAGGCACTGCTCATCACCTGGCTAACACCTTATCTATTGTGAAGTATGGTGATGGCTATATGCTGTGGCAATATTTTTCTTTCGCAGGAACTGGGTCACTAGTCCACATGTAAGTTAAGGTGACAGCAAGTATAGATAAATTCTTCAAGAAAACATCCTCCAGAGTGCTCTTCTACTCTGGTTCTCTGGACTTCAGACTAAGGTGATAATTCATCCTCCAACACAACTCAGAGTCAAGATAATAAAGGAGTGTATTCGGGAGCAGACAACGTCCTCGAGTGGCTCAGCCAGGGCCAAGACATAAATCCAATTGAACATCTCTGGAAAAAGAAAAACTTGTCTGTTTCCATTTTCTGTATTTTGGTAAATGAGGAGAAATCTGGCCTCCTTCTTACTTTTACAAATTTCACCAACTTTTCCTTTGTTCAGGATTTTGGGGAAAGGTAAAAGTGCTCCCTCCATCATTTTCTTCACTAACAATAAGAAGTTACATATATTTAACACATTCCTTTTAGAAAGGTCTTTTTTCCTAAGATAATGTGTGTTTTGTTTATAACGACATGCAATCATGTTACTTTATTCCAGATGACATGTAATCACCCATATATGGTGGTGCCTTTCTATTTAGGAGAACAATGTCTTATTATTTATTTATGTTTCATAGTTTCATGATATTTTTGGTGACCATCTCATTAGCCACTGATGTTCTAACTACTGATTCTGGATTTCATGGCACCAAAAGGTCTAGCTTTTTATCCCCAGTCTGAGTCTAAGCAGATATCATCACGCCAAGAACAGCAACAGTCAGACCCTGAAACTTAACCACTAACAACCCCCCACACCCTCCTCCTCATAGCCCCAACTTAATTGGGCCATAATTTTACTGTATGCCACAAAGTGGAGACATCAGCATGTGGGAAGTGAGGGGTGGAGGTGAATAGAGGATTAACAATGGTTCCTGAAGCCCTATTAAAGGACTGTAACGGCTTTAGCGCATTCAGAAGCTCAATGTCTCACACACGAATGTTTTGTATGAGGCGAGCATTCCTCAATCTAAGAGTCTATTCTAAGAATCTCAAATCTACATGTTCCAGCCATCAGCACTGAGAAAGCACTTATAGGCTTCCCCCAACAGCGGCACACTAAAGTAAGTCCTGCCTTTCCAAGTATGTGAAAATGGGAGAAAAGATTACCATCTCCTCCTTTATTTTATTTTCGTTGGAGCACATCCAGTTGGCCCCATTACTGAAAGAGGAATAAGATGTGGCCAGTGTGCAAACACTGCCTCATCAACTTTTAGGTAGCAGGGCCAATAATGTTTGTGACCAAATACAACGCTCTTTTCACAGTTTCACACATTGACATTAAAGCAATGTTGTCTAACATTTTGTAATTCCTTTAATTTTTTTCCCCTCTGGCAAGAAGAAACGGATGATGGCCAAAGAAGCTAAAAATGTCAAACCAAGAAGACATGTAGTATAAACCAACTTTTGTCATGATTTAGACAAAATGAACCTTTAGGGTAACCGTTAGAGCAGCTTTCTCAACAATAATGAATGATTTGTCTTCTTTCCAAACTGTTGTTTTATGGTTTTACTTATACACTGTTGACCATAAAATTTGAATATTTTTGTGTTGAGGCACATTAATCGTTTGATTGTGGTTTAATTTTAACTGTGATATGTTTAGCAGAGGTACAAAAATAATCAAACTTTAAGGGCAACAGGGTATGAAAAGCACCATCATTGGGACTAAGATTAATACTAATATTCTAAAAACACTGTCTCTCAGGTGCCATAAAGGAAGCCCAAATTTGGTAATATAGTATCTTCTCCCCTTGTCAACTCTTTGCTGTAGTAACATCCAATTACTGGTCGACTGATCGTGTAGACTCCTCTACCAAAAGCTTTAGTTGATGAGAGGCTGCAGTGTGTTCAAAGCAGAACTGAACTCTCAAGGAAACCTTTGTCCATCTAAGTCAGACCCGACCAAGAACGAGGCCTGATCAACCTTTGCGGTTGCATAAATGCCTAGTTTTGCATTGTACACTATGTTATGTTATCTAAGAGTGAAGCACTGCAAGACTGTTTTTGTTTTCACCCCTCAAGTGTGTGTTTCACCTTTTGGTTACATATCTCAATTCTTCAGTGCTAGAGGCATACTTTTTGAGGTTCTGTGATGTTTTTATCAATAACCATTCCCTTAGCTGCTATAGAAGGATGTAATGCCACATCGAGCAAGTAAAAAAACCCTTGGAGCATTGGGAGGCCAACAAGCTAGTCAGATGCACTCTATATCAGTCTTCCTCATCAGATGATTGTGACTCCCTCCGCCATATTTTAACAAGGACAAACATTGAAAGCTCAGTAGAATACCATCTTCAATGCTGTTGTACAACTGACAATCTGATGCAAAATCTAAACTCTTACTCCATTCTTTGAGGGGCTATAGTGGACTGACGGGTCACAGCTGATATGGCGGATTGATTGAACAGCTGACAGGCTCAACCAAGCCAACTTCACATCAGAGCAAAAGAGCATTGTTCAGTTGAAAAAAACAGCACTAAATGTTAAAAAAGATCTGTGTTGAAATTGTAAACTGTTAATATCTGCTAACATAGTGTTCTATCACACTATTGTGTGCATGTTTGTAATATGGCTAAAGGCAAGAGAACTATTACTAATAATAACTTCCCACAACTTTAATTTAAATCCAAACTCACCTTTTAGGCATCTTTAAGTATCCTTTTGTTGGTGGTGTGATATTGAAAGCCTACAGAATATCATACTGGCTGCAAAAGTTTGGACTTCCTTGTTTTTCCTCTCAATTTATAATCTCCCCTTTTAGATCAAAATAGATAAATAAATAATGACGAAACTACACTACACTATTAAAATAGCCTTCCTCTTGACAGCTGAGTGTCAAACGGATTCTTAAAAACTTTTCGGCCTCAGATTCAACTGTTATGGTAAACAGCATTCCTCTTTTCAATAACTCTCAGAATTTAAAGATTGTAAATTAGTAGCCTTATTTTCTTTAGTTCATCAGTAGCAAATAAATATTAATTAATTAGTATTACACGCGATTTGTTTCCCCTTCAAACTTTAGTAAACTGTTGGATTTTCTGTGCTTATTATTTTCTGGTAACACTAGTTCTTATATGCTTCCTAAAAGGATTACCTCCTATTCCTTCTAAGTGCAGTTCTTAACTTCTTAAAAAGTTACAACATTGATCTGATTTTTAATAAACACGTGGACTAATTGGTTGTCAGTAAAGACTAATATCTTCTGACATAGAGGAAATGATTTATACAATAACAATATTAGAGATAGAATAGAATACAAATATCCTTTATTATCCCACAGTGGGGAATAGGGTTCACCAACAGCTAATGGAAGCATGCAGATACACAAAAGGTAAAAAAAAAAAAAAAAAACATACAACAAAAAGTATAAATAAAAGTTATACAGCAGAGGAAAATTTACAAAATAAGAAAATAACACTGTACAGTTATTTAAATTAGCACACAGATTAAAACAAAAAATGTAGAAAACATGCATGTATATTAACAGACTATTTACAAGAAATTGTGTAACATAATTCTTCTATGCAGGTAAACACTGCAGTCCTGATTTTGGTTAAATTTTATGTAGCTGGATAATTAACCATTCCCCGAATTACAATAGGCCCAGCTGCTTTTAAACAACCTCAAGAGTAAAACTTTTAATGCTTTGGGATCTTCTTACCTAAGGAATGTAACAGGCAGCAAATGCAGCACCAAGAATTACAGACTCACTTTCCCAATTCCTTTCCTTCATCACCAACCCAGTTAATACGACTTTGTCCACAAATTTCTGTTTCCCCAGTAGACAACTGTATGTATGTGTGTGTGTGTGTGTGTGTGTGTGTGTTTGTTTGTCTTCAAGCATACAGTGCATGTGTATGTTGTTATTTCCACAGTAAGCTCAACATGCTGGTCTTTTTTTATTGCTTGCACATATTTAACAGCTTTTCCTGCCCTGAAGCAGGAGGAAGACCAAACATCCTCCACCGTAAATTTTCTCCAAGAGTAGAAAGTGGAGCTCATGCCATACAGGAAACCATAGACACACACACACACACACACACACACACACACACATATAAACAGAGATGGGGAATGCACTGAGAGAAAGAGGGAGTGAGAAAACATGTAATATTTATATTTTGACATATGTTGAAATAAAAAGACTGCTATAAAAAAAGAAATGCGAATGGAGAAAAAACAAATGAGGCATTTTAGTGGATCCCTTTTCATACTAAACAACATCCTATCAATCACTGGATGTCTGTGACTGCTCCTCTTCACATCGCCGGACTAATGGGAAATCAAATTTGAGAAACGTTTTTACCTCATTGCTCATCTCCAGGACAAATTAAATGGAATCTATTTATCAGACATGATTCAACCCCCACACACATTCCTATTTACCTCAACTGTGATTGATGAGGATCATTATAGTGATTTAATTTGCTCCGAATGTGTTCGCATGACAGCTGTCTCTGTCTTTCCTAACTCTTCATCTGTGGCTCAGCATCAACTGATATATTAGAGTGGGGACAAATACACACTCTGTGGTTTTTAGTAGGTAGTACATATGCCTATTTAGTGTTAGTGTTGGCTTTTCTTTGTCACAATAACGCACCAACAACGTTGCTTTTCGTCTTGGCTATTTTAGATTCAACTCAGTTGCAGCCGGCTGGACTCTCATGAATTTGTAGACAGGTATTTTCTTTTCTTATAAAATGCCTTAGGAACACTCTTTGTCACATGACAGCCACAAACCGAGGTGTATTTTATTACAATTTTGTGAGATGGAAGGAAGAGGGTGAATGTTTTTAAATCTTTTTACAAATAGATATCTGAAAAGTGTGGAGTGTATTTGTATTCAGCCTTTCTGAATCCATGCCTTGTAGAACCACCTTTCTTTTGGGGAATTTCTTTTGCACATAGAGACTGAATTTAATGTCCATTTGTTGAGTATTGTTGAGTTTATTTCCGACCAATGTGCAGAACAATATTTAGGAGCAGCATAGTGAGTTGCAGAGCTTTATTTTATAAAAATTATAAGAACAAGGAGGAGAAGTTACAGACTGGGTAACGGACATGGAATGAGTACAAGCCAGGGAAGTCTACAGGAGGAACCAACAGATAACAATGACAATAAGGCTGTCTAAGTCATGAGATAGAGTGGATAATGGACCAATGAACCAAGGGAGTTAATCAGAGACTGAAGGTAACTGACGGAGAGTGACTAATTAACACTGATGAGCAGGGAGTACAAGGAGGTAACAGAAGACATTCAAATGAACTGAAAAAGGTAAACAACAAGACAACCATAAGAACGTAAACAGGGAGGAACCAGATCTATAAGGAAATACAAACTAAAACATCTAACACAGGAACCCAGGAAAGTAACAAAACCCTAAACACCAGAATGAATCTAATAAACCATAATGAACTGAATTAAAGCAAGTGAAGAACATGGCAGTGCAAAGAAAGTAAACAGAACACAAACTCAAAACCCAACACTGGCATATTATGACAAAATTCCTTTTCGCAAAATAGCTCATGGTGAGTCAGATTGCACAGAAAGCTTTTAAACATAAATTTTCATTTCTTGCCAAAGATTCTTGATTGAATTAAGCTCTGGGCTTTGACTGGGCCATTCTAACACATAAATATGCTTTGATTATATCAGGTTAAATGAGGCTACGGAGAAATGCTGCACCAAACTTTTCAGTGTTTTATTTTTTTAAAAACAGTTGAAAACCATGTATTATTTCCTTTCCAATTCACCATGCCCCATGTTTTTTTTTTTATCTCCTTCGCAAAATTCAAATAAAATACATTTAGGTTTGTTGTTTTGATGTGATATAATGTAGAAAAAACGTTCAAGGACCATGAATACTTGACATGTCTGCAGATCACTCCTGGAGTGAAGTACTAAAACTTGGATGTTTCATCAAAGCAACTGAATGGCTGCCTACTTGAGTCTAAATCTGTGTATAAAACTCATTTGGTGAATAAATATAGATTTCCCACTAAAGCTAATGTCACAAACACCTCTCACATGGGTGAATTATGGCTCTCATTATTCTCGTTTATGTTTGCTTATTTAATCCTTGGTAGAGAAAAATGATGTATCTCGTCAGACTGAAGCCGGAGACAGAACTAGAAATTTAATTGAGAAAAAAAGGTTCAAATAAACAAATAAAACAAAAACATTTGACGACTCATGAAAAACAACAATCTTTCTGTGCCAAACCTAACTTTTTGAGCACACAAAGCAGAAAAATAGATTCTCAAGGTGTTTTTATTGTTGCATTCCTTTCAGAGTCCTGTTCCCATGGCAGCACATTAGAAGAGCTGGTGTTGCCAGAAAGTATAAGCCCCGCAGCTCAGCACTAATTGCATCATTTAAAGCATAGCTGTTTAACAGCACAGAAGCCCCAGTTAGGGTTTGGTTGTACAGGCATACACAAAAGAAATAAGTTTGGTAATAGGCAACGCCTACTTGATAAGAGTAAAACCCAGGCAAGCCCTTCATTTGTTTTTTTTCTTTGATTATGTGGATTTTTCATTTAGTACCTCAGTTATTTCTTGATAGCTGAGTGGTATTGGACGTGTTATAAATGATTGCTTTTACACTGCATGTCGTGTTGTGAAAATCAGGTATTGTTTCCTCCTGGTCTGCCTTAAAGTAGTGATGGTGTTACCACTTCTAAAACCTACCGCTGCTATCGGCCCTCTCCTCCTAAGATTACTGTTTGCTTTTCAAGAATTATCCATATCATGGCTTTCTGAGAGCTCTTTTAGCATCTCTTTGAATTAGTTAATGTGGGAAAAGCACTTCCAGTTTTGTTGTGCCTCAAGGCTGTATTTTGGGTCCTGTTTTCTTTTCTTGTTTTTATTTTTTCAGATTCGACTGGGGCAGATTAGTAGTGATCCTAATAATGTATGTTGTAATCTTTTAAATGGTGAATGGATTGCCCTTTTTCTAACCTCAATGAGGAGTCACATACACATCAACACGCAGTATCAGTACCTACTGATACTGCGTTCCTACCGATCCACAGTCCCTCTGCGAAATACAGTAACAACTGTACTCCTTTTTGGGGCTTCTGAGTTTAATTAAATGTCTACGTTAACAGACTCAGAACCATCAAAAATCAAAAAACAGTTAAATTACACAGTTGAAACCAAACTTTTTAAATTCACTTGGCCTCTTTCTGCATAGACTTTAGTGACTCTTTTAGACTTGCCTTGAATTAAACAATGGATCTTTCTTTTTATTATTTTTGTTAGGCTTGATTGTATTCCTTGTTTCACTGTGATGCACTTTTTGATTTTTATTTGTGGCAGGTGCTATATAAATAACATTTCTTTGTTTACTTTGAAAGATATGTTTCATGATGTTGTGAGTCTCTCCTTCTATGCTTGGGGGAAGAATACGGAAAGGAAGTCAGATTAAATAGTTTCCCAGTTTATGAGCTAAAGCTATCTGGAGATGTTCTCCCACCACTCGCTCTCAGAGCTGATCCTGGAAGGATTTAAAACTCCCACAGTCCACCTCATGGCACTCATAGCCATGAGGCTTGAATAGGCCATAAAATCTTTTTACAAGGTGACATAACATGAAAACACAGGGAGAGTAGAAAAACTGCTGGGTACTATCTTAGCAAAAAGGCAAAAAAAGTCTCCCCTTACCTTGTTTCTGCCTAAAACTTTTGATCTTGTGCTTTAATATTTCGTGTCTGTTTGTCCAAGAGGGAGCCAGTGGACTTCACTTGAGATTTTCCATGTCAATTTGAAGCTGCATGGTGGCTTGAATAGTGTGGAGAGCCGCTCCGTGTCTGCCATCACCTTTGTCCACTTACACACAATCTGGGCCGCAGTGGGACTGGAGAGGGGATTATGACTTCGTCTGATCCTAGAGGGGCACACACTTAACACCACTGTAAACAACATAGCCGTATGAGGGGGCAACACCGAGTTGAACTTTAGAGGTGGGGGGGCACTTTCTGACTTCATACAAATGTCTGCGCAATACTGCTTTAAAGATAAATCAAAAAACAGTGCCATACAGAACTTTTTGTTCCCTTAAGAGGAGCAGGTTTAGCTACTTATTATATTTTGATGGTTGAAAGCAGTGTATAACAACTCAGACAATATCTTTTGTATGTTTGCTTATTATTTCTCTCTAAGATAACTAAATTGCTCTACATTTAAGTGATTGAGATCTAGAAACAACAACACTCCTACCAGAGCTTATTTTTGGGAGTCTTGCTTGTTCTGTTGACCTACGGATTTCTGATAATCAAGCAAAAATATTTTTTATGTGAAAATACTGCTGTAATCAAGCATTACAGAAATATGTAAGATAAGCACTTAAAATCAGAAGCAGGTAGTGGCTAAGTTCGTGTAGTTTTTAGTTTATTTTTTATCTTATTTAAACCAGCAACTAAATGTAGTGATCTCAAAACCCATAAATACCAAAGTTAAGCATTTATTCTTCTTAGTATTAAAAAAAGCCAAGCTAAACCTGCACATCTAAAACATTTAAACAGTTTTCCCGAGTATTTCTGATCCCTGCGCCACACAGAGTACTTTTCTGTTTTGTAAAAAATTATTTTTTAGGGATTAAACTTTATTGACTTGCCGAAAGTAAGGGAATAAAAATAGGGCCCATTTTAGTGGTCAGTAGAGCTGGAGAAACTCCTTTGTAGTGGTTGTGCGTGAGAAAAGTTCATATAATTTGCTTGGCTTGGGCCAGTTCCAATGGGGCCATGGAACTTTATTCAGATGTAGGGTTTGGAGGTGGGGGGCAGAAAACTGCCCCATAAAAATACCCAACACAATATCGTTCACATTTTTCTGCCTCATACTAAATGTACCATAAACTATCTTCAGCACTATGATTTTGTTTGATGTGAAGTAGTGTAGCCGAAATAAAGCAGTACACGTATACAGTATTTGCTCTCCTTTGACTTTTTGATCTATGTGAGACTTCCAGATCAATCCAAAAGGGTACTTTCCTACATAGGTCTGGATCTGAATAGTAAACCAGTGAATGTCTGAGCTGAGAGACCTCCTGTCTCCGCGCTTTACCTAATTGTGTTTCACGCAACATGTGTGCTGATCGTTTAACACTCACTGCTGCTGATGATTGCCGGGGCACATATTTCCATAAACATAATAAATCTCCTCTGATGATGGCGACTTCTATAACATTTTTTCTCTTTTTTTCCTTCATGATCAGAGTCTTTCTCAAGACATTCCCAACCTAAATGCAACCCGAGGATTTATCTGAGTGTAGCTCAAATTTTAATTACCGTCATCATAATAAACTGATACAGCCGTCAACAAGCCAGAACACATTCATGAATGTGTTGTAGAGATCTGTGCAGTAAGCCTTCTGAAGGCAATTTCTCCCGTTGTCTGCAGCTCTCTGTGAGGCCACCTTCTGTCTCTACTCTGAGAGCGCTGCTTAAAGAAATGGAGCCAAGACATTTCAGCAAAGAAGCAAAGGTTTATTTTTGCAGCCTTCCCTCCATGTGCCTCCACCACATCCTCACCAGTCCAGAACAGCCTGACTCTGTGCTGAAGTTCAAGACTGGCCCATCACTCCAGATGGTAGTTCAGCCCCTGCCAGTGATTGAGAGTTTGAAACCCTGGCTACAAGCCTACAACCACAACCCCTGACAGAGGAAAGCCTCAGGTCCTTCTGAACCAACACAAAGCATCTTTTCAGGGGCCCTCTCTTCTTTTTCCTCACCCCTCTTAGTGCTCAGCCAGGGGCCAACTGCCCCAGAGAACCCGGGAGGGAAAGTATCCACAGCATAAATGGGCAGGGGTTCAACCAGCAGATTTATAAGTTCCCAAGGGCAACAGATGAAAAAATCCAGAAGGAAATAAATGTAGTATCAGAATGTGAAGAAGTCCCTCCAGCTGAGGAGGTTATAGCAGAGCAGCAATGTTTTGATGATCACAATTACATTGATCCATGACAGTGAGTGCAGTTGACTTAACTCACTTCAAATCTAAAACTCAGAGATGGAAAATCTGAGAAATGAAAAGGCTGTTGAGCTTTAGGCAGATGGATGCTAACCGACAAATGAACCTTCAAATCACAGCTTGTCGGGGTTTGGGCCAACAGAAAAGTTTAATTGTTTCCCCTTGTAGCAGGTTTTCAAATTGAATAGACTGTGCCTACACCCTTTATTGTGTTTGTATGAAAATGGCAAAAATCCAAAATGTTGCAACACTTAACAACTGGAATGTCGTAGCAAAGTCAAAAAGGGAACTAAGAGCTTTGAGGTGGGTGATTAAGTAGGGATTTGTAATTATCTTCTCTTGCCCGGGCAGGATGAAATAAGCTCCTGTTGTTTCTGAGGCATCGCATATGTATCGCATATATATCAGCACTTTTACAACTTTTCCTTTTTAGCCATGTCACAGCTTGTAACTCATGACAGCTTATTAATATGAATTAACAAAACCGAGAAATATATACAAAAGCGTGAATAAATCAATGCATAATGCAATGTTTAGGTAAAACAAGAGTAGTGATAGTTATGCATCCAGAAAGAAATTTAAGTGCATGAGGTAAAAATTTATATTCTGATTTATCTTGATGGGAGAAGGAACTTAGGAGAAATGCTATCTGGGTGCAGTAGCTTGCAGACCTAAAAACTGGTATTATGATGAGTCAAGTCTGCCAGTAACTCCCTACACAGGCAAATGACCACTTGTGGCTAAATCTATTATTTAAAAAATGTAAATGTTGGCAGCGTTCAGGCAGATGTTGCAATTTCTCCATTTCAAAACAACATAATTAATCTGATGTCCAGTGGTGCCAGGAGAGAATATTTTATATTAGCGTGCCCCGCAGCGGTTGTGCAAGTCTCATGTTTTTCCACATAAACACTGTGTGTTTTACCCATGATGATTTAACTGCACTACCGTCTGTCACTCAAACTCTAGAAGTATGTCTGCAATTAGTTTTCTCCCATGTTCTTCAGGCCTGGATTCACTTCAAGCTTAAGCAACACATGTGGTGGTTGGAAAAGAAGTTGGAAAAGTCTGACAATCGCTGCAGTTAAACATTCTCTTCTTACTTTGGCTCAGACATAGAGAAAGAATGATGCTGCTACAGTTAATTATCACTGAAAGAAAGCGTTTTTCTCACCTGATAGACTTCATGTGGATAAACAACACCCACGGTCATGTTCATGGCCTGGCTGTTCGGATGCCCTGCTTAGGCTATCCATAAAAGTTGAGGTATGAACTATGTTCTGTTCTCTTCATAATTGGGTTGTTCCTTCCCTTAAATTCAATTCAATTCAGTTTTATTTATATAGCGCCAATTCACAACACATGTTGTCTCAAGGCACTTCACAACAGTCAGGTACATACATTCCAATTAATCCTAACAATTGAACAGTGCAGTCGGAGTTAGCTTTTTATTCAAATTGGATAAAAAGTTTTTCTATCTAAGGAAATCCAGCAGATTGCATCCAGTCAGTGACTTGCAGCATTCACCCCTCCTGGATGAGCATGTAGAGACAGTGGACAGTCACTGGTGTTGACTTTGCAGCAATCCCTCATACTGAGCATGCATGTAGCGACAGTGGAGAGGAAAAACTCCCTTTTAACAGGAAGAAACCTCCAGCAGAACCAGGCTCAGTGTGGGCGGCCATCTGCCACAACCGACTGGGGGTTTGAGAGAACAAAAGAACACAGAAGCACTGATCCAGGAGTACTTTCTATGGGAAGGAAAAGTAAATGTTAATGGATGTAGCTCCTTTAGTCGTTTCACCTAGAAAGAAAGAACAGATAAACTCTGAGCCAGTTTTCAAGGTTAGAGTCTGAAAGAGAGCACATATAATTAGTTACAGTAAAAGCTCAGTCAATTTCCATGTCTAGGAGAGAGAAAGGGTTAAACACTAAAAGACAGGGCTGTGGATCATTGGTAGAGGGTGAGCATTAAGTTGTTTTTTCAGCAGAAGCTCGGACGATTCCCCTCTCCAGAAAGGTGTCACAGGTAGACACAGAGCCAGGCCAGGTGTAGATTCTAGGAAGAGAAAAGAGAGAACAAAGTTAAAAGCTGAAATAACAGCAAACAATGCAAAATTGGAGAGTAGTGTGAGAATGTAGCGAAGAGGGTGAAAGTGGTCATTATGTCCTCCAGCAGCCTAAGCCTATAGCAGCATAACTACACAGATAGTTTCAGTTCAGATTATTTAGTTAAGTGGCGCTTATTTACAACAATGTCGTCTCAAGGCACCTCACAAAGGGTCCCTCTGATGGTCATTGTTATACTAAAAACCACTAGGATTGGGATACCTCTCTCTGTCAGACTGATTATAACCATTGGAAAAGAGAAGGGGTCATACAAGTAGCAGAAATGGAGGGTGTGTCAGCATCCAATTCTTGAATAATCCTGGAGCAAGATTTCTTTCCAATTGAAGACCCTTTTAGATGGTTGGGGAGAAATCTGTTCTCCCTACATGTTTTTCACAGAGCTCAACAACATTTCCTGCAAAGATCTTTGTCACAAAAGTGTGCAAAAGGTCTTTTTTGTGTTTTGTCAATAAGCGTTCACAAATCCATCGTCTATTCCCATAAAAGATTTGGTGGTACTAGTGACCATTATTCACAGCAGTCAGAAACAGATGCAACAAAGACCTAAAGTCTGAAATGAACCCTGGATAGCTGTCAAGGACTGATAGTGTCTGTAAATAATGGGGTGCCCAATGTAACGTATCGGTCCCTTTTTTTTTTCTCAAGAAAAAAAAATCTCTCATAGTTCTGTGATTACTATGAGAGGTTTCTAGATAGTGCTATTATAGATGCTACATCATGTCGTGTAAGCAGGAAAATATTTGTCTCATTCAAAACACTGAAATTATAATGCCCTGTGAGGAAACAGCTTTGGAGGAGTATTATGAATTGGACAACATCTTTTCCTCCACTCTTCTAACCATGCACGCGTGTGCATGAACTCCTGGGAGCCGTAGTACAGAAAAACAGTCATCCTGCACAGTCTCAATTAAACAACATTTATGGGAACCACTTTTTTCCTTCGTTTTTGTATTAGTTATTAGTATGGGTTTACTCATGGCTGTGACAGGTCTGTATACACACAACCATATATCTCCATCCAGTCTGTCCACCATCATGAAGGCCATTGGAGGCCAGAGGAGACTCTCTGCTGTCTAAGGCACACAGAGAGCTATGTTTCTGTCCTCCTTTTAGGAATATACTGCTCTCTGTGCTCAGCAGGGAATGTGTCCGGGAAGTACATTATTCTTTGTTTGCTCAAATTTTTCTAAATGCAAAAATAAATCATTTTGCTTCATTTCTCACTCTACATAAAACTAAGCTTTCATAAAAATATGTAGTTTTTTTCCAGAAGACAAAACAAATCACCACCACATTTAACACTTTGGCCAGACACCATGAGCAGATCCATTGGATTACAGCAAGACAAGACGAGGGGAAGTATGTCTGACCCATGGGGTGAGTGTTATGATTGGCATCTCTGGGCAGGGAACATTATGACTCAACTCCTTTATAAAACACACCCATGGTTGTAAAACATGGCATGCCAGCCCAGCTTAACAAACGTTACCACTTTAGAGTCCAAAATCATTGAAAAATGTTTGTGAGGAACAAAACAGAACAACCTAAAACACATTTATGAAAATGTTTCCTTTTTTGTTATTTTTACTGTTTTTCTAATCTTCTCTTTAACATTTGTATACAAATAAAAGTGTAGCATAAATAACATTAAAATTAAATGCATATCTAAAATTGTAAATACACTGCTTTTAAAACTATTTGCCACTTTACAGGTTACTTCTATCTTTACTTTTTTTGTCACCTACTTGTTTCAGATCATCAGACAAATTTTGATATCATCAAGATAATCTGAGTACATCAAAATGCAGTTTTTAGATGATTGATGATTCCATTTTTTAAAGTAAGTAAAATGTATCAAAACCAGTGTGGGTAATGTGAAAATGTAATTGTCTCTCTTGTTAGATCATGAATTAACTGGGCTTAACCACATTTTTTGGATCAGTTTTACTCATCAACCAAATACCTGGTTACTCACAGAACAGTAAAAGATACAAGTCACTTAAACAGAACTTAACTGACAACATGAAGTAGGTTAAACTATTTTAAAAGCAAAACATCATATCCCAATCTCAATTCAAATTCAAGAATAGACAAGAAATCATTGACATCTATAAGTTCAAATGGCAAAGCCATTTCTAATGATTTGGGACTCCAGTTGAACAGTGATGAACCTTCCAAGAGGACAAACCAAGGCTGACCAAAATTAACTAAAGGGACTTTTCTGAGTCCAGATCTATTGTCATGTTGTCAGCAAGTAAACTACATTGTTATAAGTCAATTGTCAGTATAAACCCTCCTGATATTCTGGATGATCATTTAGTTAGAACTCTTCTTTATTGTCTTGATTTTGGGAAACAATTTGGTACTTAATTTTTCTCAAGCAGCATTCAGATGATGTTGCCTATCCACATATGAGCTTTTTTGATGCAAAACCAATGCACTGACAGGTCAACAACTGTCATGGTTAATATTTTATGGCCTGAAAAAGGTATATATATTGTACAGGGGCTCAAAATGATGGGATTTGGGCTTTAAATGTTTTTTTTTTCTAAAATTGTTTTGTTTCTATAAATTGGTAAGTGTTTTGGCATGTTTTTTATTCAGCTGTTGTTGTTTCGGAAATTGTGCAGACTGTTATGTCTTCCGATATGCTTTATATTCTGAAATGTTATGAGTTTGGTTTTGCTGTTTGTCTGTTCACGAATGTTAGCATTTTTATTTTTATTTTTTTTACTTTTTTATGCGTTGAGATATCTTTTTTCTTTACAGATGCCATGTTTAATAAAATGTGTTTTCTGTTTTTTCTGAAATCAAATGACAATTTTCTTTGTATGTTTTAGCAATTTTCTTGTTTTGGGCCCATCATCATTTTTCTGATGTGCATAATCTACCAAACGCTTCCAAATGGTGCACACTATACCCTTGACTACCGCTTGGTCAACAAACAAAGTTCTTGAGGTTTTCCATTATCATCCCTTAAACAACCAAGTTTCAGCTCTTCTCTTTCAAGAACCATTGCCCCAGACTTCTACACAAAATAAAGTCAGCGTATAAACTAACTGGAAGTGGAGTTGGTGATTTACAGTTGCTCAGACACAATTACTGAATGTTTGGAAGATCCCACGGGGCATCAAACTACACACAACCTACATCCTCATGCAGCCACAAACACACAGACACACTCTTAACTTGTTTATCCTTCCATGCAGAACAAGACACGGTGCCTTGTAAGCTCTTAATCAAACAAAAGTAGACCCCTCCCTCCTGTGAGCACTGACCTGGTGATGAACCATTTATTTTCTGCTACTCTGTGCAAATGGAAGGTTTAGGAGCTTAGCCTTTACAGATACATACCCAGACTCCACTAATCAAAAGAAAAAGGGGTAAAATTAAAAATTTGCTTTAAAGAATCATATCATTAAGGTAGAGGAGGAGCACATACATATGTCTTCCAACCAGAAATCAGACCCTTTGCCTCTCTTATCAGACCTAGCTTAAATCTAGTGAGGGGTGAAAGTGTTCTGCTCAGGTTTGAACCATGGATATGAGGGAGGAGGAAGGGGGGCGAGGGGTCACATGGCAGCTTTGTTAAACTTTAAGTCACCCAGCCTCCTCCACTCCGGTCCCTCCTCCTATCCCGGAGTCCGTGGGGGTCTTATCTCCAGTGGATGTAGGCTCCTCTGGCCCTCACAAAAAGCCTCATGTTGACATTCCAGCAGGACGAGCCTTGCGCAAACACACCAGGCCCCACCAGATGGCCGAACAAGGCAGAAAAGGACTGGGACATAAAGATTTAAAAAAGAAAAAAATCAAGAGCTTGGTGAAAATCACATTTACAGCCAAAATGTCAGCCAATGCAATTTATCAACCTGTCACACGGCCAGAGGGCATTTTGTTTAACTCTAAAGAGAAGGAAGTGTTCAGTCAAATGTTTTCTTTTGCAAAAAACTGCCTGAGTTAAAATCCAAAGCAGTTACCTTTGAACTCTCCCTCATTGATAGCTAAAAAGTATTTGTGCAAGTTTCAGTAAGTTAAACTTGTGGCTTTTAAGCCCATTCTGCCATTCTGACAAAAATGTAAAACTTACATTAATTATGAGAACAAAATGAAATTACTTTTTTTTTCAGTTGTTAATTTCAAACAGAGAAATATATTATATCGATAACTTAGATAGATGTGTACTGGGTGTCGATAGAAAGCTGTATCCAAGCACAATAAGGAAAGTTTAGTAGAAAGAAAACGTCTGGTAGAAAAGGTGCACAAGTAACAGAAATAACTTTAGTTTTGAGAAGGTTGTGAAGCAAAATCTAGTCAGGAGTTTGGGAGAGATTCACAATGTCTCTACACCCAGGCGTATCCAGAACGTAGGCTACAACTATCTAATTGCTTCTGTTAATCCACTCCTGAACCAGAGACATCATCAGAAGTGTCTTATCTAAGCTAAGTACTGTATCTTGTACTCATACTCGTTCTCGCACTCGTACTCGTCGTCTTCCACTTTATCAGGAACCGTGTCGCGGGGGCAGCAGTCTCAGGAGAGACACCCAGACTTCCATCTTCCCCGATACCTCCACCAGCTCCTCCAGGGGGAGCCCAAGGCATTCCCAGGCCAGCAGAGAGACATTGTCCCTCCAGCGTGTCCTGGTCCGTCCCCTGGGCCTCCTCAAGGTGGGACGCCACCATTACTGCGGCAGCCGCAATGATCTGTCTGTCGATCTCGCGTTCCATTCTCTTCTCACTCGTGAACAAGACCCCAAGATACTTGAACTCCTCCTCTTGAGGCAGGAACTCCCCTCCAACCGGAAGAGGACAAGCCAACCTTTTCCGGTCAAGAACCATGGCCTCAGAATCGGAAGAGCTGATCCTCCTCTCAGCTGCTTCACACTCAGCTGCGAACCGCCCCAGTGCATGCTGTAGGTCCTGGCTAAAGGGGGCCAGCAGGACCACGTCATCTGCAAAAAGAGGAGACAAAATCCACTGGTCCCCAAACTAGGACCCCCTACAGCCCTTGGCTGCGCCTAGAAATCCTGTCCATAAAAGTTATGAACAGGATCGGTGACAAAGGGCAGCCCTGCCGGAGTCCGACTTAGTGCCGGCAATGCAGACCAAACTCCTGCTCCGCTTGTACAGAGACCGGATGGTCTTAATAAAGGGCCCTAGACTCTGAACTCCTGGAGCAACCCCCACAGGGCACTGCGAGGGACACAGTCGAATGTCTTCTCCAGGTCCACAAAACACGTGTGGACTGGTTGAGTAAACTCCCAATAACCCTCAAATACCCTGCAGAGGGTGTATAGCTGGTCCAGTGTTCCACTGCAGGGGAGGAAAACCACACTACTCCTCCTGAAACCGAGGTCTGACTATCGGCCAGACTCTCCATTCCAATAACCTGGCGTAGGCCTTACCAGGGAGGCTGAGGAGTGTGATCCCCCTGTATTTGGAACACACCGTCCGGTCACCCTTCTTGTGAAGGGGGACCACCACCTCGGTCTGCCAGTCCAGAGGAACTGTCCCCGACCGCCACGCAATGTTGAAAAGGCATGTCAACCATGACAGCCACACAACATCCAGAGCTACTAGACTGTGTCTTAGTGTTCCAAAGTTCTCTTTTCAAATAAAAGTAAAGTTTACATTTTATTTCCAGAGTTTGAAGGAAGAATGGAGAGACACAGAATCCGAGCTGCTTGAAGTCAAGTGTAAAGTTCTTACAGTACAGACCAAACGTTTGGACACCTTCTCATTCAAAGAGTTCTCTTTATTTTCATGACTATGAATATTGTAGCTTCACACTGAAGGCATCAAAACTATGAATTAACACATTTGGAATTATATACTGAACAAAAAAGTGTGAAACAACTGAAAATATGTCTTATATTCTAGGTTCTTCAAAGTAGCCACCTTTTGCTTTGATTACTGCTCCGCACACTCTTGGCATTCTGTTGATGAGCTTCAAGAGGTAGTCACCTGAAATGGTGTGCCCGGTTTAATAAGTGGGATTTCAAGCCTTATAAATGGGGTTGGGACCATCAGTTGTGTTGTGCAGGAGGTGGATACAGTACACAGCTGATAGTCCTACTGAATAGACTGTTAGAATTTGTATTATGGCAAGAAAAAAGCAGCTAAGTAAAAAAAAAACCGAGTGGCCATCATTACTTTAAGAGATGAAGGTCAGTCAGTCCGAACAATTGGGAAAACTTTGAAAGTGTCCCCAAGTGCAGTCACAAAAATCATCAAGCGCCACAAAGAATCTGGCTCACATGAAGACCGTCCCAGGAAAGGAAGACCAAGAGTCACCTCTGCTGCGGACGATAAGTTCATCTGAGTCACCAGCCTCAGAAATCGCAGGTTAACAGCAGCTCAGATTAGAGAACACGTCAATGCCACGCAGAGTTCTAGCAGCAGACACATCTCTAGAACAACTGTTAAGAGGAGACTGTGTGAATCAGGCCTTCATGGTAAAATAGCTGCTAGGAAACCACTGCTGAGGACAGGCAACAAGCAGAAGAGACTTGTTTGGACTAAAGAACACAAGGAATGGACATTAGACCAGTGGAAATCTGTGCTTTGGTCTGATGAGTCCAAGTTTGAGATCTTTGGTTCCAACCACCGTGTCTTTGTGCGGCGCAGAAGAGGTTAATGGATGGACTCTACATGCCTGGTTCCCACCGTGAAGCATGGAGGAGGAGGTGTGATGGTGTGGCAGCGCTTTGCTGGTGTTTAGTTGGACCCCAAACACACCTCCAGGCTGTGTAAGGGCTATTTGACCAAGGAGAGTGATGGGGTGCTGCGCCAGATGACCTGGCCTCCACAGTCACCGGACCTGAACCCAATCAAGATGGTTTGGGCTGAGCTGGACCGCAGAGTGAAGGCAAAAGGGCCAACAAGTGCTAAGCATCTCTGGGAACTCCTTCAAGACTGTTGGAAAACCATTTCAGGTGACTACCTCTTGAAGCTCATCAACAGAATGCCAAGAGTGTGCAGAGCAGTAATCAAACCAAAAGGTGGCTACTTTGAAGAACCTAGAACATAAGACATATTTTCAGTTGTTTCACACTTTTTTGTTCAGTATATAATTCCACATCTGTTAATTCATAGTTTTGATGCCTTCAGTGTAAAGCTACAATATTCATAGTCATGAAAATAAAGAAAACTCTTTGAATGAGAAGGTGTGTCCAAACGTTTGGTCTTTACTGTACATTCAGAAATGATTTGAAGTGCAATGTCATAGACTGGTGTGGGTCGACTGTGTTTTATCGTATCCACAGTGAATGAAGCCATTGACCAGAAGGTTTTAGAGCTCTTAATACTTCCTTCGCTGACAAGCTTTATGGAGATGCTGATTTCAATTTCCAGCAGGACCTGGCACCAGCCCACACTACCAAAAGGAGCAATACCTGCTTTGATGACCATGGTATCAAGGGCTTCACTGGCAAGCAACCTGAAGTGTTGTATACCTGACAGGTAATCTATGGAAGATTATCAAGAGGAAGATGAGAAACACCAGACCCTACAAGGCAGAGGAGAAGGCCACCATCAAAGCAACTTGGGCTTCCATTATACCTCTGCATAGCCACAGGTTGATCACCTCCATGCCACGCTGCACTGATGCAATAATTAATGCAACAAGAGCCCTGACCAGGTATTAGGTGCATATACTGTGCAGTACATGGGCATACATTTGGGATAATAAATGCCTGAAATGTATCACTCTGTGTGCAATAAATCAATGTTATACATGAGTTTCCCTTTTTGAACCAAATTACTGAAATGTATGATTTTTTAAATAATATTAATCCACTGAAATCCATCTGTACTTACTTCATAGCTTATATTTCACTTTTAAACAAGTTAGATAGAACTTTGCCTCTCACAACTAGTTTGCCTCAAAATGTATTCTAAGTTTCAAAACAATTACGAAAGAAATGATCAAACTACTGCAATTCCTGTTTTCAAGCAAAGTCTTGTTAAAAATAAACGTTTTCATGACAATTGAGCTGTACTGAAGAAAGTTACAAGAACTATTTAATTTTGTTGCCCTAAACCTACAATGAGACAGTTTCAGGAGCATAAAGCAAAACATCCACACTCCACGGTACGTGTTGTTGCCCTGCACCATGCATTTTGTAGTTTGGTCGCAGCAGAGACCTGATTTCCTCAGCCAGAACAAATGAATGCTTCAGTACATTTCTAAAAACAAAAACTATGAAAAAAGACATATTGTTGACATGTTGAACATCTTAAGACAAAACCAAATACAATTTAAATCTTTGTATAGAAAATCTGGTTGTATCAAAACCAGGTTTATTCAATTTGAGACTTTTTATGACTTTTTAAGACCTTGCAGAACCCTTAGTAAATCTGGGATATTTTTCCTGAATTAAAAAAAAATTCCAGTTATTTATAATACTGTGAGGAAGAAATCTGAGATGTTTGGAAAAGTTGCCTCCCCCAGACTGCCTGTCTGAAGACATGCAGAGCTAATATTTAGGGGGGTCAGCGGGTTAATCTTTGGGGCATTAGACAACCAGAAGCCATCCAAATTAAAACTCATTTAGGGCTCCGACTGAGTGTGGTGGGTCGTGTTTATCAGTTTAGGAGCAGGAAGGCCTGAAATGAAAATGTCAAAACTAAATAAATCTATGTAGTTTTGTAGTAGATTTACCCCCTCAAGACAAAGTTAAATGGCAAAAGCTTATCCCATGTTACAGGATGTGTTACATCATCTAAAAGCAGAGAGATCTCTGAAGGCATTTTCTCAAAAAGGGACTGTCCTAATCCTCTGTCTGGTGTCCATGGAGTTCAGCCCTCCTTATATATGCCATCAGCCTACAGCACAATAGACAGTCATTGCAATAAAAGTCTCTGAATGCCAGCGTGGATATCCGGCTCCCTTTTCTCCAAAATACCCCTTTAATGGTTTATCCTGCCAGCCTTTCTTTTTCCTTCCCGTTCCCCTCCGTTCCTCCATATTCTATAGAAAAAAAGGAATGTCTCCGACTGTCTTTGCCCTCCAAGTTTTTTTTTTCAGGTTCCGGAGACATGAGGAGACACGTCTACTGGAGGGGATGAACCTGCTGTATGAGTGTGTTTGTTCAAAACAAGCTGCACCTTAGTGATAGAGGGGTCTCTGGATTTATGGAAAAAAAATAAACAAATAAAACACTCTACAAAATATCTGGTTTCCTCACTAAATTACAATTTGCTGCAGCTTGCAGTTCCTTGAGGCCCAAACCATAAAGCCATGCACTGTTGAACTTTTTATGGAGAGCTTCCTTCATGTCAAACTCAGATATTTAATCATCGTAACATTTACCAGATAGAGAGAACCAAAACTATTAAGCATAGACCAACACAATTCAAAGACTGATTGAAAGTGAACACCCAGCTCTTTTGTCTGCTTACCTGTGGTTTAGAGTGAAGCAGAGTTTGGTCAAACAGCTATGAAATTAAATACAGAGATTTATGTTCAACCACAGAGTGAATTTTAGTGACTTTACTGACTTTTTGATGTTTCAGACTCTACAGTTAACACTTTTAGTTATAGATGCTTTAGTCTACAGTTAAGCCCAAAAATATTCAAACCCTGGCAGATTAAGTTTTTAAATAATTTTCAATCCACCAAGAAGTATGTTTTTAACAGGAGATGAGACAGGCATTTCCCATTTTTTTAAATAAAAGATATGTATGTTTTTTACATTTAAATTTTATTAAAATTGGCACAATGAAAATTATATATATATTTCTTAATAATGCACTATGTGCACAATTATTGGGCAAGTTCTGTTTATTTTTTGGTATTGAAAATGTTAATAAACTTCAGACCTGATATTGAGGGAAGTAAAATAATCTGGCAAATCTCACAAATAGATTTACATCTATTAAAATATATGATTGCGTTTATATACAGTTTAGAGTTTGTGTCTAGCAGGTAACATTGTTTTTACTGTAATCTTAACTCTTCACAATCAGCCCAAAGATCATCTGCAACAGCACAGTCTGCATAGCTTTTATATTTTTAATATGCTACATTTTTTAATATACTTTTTATAGGCTTTTTTATTGCCATCATATTTAAACTGCTCTGCTTAATGTCACAAACTGCTGTGTCTGCCACGTGTAAAATTATGCAAGGTGGATAAACCAGCCACTAAAACACAGAACGGCCACATTTACTGTTCTTAATGAAACACAATTCCAGATTTGCTGTGAATAACATGGATCAAATCAGGTAAATCAGCTACTCGCTCTGTTGAATTAAATCTGTTCTGATAAGAGAAAATCGATTAGCTCAACCGTGAACATATTAGGAAGGCTAACAAACCCTCTTTGGCTGATCAGTGTCAGAAAGATCGAGACACAAATGGGGACTATCGTTGCCATTACAAGTTTCCTTTTTCATTAAAAGAATTGCTCTGACTGCATGCAATGAATTAAGCATCTAATTTAACCAGATTTACTGCAGCTGTGCTGAGCTTGGCAGTTTTGTTTTTAATTTGGGCCACTGAAAATGCACGTGTACAGAACAAATGCAACGCTATTTTAAACTGTTCTAACAGTTATAAGCATCCAGAACCCTCTGTGCATAAATAAATTCTGCCTTGCAACCTTTAAAAGATACAACAGAACACCTAAAGACCCCTCACTCTCATTAAAGTCTGTTTTCTATTAAAACTACAGTATCTTAGTCAACTACAGTGACAGTGGAGAAAGAAAATTGGGTTGAGTAAAGGCTTTAGGTCAGCATCGATGTAGCTAGTGCTACATTGAACTAAAATAATAAATTGAAACAGCATTTCAACCTGGAAAGACTCACAAATGAGAGAAACACAGAGATGGCAATTAGAGGAGTTTATTAGCTGATGTTTGATTTCTTTTGGCGCTTGGACCCAGGTGGAAGACATGGATGCTGATAATGACAAGAGCTTGAATAAACATCTTAGGGTTAGAATTAGAGAAGTCTTCCCCCCGGGATCCTGATACTGATGGTGGAGTGGAGGACTGAGGAGAAGAGGGAGTCGGAAGGAGCTTGAAGGCTGATGGTGGAGATGGGTCGAAGCTCAGTTGAAGATCAGGAGATTCTGTGTACAAAGGTCTTTTAAAGCAAAGCCTGGAGGGATGATTGGCTGAAGTGGAATGTGGATCAGGAGCTCATTGGTTGGAGCGGAGAACGTGGTGGAGTAATTAGACAGAGCCGGAAGTGGAGGTGAGTCTTCCAAGTTGAATTTTCGTCAAAACTCCATTACCTGAATTTAGATTTAACCACTATGAAGCTGCTGCAGCCTGTAGCAATAAAACAAATAGCACAATCTTCATAAGGGGAACATGAAGGAATGTTAAAAATATCATATCTTGGTGTCATATCTAATGACACCAAGATGAGTTATGTAGGCTATAAATTAAGACAGTTACAGCATTTGCGATGACAAAACTCTGGGAAATGTATGTCCATCAATTTACATTGAAACATTTGTCTAATCCTTGTGTAAAAACAAATGACTGGATTTCTCTGAGATTCAGTCTAGAGAAAGGCACCAGACAGGATTGTCCACTCACCCCCTCTGTGTTCACTATATTCAATGAGACACTGGCGGCTGCAGTTTTTCAAAGCAAAACTATTTATGGAATTCAAACAGCTAAAAGAATCCAAAAAATGTTTTTATATGCTGATGATGTGTTGCTCTTTCTGGAAATGCAACCCCCTTTGTAAGGGAGACAATAACCCTAATAAATAAGTTCTCAACAATTTTGAGATTGTTCTATTAATTGGGACAGGTCAAAGGCCCTTCCTATATTAGCTAATATTCATCTATCTCCAGCCAGTCCTTTATAGATTGGAAGCATCAATATTTCTAACAGGCTGAATAAGCTGACGGTTAAATTATATCCCATTACTCTTATTAATAGAAGACGACCTCACACAGTGGACAACTCTCCCTTTGTCACTCATGGGAAGAGTATCTGCAGCTAAAATGATAATCCTCCCTAAAATAAACAATATCTTCTCCATAATCCTAGTGAAACCACCACAGACTTGGCTCAAAAGCTTAGATTTTAGCATATCAAACTTTTGGGCCTCTTATCCTCCACATATAAGTTTAAAGACTTTCAGAAGGCTAAAATTTACATTTTTGTAAATATCACCTTGCACATACATTACAATATATTTTAAAATGGATCTGGAAAAGTTAGAATTTTACAAAACCTGTGAATTTGGAAACAACTACATGCAACATCCTTCTTGCAGGTTTCAAGGATTGCAAAATAAAAAGTTATTATGAACTGGAATTATTAAAGGAGTTTAAATATAGAGCTTTTAAAAAATATGTTGTGTTTCTATGAATAAACCAAAACAATAACTTGTTTGGTTTGGTGTCCAATAATTAGTTTGGTGTCCAATAAATGAATCTATCACCTAGTGGCATAGGGGGTATGGGCATTGCAACAGTGCTGTCCCTAGGTGGACTGGGCATTTGGGTGTTGCCCTTGGGTGGCGGTGGGTGTCTGACATGGAGGTGTCGGCCGTGTAATTGGGCCGTTGGCCGCTGTGCCCCCCTGTCTGGCCAGCTTTCACTCCTAGCTGGTATGGGCGGGTCCGGGGCAGCAGCAGTTAGGGCTTGGTGAACTGAGATGTGGGGCCATGGGTGGAATAGACTAGAGTCTGGGGCTGGGAGAGGGGTTGAGGGATTTGATTATGTCTGAGTGGACAGTACAGGGAAAGAAAAAAAACGGAACGTAAAACATTGCCACCCAAAATGACAATGGCATGTTATCTAAATCAAAATCAATTTAGTTTGTTTTTGGTAGAGTTATTCAGTGGCAGGTCTTGCATAAATGGCGTGCTGAGATACTGCTGTTTTTAACATTTCACAAAATGTCCTATGTTGGGCCCAATACAAAAAAACCAATTGAAAATGCACTTTCTTGTGGTTCAAGAAACACGGCTTACATAAATCCAAAACTTTGTATTAAATAATCTCTAGTCAAGCATGAGGTGTCTCGATTTCAGTAAAAAGTCTTAATCTGAAAAAATTAGGTGGACATAAAAAAATATCAAAGAAAAAATGTTTAACATGCCTGTATTTACATGGCAATCCTGATTCTGTTTTAAAGAACCGCATAGATTACCGTAGATTACTGTCCTTCATGTTTTACCAATTTAGGTATATTATACACTGGAGAATCTCCAATGCGGTCCATATCTTTAGAAACTGAAAGATCCTTCAGTTTGGAACCAAATCAGAGGCTATCTTTAAACGCCAGCTATAGCATCACAGCTGTGTTTCACTCCCACAGCTTACATTGTACACAAAACATCAGGATGCCCAATCCCTATTGAATAAACAGGCAAAAAAGTACAAAAAAGCTGTTCAGAAATCCTGATGGTTAAGTATTAACATGATTTTTGGTTCTTTTTAAACAATTCTTCTCATCTTCATGTAAATCCAACACAGTTATGTCTGACCAACCTTCGACATTATACAACGGACTGAAAAAAATGGATAACAAATGATATTCTTGATATGTTTGCTTTATGTTAACACCAGGGAAAACTCCAGCCTGGCTAATCTGAACACAAGAATGCTAATGGTCTGGTACAGCTCATTTTCTACATGTGCACTTGATTAGGTATATGTTGGGTTTTTTTTCTTTTTTAATTTGCTCAAGGGTCCTGAGGGAACTGAACTGTGATTTTATGCACCTCTAATCATAGATAATTTTATAGCTGAAAAAAGATGAAACAAACCCAAAAAGAGCAATTCGTAGTCTGAAACGGGACACAGGTGGTTGTTTTTTCAACATTTATTTTTTGCAAATGCAGCATAAACACCTGCAAAACAGCATCTTAATGTTGGTCCAGTAGAAAACAAAAACAACCAAAAAAAAAAAAAAAACTTGATTTAATACTTTGCTTTCCAGATTTCAATTCTGTCTTGGGAATTTTCAGTTTATCTTGGTTCCAAATGAGGAAGCAGATTGCAAGTTGACATGTCCAGATTATTATGTATTTTACTTATATATAAATATCCAAAGAATTAAATTTCCTAAATTGTGGTTAAAAAAAACTGGATAGAAATGGCATCAATATGTAAATAAGAGAAGGATTAGATGACTATAAAATGTACAGTTTAAATTTTTTTTAACTTAATATTCACATTCATGTATAAAACGTACAAAATCTGGATTTCTCCAAACATCTAAAAATAGAAACTTTCTGTTAACTGCTGAAGGATTATTTTTAAATTACCATAAATTTAACGGATTATTCCATATCATCAGCATTAATGCAATCATTTCCTGTTTTTTTTATTGTTTTTCGATTCATTTTTTAAAAATACGAAACTCAATAAATTAACATACTACCGCAGTCCCTGAAAGCCAATACTCAACTATGATATGGAGAAAGTATTTGTGTGTGTGTTTAACAGAGTGTGTGTAAGGAGAAATATAGGACATCTGTCAGCATAGCCTGCCTCGAAAATGGGAGCAGGGTGTGGAGGTGGGGGTTGTTTCAAAGTCCATACAAAAAATAATTAATAGTAAATATATAATATATTTTTATACATATTTGAATATATTTACAAATATAGCCAGCACTTTACATTACACTGTGGATTCTTTCTCCAGAAAAATCAGGGAGGTTTATCGAGAGAACTGAAAAAGAGATGCACAAATATTACAAAATAAACAAGAGAAGTTTTTATATCTGGTCTCCTCATATTCCTGTTTTGTTAGTCGGAGCTCCATCTGTAAGTCTGTTTTCCTAATCATCTTCTAGTTTCATGTGGTCCTCTTCCTTTGTTTATTTTTTAGTCATATCAGTTCATACATTCCTCCAGGAGTAAACAATGTGTTGGAATGCCAGCCACTGCTACTGGATCACCAAACAAGTAGTGCTGTGGAGCTTGTGGGTAGGAAGATGAGAACCAAAAGATGAGAAAAAGCTGAGTGTTTACACGAGAGAGGCAGAGGAGGCCTTGGGGAATGTCAGTTCATTCAGTCAGTATGAAGGAGCCCCCATAACGTGCTCTGTCCTCTTCTTTAAGACCTCTAGTGTTCTGCGTTGGTGAGCGGCAGTGCGAGTCCTCGTTTGGGTCCGTTTCAGGAAAGGTGTCTGTGCAACGTCTGTTTAGCCACTTTGAGGTTGGGGCAGGCCAAACGCTGGCTCAGAGGGTCTGAGCCGGTAGGGGCTCATCTCTTGACATTCCCGTTGATGTGCTGGTACTTGGGGAGACAGGGCTCATCCGGCAAGGGGTCGTGGGAAAATACAGAGTCATCACCAGAGGAGCAGGAGCTGCGTGTGTCGGGAAAGCTGGGGGAATACTGCTCCGTAGGAGCACACAGGTCCAGATATTCCTGAGCACACAGATAGAGGAGAATAAGACTGTTAGAAAAATGAATCCACACTTGGGCAAGAAAAAAAGAGTCGCAAAAGATCAAGAGCTAAACAGGAGAAAATAAATCAAGAGTGGAATCTGCTCAAAAAACGCGGGACTTTCCAGAGTAGGCTCGGAAAAGGGTGGGTGGGGAGATTTATTTTGAGGGGGGGGGGGGTGAGAACAGTATCACCTCTATAATGATATTTATCTGAACCATACCAAATCACCCTGGGAGGATTAATAAAATAGAATGGAAAAATAATCTTCAACTGGATCCTGTATGAAAATATTTGTAGAAATAATAGGTAATAAACTGAATGTTGGACTGCTGTCCCATCCAGCAGAGCTGAAAGGAAAATAAAGTTGACCTGATCACACAGCAGAACAGTTTAAGATGGGTTAGATGTTGAGAACAAAACTGGGAATGAACAACTGTGAGCCAACCAAGACATAGCCTACCATCTGAAATGACCAGCTGATGTAGTGGAATCACATGGACACGGCACCGCAAGCCCCCCTGAACACATCATCCCTACTCTCAAAAATAGTGGTGGCACCATCACGCTATAGGATTGCTTGATGAAGGGATTTGGACAGCTGTTAAAGCGCCTCGGTTCAAACTGTAGTGGACAACTACTATGAAACTTGTAACTTTATTTAGCTGAAGAAGCAACAATAAGCTATGGGTATTAGTGGCACATTTTGAAGCTGAAGCTAAGGCTTACTTTTTCAGATCCTGCAGATATCCTGTATGCAATGGAATGCTTTTGACTGTAAATTCATGGATTAAAGAAAGGCCTAGTTAAAGCCCAAACATTTAAACTGAATCTGTGCCAAATATTAAAATTTGATGTTCACAGTTGTTCTCTATCCTGTCTTATTGAGCTTTAGGTATTTAGAAGAATGTACAATGTAATATATACATATTTCAAACCCAGGATGTGCTGGTGGAGATGCACCCCAAAAGGTTTGCAGCTGAAATTACAGTAAAAGATGTTTTGACTTAACTCACTGGAATTGACTCAGAGAGGCTGAATACAAATGCATGCAACAGTTTTTACATTTATTTATGTAAACCATTTGCAAAAACCACTTCTCATTTTCCTTCCACTTCACTATTAAGCAATACTCTGTGTTAATCTACCAAAAAGCATTTAGGAATATGTTGATGTTTGTGGTCGTAACATTACAAAAGATGAAAAAGTCAGAGGGATATGAATTCTCCTGGAAACTGGGGCCAATATACTGGCCCTTTACTGCATCTTCTTTCATAAATTCAGTCAAAACATCTGAAATCTGGCACTGAAACGCTTGACATAAACAACAGGAGATGGTTTGAAAAAAAAATCACAAACCGCCATGAATAGGAAAGATAACAACCTCAAAAAATCCTGTTATTAATTTCTGACTCAGTCCGTGAAGATGTTTGTGTCTGCTGAGGCCCCCTTTTTCCCCCTTCTTGACGTTAATGGGTCTCGTTGTGTGGATGAAGAGTTCTTGGGGTTTTGGAGAAAATGAGCACTGGCTTCCATTTTCCCAGCTCAAAACGAAACGGCTCATATTACTAAAGATCTCCACATCTGCCAGCGGTTTGGGGTAGAGGTGAAGGAAGGGGGGAGGAATAGGGGCAAGAAAAGGGAGCTTTATTACATTTCAAAAGCTTGAACTCAAAGTTAGGTTTTTTTGGCATAAATACACAACAGTCCAACTCCAGAGCAGACACATCCTGACAGCTCTCTTTTGCCAGTCCTTCTTTAGAGACAAAGAAGGGAACGGAAAATAGGGAATGAGGCACTGATATGATGACTGGACTGCCGCAGATATGCTTAGCAAGGATCGTATCATCTAGTTATTTCTCAGGACTGATTGTATCTCATGTCAACCAAACGTTCTGGCAGTACCCAGCCAAACTCGGTGTGCTCCTGCATGTATCATATTTTGGTGTTTTATTGCATTCAAATGTCTATTTCCAAGGCTTCATATACTTTATGAGGCATGAATTCTGACCACCCAAAGCGAATGAGCTAATGGTCACAGAAAAGGTTCTGGAGAGGAATGAAAAACAGCTAGACCCACCTCATTAGTGTTCAGGGTGAGGATTCGATCCAGGTCCTCTACTAGCTGCTTAAAGGTTGGTCTCTGTGATGGGATGGCGTGCCAGCAGTCTTTCATCATCATGTAGCTGAGTGAGGAGAAAATCCAGTTTAAATGAGGAGTAGACAATGGAAATGATACAACTGCTACCACAACTCTGGTTGACTCACTAAAAATCTGATTCTTAAATCCCACACAGGTGGGATTTAATATTTAGGTATCAAAGTAAACGGAGGATGAATGCAAATGCTTGCCACACGTTTCGCTCCTTTATTTGTAAAAATATATGGAAAACACAGTATCCTTCCATTTCACAACTATGCACTACCTTGTGTTGGGCTGGTTGTTTCAGAATGTATGTGCTAGCACTGGATTTTATTTAGTGGTATCAAAGTAAAAAGGAGCTGATTGATCCAGATTTCTATTTGTAAAAAATAAGGAAAACGGTGTTTCCTTTTACTACCATTCCACTAAACAACTATGCACTTCTGTTAGCTGGGACAGATACTGCTGAATGCAAGTGCTGGTCCTGGATTTTAAATAGTAAAGGGGAGAGGTAACAAATGCATCCCACCGGTTTTTTTATTTTTTTATTAGTAAAACAATATAAAAACAATTTCACCATAATGTTCTACTTAGTGTTGGGCTATTTACATACATCACTTCTGATGGCAAATTGTTGCACTAGATTGTATTTAGAGCAACAATTATACAAATATTTAGAGTCTTAGAACAGAGTAGAAAGGGCTGAATACAAAACTATGCCATCCTTTTGAAATTTTAAAATTGAACAGTCAGTTTTTTTTCCACTTCACAATCATGCACTACTTTGTGGTGGTCTAATTAGGTGATTTTCGAATACAATTCTTTATGCTGGATTTTATTTAGGGGTAGTAGAGTAAGGGTAGCCGATTCCAAATGCACAAATCGTTTGTATTCATGAAGATTTGGGAAAACAAAGTGTCCTCTTCTCTCCACCACACTACTGTGCAGTATTTTGTGTTAAGCCAATTAAGACCCCTAAATGACTTAGCTGCATTTAATATTTAGTGGTATCAATGTAAATGGCGCTGACAACACATTCATGCCATACTTATCAGATTTTCATTTGTAAAAAGTTTTGAAAACCATGTATCATTTCACCATTTACCACTTTACGATTATACGAATAGTGGTGGTCTATCACATAAAATCCTTATAAAATACAATGAGGTTTGTTGTTGTAATACGACAAACATGAAAAGTTTAAATACTTTTTTAAGGCTCTGTAATAAGTCAAGAATATCAACGTCTGACTCGTCTAGCATTTGTTTTTTGCAATTCTCTGCCTTTGTCTCTGCACTTTCGATGGTTATTCGAAACGAGTAAACTAATGGCAGACAATCATAGTTGTACAGATGCCTGACAGTACGGATACAGAGTCCCAGAGGCATTTACCGTACAAACTAGGCTCTCGTGGAGTCTTGATCAAACAACTACTGCAGATTCAGAATATGAATTGGATGAAAAAGATTAGAGTTTTGGAGAAAACCACTAGACTTACAGCTCATTGGTGCAGTTTCCAGGCTTGTCCATGCGATGTCCTTCTTTGAGCAGCTTGAAGAGTTCTTCTACAGGAATGCCAGGGTAGGGTGAGCCCCCTAGGGTGAAGATCTCCCACATCAGCACCCCAAATGACCAGCTAAAGGGAAAAACAGCAAATATATCACATTTAGTCACAGAAGAGATAAAGAAAGGTGAGATTTAATGAGAAACTTTCAGTATATTGGCACATTGGGACTACTTGGCAGATAATTTCCATTTTGTCAACTGATTAATGGATAGAGGAAATACAACACAGTAACATCAGTAGTGTCAATGCCCAGTTTCTGTCATCCAGTGACTTGTGGTGTGAAGCCGCTGGCAGTGCTACTCAGCTCTGATCTCAATGACAGCCTATGTGCCCAGCTGGCTGGTTACAGAGCCTGGCATTGTCCAGTTGCACCAAACCAAAGCAAACACTGGACCACCCACAGCAGACAAAAGATGTCCAGAGGCGGAGGTGGTGACTACTAATTATTAACTGCTTCCTTGCCTCAACCTTCTTAAGCTCCACTTCTTAAATGTTAACTCTTCCTTCAACAGCTTCCTTATTGATGCTGACCTAAGGGGTGGATTATTTTGTCCAACATACCGTGCATCACCACAGAATGCATGCATACTGAGCACATGAGTGGTCAAACAAAAAATGCCAGCACGAACGTGAAGGTTGGGCATTTATCAGTTCTTTCAGTTGTTTACACAACCAGCCAGCCAGGTCTGTTAGCTCCTCTATCAATGCATTGCATCTTGGCCCTTGTTGACACACTCGTCTCTGCTTTCTGTCACTTTGTAACCATCTCTCAGCGCTTGTCAGCTTGTTTAGCTGTGCAAGATGATGTCCACCTGCAAGCAGTCATGACTTACAAAAATAAACACACAAACTCATGGGGCTACTTAACTGACCTGGCGTTCTGCCTTCGTAGAAAGCAGAGCACCTATGTGTTTCAGCCAGCTTCAAACAGAGATTATGTTTATGCAAGTCATTTAATCAATGAATGCTTTAGTGTAAACAAGGTTAGGACTGAGAAGTCATCCATATCTCATCACATTTAAGTCATAATGTTACGTCATATGCTACCCCTGCAGGACTTTCTGATCAATGCCTATGAGCAACGTAGATGTAAATGATAAAACCATTTTAAATATATTGTTTGGTTATTACAGGCGCACAGAAACATTCTTGGCAACTGGACACCAAAATCCAATTTACAGTTTGACTTAAAGAAAAGTCAGAGGAAACATAAAAAGTGTAATAAACTATTACACCTTAGCGGATAACAGGAAGGCTGACAGGATTACAACAGTGGCTCTGTTTTGTCTTTTTGAGGATTAAACTCTTTTCTGTCATGGAGTATGCTGAATTTGTAAATGTTGGCAGCCCTCAGGAAATCTTAGCGTTAAGATAAGTGTCTATATTCTGTAGGGAATACGAGGAGGGGCTCCTGTTTACAGCTTTAAGATGCTGAGACACCTTCAAATGTCAACATCATGGCATGATGTCAAATATCTCCTAACTCCAAATAATAACTGCTCAAAGCTATCAAAAATATTTTGAAAGCTGATAACAATAGTTTATTTTAGTAACATTAATTCTTGTCAAAGCTCTACAAAAGAAACTGAGGTTAGAAGTCAGCCAATCATAAACCGCTGATGGGTGAATCTTCAGTGGTTATATTGGAGCTAAAACTGAAGTCTGGCTCTCTACACTTGAGATGCAACTCTCCATTCATGCCTATACTCTCCAGAGCTGCTCCTCTGAGCCCATTTGTTACAACCGCAAAGGGAGGAGTGTCTTTGCAATTCATGTATTCATTTAATCTGATGTCATGTATAGGTTGCCTGTGCCTTGCGATGTCTAATACAGCTCCGCCTCCTCCCGCACATGCACAAAAAGCCAATTACTAAAAGTGAGTGAAGGATTGTAATTAGTGGTGAGCCAGCACAGAGGACTGCAGCGGCACAAACACACACACTGTCTTTCTCCAGAGCTCTCCTGTGTTATTGATTGGTGCAGGGCTGTGGAACATGAAGGACGTCGTGTGTGTACCCAGAATTTTTAAATGCACAAGACAACGATGCCGAGACACCGAGTGAAAACGCGTTCTCTGTGAAAATTGAGATGTTTTGTGCACTACTGGTGTCTGGCTTAAATGCACACAGCGAAAACCTCCTTTCACCAGGGTCAGCATGCAAGGCATTTATCTAATTGCCACATGCACTGTTCTGCCGCCAGTGTCTGGAGCAGAAACTTCAAACCACGCTGTCAGAGCACATGAGACTCAAACAACAAAAATAGAGGGATGCTCTCGCTTTGTTCTGTTTTTAGAATGAGTACTCTTGATCTTAAATAAAACAAAGAAGAGACAGAGACAGGTCAACAATTCACATACGAGATAAAAGAAAATAAGAATGCTGGGATAAAAGAGGGGGAGGTATTTTGGTTGTGGAGCTGGTCCAAAACGATGAGCAGCAGCATGTGTAAAGTTTTGCTGAATGAGGAGAAGGGAGTAGAGAGTGAATGTAGGCCTGCAGCATTGTTGTGTTCAGACATTGGGTAGAGGCCCGAAAAGGTGGGGAGACTTCCGAGCTGGGCCGGAGAAGCTGGAGGAGAGGAGGGGTTTTGGTGGGCTTCGGGCTCCTTCCAAGGCCTTTGAAGCCAGTCAGATTAGTAACACAGCATTGGCTACAAGTCTAGCGTGAAATCCTCACTTTTGCCACAGGCTGGCCAACACTGGCCCCCTATAGCCATTCACCCCCACTACCCTAAACCCCTCAATCAAAAATCCAAGATAGCACTAAAAAACGTAATCTTGCTTAAATCGGATTGCACAAACAAGGAGCAGTGATGGCACAACCCACACTAACTCGTCTTTAATACCAATATGTAAAACCTTTGTCTGGTACTCACACATCACTCTGGTGTGTGTAGACCCGATCGAAGAGCGCCTCTGGAGCCATCCATTTAACGGGGAGACGACCCTGAAATCACAAACACACAGGAGGGACGTTAACTAAAAACCAACCCATAAGTACCCTCTGGACTCCTTATTTCTGGCCTCATCAGCATCTTTAAAATTATTCACTGCCGTTATATTTACTGCTAAAAAAAAAGGGGGAAAAAAAGAAATGTAAGAGGAACCTTGGAATCAATGGTTTAAAAAAAAAAGCAAAGGTCTGGGAGGGGAATTCCCAAAGGAGCATTAATGTTGTTTAAGCAATAGAGGTGATAACCAGGGTCACGGATAAAGGAGGGTTTATCTCTGTATGCCATTAAAACAGGCTGAGAGGCTAAGCATTCTTGGCAAGGTCAAGTGTACATTACCTTAATGGTAAACATAATCTCATGAGCTGTATTGACTAATTTACTTAAAAGACACAAAATACTTATTTAGATAGTCCATTAGTTAAAGTTCTTCTGTAAAGAGCTTTATTATTATTTCCATTAAGAGGACATCATATATATCGAGTGCTGCCAGATACCCAGTTGGATTTAGGACTGAACTTTGACAGGACCATACTAACAGATAAATATGCTTTTACATAGGCCATTCATTGCAGATCTGGCTACGTGTTTGGGTCACTGTCTCCCTGGAAGGTTAGCCTTGTCCCAAGCCACAAGTCTTTTGCCGCCTCCAACAGGTTTTCTTCCAGGATTGCCCTGTATCTAGCCCATTCATGTTCCTATAAACTCTGATCACCTTCCCTGTCCCTGTAAAAGAGAAGCATCCCTAAAGTATGATGATGCCACCACCATGTTTCACTTTTTTGCATGTAGGCTTAGAGGTTCTGGTCTGATCTGACAAGAGCACCTTTCTCTAGATGTTTTCTGTATCCCCTTACAAAGAGGACTTCCTTTAGCTTTCTTTAAACTGTCTTTCTTCTTGTGACTCTTCCATAAAGGCCAGATTTGTGGAGTACACAATCAATAATTTACCTGCCTTTGAGGCAAAGGTTTGTTAGAGAACAGCTGTATTTATACTGAGATTCAGTTACACACTGCTGGACTCTGTTTAGTAATTAGGCACTTTCTGCAGATATTGGTTGCATTTAAATTAGGTGCATCAGGACAGAACAGCGGTAGACTTTTATTTGTGATTAAACTGTGTATCTTATCACATACAATTCCAATAAAATATATCAAAGTTAATGGACGTAGCATACTGCATGCAGGTAGTGAGCACTTCCCCGCCACACCGTGGCCACTCAAGGAGCTGAACGTGCCTCAATGTCCAGGACAACTTCTCCTCAGCACGGTTCACGGAAGATAAGTTTAGTGTTAAAAACTCTAAATAATCTTCGTTTAATGACGATTGTTTTTGTTTGTGTTGAGAAACTCAGCTACAGTAAATGCTAGCAGACTAGGACTCAGTTAAGGATGTGTTCTTTCTTGTTTTTTTTAAGGTAAGACAAACTTTATTTAAAGGGTGGTTTTTAAACACAGAAGATCGGCCATAATGCGCAGTCTACGCTTATACATTTCAACCCTTTCATTAGTGATATTTTAAAGGTATGTGTTTGATTCTGGTAACCAGCTATAAGCTTCTTTTGTTAGCTTCAACCGCTAACAGCTAAGAACACGTGTTCGCCCATTTTATGAGTCAGCTGCAGATCATTTACCCAGAAAGGTTGTTAGTTTCCGATCTAGGAAATAATATTTTCCTAAATACTATTTTAGTAAATGAGATAATTAATTAATCACCATTAAGACCCATTTATCCAGAAACGTTTCGTTCTTATTCAAAATAATATTTCCTTAAATATTATTTTAATATTTCCTTAATAATATTTATTTTAATATTATTTTAATAAATAAAGGCAGCTAATTAAACACTGTTGAGAGTTGGTCATCCAGAAGGTTGATTTTATTCAGCAAATCATTCTTTAAAATCTTATTTTATTAAAATAATGTTTTATCTGATATTGCATTGTAAATGGTTGTTTAAAGGTATACCAATTATTATAGTTCCAAGACTAACTTAACGTCATTTCCAGATTCTTCAAGATAATCCTTGGTTCTCAAACATAAACATTTCATGGTAATGTTGCATCACTCTTTTGGTCATGATTTTCAACCATCTTTGATCAACTTGTTTATATTGTACATAGTCCATTAGTCTTCCCTATTCTTTCATTCTGCTTGGTAGTTTAGTTGGGTTGTTTTAGCATAGTAAAGAGTTTGTTGATTGAAATATGTTTGACTTTGAGTTGACTTATTTTTGTTAATAAATTCTTGTATTTTAAGAAATTGTCTGAATTCATTCCATGTGTTTGCAGAGTTTTGCTGTTCAATAATGTCAGAGCTTGGCTCATCCCTTTCAATTTTGTCCCAGTACCACCACCTTATTGGGCTGGTATTCACAGGACAACCCTTAACAGACCAAAATATTATTTAATAAAATATTAAAGTATTAATATTAAATATTAAATAATACATTAATATTCATAATCCAAACAGAATTAAAAATAAAAACACAATAAATTGCCCCTGCCCTGCGTTCACCTCCGTCATCATCATCATCCTCAAATATTGTCATGGTTGTCAGCTAGTTCTCAGCATGATCGTGCATGCAATGAAAGGGCAGTCATGCATATTAAATGAGGATGTGCAGGCAGCGCTGTTCTGTGGTGGGAAAGAAAGACACCGCTGGGCCACTATGGAGATGTCAGTTATGTTTAGTCTGCTCCCTTTTTCCCCAACTCTCCCTCTCTCCGTGTCTGTTTCGGGGCTAATTATATAAATGTTGATGAAACCAAAAGAACAAGAGACTGAGGGGGTAAACTAGGCAGGGTCTGGAGAAGCACTACATTCACAGCCTGCCTGGGAACCTGCAGCTTCTGCCAAGACACCAGTGGAGGAAAGGAGTGAAGCAGAAAGACGACGGGAAGGAAAAAACTAGAGAAAAGCCTAAATCATGTGAGCCAATTTCACCCTGTTTGCAAAAAACCCCAATTAATAATCTATTACCCCAAACCCTTCAGTGTGCAGCATACATGTTGTGAGGACTTACATTGGTTGTCTTTTTATAGTAGTCAATGTTGTGGACGTCCCTGGCCAGGCCAAAGTCAGCGATCTTCATGACGTTACTCTCTGTGACCAGGACATTCCTGGCTGCCAGGTCTCTGTGTATACACTGGGATGGAAACAGTGGAAAAATGAGGTAAGAAGAAGAAAAATTGGAAGGTCAAGTGTGGATAAAAAAAAACTAAAAGCAGGAGAGGGGTAGGTCAGGTCTATACTTATCTGGAAAGCTGTTAGGACATTTATGAAACAAATTCACAACCCTACACAAGAACATTCCTGGAGAATTCATACTTGGCCACATGTCTGGTTGTATTAGTGTATCTGAACATATAAAGATATGTATAGACTAAAGTATGAGTGCGTGTCAGACAGTCACATTCCAAAAGTGAGTGGGAGCGTGAGGCTGCATTTGGCCAACATGGCAGTACCTCTATTGTGAGAACCTCACAATTCTTCTGCACAGAGGGGCTTTTGTCGTGCAATGGTAGACAATACAGGGATTGGGGCAGGGGGTATGAGTAGTGTTTTCAGGAGGCCATGTTCCCACAGGGACCCACAAACAAGCTTCCGACGTAAAACCCTCCAGGATACTGGTTAAACTCTCTTAGTACTGAGTACTGGCACAGAGATGGATCTAAGCAGCCAGGGGGCTGGACGGCTGATGTGAAAGTAGGACATTTTGTGTGATTGCATGTGTCCTCCTCTCACCTTTTGAGATGCTAGGTACTCCATGCCCCGTGCCACCTGATAAGTGCAGGAGACCAGATCTTTGAAAGTGAGCTGTTCATCTGAGACACGGGTGATGTCGTAGGAATATTCCATGCCAGGAGGACGGCGGGCTCTGAGGTACTCTCTAAGGTTGCCTTTGGAGGCATACTCTACTATCACATATAGGGGACCTGTAAAAGCACAAGACACAAGGAATGTGTTCAAACCATATCTTGAAAGATTTTCTTGGACAGAAAGTGAACCAAACTCCGATAAGAGTTTAAATCAAGGTTTCTGTCCGATGCTGGCGAATGTTCACATTTTCACAATTATACGATAATGGTTGTAGAGTTGCTTTGACAAAAACAGGCTTACTACAAGTACTTTTCCAAAGTATTGGTTCAGGGTGGACAAAATGCGTGCCACAATTTTCAGATTTGTCTTTGCAAAATACAACTATGCACTGTGTTGCTATATCACATAACACCCCAATAAATAACATGACAAAATGTTATGAAGTTCAAACAGGGTACATTAAATTAAATGTTGTTCTCCTCACCATCTTGCGTGCAGGCTCCCAAAAGGTTAATGATGTTCTTGTGTTTGCCGATCATCTTCATCATTTCCATCTCTGACACCAGGTCAGATAGGTCCTTCTCTGTCGCATCATCTAACAATAGAGAAGTTTACATTGAAAGTTGTCTGGAAATACTTCAGCAGAACAAGCACAACATGGTCCCGTCTCTCTTTTAATCATTCAACTTTAAACTTTCAGTCTAGTTCAGCAGAAACTCATTTGGAAGGTGCTTATGATTAGGCCTGGATGACAGACAATGTTGGCTAAGGTTACAGCTCCTCGCATACAGCTCCTTGCTTGCATTCTTCTGCACCATTACAGTAACTGGAGTCACTGTTAAAAAGATTCTACAGTCAAGGAAGGTATACAGGACCACTGCTGTACCTAATCTTACTGTCCTCTGCAACCCCAAACCAGTCCAACCCCCTCTTCCTGCTTTCATTAATCACAGCAGCACTCTTAACTTGACTTGCCTCATTGTTTGGATGCTGACTGAGTTCTACCCAACTGCTGCTTTGGGGTCAGGTATGCGACCGCCCCAAACCCTTACCTATCCGACCCACCTTTCTCAAGCCGTCAGTCAGCAGGCACCAATAACGAATAATAACTGCAGCCTCAAGCTCCACCTTGCACCTTCGCTGAACCCCTAGCTCCAACATGAATCAGCTAAAGAAACGCTTTCATTTCACTCAAAATACAGAATGAAGCAGAGTAAATTTAATCCCAGAGGTCTGATCGCAAGTCAGATGTTTAACAATGCAGTAAGATTTTGATGGTGCAGCAAACGGAGACTAGGCTTGGGGCAGCTACCGGTATCAAGTTATACAAAAAAAGCTTTAAAACAAATTGACCTGAGTTTTTTCTGGTTATATAGAGCATAGCTCTATATAGGGGCAGCTACTGCACACTGCTAGTCAGCTGGCAGAAATTTGGATGAAATATTTTTGATTCCACAAGGACTTATCTTTTTTCTTTCTGTTTTGTTGTTTTGCCCCGTTTTTTGTTTTTGTTTTTTTTGTGATTGTTGTAATTGTGGAAGGTGCTGGTCGTTATTTCAAACCTTTGCAGTTTTGGTCGTTTCACACCTGATTTTTTTGGTATGAAATGGCACTGTGTAGCGTGGTTGTGTTTTGTTCCGGCCATGTGTCAATTTGTATATGCCAGGGGAATGTTTTGCTGCCGCTTTGATAATTGGTTTAAAGCAATTTCAAGCACTTTCCTTTACTCTACTTGCAGGCTACTGAAAGGAAATATAACTCCAGTATATATTTACTACCAGGACGTCACTTATTTGGGTTATTTTGGTATAATCAGGGGTGCAAACCTTTCACATTTCATAAGAGTCAACAGGCCCAAACAGGGATCAGAACTAAAATTAAGGGTCATGAAAAGTTTTCAGATAATAATATACAACTGAATAAAACTTCCTGTGCGGTTTGTGCATTTTCATCACCATTTGTCTATATAAATGATGCAAATACTTACCTAGAGCAAAAAATGAACTGATACAGTTTTAGTATCAAAGTACAACATTTTAGTTTCCAGGTACAAAAGTAGGAAGGGATGAAATCGCAATGCGTAGGTATGAGGGTTACAAATTGTCCAAGGGGAAAATTGAATGTCTAACATTTCCCCTTTTGTTGAACAAATCTGACCTAACACTGCAAGGTAACCAGACACACAGAAATGTTCACCCAATATGCCAGGGCAGGACTTGCATGCCAGAAAATACAGGACACAAAATACATTTGGCAAGCCAAGACACATGTCTGTTGGGTAGCTGAATGCAGGCTAGCTACACCAGGAGATATCCCTACTATTTAACCAGTTAATATCAGTATTGCCAGGGTTCCTCTATAAATGGCAGAATGTCAAAAAATGGATAATATTCTGAAAAAAAAACAAGTTCACTTGTAAACAGTGGGCAAATCGGAGTTGGAATATATATAAAAAAAAAATCTAAATAATTTTAAAAGAATAATAAAAATACAGACTGCAAATACAGATACAGAACACATTAATAGTTCTTAATTAATACCTACATAAACTGAATAAGTATTCAATATATTGTATTATCTTAGAAGCATTGAGAATAAATATTGCTTTTTCGGTTCCAAATGGAAGACATTTTTGCTTGAAATATTTTTGTTTATATTTATTTATATTTTTATTATTACTGTGATGCTATGAAACTGTGGTATTTTGCAACCAAAGTTATCATACGGTGAGAATCTCAGATAAAGTCACTCACCTTTTAGCATCTTGACTGCAACAGTGACAGCATCCTTGGGTTTGTCCTTATCGATCCCCAGAGCTTCGGCCATCACGACTTGGCCGAAGCAGCCCTCACCCAGAGGTTTCCCAAGGGTCAACCTAAGAAAATAAAAAAGAGAAAAAACAGGAAGCCGATAAGCTAAAACTGTCCAAATATGACTCCCACTCTGCAGATATAAACAAGCAGGAAGTGTGGGATCAAGATATTTAATGAAACCAGGCACAGAGCCAGTTTCCTAGCTTCACCCATCTTTCGTCCTATGTATTTTAATCAGATTCTGTTTAGAAGAGTGCTTTATTGGCCTGATGAAGTTTGTGCCAGAACAGTAGGTAAGAAGACACACAAGGCAGAGATAACCACTTAATAAACCCGAGTAGAGCCACTCTTTTGTAAACTGTTTACCCTGTCTTGGCATGTTCCAGTATACACTTATAAGTCTTTGCAAAGGAGGCATCTCAGCCCTGATATATTAGCCCATGATGGATGAAATTCTGGCTTTCTTTTGCCACTAAGATGTGCTGAAGTACAAAACTAGTTCAGAATGTGGGTACAGAGTACTCCTTGAACTTCTTCACATTTTTTCAAATAACATCCACAAACTTTGATGTATTTTTGTTGTGATTCTGTTTGACAGAAGTCAAAAACAGTCAAATGGAAAGAAAAAAACACCAGATTTTCAAAGTTTCCAAAGAAAAATCTGAAATGTGTGGTGTGCATTTGTGTTCAGCTCCCTTAAGTCAAATCTGTGTTGGTCAACCTTTCCCAACATCGCTCTCCCTGCTGAAGAACAACATCCCGACCCCATGATATTGCAACCATTTAATAAGGATGGTGTTTTATAGATGATTCACAGTGTTGCATAAATATATTGTTTTGCATGAGGGACAATATGTTCATTTTTGGTCTCATGCGACCAGAGAACCTGCTTTCAAACGTAACTCTAAACTGGAACTGTTGTTCTCTCAACGGATTTTCCCTCCTGAGCTGCGGATCTCTGCAGCTCCTCCAGAGTTACTATGTTTGTTTCACGGAATGATGCTCTCCTTGCCTGTAAGTTTAGCTGCCGTTTTGATAAGGCTATGTCTAAGTAGGTTTGTAGCTGTTCCGTAAGCTTTCCTTTCTCTGTGAGATGTTGAAGGTTTGGGATATTGTTTTATAAAATTCTCTGCTTTAAACTTCTTCACAACTTTCTTGGCCTTCATGAAGCTGTTTGTTCACTAATGTTCTCTAACAAACCTCTGAGGGCTTTTGCAAAACAAATGTTGAAAACCACCTATCATTTCTACTTACTTTGTGTTAGTCTGTTACACAAAATCTCAATAAAATACATTGAAGTGGAATGTGAATACTTGAAAGGCACTGCATATTTTAATTATTAAGCATGCCATGCTTACTGGTTTGATATTTACCGGTAGCGCATTTTCTCCTGCAACTATTCACCAATCGGGGCCCTAAACATGCACTACAACCTGGTGTTTTTACTTTGATTGACAGAAGTTGGTCCCCCGCCTCATAAAGCCCACTGTCCAGGCTATCTAAACATTCACAGCACAGCGCTAAGCCAAGGGGCCTGAGGCTGGCGCCCTGCGGTAGTAACACAATCCCCTATCTGTCCACACACACTTGCCACACTCAATGGCAGGCATTCTGTCCATCCGGCCACACATAATCAATGTTATTTTTTTCCTCAGCCTAAACCGCAAAAGTTAACATTCCTCAGCATTTTACAATCCCAGCATGATCCTTCAGGCGCTGGGATGACAGGCAGGGAATAAAGACCCAAACAGAGAGGAAGACTGAGATGTATTTAGCCTAGCTAACACAGCCACCCTTTGGTGGGAGTCATGAAATAAAATCACAAATTTAATCAATTCAGTATGCAAACACAAAGCCTAGCATTGCATCAGAAATGCTCTTTTACTGATGAACAATTTCAAATTTTATGAGCAGAGCTTTTTTTAACAAGCATTCTAGCAAAAGCTTCAGGAATTCCCCTTATTCCTTTAAAGCTCATTGCCTCGGTTTGTTTTGAAACTTCTCTAACCTTTGCCGACTTGTTAAGTCCACCCTGAAGCTTATCGCTGCAACTGTGACACACTGAAACCTCAGCTGAGCTAACTCCTCTGGTATGACACAGAGCAAACACTCCTTTCCCAAACATGCAGATGAAAGCTGTGAATACCAGTCACTAATTAGCACAGCTTCACTCTCTATGAACAGAAGCCTGTGATAAAGGCTGGGTGAGGGAGAAAGGAAAGTTTAGCTGCTCTTGAAACGATGGGGCATGTTTTACAGCAGAAGAATCAGAAGCTGTCATCTCCGTCATCACAAACATTACTCAGCAGGGTGTCAATCACCAAATACAAAAATAGTAGTTTAATTATTTAACAGCTTCATAAAAGCATTATACAGTGTAAACAAGTAGTGCATGCACTACTACATCTAAAAGTTAACTTATTTCAGAAATCAAATAAAAATCTAAATCTCACACTTTATATAGATTCATTACACACAGTGATATATTTCAGGCATTATGCCACAAACGTTCATTATTAAAAAAGCTAACTATTTACAAAGGGATCATACTATTGGAAAGTTTAGTGGAAGGAAAAGTGTGGTAGAAAAAGGCAGCAGGCTTAAGAGGATTGTGAAGCACTGCGTCCTTTCAACATTTTCCATGTAAATAATCAATGCCTTTTTCTAAATAACTATCCAATGCAAATGTGATCACAGTTTCTGAAGGTTCGGAACGTTGCACTTGCATAAACCACCATGATGTGTTAAGAATATGAGTTGCTTTAAGACAAAGGTAGTGCTGTTCTTTTCCCCTCTTATGCTAGCTGTTAGTTCAACTGCTAATAAACTTTAATTGCAGCCCAGCGTCAAAAGCCCTGCACTATCCCTTTAAATGAAAGCTGTAGTGGATCAGCATTTTCTAGTAATTTTTATGTTTTATGCAGGAGCTCAATCTGATTTACATAATCATGACGGAATACAGAAGACGCACAATATATAGCATGCTGCAATGAATAAGAAGAGAAACATCAACCCAAATAACAAACGCAAATAACAAATGATCTACTAGCAATAGGCCGATCTTACCTATCTCGGGCAAATTCCCACAGTGGATCCTTTGGAAGGTCGTATTCAGGAATTGGCTCGTCGTGTGCAGAGCTCCGCCGCATGGTGATGCGCACCAGAGGGGTGCTAGAGTTCATGGATGAGCTTGAATCTGCCGACACCTATAGGAAAAATGATATTGGCTGATCACTGCAGCCTAGGTTTTAAGGTCAGTTGAAGCTCCAAGGCATCACTAGAGGAGTCAGAAACTTTAGGCATGAATTACACCACACAATCTGTTAAATAGTCAGTCAGTCTAGTGCGCACATTTCAATAAACATGCCTACTTCCCACAGTGAATATTTTACCAATTGTACAGTTTCTCCAGGGCAGAGATTAGATTTAATCTGTGATTAAGAAGTGAGTAGCTACAATAATTCTTGATGAATGTGGGTTAATTGCCTGCCTTTGCTTGTGAGCCTAGGGCTCAATGCTACGCTCTCTACACCCTAACCTTACCATGACACTGGAATCAGTCTTCTCCACATAAAGTAACCCAACACTCTCTGTACTTGTTGGTTTTCCTTGAGGTAAAAGAAAGTTTCACATTTGGAAACGTCTGGCTGCAGTTTTCGGCAGCCAGACGGAAATGCATGCCCTCTGAATGAATCTAGGTGTGGATCCTTTGAAATACATCCACAGTATGTTGTCCAAGTGCATCTCAATAAATTAAAAGATGATTCGTCATCATTTGTTAATCTATTTCAGTAATCGATTCAAATAATTAATTATGGACAGTGCAATATATTTAAAGCCTTTTTTTCCCATCTATTTAAATTAGAATATCACATAGGACCAATGGAAAAAATTATGTTTACAGGGTGTCTGATATAGAAATGTAGACTTGTCCTGCACAGAGAATGAGTTAGATTATGTCTCCTTGAATTAGTGCATCAATGTGGCATGGCATAGATGCTTTAATGATGCCCTTCAGTTGATCTGTCTCTGATCTTCCTCTTGACAACACCGCATTGATTCCTTTTGAGGGTTAGTTCAGGCCACGTTGCAGGCTAATCAGACCATGGTCATTAAACCAGGTATCGGTACTTTAGGCACTATGGGGAATGGTGCCAAGTCCTGCTGTAAAAGTAAAATCTGAATTTTATTTGGTGTCAATCACTACCAAAACATGTAATTTACATGTACATTTCTATTCACTTTATGTACTATGAAACTGCATTTTGGGTTTGGATTAAAATGAACAGGGAAAACTCTTGAAACATATTAGTCTGTGTGTAGTAAATTTAAATATAGAAATTAACTATTTAATGCTATTCTAATAGATCCACCTGTGCAGGCAGTTGAGTTGTCATCCATTCAAACCTTATGTTATTGTTCCATATAAATGCATTTGGCCCAAAAAATAATAATATATAAACTAATTATGTTCCCAAATCCATTCATTAAATAATTAGCTTGTTTTTCTTTGTAACATGTCAGTGTTGTGTGTTGCCTCCTCTAGAAATGTTAGATGCCTTTAGAACTCTTTATCTACTTTCTGTTACCTGGCGGCGCAGAGGGATCTGTTTGGTCAGCTTGTGGACCGGTGGTGGGCTGCCAAAATCAGGCTTCTTTGCAGTGTTCCTCATGCGGCACACCACCACAATGCCCACCATGCAGGCAATGAGGAACACGCCTGCACAATATATTGCGATCTCCACATAATCCGGGGAAATGGGCCCTGGGGATTTCTCTAGGACTGAGAAACACGGAGGAACAACAGTCAGGCAAAGGTTACAACAGGAATTTTCCAAACAGGGAGGTAAACGCAGAGACAGACACTTTGGAGATGACTCATGAGTAAATGTAATCACCACTGACAGGCAAACTAAACAAATCGTTTTGTAGCATCATCACAACTCCCTTTTGGCCAAGGAGGTATGAGCATGCCTGGTTTTGCAGAATCTAACAGGCCTTTAGTGGCTTTAACAGTGTCACCAGATTTTAAATCATGAATCACACTGAACAGGCAGGCCAGCATATGGTTGCACTCTCTGTCAATGTTGTAGACACGCGAGCACAAGCAGAAAAACAAACTCAATGTCGTCTGAACAATACGTGCTTGACTTTAGATTGCAAACATGGGAGATCAGTGTCTATTGTGGGTGTGCATGACCCAAACGTCCTGTCTGGTAAAAGGGCTAAGTGTGTGTAAAAGAGAATGTTTCATCCCTGCAGACCACAAACAAGATTCCTTTGAGGCACAGACAACCAAACAGACCACAACCCAACTAGAGCTGAAGGTGGTGTACTAGAAACCTATCTGTGCCTGTCCAAAACAAACAGTTTTCCCACTAGGGAATAGTGTGCCTGTGATCTCTATATTACATTATTTACAAACAAAACTATAATCCCAATAACATTAAGAATGGTTTAATAGCAGTGTGGCATATTGAAATGTGCCAGCGCTTTAATAGATTTCATTGAATAACGGCTGAAATTTGGCTAAATTTGCCTTGACATAGCTGACAAAAAGCCGCACTTTTTTAAAAACATCATGATTTTTCAAAAGGTCATGAACCTCTAACAAGGTTCCTAGAGCCTTTGGGGGAAAAACAGGCCCACAGCATCACAGAGCTCAACCGTACTTAACAGCAGGCATGTAAAGCTTTTCCACACATTCATCTCACTTGAAGGGTTTGTTGCTGAAAAGGACGATTTTTGCTTAATCTGACCAAAACACACTGTTCAATCAAGTCAAAGTGGCACTAGAATTTAGCAAGCTCCACATATTAACATTTGTGACGGTATTACAGAACACGCGTTTTGACAACATAACCACCCCAAAGAAGCTAAAGTAAGTTGGCCTCTATGTCACCTTATTTACACCTCAGAAAAGCAGTTTACACATCTTTATTAACATAGGTTTAAGCCAAATACTCAAGAACGGACAAAAACATTTTGGTAATTAGTTACAAACGAGTCATCAACTGTGTCGATGCAGAGATGTTTGGCTCTGATAATTGAGAAAGCCAAGCCAACAAGAAAGAAGCGCTGAGCTTTACCTTTCCACCATTATTTCAAAATAGAGAAATAAGGATATTAAAAGAAGCTAATTATCAGAGCCAGGAAAGAGAAAGAAAGCACAATTTAAAGGCCTACCTGAAAATATATATCGTTTTATTAGCATGCAGAATCAGAACCAAAGATTAGCAGTGAGTGAGTTTCTAAAAGGAGTAAGAGAAGGGTGAAGACAAATCCTCATCTCCTTTGGAATGGTTAGACTCTGAAGTTGCTCTGGGAGCTGTACTTCGGTTTGGAGTTAAAATAAGTCGTCTGCAAGCTACACCGTTATCCTCTCTGGGTTTTCAACAGCTTGCCAACACACAAAATATCCCCCCTGGTTCTGTGTTGCATTGTGTATGATGTTGAGTGTGCTGTCTCATTGAAACAGCCTAATAAATGAAATGGCCCAAAGAAGGCTCCAAGGAGAGGATTTGCCTTGCATGAAAGCCATTTAAAATTACCTAATTAAAGTGCACATATCAACATATTTTGTAATAAAACCCGAAACACTTATTTGCATAAAGTCTATCAAGTAAGAAAATGCTTTTCTTTACAGTGGTTTTCCTGTTTCCTGTGCTCTATCTGTGCAAAACATTTGCTGATGTTACACAGGTCATAATAAATCCATAACCACTATTTCCCAATGACCCTGTTGCACGACAAACCAGGATATTTAGCTTCTGCTGCAACTATGTTTTTTAGTGTCTGAGCCAAATGAAGGAAAAACCTTTGACTGGAGCTGCCATCTGATTGTATATTAGTATTGTAACTTCGCTTCCATCCATCACATATGTAGCATATTCGCTTTAATTGATTTTAGGGCCAAACGACATGCAGACGAACGAATACAGTTTGACTGATATCACAGACTGCGCCACAGAGTGTATGAACTCAAATTCTAGCTGAAGACTTTCCTATCATTTATTTTCTCTTTGGTGGACATTATGTTAAGACTTGATAGTAAAATCATTCATACCCTGGACAGATACAGATTAAAAAATATTTACAATCAACCAAGAAGTTTGTTTGTCATGGGAAATGAGACAGGCATCTCCGAAAAAATAAAACAATAGAAACTGAGTATGAATCTAAAAAGATTTTTTTTAATTTCCATTTTTATTTAAAAAATGCATGTGGAAAATTATTTACACCCTTCTATATAATTATTGGAAAAGGCTTTGTTGGTTTTACATCAATCAAGCCATTTGTATAATTGCTGACCACGTCTTTGCATGTTTTCCCTAGAGTTTTGACAATTTATCTTGGATGATGAGCTCCATCTGTTTGAGGTTTGATTCAAGTCAGGGCTCTGGCTGTGCCTCTCCAAAATGTTAATATTACTTCCAGAAAGAGGAAACATGTTGGTAAAATTAAAAGATTATTTTAAACCTAAATCGGCCATGGGTATGAATAATTGTGGCCTTAACTGTATGCATTAATGCTTGAGTTCGGAAAGCCAAATGTAACTTTATCACTCATTGGCAACTTTTGGCTACATTCACGGCTGCCTTGTGTTCATTATTTTACACATATCTTAACATCAGAAATTAATTTAACTATCATGAGCTTCAAGTCTGAACACAACCACGAACAGTTTAAGAAATAAAATTGATGATATGTGCCCTTTAAACTGTGTTGGAAAAAACAAGCAAGGGAAAAAAAGCAAGTGAATTTATATACCTGGAAGCACCGTCAAAGTAGCAGTTTGATAGGAGATCCCAATAGAATTACCCGCCAAGCATGTATATTCCCCAGCATCCTCAAATGTTACATTGGGCAAGTAGAGAACCTCTATCTCCTTATCTGTGGTGTTAACACCTGCGGTCTGGGGGAAGAGAAGAGGAGGAAGAGAAAGAGGAAATGGAGAAACAGAGAAGAGAAAAAAATATGAGACCCACAACACCAAGAAAGAAGTTATAGGAGCTGGATAGTGTCCACCATTGAGGTCCTGTGTAGAACTGACACTGGGAATGAGGATAGGTAGAAGACAGATCCCAGTATTCCACCAAAACATGTGAAAATAAAACAAACACACCTAAAACAACCCCAAAAGGTACCCATCACCCACAGAACCTGCTACTAGAACCCAGGCTAATCCACACACACATGCATAAACACAGAGAGCATGGAGAGCACTGTGACACCATACACTTTATTGTGAAAAGCTGTGAGGTAAGGTAAAAAAAGAAATCATCATCTGGTTACTCTGGTCTGAACAGTGCTTCCATGGCGACACCAATCCCAAAGTCGGTGGCAGCTGAAGGAAAAGGGAGTAACATTTGGGAGACAGAAGGTCCTTGAGACCATCGGCAGGACCACCAAGAGACCATCAACACCACCACAGAACAGCAGGGAAACCCACACTGGTAGGAAGGGATTTGAAGTGGTACAGGTCTTGGGGGTAGGGGGGTTACCTGGAATGACAGTCAGCCAGCTCGACTGGGTGACTTCCCCTATATAATTGGAGACTTTACAGATATATTCCCCTGCGTCTTCCTCTGTGACATTGGTGAGGGTGAGATACTCCATGTCTGTGCTGTTAATGCCTGAGCGCTGCAACCCATCAAACAAAATGAGCAGATAAATCAGGCACAGGAGCACATGGCATCACGACTGCAGCCACTATACATGGATCTGCAGGAATCATCACCAAAAACCAGGCAGAAGTTGCAATAAGTTATTCCTCTCATGAAATGACCATGATTTAGTCTTAACAGATGAAGAATATATTTTCTCAAAGTTTTATGGATAAATGAAAACATCACAGTGAAAAGCAAATCACATTTAAAAGACAAATGTCACTGAAAACAAAATGATTCCAACTTAAAGGGCAACAGTGTTCATACAGTTGGGGGCAGGAATATAATGTTCCTTATCTGCTTAGAATAGAAAAACGCAGAGTGCAAGGTGATCTACCTTTAACACTTTGACGTAGGGGTGTCCATCGGGCCCATACCGACTACCATTCCGGGTGATGTGTTTCAGCCACTGGATGTGAGGCTGGGCATCGCTGTAGACCTTGCATTGGAACTGAGCGTCCTCTCCAACGCGTACTGTGGTGTTGGCGGGTTGCCCAGCCTGGAGAATCGGCCGATGGGGAGACCGTTCTGTTTAAGAAGAGAAAGATTTCTGTTCTGTACACCCGTTCATCAGTCAAAAATGTTTTAATGTTCCATTAGAGGTTGGATGATTTGGAAACAGCACCAACATCTTCATTGTTTCACATGTAAACATTTAGCCTACGCACTTAAACAGAGAGACCTGGGGAACAATGCCCCCTTTCAAACACCACCCAGCTTTTAAGGCTACACTGAGGACACCCCATGGCTCCCTTACTGTGACATGACTCATGAGCACATCAGTGCCTTACCAAAACAAAACCTTAAGGTAGTTGCAGTGGATTTATTTGTTCATGTCTGTTTATGAGTTTGGGATTAGTTGTGGGCCAATGTGTTCTTGGGGTTCTGTGACGAAGGGCAGATTTAAGAAAAAGGGCTAAAAGGCAAAAAAAAAAAAAACATCAAGCAAATTCAGGAAGTAGAGACTTCTACTGTCTTTTCTAAAATCTGTCAGATCTGATGGGTACCATCTCTCCTTCTTCTCTCCAGAACTCCCCTCTCTTTCCTACAAATTCCAATGGTGCGCCTTGCTTATTGTTTGCCTTTATTTGCCCCCATTTTCCACCCTTCTTTACCCTGACCTTTCCCTACTTTAAGAGGGTGGAGACATCAAGCACTCTCTGCAAAACCTAACAACACTATATGTTAAACCAAAACAAATTAAAAAAAGCATTTAACTTGCATTCTGAAGTGTTACAACTAAACCAGTGGATCACAGTGCCTCAGAAAGGTATGCATACCCCTTAAACATTTCTATGTTTTGTTGCATTAAAACCACAAACTCTAAAGACTCTGATCTATTGCGTTTTATGTGATAGACTAACACAATGCTGCACATGGTTGCAGAAGAAGTGGCAGAAGAATACATGGTTTTTGAATTTTATTTCCAAATAATATCCTGCGAGAATATGTGATATAGACAATGGATGGATGGATGAAGTAGATCTTAATCCAATAACTAGTCTCCAGTTCCTGACCACAATTAGTGATTAGTGGAGTAACCTGATGGGAGTTTTCCCTGGTGTCCAGTTAAGGACTTTTAACTCTGAGCAACCTGGCAGCTTAGCTCACAAGGACCGTAAGGGTCAGGGGTGGGTAAAGACCCCGGAAAAGCTCAGCGTGGTACAGGATGGCATGTGGCTACCCACACAGTGCTGAATAGCTGTGGCATGCCATGTGTGTCCGCTTGTAGCTGCCCAACTACAGCCCTTTGTCTGGACTCCAGTTTAAACCGGTAAACCTGAGTGTTTTCGTTTCTTAAAGGCAGATCCAACAGGTCATTTGAGCTACAAAAAGTCTGATAAGAAAAAGCTTTTCTGTCTCCATGTTGCCTCTTTTTCTTTCCCCTGGTCTAATAGCGAACAATGATGCAAAAGGTTTTAAGGGGGGCAACAGAGGCTATGGACACAGTCATGGAGGAGGGTTAGTGTTCTGCAGTAAAATGGCAGAAAAATAAATATGCAGTGGGAAAGAGACCTTTAGCCAACTCCAGTAAGAGGAAACAGGGCCTCAGTTGGGGAGCATGTGTGAACATGTGTTGGCTGTAATGTGTTTCCGTGATGTGCCTATACATTCGCATTGTGCAAATACCCTCCAGTATTCAGTTCCAGTCTAATGTGATGCAAATATTACTGCTAATCACTATCAAGGCACTAATAAAAACAAATGGAAGTTTAATAACATCAGGAATAAATCCACTTATGGAGACAAGCTCCAGATGCTGGGATGATAATTTGGACCTCTGTCTGTTTTGTTTATCTGTGGTTTACTGAACAGGCTTCAAAAGAATGACTGCATCAGATAAACTTTGAAGGCTCACAAAGTGGTGAGGGGCAAGTCTAAAAGAGAACTGGTCCTTATGAAATTAAGCAAGTAAGGTTGGTATAGGCAAACACACATTGATCTGCTACTGTTATCTTTAATCCCTCTGTTGTCTCAGCCATCTATTGATTCTGCAAACGGAGTGAAAAACAATTTTTTTTTATTATGCACCAAAGGTCAGAAAAGAGAGGTTGACTGAGCTGGGGCCGAACTTATCATGACACATGAGTCAGCTTTAAAGGGTCAGTTCTGTTCAGTTGGCCTGCTTGAGGCCAATTAGGCAGATCAATACAGCAACAGTGTTCGGCTGTTGAAGCTAACTAATGTTTAATGTCCACTAGCGGTGTGTCCCATGGACATTCTCAGTTTGAGTATGTGAGAGGATTCTTCTGGCGAGCTGTTAGCTGTCCACTGCTCAGAGGTTTAATTCGGTTTCCAAAAACCCCCAGTGATATGACATTTCCCTGCTACAGATAAGGTAAGTATTACAGGGAAATATTTTCACAGATGCTTACATCGAAAAATCCAAACTATCCCGTTAGGATAATAAACTAAATAAATAGATAAACTAATCAGTTTAAAACAGTGGTGTCCAAACTTTTTGCCACTCATGCCAATATCAAGTTAAAAGTACTCGTAGGCCACAATTAAACATTTTTTTTTCATAAATTGATGGATGTTTGTGTTCCTACTTACTATGAGATTACAATTCTTTTTTTGATTATTAACAATAATTTGCTGGATGTGGGTGGTCCTACTTATTTTAAAATTAAAGCCAAATCTTTGCTTGATAAAAGCCAAACACTTTGTGTCACATTTACCGTTAATTTGTCAGCGTAAATCTGGCCATAAACAATTTTTTGTCCATCTGCATCAACCACCCGGTGGGCCAGATTTTGTACCAATTGTCAATTGCAGTTGTGGGCCGCATAAAATCATTTGCAGGAATGCAGACGGCCCCTGGGCCACACTTTGAACTTCCCTGGTTTAAAAGAATATTCCAATATAAAATAATGAAAGCTGAACTGAACCTGATGACATATTCATCTTTCCTCTCTACACTCTTGGCAGCAGTTCCTGACCTCCACCTGTATCCACAGTACACCTGTGCCATTAAACAGCATGTACACACACACACACACACACACACACTGTCCTCACTTACTGTGGGAAGTCTTTTTCCCTACCAGTTCTCTACATCTCTAAGCTTAACTGGTGTGTTTTAAATGAGTACTGACCCACTACATCCAGAGTGTAGGTGTGGTTGATGGATCCAAACCGGTTCTCCACCAAACAGGTATAGTTTCCCTTGTCCGATGGTACCACGCTCTCCATGATCAGGGTCCAGTGCTGGAGGCGTACCTGTTACCAAGATACAGAATGATTGAGTTAGGATTAGCAGACGTGAAAGAGCTAGCCCCAAAGAAAAGAACAAGAGAACTTAAAGAGGATATGGTGGAAGGTGTGAGAGATGTTTGTGTGCTGGTGAAAAAAAAATAAAAAATAAAAACAGTGACAAACTGGAAATTGTCTAATTCCAAGGTTCTCAAGCTGGGGGGCAAGTACCACAGGTGGTACATGGGTTGCATTTGGTGGTACTCAGAGGTCAATTATAAGGTAAAGATGAAAGAATTACATTAGCATCAAAACATAAGAACAACAAACTAATGTAATTCACTCCATCTTGTTCTTCCAAACATTGCAGCAACAGGTTAACTAAAAGCTGTAGTTATCACAAAGTCCTATACGTTGGTGGCTATTGGATTTAAAGGTAGAATTAGAAAGAAATATTGTAATTTTTCACACGGATTTCTGACAACATGTAACCTTTTTCCAGTTTGGAACTAAGAAGTTCAAACCTTTAAGTAAAACAATGGAAAACCTAATTAAATTACATTCTTCAACCAATCACTCACCGCCTATAGATACGACTGATGTAGTATTTATGACATCACAAAGTAAACTAGCATAAGTCCTCCTGTAGACATGTTTTAAAATATCTGTTAAGACAGATATTTAAACACAGTATTTGTTATAAAAATGTTTGAGGATCCCTGGTATAATCTCTATCTGCCTCTGCCATTGTATGTTCCACCACAGTTATAGCCTGAGCTGTTTCAAGCATACAGTTGTCCAAATTTTGCAATGGTAGATTTACCAGTGCCTGGAATCTACAGGTATGAGTAAACAAGGAGGTTTCCATTCCTACACTGAAGAGAGACACTGTAGCTGCTGCGTGTTCAGGCCTACATTTTACACATTGGAGAAGTAAGGCCATTGGGCTGGGCTTGGGTACAGCTTTTGTCAAACATTTGTTGACAGAAAGAGAGGAATTAAATGCCCATGGTGTAACTGATAGCATGACCATATCATATTTGTGGCTGATTTTTGTCTTAGTTTTAAAGAGCGCTGAACATGCTGAACATGATCTGCATCTAACTTTTCCTGGCAGGGGCATGATTCTTTTCTCATAGGTCATCAGCTATTAACCACATGCCTCAGAATCGTTCAGCATCACTGGTCTTTTCATAAATGTGTTGCATAACTCTCAGGGTAAACGATTATGATCTAACAGAAGCATACCAAGAGGCAGTAATCAGCAAAAAATATAAAACTTACAAAGTCAGCTACACTTATACCCACTCCTGGTAAAGATGTGTAAAATTTCTTAACATAAATTCATCTTGTATTACAACACAATGTTAAACTGAAAAATTTTGAAAAATCCAACATTTAATTTAAGTGGGAATTAAATCCCAGGTTGAGAAATAATGGTTTAACCAAATCACTGATGGTACCGCTGACCTTTTCTTCAAAATAAATGTAACCGCAGCATTTTCTCATTTATACGTAACTTTTTAAAGTTAATCAGAGATTCAAGGGAGGTTAGTTAGAAATCTCTGACCTTCTGTATAAATATGATGTGACGCAGAATTCAGTTTATTTATATAGCACCAATTCACAACACGTCATCTCAAGGCACTTCACAAAAGTCAGGTACACACATTCCAATTAATCCTAATCATTGAACAGTGTAGTCAGATTCAGTTATTTATTCAGATTGGATAAAAAGTTTTTCTGTCTAAGGAAACCCAGCAGAGTACATCCAGTCAGGGACTTGCAGCATTCACTCCTCCCGATTGAGCATGTAGAAGCTCATTTAATCTAGCCACCATTCTCTGGGGTACACGAGGACCCACATTTGTCTTTGGGTGTGAACTAAGATCACTATTAGAGAAATGCAGCAAGTGGGATCACCAAGTCTCAGTAGCCATTAGACATGCCAACTACCAGCCAGAAATAAAGCTCTGTCCTACCATCACAACCATAAACGTATGAAAGAAATATGTAGAAAAGCAACTCATGCCCACTAAAATGCTGTGGGATCTGTGATGGTATGGGCTTGTTGCTTTACAGAAAGGTCCTAAAAACTTGTTTTTTAGGACCAGCAATAGCATGACATTTGGTCCTCCAGCAGAATAATGGTCCAAAACATAATAACAAATCAGCACCGAACAAGTGCACAAAAGCAGCAATTTTCATGGTCATCTCAGTACCCAGACCTAACTTACAAAATAATGTGGGGTAAAATTAAAACAAAAGATAAGGGGAGGACCCAGGATGTGCGAAGAGGAACAGTTGAAGATATCTCCGGTGGTTTGCTCCAGCCTTGTGAAATGTTTTAGAATAGTAAGAGCTACCAGCAAAAGTGGTAGTACAAATAAATAACACCAGGAGTACAAATATATGTGCCACCAGTGATTTTGTTAAAAACAGTTATTCCTTAATGCAATCTTTTTACTCTACTGAAGAAATGTACTCCAATTAAAGGTTGGATTATTCTTAAATGTTCAATGTGAGTTTAATTTAACTTGAAGCTTTTTACACATCTTTAACTGAGATGCCAGTTAATGTTGCCAGCAATGTAACAATTAAAACAACTCAGCAAGAGGATTCAAAAATACATAACATGTAGGAATCACAAACTAGTGTAAATAAAGGACGTTTCTCTCCCTGACTTAATTATCAAGCAAAAAGACCAGTAGTTAAGTAGGATAACTTCTTTACCATCAGATGCAAGAGACAAATATGTTTAGCTAGATAAAAATCTTCACTCCTGTAGTAGAACTTCAAAAGACATAGTAAAAAAAAAAGTCAGGCAGACTTTAAAATGAAAACAAAATTGTCAAAAACCAGGGCTGCACGGTGGAGCAATTGGTAGCACTGTTGCCTTGCAGCAAGAAGGTCCTGGGTTTGCCTCCCGGTGGGTCTTACTGGATGGAGTTTGCATGTTCTCCCTGTACATGCGTGGGTTCTCTCCAGGTACTCCGACTTTCTCCCACAGTTCAAAAAACATGACTGTTAGGTTAATTGGTCTCTCTACATTGCCCTTAAGTTTGAATGAGTGTGTGCTTGGTTGTTTGTCCTGTGTGTGTCTGTGTTGCCTTGTGATGGACTGACGACCCGTCCAGGGTCAAAAATACACATAGACACCCATAGACTGCTGGAGATAGGCACCAGCTTCCCTGCAACCACTATGGAAGTAGCGGTAGAAAATGACTGACTAACTGGCAAAAGCCAATGAGTTCCTCTGGATGAACAGAAAAACTGTTCTTCACACGGTCTTTTTTATCTTTCTTTAATATTTTAAACTCTTCTTTATTCAGTAATCAAATCAATTTACTATCTCTGGTCTTGTAATCAAATAGGCAAAGCAGAGAGCTCCCCATCATGGGCCCGTCAAATGTGCTGAGTCTGCACTTTTTAGCTTGATGTAAATAAACATTACACGTACATTCCACCAACCATCGTTGTTTCAATTACAGGTACAACCAGCGGATAAAAGGTAACGCAGCTTTTCCTGTCTATAAAGCACAGAGAATGTATACCTTTGAGTATTTAAATACACGGTGCACCTTAATGCTGAGCTTGGACTTAGCATTTGCTTGTTAAGTCTTTTATGAGAGCAACGATACTAATTATAAGCATTACATGAGATTTTCTCTAAACATTAGGTTTAGCATTAGCGGCCTTGGTGTTATCGATTCGCAGCAAAAAAAAAACATTTTTCATTTTATATCCATCCTGTTAATCTCAGGGTTACATTATTAACAGTGACATTAATGAGCATTCTTAATCATCAATTACTCCTTCAAGAGTATTACAGAATGGAAAACAGGAGCAAACAAAGGGCCAGTGAGTTGATGTTTGTATAGGTTTGATGGATTACTGTTTCTCCTACCTTATATCCTCCCATGCGGTCCTCTTGCCGAAAAGGCCTGCCGTTTTTAAGCCAACGCAGCACTGGCTGGGGAAAGCCTCCTGCAGAACAGCGGAACTTCACTGTGTTGGCAGCTGGCACTGCGTGCAGTTTCTTCTCCATCTTTGCTGATGAAGTCCAGTATGGAGCGCCTGCAACCAGATAACAAGCGGTGTTCAGTCATTTCCTGACAGTGTCCCCTGCATCAACAGCTACGCTTCAGAGAAAAAAGAGTTGGCTTAATCCAGATGCACAAAGGAGAGAAAATCTGCAGAAGAATCCAACCTGAACCGTTCTTGAAGATACCCCCACCCCCTTTTTCTTGGCAACACTATCCTAACTGCAGTCTGCAAAACCAGACCTAAATCTCTTCCACGACTAAACAAAAATAAACACTTTTCCTGTGAGCTCTGCAGGGTGCAACAGAAACTAAAAAAAGATCAGCTCAGACCAGCAAGGACTGGGCGTTGCCAGGATAATTAGACCATCACATTCAATTTTTATCTCATTCCACTTAACAGTTTTTTTCTCCTCCTTTTTCCTCAAATTACCATAGCTACCCTGTAAATCATTCTGCTAGATATGAACGACAAGCCCAGGGGAACTTATGACGCCTGAAAAAAATCATTGTGTCCTTTTAGAGAAGGTTAAAGTCTAATTTAAGAAAGAATCTTGGAGGTTTTAATGCTTTTTAGAGATTAAATGCATTCCCATCATTCTAGGCATCAAAATCTACCATCTTACTTGTGTTTTGTGCTCATTTACTCCCAACTTCTGTCTCTCAGCTAGATTTGCTTCCCCTGTCCCCCCCTGCACCTGGTAGTGTGATTGTCTAAGCAGCTGGGACTCAAGGCTGGAAGAGGCACTCAAAGACAAACAACAGCCCAAACTATCCTCGACACCATCACTTCCTCTTCTTTTGGCAGGAGGGACAGAGGGAATACCCACAGATAACACCATGATAAATTAAGGTAGCAATGCCCTAGGAGAATATTTGTTATAAGTTTTATTCCTGGCAGTCTGAGCGCTATCAGACGCTTTTCATCATGCAACACTAGCACCAACCGGACATGTCCAGCATATTCGGATGGTTGTGCCAGAATTGCTTTCCCTTCCTGAACAGATCAAACGACCGGTTGCGCTTCTTCATATATCTTCCTGTGCCTCTCAGTTTGTCACCTTTCCTGTCCTAACCTCGTCTGCGCACACAGAGACAGATTTGGAGGAGAGTGGCCAATTGCAAATCTCTCTCTGCAAAACAACATTTGACCTAAAACTGAAGCCCTAGTCGGCACATCAGGTCCTGACTAGGTTAGGGTTGCAGTTTCTCATGCTCGTTGTCCAAAGGGGCAGGACCTTCAGACTTCTCTGCCCAGCTAGGCAGTAAATAATTATAATAATAATAATAATTATAATTATAATTAATATTATTTAATTATAAATAATTATTTACTACCCTCTCCATGAGACTAAGTTAAAGCATTTCATGTTGCAGTTGTTTTCCCCTTTATTTAGGGGTGATCATAGCAAAGGGACTGTTAATAAATGCATGACACACTTCCGATTTTTAAGTGTGAAAACAAATACAGGTCCTTCTCAAAATATTAGCATATTGTGATAAAGTTCATTATTTTCCATAATGTAATGATGAAAATTTAACATTCATATATTTTAGATTCATTGCACACTAACTGAAATATTTCAGGTCTTTTATTGTCTTAATACGGATGATTTTGGCATACAGCTCAAGAAAACCCAAAATTCCTATCTCACAAAATTAGCATATCATTAAAAGGGTCTCTAAACGAGCTATGAACCTAATCATCTGAATCAACGAGTTAACTCTAAACACCTGCAAAAGATTCCTGAGGCCTTTAAAACTCCCAGCCTGGTTCATCACTCAAAACCCCAATCATGGGTAAGACAGCCGACCTGACTGCTGTCCAGAAGGCCACTATTGACACCCTCAAGCAAGAGGGTAAGACACAGAAAGAAATTTCTGAACGAATAGGCTATTCCCAGAGTGCTGTATCAAGGCACCTCAGTGGGAAGTCTGTGGGAAGGAAAAAGTGTGGCAGAAAACGATGCACAACGAGAAGAGGTGACCGGACCCTGAGGAAGATTGTGGAGAAGGGCCGATTCCAGACCTTGGGGGACCTGCGGAAGCAGTGGACTGAGTCTGGAGTGGAAACATCCAGAGCCACCGTGCACAGGCGTGTGCAGGAAATGGGCTACAGGTGCCGCATTCCCCAGGTCAAGCCACTTTTGAACCAGAAACAGCGGCAGAAGCGCCTGACCTGGGCTACAGAGAAGCAGCACTGGACTGTTGCTCAGTGGTACAAAGTACTTTTTTCGGATGAAAGCAAATTCTGCATGTCATTCGGAAATCAAGGTGCCAGAGTCTGGAGGAAGACTGGAGAGAAGGAAATGCCAAAATGCCAGAAGTCCAGTGTCAAGTACCCACAGTCAGTGATGGTCTGGGGTGCCGTGTCAGCTGCTGGTGTTGGTCCACTGTGTTTTATCAAGGGCAGGGTTAATGCAGCTAGATATCAGGAGATTTTGGAGCACTTCATGCTTCCATCTGCTGAAAAGCTTTATGGAGATGAAGATTTCATTTTTCAGCACGACCTGGCACCTGCTCACAGTGCCAAAACCACTGGTAAATGGTTTACTGACCATGGTATCACTGTGCTCAATTGGCCTGCCAACTCTCCTGACCTGAACCCCATAGAGAATCTGTGGGATATTGTGAAGAGAACGTTGAGAGACTCAAGACCCAACACTCTGGATGAGCTAAAGGCCGCTATCGAAGCATCCTGGACCTCCATAAGACCTCAGCAGTGCCACAGGCTGATTGCCTCCATGCCACGCCGCATTGAAGCAGTAATTTCTGCCAAAGGATTCCCGACGAAGTATTGAGTGCATAACTGTACATGATTATTTGAAGGTTGACGTTTTTTGTATTAAAAACACTTTTCTTTTATTGGTCGGATGAAATATGCTAATTTTGTGAGATAGGAATTTGGGGTTTTCATGAGCTGTATGCCAAAATCATCCGTATTAAGACAATGAAAGACCTGAAATATTTCAGTTAGTGTGCAATGAATCTAAAATATATGAATGTTAAATTTTCATCATTACATTATGGAAAATAATTAGCTTTATCACAATATGCTAATATTTTGAGAAGGACCTGTACAACATAGAAAGCAGACCCCTAGGATTCCCTTTACCCCCTACATTACAGCCAACTTTCCTTGCCCAGCAATGTGGAAGCTTTTCCATATCTTCTCAGATAACACCACCAATTGCTCATGATAAATACTCTGGTACCGTGTTTTATCTATTTTAAGGTAACTCAAACGTTTGCAATGTTTTGCAGTGGCTTGATACCCAGCCCAACATGAGAGATCCACAAATAAAGGCACCAATATAAAGCTACATCCCACTTTCTCCACTCTCACTCCTTCCAAGCTCCTCCTTGCTTTAGTCCTGGGTGTCGTGCCAAGTCTTGATCACAGAACTGTTGGTTCTGACCCAAAAGCCCTCTCCCCCTTCTTCCTCTTCTTCTCCCACTCCTTTAATAATATTCTTGGTTTTGGATTTTCTGAAACACACACGGCAGAAAAATTGCAACTGTACTGCCAGAACAGCTTGTTCTTTGTTTCCAAACAGCTTACTATGACCAGTGTGGCTGGATCTTTTCCCCGTACCTCAATTTTTCCTGTCTTTTCCTCCTTTTTTAAATGGATTTCAGGCAATTACAGTCAGCCCAAAAGTGGAGGAGAACTCATGGCGAGACACAAAGCGTGTGGAGAATTTTAACAAGATGTGGAAGCCCTCATGGTTACTTCAGCCTCTCTTCGTGAGTGTGTAAGCAAAAGCAGACATGTGTACGCTGCAGCTATACAAACTTGAGTAAAACTTTCTCTTTCTCACATACACCCCCCCCCACACACACACACCAACACACATTGGGTCCAGGTGGGTAAGTGTGTCCAGATGGCCAGCTTTCATAATGGATGAGCACAGCTGACTGACTTGGCTGGCTTGCTGGTTGGCTCCTTCAGGCCTCACTACCTGGGAGACACTATCTGAAGGAATCTCAGGAATTCCTGTATTCCCTCGAGCATCTAGCCTGGAAGACACACACACACACATACACACACACACACACTCCCCAAGATCCAACTGTATAAGCTTAGACAGGAACATGCAAAGAAATGGGTGAAGGCTGCTTTTGTTGTTGCTAACAGCTGCCTTTGCAAAAAACCCAACAAAAAGACTCTTCTTGCTTGATGCTGTTTCTTGATGATATTTGAACAGTCTGATGCAGTAACGTTTCATAGACACTATGACTTTGTGAGTGTGGCTGACATTTGTTTCCTGAGTTCCTGTGGAATAAATATGAAGTGACACACGGGTGCATTTCTGTAGCCACTCTTCAGAATGGGAAAGACAAGAGAGCATGTCATTTGATTGTGGCAGATGAGTATATTAATCTTCATAAAACCAGAAATGGTCACAGGATTATTACTCAGCTATGATGATTCAAGATCATCTTCCTGCTACAGCACACAGTCTGTAGGATGGTGAAGGAGCTTGAATAAAAAGCTCCAAAACTCACTGCTGTGAATATGTGCAAAAGCACCACATGCCCGTTGTTAAGTCTGGCAGAGGGTCTGTGATTCTGTGGGCATGTGTTTTCCCCAATTTGCTCTGAAAAATTGTTAGAGCGCATGGCATCATGAACACATTAAAATACCAGAAACATCAGTTTACTATACTAGTAATCCATGACCTTCTGTGCCCCTGAAGTATGAAGTTAAGCACAGAATTATTCATACTTTAGCTCCCCCCCAATGATTCTCTAATTTTGGTCAGGAATCTAGCTGGCATACTCCAGCAAGTAAAATTGCTTCCATTCAGAAGAAACATATTGGGAATTTTGCTTGGGATTTGTATCCATATGGAATAAATGTATTCAGATAAAGGTTGGATTTTTTTTGAATATTCCAGTGAGACAGTATACTACTTTTTATTTAAGGCTTTTCCTTATCTGTACCGGGCGTGACAACAATTGTGGAGGTCAGTATAGATTATAATAGTGCCTGCGTCATCTTTCTAGGCTTGTAATCATATCCTACTGAGAACGAAAAAAAATCAGCCTCATCACCCAAGGAGGAATACAACTAGTTCCATGGCCATTTTCTGAACTTAACTACATACTATCCACCCATTCATCTCCAAACTGTCAGTCCTGCTCTGCTCTGACCTGTCCTGTCCCTCTGACTCACCTGTGATATTGACTAAGAAGCAGAACGTGTCTTTGCCCTCGCTGGTACAGGCGTACAGGCCCGAGTCCTTAGGCGTGGCATCACGGATCTGAAGCACCTCATGTTCAAACAGCGTGCGGTTGGTGGTCCGCAGAGAGCTGCCATCTTTGGTCCAAGTGATGGTTCCAGTCGCTGGCAGAGGACAAATTATCTTCAGCACCTCACCGGGATGCACCGAGGAGACTGTGGGCTTAGAAATCTGGCATTTGTTTGAAGGATCTGTGGAGAAAATGGAGTAGGAGAAGTTTGAAGTTAGGGAAAGAAAACAGGAGGTGCACAAAAAGGAGGAAAAAATATGGGAGTGAGGTGAATAAACAAGCTGTAGTTTAAGAAATGACTTATCAAACAACCCTTATTTGATGAATGTAAATTAAGTTAGGAAGCAGTTAAGGAAGCAGACCAGAATGTAACCAGTCAGTCACTTAAAAATAGATCCCATGGAAGCCCAGATCAGTTATCAGTTCATCTGAATGATTTGTGGTACCGATTTAGTGAATGCAATATTGGCGAAAGTATTAATAAAATAAAGAAAAGGAAGGCCTAACAGTCATTCAGAGGTTAGGACAGGAATGAAGGCAAGTATACGCAGAGACAGACACGATGAAGATAACTCAGGAGTAGGTGTAATCATCATCGACAGTTGAAATAAACAGAAATCCTTTCGTAGCATCATCCTGTCTCCTTTTAGGCCGACGGGGTTATCAGCATGCCTGGTCTAACTGACATTTAGCGGCTTTAACTGTGTCACCAGATTTTAAATCGTGAATCAGACTGAACAAGCAGGCCAGCATATGGCTGCACTCTCTGACAATGTTCGAGACACGTGAGCACAAGTACAAAAACAAACCCAAAGTCATCTGAACAATACGCGCTTCAAGGGAGATCGACTTTTATTTGGGTTGTGTACGATCTGAACTTCCTGTCTAGTATAAAGGGCTGAGTGTGTGTGAAAGAGACCATTTCATCCTTGCCGACCACAAACAAGATTCTTTGCAGCACAGCAACCAAACAGGCAGGGATGACGCTGTCAAGATGCTCTTAAAATTGTACACAATCCTGTTCAAATGCTGGGGTTTTAAAACAAAAAAAACAAAACCATGATAAATAATTGTAAATCTTAAAACACATATAATGTGACCTTTATCCTGCATGATTAAACTACAAGAAAATAAAATCTGTTATCAGGAAAAAAACATTTGAAAAATAAAAAAGTTTAATAACCTGGTTGCATAATTGTACATCCTTAAGCTAATATTTTATTGAAGCATCTTTGGATTCAATTAGTAGTCAATCAGCATGCCACATCTTGGCATGGTAGTGTTTGTTCAAAGTTCAAATCAGATGTCACATTTAGTTCTAGACTCTGGTAAGGCCATTCCAAAACTTCAATATCCTCAAATGAAGTCATGAAAACAGTGTTACTGTCAAGCTATGGAGAGGCTCTCTGAGAAGTTTCTGAGTTATTTTTAAAGAAACATTCAGCCACTATTCACCCATAAGTTCTCCAGTTGCTCACGACTGTTCTCGCAGTGGAAATGTTTTGCAGCTTGCTCCTGACTGATACCATTGCACAATGAGATCTTCTTGATTCTTTGTTACCTCACTGAATGCTGGGTTTTTATATTCCATTGTTCCTTTGTAACCTCTGTGTAAACTGAGGCTTTAGCTAATGCATGCAAAAAGCAAATATCAGGAAATTCCAACAAGGACAACACTAATTTATTTTGGGTTAATTAGATTTGTTCTAATTGATGTTCAGTGTTTACCAAAAACTAAATGCTGAAATTTTGCAATAGAAGCTTATACAATGTTTTTTTATCTTTTCCCTCCTAATATATTTGTTTGTCTTTCATTTAGTTTACACAGTGTAAAAGTCACATTTTACTTTGAAAACGATTTTAAATGATTTATCATGGTCCAATTTTGATACATCAGAATAATCTGGCATTTAAAAAGGGGTGCATACATGTCAGAGCCACTGTAAGCAAAAAAAAGCAAAACGATTCACTATAAAATCAAGAGTGGTTGAAAAATCATATAGTGTGTTGGTCTGAACATTTTGGTAATTGTCATATTCACAGCATGAGTCATCCACTGCGTCAAAGCACAGAGGTTTGGCTCTGATAATGAAGAAAGTCAAGTCAATGTAAAATCAATTTGAAAAGGAGAAGTAAGGAAGATAAAAGAAATCAACTGTCAGAAGCAGAAAATAGAAAGAATAATTTCAAGAGATAACTGAAAAAAAACAGGGAACATTTAGAGATATTTACATTTGCATGCAGAATCAGAACCAGAGCAGAGTTTCTAAAAGGAGCAAAAGAAGGGTGAAAACACATCCTCATCCTGTTTTGGATTCGTGAGACAGTCAAGTTACTCTAGGAGCTCTACTTTGGTTTGGAGTTACAACAGGTTGTCTGGAAGCTATCTCCTCTGGGTTTTCAACAGCTTTCCAGCTCACAAAATAACGTAAAATAAATGCTCCCTGGTCTTAGTTACAATGTGTAAGATGTGGGATATGCTGTATCATTGTTGTAATCTAATAGGTCACTGGCCAGAGGAAGATTTGCATTGCATGAAAGCTAATAAAATTACTTAACATAAGTGCGCATATCATCATGTTGTGGAGCAAGCCAAAAAAAACTAAATTTCTCTGCCTATGGCGGCACTGGAATAACTTTGACTTCTATCTACCACGTTATCTTAAAGTGACTTCTATGGGCCAAACATATGCTGTAAGAAACTGCAGAAGGACTGATAAGAGTTTGGGTAGCATCGTCAGAATAATGTTTTCACAGCTACATCAGTGTGTTGCAGTTAACTCTTCATGAGTAAAACACAAACAGGTTATGTGGAGAAAAGTGAGACTGGCACAACCAGTCTATAGCTCACTTGTATAAAGCAGGCTGTTGTGGCGGGTTGTTTGAAAGAATGTGCCGACACATGCCTGTGCACATCAGAGAACCATTGGCGGTCAGGAACAGAGTAGAAATGACATCTATCTAAAGGCTGCCATGGTTTTAGTATTTCAAATTACAGTTTTTGTCACAAGCTATTATTTCCAGCTGAGGTGAATTACAGGTTTGACTGGGCTTGTCACAGAGCGCTCTTAAATTCTTTCTTAGGGTGCCAGTTTACTAGGTCTTTATGCTATTGTTCTGAGACAGCATTTCTTCTTAATTGTTCCTGGTTACTGGATAAATTACCATATAAATATTCACTTTATGACGTCAAACTCGATCTGGAGATTTTTACTATGACTACTTCTGTTTTGGCTCAACATTTTGTTGTACAACGATGGCCGGGTTTGCCATTTAAAATGTAAGATCATCTTTGGCAACTTTTCAAATCTCGGTAGGTTACCTGGGATGACCGTCAGCCAGGCCGACTGGCTGACTTCTCCTATATAATTGGAGGCTTTGCAGATATATTCCCCTGCGTCTTCCTCTGTGACGTTGGTGATGGTGAGAAATTCCATGTCAGTGAGAATTTCTGAGCTCTGCAATGCATCAAACAAAATGCGTATCAGGCACAGGAACACATGACAACTTTGGACCTACAGCTACTATGCATCATTCTACAGAAATCATCACTAAAATCCAGGCAGAAAAAAAACACAAGCAGTACACTATTACCCATTAAGTATTTTTCACCTCTTCTTGTGAAATGATTGTGACAATGTGACTTGGTTTTGACAAATAAAGTCTATACCTTCATAAAAATGCATTGGCCGTGCTCTTGCTAACATATGAGAGGTAAATTAAACCACAATAATAAGAGCAAGATTACTAAAAACAAAATGATTCCAATTTTAAGGGCAACAGTAAACATGATGATGGAAGCATAATGCCTTATCTGACTTTTTTAAATCAGCTAAGAATAATGGAAATCACAGGACAATAGGGAAAAATGACTTCAAAAAAGCAAAGGTTGCGAGGTGATCTACCTTTAACACTTTGACGTAGGGGTCTCCATCGGGCCCATACTGACTACCATTTAGGGTGATGTGTTTCTCCCACTGGATGTGAGGCTGGGCATCGCTGTAGACCTTGCATTGGAACTGAGCATCCTCTCCAATGCGTACTGTGGTGTTGGCAGGGAGACTGGCCAGGAGAATTGGCCGATGAGGTGACCGTTCTGTTGAAGGAGAGAAAGTAAATGGCCAAAAATAAGGCACACTGAAGTAATATTAAAGACTGACAAAGTTTTTATGGTTAATTACGAAAATACGTGGCAGCTTTGGAAAGTGCACCACCATTTGCATCATTCCACATGTAAACATTTAGCCTACGTATCCAAACAGAGCAAGACGTGGGGAACAATGCCCTCTTTCAACCACCACCCAGCTTTTAAAGCTACCCTGAGGAGTCCCCACAGCTCCCATACTGTGATATGACTCATGAGCACAGGAGTGCCTTTCCAAAACAAAACCTTAAAGTAAATGCAGTGAATTTAGTTGTATATGTCTGTTCTAAAGTTTGGGGTTAGTCATCAACCAGTCGATAGGTTTACGAAAAAGAACAAAAAGGACAAAACAATCATGGCCAATCCAGGAACTTGAGAGTTCTGCTGTCTTTCTTCTTTCACTGTCTCTTCTGAAATCTGTCAGATCTGATGAGTACCACCCCTCCTTCCTCTCTCCAACTTTCCCCCCTCCTTTCTGCACATTCCTGGGGTTTGACTTGTTTATGGTCTGCCTTTATTTGCCTCCATTTTTCCAGCCTTCTTTACCCTCTCAAGTGGGCGGAGAAATCAAGCACTCTCTGCAAAGCCTAACATTATTTACTAAACCAAGCCACAGTATACAAAAAGCTTATAACTCTAACTTTGTCAAGACAAATAGAGTGAACGAGACAGTATACAGTATCTTCTAAAGGTATTATACGCTTTAACCTTCCCACAGTTTGTCACAGTAAAAAAACAATCTTCAGTGTATTTTATACGGATTTTATGTACTATATTATGACAAAGAAGTGCATACATTAGTTGTAAAAGGGAAGGGAAATTCTACATGGTTCTTAATTTCTTTACAAAAACTATTTGCAGCTAGTTACTTTCAAGACAAGACCATTCACTGTAACTGACAGGATTGGCAAGGAGAGTGTTAGAAAAGTAGGCAAGAGACCCATGGTAACTCTGGAAGAGCTGCAAAGATCCACAGCTCAGGTGGGCGAAATTAAACATTTTAGTTGTGCATTCCACGAGTTTAAACGGATATTAAAACTTGTCTTTTATACAACTTAGACTTAAGTGTGCAGAGACAGAAGAAACTATTGGATTGCAGGTCATTTAACCACAATGTGCATTGCCCTTTAGGGCTTTTGTTTTAGTTAAAATTACACAAAATGAGCCATCAGTGCCTACTGTTGGCCAAACAAGGCCAATAATGTGTTTTAATGTGTATGTTTGGGTCTTCTGTAGTTCGTGACTTTAGGACAAATGCACATGAAGAACAAGAGAAAAAAGGCACAGTGTCTCATGTGACAACATTTTGTGACACAAAAAAGATCAAAGTTAGTTTCTATCTGTTAAAGAGAACTTAAATGTTGATCTTGTAAAATTGATTAATATCTCCTTCAAAAATAGAACTGTTTTAACACTCCAGTGACTGATGGAGTAATCTGATGGCAGCATTCCCTGATAACCAGTGAAGGACATTGACCTCTGAGTAACCTGGCGGGTCTGCCCATGGGGACCTTAAGGGACGGGGGTGGGTAGATGCCCTTGAAAATCTCAGTGTGGTACAGGATGGCATGTGGCTACCCACACAGGGCTGAATAGCTGTGACGTGCCATGTGTGTCAGCTTGTAGCTGCCAAACTGTGCCCCTTTGTCCAGACTCTAGTTCAAACCAGTAAAGTCTGACCTATTGGTTCTAATAGTTCATCCTGCAGGTCACTTGGGAAACCAAAAAAACGTTTCTTGTCTGAATCTTGGCTGTTTTTCTCTTTTTTTCTACCAATTCTAATGGCAAAAAAAACATGCAAGAGGTTTCAGTAGGGGAACAGAGGCTATGAAGCCAGTCATGGAGGAGGTTTACTGTTCTAGAACAAAAAGAAATATGCAGTTGGAAGGAGAGCTTTAGCCAACTCAAAAGAGAGGAAGAGCAAGGGGCCTCAGTTGGGGAGAATGTGTGAACATTCTCCCCAACTGAGTTAGTCATAATTAGTTTCCACATCTGCCTGTACATGCACATTGTGCAGGGTATTAAATTTATTTCTAATATGAAGAACATAATACTTCTAGTAACTATCTTGGTGCTAATAAAAACAAATGGGAGTGTAATAAGATTAGGAATAAATACACTTATGGAACATGCTGCAGACGTTTGGATGATGAGTTGGACCTCTGCAGTTTCATGTCTGTTCTGGGTATCTGGGGTTCACTGACCTGGTTTTAAAATAATGACTGCATCAGATAAACTTCGATGTGTACTGATGGCTAAAAAAGTGGTGAGCGGCAAGTCCAAAGGAGATTAGGTCTATTTCAAATTAAGAGAGCAAAGTTGCTGTAGGCAAACACACATTGATCTACTACTGTCATCCCATTTGTCCCTGTTTCTATCGATTCTGCAAACGGAGTGAAAAACACTCCTTTCTTTCTGTGCTCCAAAGGTCAGAGAAGAGGCGTTGACTGAGTTGGGTTTGAACTCACCATGAGTAGTGCTGATGTCAGCAGTTTGTTTGCTAAAACACAAACGGTCGTCTTCGTCAAACCCAGGTCAGTTTTAAAGAGTGATTTTTGTCAAAACACGAAGACATTAAATAATCACATGTTTCCGTTACCTGTTAATGTACACAGTCATAAAAAAATGGGCAGTTTCATAACTACACACTGTACCTACACATTGCCATTTTGTCTCTCCCCACATCTATTTTGTAGCCCTGTACTGAAAACCATCGCATATCATTTTATTTTTCCTTGTAGCTAAGTATTTTGATGAAATATATTCTTACGTTGTTGTATAAGTCTCCAAATCTTGTGCATAATTTAATTAAATTGTTTTCAATTTTCTTACACCCCATTTTAATAGAATTTGGTTCTAATCTCAGTTTGCTGACTTTTATAAAATGATTTAAACCCCATTACCAGTAAGTGACCTCCTGCTGGTAGATATTATTAAGTAGCATGCATAAAAGCACAGTTCCTTACCGTAGACATACGGGTAGACAACAGAAAATGATGCAAATGATGGTTGTGTATGAAATGTCCCCAACTGATGCACGGCTGATAGAAAATTTAAGAACCGCCACTGTTGCCAAGAGAAAACAATGTTGTCAAAGTTCAGATTTGCCAATACATCAGAGAGCCAGACAACCATGCCTGTACATACTGGAACCTAAGGATAATTTAGAGCGGCTATAAATTCTAATATGCATGTTTTTGGAGGGTGGGAGGAAGCCGAGGTACGCATATAGAAAAGATGCAAACTCTACACAAAAAAACTCCAGCTGGGATTTTAACCGATGACTTTCTTGGTGCAAGGCAGCAGTGTTTAAAATTACGTCACCATGAAGCCAAGACAAAACCAAAGACATGACACAGTTTATGGAGAAATATCATAGCTGTAAGTAAAAAGATGAATACAACCTCAGAGTGGTGAATAGCTAACAGAAAATCAGTTGAAACACCTTTTTAGCTGATTTACGAAATTTTAAACAACTCAAACAGAATTTGTTTATATCTGTAGTATACCCCACTACATTATATTAATTACATCCATGAAGCTATAGATTTTCATTCCAGGATCATGTTTCATACTAACCAAAAATTTTAAACAAAACTGTTTGAATTTAATTTAAAACAGAAATGTTTCTTTCTGCTGCCAAAGTAATATAACAGAGTGATCATTACAGTTTTATTAGTGTTTTAACATTCGTTCAGTGTTATTCTGATGGGCTATTAGCTTTTCTCCACTCCAATGGGTTCTTTGTTTTTCTATAAAATGTCTGCAACACGACATCTGTTTACTACAAGTAAGAAAATTATTAATGATAATAACTTATCAGACAATAGCATTGAAACCACTGAACTAATTCTTTAAAGTTCAAAAGAATATTGTGATATAAAATAATGAAAACTTCCTTGACCCCAAAGGCCATTTCATCTTTAAACTCTACAGCCTTGGCAGCTCTCGCTGACCTCCACCTGCATCCAAACTACACCTGTGCAGCATTCAAACAGTCGGCACACACACACATTATCCTCACTCACTGTGTGAGGTTTTTTCTCACTTCTCCAGTTCTCCAAGCTTAACAGGTTTATTAGGAGTCTGAGTACTGACCCACTACATCCAGAGTGTAGGTGTGGTTGATGGATCCATACATGTTCTCCGCCAAACAGGTGTAGTTTCCCTTGTCCAACGGTAAGACGTTCTCCATGATCAGAGTCCAGTGCTGGAGGCGCACCTGTGGCCGAGACAAAGCATCACCAAGATGAAATTAACAGACGTGAAAGAGCTAAAAGAAATGAACAAGAAAAGAATCTGCAGAAGGGAATTTGGTGGAAGGTGTGAACGATTAGAGATGTTGTAGCTTTGCAGGAACTATTTGCTGCTTCATCAAAGAATTTCCCAAAAGAGGAGAGCAGAGGAGAAATTACGGGAACTTTGGAAACCAAGAACAAGTGCTGTTGGTTGCCTGTTCTGTGTTCCACTTTCCGCTGAGGTTCTGGGATAACAGGAAACCCAATTTAACAGTGTTGTAGTTCCATGTTTGACAGCCATTGGCATTTGCCAGTTTTAAAGTTTTATATGTAGGCAGCCATATTGGATTTTGACGTGGGATTGGTGAGAAATCTTGAACTTTTTTCACGTGGGATTCTGACTCCAAAAGATCTTTCTGTTAAATGTTCCAACTTGGAATACTTAAACTAGTAGAAATGAATCACACACTAAACTGTTCAGTTCCTATTTTTTTGTCTTTATGGCATAATACAACAAGCTGAAAAACTATAACTGGAGGGAGGCCTACTCCTGTCCTCAAGAGCCAATGTCCACCATGGTTCACATGGGTTACTGCCTTAACAAAGGTAGTTCAAATGGCTTAATTACCTCCTCAGCACATCATCGTGTTCTGCAAGAACCTACTAAAGAACTAGTGATTTGACTCAGATGTGTTTGAACAGGGAAACATCTAAAACATGCAGGACACCAGTCCTACAGTACAACTGTTTTAAAATATCTGTTAAGAAAGTAGTACATGTAAATCTTAGAATAACATCAGCTGGTATTTGTTATGAAAATGTTTGAGAACCCCTGGTCTAATCCCTGTCTGCCTCTGCCATTGTATGTAGAACCACCCTCATAGTCTGAGCTGTTTCAAGCATGCAGTTGTTCAAGATTATTTGCAAGTAGATTCACCTGTGCATGGAATCCACAAGTGTGAGCAACCAAGGAGGTTTCAATTCATACACTGAATAGAGACACTGTGGCTGCTGTGTGTTCAGGCCTACATTTCACACAATGGAGAGGTAAGGCCGTTGGGCTGGGCTTGGGTACAGCTTTTGTCAAACAATTGTTGACAAAAAGAGAGGAATGAAATGCCTGCGGTGTAACTGACAGCATGACCGTATCAAATCTGTGGTTGTTTTTTGTCTTAGTTGTAATGAGCATGCTGATAGCCAAAAGGAAGAGACTTCAGCAGCTACCCAAACATGATCTGCGCCTAACTTTCCCTGGCAGGGACATGGTTGTTCCTCATAGGCCGTCAGCTGTTAACATGCCTCAGACTCGTTCAGCATCACTGGTCTTTTAATAAATCAGTTGCATGTCTCTCAGTGTAAACTGTTATTAGCTAATTGTAATATAATGATTGAACTTTATGCTTTAGGTACTAGCCAACAGCTATCAATATGATCTGATCTCTGTCATATTTTACACACTATTTTGAACCCCCATTAAAGAGGCGATTAACGCATTAAAAGAAATTAAGAATTTAAATTAAATATGTAAATCTAACTTTAGCATCAAAGTTACCTTGTAAATGGATAATTTTCAAGCTTTCTTTTGAGTACAACTAAGGGCAGGAAACCAAGTAGCACCAGTGGTATTGATACTGAGAACCTAGGCTGTAAAAAACCTAAGATGTAATTGCTGAAGTGCTATTGGAAATAAGGGGGGTGCACAAAGCACTGACAGCAGAATACCAATAATTGTGCCACTGGTGATTGTATTAAAAACAATTATTTCTTCAAGTGGGGTTTTCCCCTAATGATTAAATATACTCCCATTAAAGGTTGTATTTTTCTAAATCTTTCACTGTGAGATTATGCTGCTACAGCAAAAGATAATTTATTTTCAAGGTTTTTACACGTCTTCCCCCGTGCTGGCAAATACAAGTAACAACTAGCTCAGCAAAGGGATTTCTAAAACACATTTCAGATCCATAAAATCACATGTAGGAATCACCAGCTAGTTTTTAACTAAAGGCACTGAGACATGTTTCTGCCTGACTGAGTTACCCTAACATCCTGAACTCATTCCAACCCCTATTGTTACCTACTTTCTCTTACATTACTGTCTGAGGGCATTTACCTTTAAGTCCTGGGCTTATGTTTCTAATTGATGTGGCTAAAGAACCATTTCAAGTTACAGTAAGGGGCTCCGCAATGTATCCTGGTGAGACAAGGTCCACGGATGAACAATTCCAATTTAACACCAGAAACCCTAACCTTGTTTCCTCTGTCGTATCTCCTCCCATCTCTGAAGTCAAGGGTGGAAAAGAGGTGAAAGGTCGATTTGTTTGGTATTTTAGGACTTGATAAGCTATCTTTTTTGAAGTGTCATGAAGGTTTTTTATCTCAAGGCTCTTTGGATTGTGAGGACTGCAGACCCCTGACACAGACATTAGCAATCTTGGCACAAACTTTTTGCAGTGTTATATTAAACATGTTGGGCTAAGTATTTGACTCAGCTACCCTAGTTCCTGGGAAAGGTTCTTGCAATGGAATTGAACCTCATACCTTAGAGGGTTACATTACTAATAGTTACATTAATAAGCTTTCTTAAACACTAATAACTTTTTAAGAGTAATACAAAATGCAAAGCTGACATTAAGAAAAAGGGCCAGTGAGTTGATGTTTGTATAGGTTTGATGGATTACTGTTTCTCCTACCTTATATCCTCCCAGGCGGTCCTCTTGCCGGAAAGGCCTGCCGTTTTTAAGCCAACGCAGCGCTGGCCGGGGGTAGCCTCCTGCAAAACAGCGGAACTTCACTGTGTTGGCAGCTGGCACTGCGTGCAGTTTCTTCTCCATCTTTGCTGATGAAGTCCAGTATGGAGCGCCTGCAACCAGATAACAAGCGGTGTTCAGTCATTTCCTGACAGTGTCCCCTGCATCAACAGCTACGCTTCAGAGAAAAAAGGGTTGGCTTATCCAGATGCACAAAGGAGAGCAAATCTGCAGAAGAATCCAACCTGAACCGTTCTTGAAGACCCCCCCCCCCCCCCCCCCCCCCCCCCCCCCCCCCCTTTTTTTTTTCTTGGCAACACTATCCTAACTGCAGTCTGCAAAACCAGACCTAAATCTCTTCCACGACTAAAGAAAAACATGCTTTTCCTGTGAACTCTGCAGGGTGCAACAGAAACTAAAAAAAGATCAGCTCAGACCAGCAAGGAGGATAATTAGACATCACATTCAATTTTTATCTCATTCCACTTAACAGTTTTTCTTCCTCCACCTTCTTTCTCCAATTACCATACCTACCCTGTAGATCACTTAGCTAGATATGGACAATATGACCAAAACTTCATCACGCCTCAAAAAATCATTATGTCCTGTCACAGGAGAGGGTTTCTATGCTTTTTAATCATGAAATGCATCATTCCCACCATTCTATGCATCAAACTCTACCATCTTACTTGCATTTTGTGCCCATTTACTTCCAACTTCTGTCTCTCAGCTGGATTTGACCCCCCCCCCCCCTGCACCTGGGAGTGTGATTGTCTAAGTAGATGGGACTGAAGACTGGAAGACACACTCAAAGACAAACAACCCAAACGGTCCTCCACACCATCACTTCCTCTTCTTTTGGCAGGAGTACAAGCGACAGAGGGAATACCCACATATAACACCATGACTCATCAAAGTAGCAATGCCCCAGGAGAATATTTGCTTCAAGTGTTATTCCTGGCTGTCTGAGCTCTTTCAGATGCTTCTCATCATGCAGCAGTAGCACCAACCAGACATGTCCAGCATATTTGAATGGTTGTGTCAGAATTGATTTCCCTTCCTGAATGGATCAAACTATTGGTTGCCCATCTTCCTACATATTCACCTCTGAGTTCTTTAATTTTCCCTGTCCTAACCTCGCCTGCACACACAGAGATAGATTTGGAGGAGAGTGGCCAATTTCAAATCTCTCTTTGCAAAACAACATTTGATCTAAAACTGGGGCTCCTGCACATTTTTCATTTCAAGGCTCTTTACTTTTCATGGCTTTTCTGCATTTTTATATCATTCTGGACATTAAAGTACAAAATCATACCCTTTAACTGCTTGAATTGTAATCAAGTCTTATTATTTGTAGGTTCAACAAATATTTAAAAACAAAACAATTCTGGAATTGGCTTCCGATGTCTATCTGGACTAAAGTAAAAACCAACCCTGTTTCAGACATTTGGAGCTGTAATGACTTGTAGATATGGACCGGAATTTCTCACACTAAGTGGAAATTGTAAATAATGTACATTTAAAATAAGCAGCTATAGTTTTTTGTTTGGCATTTTGACCAAATCCATTTGCATTTACAATCCAGCCCTCTGGGGTCTTTCTGTATGGAGTTTGCATGTTCTCCCAAAGTACACGTGGTTTCTCTCCGAATTCTCCGGCTTCCTCCTACAGTCCAAAAACATGGCTGTTAAGTTAACTGGCCTCTCTGAATTGCCCTTAGGTATGAGTGCTGGCATGCATGGCTGTTTGTCCTGTTTGTCTCTGTGTTGACCTGTGATGGATTGGTGACCTGTCCAGAGTGTACCCTGACTATCGCGCCCAATGACAGCTGGAGATAGGGACCAGTATGGAGGACAAGCGGGTTTAGACAATGAATGGATGGATTTTAAAATCGAGCTGTGGTGTGGCAAATCAAAGATAGAGGGCAATACTGAGAAAAAAATCAATTTAAAATCCAATGCATTTATAAAGCTTTATTAGACAGTGTGTCTGTTACAAACTGGAAGAAGGAAAAAAATCTTGAAAATTAAAACTCATTTTGAATTTTTTTCCCTGCTTATCCAGACCTGGAAAATGCTAAAAGCAAATTCCCTACTTTTCCAGACTTTTTAGGACTGTGTAGGAACCCTGTGCATCAGGTCTCAACTTGAAAAGTGAGGGGTGCTGTTTCCCATGCTCTCTGTCCAAAGGGGCAGAACCATCAGATCTCAACAGATGAAGTCAAACTGTCTGGCTGGCCCAACTGCTGTGGCCCCTCGCCTTCCAGTAAGCCTTGTGCATCCGGACTCCTCCTCGCGCACGGCTGTTTGTCTTCAGCCGGCCTCAAATAAACTGAGGTTATCTAACTCCGGCGCTGAGTCAAGATTTTTTCCCTCAAAGATCCTCCAGAAAGCTATGTCCATCAATGTCCCTAGGTTTTACATATTACAGTTCACTTGTAAATTTTTTTCCCTGTAACATTAATACTAGCTCCACTTGCAATGTTTCAGATGTTATTGACAGACCAAATCAGGGATAATACTCTTCATAATGAGACCTGGTGCTGTAGATTGAAGTAGTGCTTGCTGATAATTCATTCATCCCATACTCACTTATCTGCATGCCATCTGCCCAAGTGTCCTCTGACCGGTCTGTATCGTCCTCATCGTCACCCGACCAGGTTGCATCTGCACAGAGTACACATGGTTACCATCAACCTTTTACTTAACTCAAACACACGCATGCCATGAAGCACCCAGAAACCTCCAGATTTTGCATTCTGGTGTATTTAAAATAATAGTTTGTCAAGATTCAACTTTCAATTCATTCTTCTGGTCAATCAGGCTGTAGACTATTACTACTGACCACACACAGGCACACACATACACCCTCAGCAGATTCTGTTCATAAAGACAGTATCTTCCTCCACTTTGCCCAAATCAAATGGGTTCCACGGACACTTTCTAAATTTAACCAGGCACTACAAGAAATGTCTGTCCTGCACTGACCTGTCCTGGCCTGCCTCCCTGACTCACCTGTGACATTGACTATGAAGCAGACCGTGTCTTTGCCCATGCTGGTGCAGGCATACAGGCCTGAGTCCTTGGGCACGGCATCACGGATCTGCAGCACCTCATGTTCAATCAGCGTGCGGTTGTTGGTGCCCAGAAAGCTGCCATCTTTGGTCCAAGTAATGGTCCCCGTCGCAGGCAGAGGACAATTCAGCTTCAGCACCTCGCCCGGATGCACTGAGCACACCGTGGGCTTAAAAATTTGGTTTTTGTTCGTTGCCTCTGCAGAGCAAAAGGGGAAGGAATATGGGAAGGTGGAAGTTGGGAGGGAAAAAAAAGAATAAAGCAGAGAAAGAGTGCAGAGAAAGGAGGAACAACAAGAAGGGAGAGGAAGAAATAAGCCACAGTTTAGGAAATGAAACACCACACACCATTTAAATGAACTTACGCAGGAGGGGAATTGAGGGAAGAGAAAAGTCCCATTATTTGAAACCATAAAACCAGAATGTAACCATCAATTCCCAGTTAGTCATTTGAAATGGGTTCCATGGAAGCCCAGTTCTGTTATCAGGTGATATGTATGACTGGCGTACAGATTCAGTGCATGCAATATTGGCGATTGCAGATGGCGTGGATAACATTTTAACAATTAATACACTGTGAGCAGGTCAGAATTAGTAATCAGTGTGTTTCCAGCTTCTAAGTTATGTTAGTGGAGATGCCAGGCAAATCAGTGCATTTAAGCAAGTACAGGCAGCACAGGTATAACACAATTCCAGCCCGTCTGCCTGTCACAGAAGAAAGCAGCGAGTAAGGTCCAGGGCGGAAGTGCTTGTCAGGTAGGGGATGTGGGAAGGTGGGGGAGAACTCTTCTTCTGTGGCTTTTTCTTTCTGATTTCCACTGTGCAACTCAGCTACAAAACTCTTGACCTGGCCAACTCTTCTGTTTTCTCTCTCTCTATCTCTCAAGTTCACTCTGCTCCATAATTGCTTGGCCATGGAAGATCTACATCCCCTGCACAGGATGTGCAAAGCTCAACCAGAGAGCAAGAAATACACAGTGCCGGATCCAAAGTGCAATAAAACCTACATTTTTGGGAGGAAAGTTAAATCTGCCAGCTAGCTCATGTGCGTACACCATGTCATCTAACAAGTCCAGATTGAGGAGGGTTTCCAATCCATGAAGAAGAATGGGAATTCCAGGATCTGATACATTTTAATTTACAAACACACATTCATGCAACCCTGGATGTGTCGGTATCAGCAATTGTCATTCTTTTAACATATTGCTGTAGGTTAAAACTAGGCCGATATTAATAAAAGACATTCATTTCTTCTTGCCGTTTGTGTATGTGTTTCTGGAGGAGGAGGGGAGGAGGCGGGATATGTGTTATTAGTTTGGTCATGTGACAGTGACTGTGAAGCAGCGGAAGATTGTGGGGGGTTTAACTGAAGCAGAGAAGCAATGTCAAATGTGTGCTTGTTTTTTCACAGTGTCCAAAAGGTAGGGAAATCTATACAAATATAATATTGGTTATCAGCCATAACAGCTATGTTAATATCAGATGTTGATATCGGCCAAGATTTTCCTATCCTGCATCCCTATTCAAGAGGTGTAGAAGCTTTTGTGAGGCCCTATAAGCAAAACTAGAAGGAAGCTAAATTTTCCTCTTGAGTGAAATGTAACAATTGTGTTGTTGTTTGTTGGAAGCAGTTTAGGAATAAGCAAGATTAAAAAAATTGGAGAGGGGAAAAAAGCAGCAATGGAAAAACGTAGAAAACAAGCCAGCGATGATGGTAAATGTGGTGAGTTTTATCTGGAGTCTGATAGGTGTAATTATAGAGGCAAAGGAATTCCCAGTTTTTCCTTACCTCAGTGCACCTTTTCAACAACACCCCCAACCCAGTCATATGTGCACCCTGGGCATGTGTGTTAGTTGCAACAAAATGCCGGCATGCACGCAAACACACACACACATCAGCCTTAAAAGGATGGGAAAGTCATCGAGCAAACTTTCAAAAAGTAGCCCCCGTGGGCAAAGAGGCAGGTACGGTTCCAGCATTGTCTTTGTTGCTACTAAAGCGGAAATAATTAACCCCACCCTTCCCAGCAAGGCCTGAATGTGTGGTCTGATAGGAGGAGGGTCAGGTTGATTGATGGGGAGCTGTCTTTGATACCTTTTTATGACATTTCCACACCGCAAGCCTCCGCTCTGGCATTACAGCTGCTGCAAGATTTTCCATTTTATTGGCTTTATTAAATAAGTAACTGCTGGGTATGGACAACTTCAAGATGATCTTGACATAACAAAGCAACACCTGGAATGTGAATACACACATGCTAAAACAAGTACAAAAGCAGTGAAAAAGAAATTTCTCCAAATGGTGTATCTTGTTTAAAAAAAAAACATGCAGGTGTTAGTTTTTCCGTCATCCATTTCTTATCTCCGCTGTGAGCATTTGTCTCCCTCCATCAATCCTTCCTTCTGTTATTCTGCCCTCCCTTTCCGCTTTGTCCTCTCCTTCTCTCTTCCCACAAATCCTGAGCCCCCATCCCACTCCCACCAGTGACCCCGGCTGACCCAACTCTGACCCTTCCCTACCCTGTTGACACCTCTTCAACATACCTGATTGTTCATGGGAACCTTTGAGATTTAGGACATGAACCCAAAACGAACAAATGAAAAGGTCGCAGCAGACTTTTAAAGATCTGCTAGAAACAAATTACTTTCTTATTTTCCATCAAACAGTTCTTCTCCACCATGTCTGTCTTGCTATCTGTCATTCTAGTACAAACCAGCATGTGAATGTTAGTTGTATTTTTCCTAGGTTGATTTTGCAAATTTTAACCTTGTTAAGACTCCCCTTTTTTTCAAATTAAAATCCATGATTGAGCTGCTGGTCTTCAATATAAATATCCTGGACAAAAGCCCTGATGCATTTTGACTCCTAAATGCACTGAATTGAACCTTTTCTTCAAAGATATAACAATGTTGAAACTTTAATGACATTCAAAAGAAAACTTGGTTTAAAGGTTGAACAGTACTATTGACACTAAGTACAAGAAACAAAAGCAATTTTGCTTTCTGAAATAATGTTGCCATTAAAACATCCATCCATCTATCTATATACCCGCTTGTCTTGCAGGGTATTGGGAGGGCTGGTGCCTATCTCCAGTGGTCATTGGGCGAGAGGCAGGGTATATTCTGGACATGTTTCCAGTACATCACAGGGCACCATAAAAACATATTTATCAATTTTCAAATAATGAAGCAACATCCTATCAGTTTGAAGTAAAAAATAAGATCATAGTTACAGTGACTGGAAAGGGCATGTCACAGGAGACCAAAATTGAGACCAAAATCAAACCAAAGCTGCACATCACCCTGAACACTCCAACCTTCTAACAAAACATGGTGATGGCAGAATCATTTTATTTGCAGTCATGCATTGCTTTGTGGTCATCTGTTACATAAAAGCCCCATAAATGCAGTGGAGTGATTACTTCTAACACTGTGGCAGAATTTAAAGTCTGTATGCAGTGTAACATAAGCTTTTTAAAATAATCCATGGACAAACATGAATGTCAAGGTTTGCTATATTGCCAGTCAGAAAAATCTGCAGAGCATCCTTATCTATGTGTACTTTTTATTCCATCCGGCAGCGTTCTCCTTTCCTCTATCGTCTGACACCTGACTGTGCTAACTCCGATTCCCATCTGCATCCTGTTGAGGACCGAATGGCCCGAGCTGGCACAGGCAGTAGCTCTTGCAGGCTTCTTATCAGACTAGTGCAAGGTGGGATTGTGCAGTGACAAGCCAAAGCAAACAACATACTCAGACCTTCACAAATAACACCAGCCAACGGCAAGTTAATAAAAGTCCTCGTGTAAAAGCTGTGCATTCAGTCCAAAAGCCCCCACCCCGAATCCTGTTGGTCACTGTTGGTCACTTGCACACACATGTGTTTATGTAGAGTTCAGCTCCACGGTCAAAGCTACACACACTGCATGTCATTAACTGGCCAGCTGACACTTTTATGCATTTACAACTGCGCTCCTACTGTGTAAATACCAGGATGTTACAGATAGGTAAGTCCATATCTTCTGTTCACACTTACAGTGTTTTACAGAGTTTTTTCTTTGCTTTTCACTTTTGTTTAACATGAGCTCATTTTGTAGCTGATCAAAACATTCAGTAGAAAATCCGGTAGCAAATACATGGCAGGAAACTTCATACCTTCCTTTTGAATATAAACCTTAAAATTAATCTTTTCCCAGTGTCTGTCTAAGCACTGAACCTCTTCCTCCGTGTACAATGGAGCCTATATTTATTTAACTACTGAAGTATTTTGGAAAACCTGCCTCTCTGCTGATCAGAACAATTTTTTAGGAGCAGAGATTGGCAGCAGTTTCAGGAACGCAGAGCCAAACAATGAGCTGACTTTAGTCAGCTGCTCTCATTCCAGGGTGGCTGGTGCCATGTTCGCTCCACATGATAGACAGAAGGAACCCAATGTCAAAGACACACACCTTTTAGATTAGGCTCCATTGTTATTGAGCTCGGTCAGTGTATTTTAATTGCTGTGCAAACGGAGAGAGCCTGTACGATGTAAACACTCCCATAGATACTGAAGCGGCTGCAGCGACAATAATACGTCTGTTGTGGAGGCTGTAACCAGCGCGCTCGCTCCACTTCTCCTGTTACAGCAGCTACAGGTAAACAAACTAGCAGGGCCACCAGAGGTGCAGGCGTGGGCTCAAAAGAGACAATACTGATATGCAATCTGAAGCATCTCTGGCAATCTACGCTCCTTCACACACAGGTAGCGGTGTGACCTAAGCTGCAAGGCCACCAGGGGGTGGAGCTACTGGAAATACTAAACATCTCTAAAGGAGAGTTGCTGTTAGGACAGAGAAACCAGGAACTGACCATCTGTCTCTCTAAGATCTGGGTACTACAGGTAACACGGCACATTGATTCAATCACACTCAAACCAAGTAAAACCGTCCAAGCCAAACAGAGAAACTGACTTGGATAAGATAAGATTGTGCACTGTTTGCAGTGCTATGTAAAAGGATTCTCAGTCCTTGAACACTTTTCAAATTTTGTCACGTTACAAACAAACTTCAGCATATTTTACTGGGGGTTTATGTGTTAAACCATCACAACGTAGTGCTTGATTGTGAAGTGGAAAAAAAGGATGCACGCTTTTCAAAATGTTTTGATGATTGAAAGCATAATAGTTTTGCTTTGTCCAAAACACCAAACTTTTTTTTTTCAAATGAAAATTTGAAGAGGCGTGCATTTGAGTTCAGCTAATTTTATTTTGAAACCTCTAAATTAAATACAGTCCAAACAATAGCCTTCAGAAGTCACCCAGTTTGTAAATTAGTAAATCTGGTGGTGGCAGCATCATGCTGTGGGGCCGTATTTCTTCAGCATTGACAAGGAAAGCAATCAGAGAATACAGGGAAACTGAGCTAAATGCAGAACAATAATGAAAGAAAACTTCCAAAAAATCTGAGCCAGTGTTAGAATGGCCCAATCAAAGTCCAGACCTAAATTCAACTGAGAATCTGTGGACTTTCTCAAGACTTTAAAATAATGTTGCCAACCACACTCAAGCAAATATCACTGAGTTTGAAGAAGCCTCTAGATGTGCAAAGAGTTTTATTTAGGGGTATCAGAATAGGGGTTAATTACAAATGGACACTTAAAAAAAAACAACATATTTTTCTTTCCACTTCAGAATTATGCACTACTTTGCGTTGGTTTATCACATAAAATCACAATAAAATACATTCAATGGTAAATGGCCTGCACTTGTATAGTGCTTTATCAAGTCCACAAAGTGCTTTACACTACAATCAGTCATCCACCCATTCATTCACATATTCACACACTGACAGTGGTGAGCTCCAATGTAGCCACAGTTGCCCTGGGGCACAATGACAGAAGTGAGACTGCCATACACAGGCACCACCATCAGCAGGGTGAAGTGCCTTGCCCAAGGACACAACGACTGAGACAAACAGAGTGAGGATTCAAACCGGCAACCCACCGCTGCCACCGTCCCGCCAAAAGTAAAACAATTTGCAGTTAAAGTTTGTGGTTATACCATGACAACATGTGAAAAAGTTCAAGGGGTATAAATCCTTTTGTAAAGCAATGTGTGCCTCATCGTGTGGACCCTAGGTCTACACATTTTAATCTCCAGTCACATGACTTTACAGCTGACCAACTCCATGTAATCTTTCCAACAGAAAGAGAAGTCAAATATGCACAAATCGTCTTTGAATTTTCCTAGAGGATTGTGTAACTCTGGAAATCTCACTCCATCCTGTCTGTGGCCACGTAGCATAGCGTTCGAGCCTTGTGGGGGCTCTGAACCCACCAGCATGGAGCCAAACAGTCTGGGATAGAACAACAAAAACAACAGGAGACAGGAGTTCAGGCAGCCTCTCATCAAGGCAGGCAAGAAGCATACCCTGACCTCCAGGGCAAAGGCCAAGCATAGGTACAGTGTTTGTGTGAAGGAGATGGGGGTTGTCGTTTAAAAGGTGATGTTCTCTTGTTGCCCTAACTTAAAATTAGCAGACTGATCAAAGCCTGAGAAGAAAGAGCTGTGGAATGAGGTTTGCTGTCCATCACAACAAATAATTAACTTTCTGTAACCAGACTGAGACAAGCCTAAAGATACCAGAATTAAACCACAACACTGCGAAACAAATTTCTGAAAGACCAGTTTCAGGAACGAGCGCTTTTGGATTAAGGACGCAGAACAATTCCAGAACTTTCCCTGTGCAAATCTGACTTTCTCTTTTTCCTCCTTTGGTCCTCTTTCCAGGCAGGAAGGTTGAGTAGAGAGATGCCAGGATAAACACAGTCCCACCCTTGCTCTTATACACACACACATAGGGTCGCAAACCTGGCTTTAACATTCAATCACAGCCTGGACCAGCAGAGACACCAGCGACGGAAAACAAAAAACTGTGAGTCACTCACCCCTAGTGTGAAAAACAACACCTCATTACACTGTAGTAAATTATTCTCCTTTTGTGTGTTTAATTAAATCATGCTCAACCTGTGTGTGAACTTTTTACTCAGTTTCAACTTACCGGACTGCAGTACCCTCCAAACACTTTACATGCAAATGCATACAGATGTCTTTTTATGTTTATTTATCGTTTTCTTTATTTATTACAGAAAAATGTGTCAAAACTTGTCTTTCTTTCAGCCCACAGATCCTACCCAAACTTCACCTAAACATGGGCATTGAAACTCAGGCTTGATTAGCTCATTAGATCAACCCTGACCGCCTTACAACTACAATTTTACATAAAAAGGCATCTTTATGTGGACGCCTTTTCACCCTTACTTTTAGCCACAATCTCACATTATTTGGACAGGAGGCAACGTTTTCTATGTCCCTTCAACAACCGTTTGCCTGAGGGGTAAGGTTTAGATCACGGTTTTCCGCCAAATTGTGTTTCAGATGTAATTTTACTATGCAAGGCAAAGCGAAAACATAATTAATCCCATATAGGTATGAGCGGGTTATTGATATTAAAGCAAATAAAAACAAATGTCACAGAATGTCCTGGAGTTTTATGGGGCTCTATGGAGCATAGAGCAGTGCCACATTCCCCTTCCTTCATATGTTCCTGTGCACTGCCAGTCAGCTGGCGTAAAGAATGTTTCAACACTTGTTCCTTTCTTACAAGAAAGACAAATTTGTGGGTTTAGAAAAATATTTCTGATCATAAAAAGCACTGACAGTAAAGGTGTGTGAACTAAAGGGGCCTGACCAATCACTGTGTTCAGCTAATGCTGTTTTAAAACTACAGGCAAACTACATGGAGCAGGTTTGTTATGTAGCTGACTGGAGGTTTGCCGCCTGACTGATTAATCGGTTATTAACAGCTTGTGTTACTCTGTGAAAGAGTATTACCTCAAAAAGGTGTAATTTTTCACATCTCTGTTTTAAAATAAAAATGTAAATGTAATAGTAACCATATTAGCTTACCTGCTGTTGGAATGAATATTGCTTTTCTCGTTTCTCCCATTATACATTTTTGTTTTAAATCTTTGTATTAAAACTGTAGTATTTTTGCTTCTTAAACTGTTCTCATACTTTGACAATCTTCTACTGATCCCTGTCTATTGTTGATTTTCTATTTTAAATTTGTATTTAGCCCTATTTACTATGATAGCCTTAAATAAAATCCAGGGCAATCAATGATCTTCAAAAGTCAAACAATAGGTAAATGGACTGGACCGATGAAGCACTTTTCTAGTCATACTGAACACTCAAAGCCCTTTTACACTAAAGTCACATTCATTCATACATTTATACATTGATAGGCAGCTCAGCAGGCAACAATAAAAGTCTCAAAGGGATAACATGCAATTGTAAATAGCGCCTTTAACATCTTATACCAATAAATAAAATCCATGGCAATCCGACAGGGCAACTATTAGTTGTGCTCTGCAAAATTTAGCCTCTGTGAAAAGTGGAAAGAAGAAACCCATTGCTAAAAGAAATTTTAAAAAGTGCTTATATTGCAGAATTTTATACCTTTGTGCTGTTCTGCACTTTCTAAACTAACCCGAGTATAACAAGCTGATAAACGTTGGTTAATTAGTCAGGCTTTGTGATTTACAAACATGGCCCTCTTAGTATTTCAGCTGTACTTTTAAAACAGCAATAATTTATTGATCTTTGTTGTTTCTTTAGTTCCCACATCATGACTGTCTGTGTTTTTTTTTCACAATCAGAAATATTTCCAAGCAGCCAGATTTGTCTTTTTTGTGAGAGAGGGAAACGTGTAGGAGCCCTCTTTCAGCCAGCTGACCGGCAGTGCCTTGGCAAGGCCCATGCCTAGCTGAAATCTTATGATAAATTAATAATGAATTCACATATGTACTTCCCCCGGGCCCTTCTGTTCCTTCTCACAATCATGTTTCTCACCTTCAGCTTCCACGTTGGTCTCCTCCCTGGTGGCGGTGAGGGGCGGCCGTGCAGCGCTGGCGGTCAGGAGAGACAGCAAGACGGCAGCCAGCAGCCAGACCCACAAGGCCATTCCGTCAGAGGGGGACAGGGCTCGCCATGCCCCCCTTCTCCACCACCTCCCCCTGGACACTGATCCCATCTGAGGGGGTCCGCCCAACCATCAACTGCTGTGGTGGGGGTCAGCCTGTCACTCTCTGGAAATCACCAAGTAACCTGGACTGGGAGGTGAAAGAGAAAGAGAGGAGAAGGAAGGATTTTTGAGGAAGAAGAAAGAAGGGGACATTTTAGTTGAAACAACAACAAGAAATACTTGATTTTATTGCTTATGCAGAAACTACTCTTGGTTTACATTGACTTTATGTTTGTTGAAGCAAGTGAGACAAGTGGAGAAAGAAAATGTGACAGCAGAAATGCTGTCAAACAAGCCATGCCACAGACATACCGCACCTGTGAGGCAGTGCAACCACAGTGCGCCTCTACGCTGGATTCATAATCATATGGATTGAAAATATATTGTAAGAGCCATAACAGTGTTTTTGAATGGCCTGCAGTCAGACCAGTTTGGTGTCTCCACAGGTCCCACAGCAGCCGCATTTTCAAAGATCAGACTCAACAATGTTTGTTCAATTTCACACGGATCTAAAATGGCAAAAATGCTTCAAGAACATCACCTGTTCCATTTAACATGCTTATCTTTTTTTTCCCTCGTCTAACTCAAACATGGAAATATATGTGAATGATGAGGTGCAGCGGGTCTTAAAAAGCAGAGTCACATAGGAGGCACCACCTTCTCAACTTGTCCTTCATGCGCAACAGATGCAACAAACCTGTTGCCTACGCTGCTGCTCTTAATGGTTTTTTAATAACATTCCCTTGACTCAATTATGAGACCAGCTTGTCTTTAACTGAAATGCAGTATTTCAATATTGGGACACACATATCGTCCTGTTTAAGCGTGGTCTAAGTGTCTCAGGAGGTTTGCTCAAGTCACGCTTCCCTGCACTCCCTCTGCTCCAGCTGGATGTATCGGCTGGTTTCACCCTCAAACACATATTGTAATTCTGGCTTTTAAAAAGCAAAGATTCAAACATGAATATGTGGATTTAAACTGAAAATATAAATAACATCTTACACATTTTCCAAACTTCCATAATTTTTATTCATTAAAATTTTCCATCAATTTCTAGAACATTACAGACATTTGAGCAGAGACACTTTACCCAGTTGGGTCTATTCCACTAATCCTTACATTAATCAGCTCTATTTTCAAATCAGTAACACTTAGTTGTGTTGAACCTGGACTGAATTATCTTACACTAAATAGTACAACTTGTGATGCTTTTATTCTGTTTGCAAAAGTTCCAAACTAAGAGTGTCCATACTGTATTTGATATCTAAACAAGACCCAGTTTAAGAATCAAAAGTCCAGTTTAAACCCCTGATATAAGAGGCCCTCAAAGCTGTGAAATTACCACATTCAAATTTTTAAAAAATATGTCCTCAGTCGTTTTCCATTAGTAACTCAAATATTAAATTCTGACAAAAATGCAAATTGTGAGGTGATGAATCAAATATAAAACGCGATATAACTATAAATGAATGTAAAAACCCTTCATTTTTTAAGATAAAGGAATAATAAACATGATCTGGAAATAAAAATGTATAAAAGCAAAAACAAAAATACTATTTAGCCTTTTCTAGACTAGAACGAAATTCTGCAGGGTATACGCTCAGCTGATGTCGAGGATGCATCTTTGAATTTATGCACAAGCCTTAATTTAAAGACACGCATTTGTTTGTTTGTTGCATTTACATATTATTGTTTCCAAACGCATCGGTGTATGAATTAACGACCGGGCTTTGAAGACTTAATTTAACACGTTCCTATCGAAATCAAAACGTAGACTATTCTGCAACTCTATGAAGAAAAGGTCAAACTGACAGGAACGAAATTAGTGCAAACAATCGAATAGGTACCGTTAAAAATGCGCTCCTCACTGCAGTTTGGACTTTGATGCTGTAGACATGAACTTTTGCGCTTCACATGAGCGCAGCATTCATTTTAATACCCAGGCTCTGAGCGTCATTTCTTGGCACCGCCTGAATTCTCATTGAAATTCAAATCAGTTGCCTTTTTTCCCCCACAATAGTGGCTCATTTGGAGCTGCAGCAGTGATTTAGGGCTCCGGCACCAAGCGGTGAAAAACAACTGCAGTCACGGGGTAACTGGCACCATAAATGGCGTGTAGGAAAATTAACCCGCGTAATACATAACCAGGACACTTGTTAATGGGCTCTAAAGTGATGATGATGCAAGGTGTTGTGTAGCGTGGTGTGCCACTTTTTAAAATAAACTGACTCTGCACATTGCCCTGAACACACCATGGTGGTGGCAGCATTATGCTCTGGGGACGGAAAATTTTGAGAAACATATCAGCTCATCTAAGGCTTCTAAATACACAGGAATCATTAAATGGTAAAAAAGCTAAGAAAACAAACGCTGGTAGGAACTGTGTACATATCTTTTAACACATTTCATGTTGTGGGTATGGGGGTGAGCTGGATGGGGCTCAATCCAGTTATCGGAAGAAAGCTAGTTAGAGGTGCAAGAGAACTGAGACTAGGGCGAAGGTTCACTCTAGCAGGGCAACTAGGAGAACCTTCACTTGATAAAAACTTTAACGGGGTTGAAGGCTACAGGGTAATGTTATTTTACGCAGAACGCATTTTTTTAATAAATATCCATAAATAAACTTCTAAAGAGCTATTCCTTTAGATGTAAATCTAAGAAAACGAAGCTGTCTTTCAACCCATAACCCAAAACGCAGAGATGATTTCTTCCCTCACTGAAGACGACTGCAGAACTCTTTACATGCAACACTTTGGGGAACTTTGTCAAACTGCGTCCTTACAGTAAACAGACAAAACACTTACCAGAGAGGACTAAAATCCTGGAGATCTCTGTTTTGACATGCACGGATAAGAGAAGAGGGGGCATGAGATGAATCCAGAGAGAGGAATGTTTCCAACACCACAATGCAGCAAAAAAGAAAAAAAAAAAAATCGAGGCGCTGCCTTTTCTCAGTTTACTATTCCACAATCAGCCGGCTTCGATTCTGATCAGATATATCCCAAACCAGATTTACAGCCGTAGTCCAATGCCATGCAAGGAAATCCGAGTTTACGCAAATTATCCTTCGAAAACAGCGCACAAAAACCATGTCGCTTTCCCCCCTCACCGAAACTTTCCTCCCCGTCACCAAGTTCCTTCCAGAGCGCAAAACATGCCCGGAGCTCCCGGGCAGCACACTTGTCAACTAAACAAAAAGTCTGCAGGCGTTACGGACGTGGAAGGAGACTGAAACCGGACCAGAGGATAGTTGTCCGATGCGGAATGTCATAAAATCCATCGACGCGCAGTTCCCTTCGGTGCGAAGAGCGTCTTTACGCGTCTCCCTCCAGTCCTACTCCAACAACCTTCGCACGGTCCTCTCAGACTCTTTTGTCAGGTTTACTAGGTTTTTTTTTCTCCTTCTTACGTCTTACACACCGCCCTCCTCCTTCCAACCAGAGGGTGTCACCCCCAATCCCCCCCCCCACCCCCCACCCCCAGTCCCCACTCCCCCTTCCCACTCACAAGAAGTTGTAATTCGAGCCACTTCCTGGCCGTAGTGCCTTTGAGCCCTGCCTTCCTCCGCCCATCACACGCCGCAGAGTTGCCTCCACTCAAACGGGGTCCAACCCGAACGCCTGTGCTGCTCTTCTCTGGAGCTGTCCGAGCTCAGAAAAACAACGCCACCTAGTGGCCAAGCTTTGACATGAAAAAAAGACGTGCGCACAACCAGATGTGGAAGCAAGAAGTCCTGTTATGCAAGCTAATCAAATTGTAAAGGACATTACAATTCAACATATTTATAATACACCTACTCAAAGTGTGAAATGAGGAAAAAATAGTTCAAAAGGAACTAAAATAGATTGATTCATAAATACATTTATGCATTTTACATTTCATGTTTACAGTGCCTTGAAAATTTTGCATTACACTTGAAATGTTACACATTTTGTCATATCACAATCCCAATAGTCAATGTATTTTATTGGCATTTTATCTGACTGAGCAACACAAAGTAGTGCACAATTATGAAACTAAAGGAAAATGATATACTACTGGTCAAAAGTTTTAGACACACTTTCTCATTTAATGGTTTTCTTTATATTTATGACTATTTACATTGTAAGTAGATTCTCACTGAAGGCATCAAAACTGTGAATGAACACAAAACTGAAAAAGAACTTTAAATATGTTTTATATTTTAGATTCCTTAAAGTAGCCGCCCTGTGCTGTGATGAACTTCTGGGAAGTTCTTTCAAGACTCTTTGGAAAACCATTTCAGGCGACTACCTCATGAAGAGAGCAAAGCAGTAATCAAAGCAAAGGGTGGCTATTTTGAAGAATGTAAAATATAAAAATGTTTAGAGTTATTGGGATGAAGATCAGGTCCTCCAAGTCCAGGGCCAAGGTTCTCGACTGGAAAAGGGTGGCTTGTCCTCTTCAGGTTGGAGGGGAGTTCCTGCCTCAAGTGAAGGAGTTTAAGTATCTCGGGGTCTTGTTCACGAGTGGGGGAAGAATGGAGCGGGAGATTGACAGATGGATCAGTGCGGCTTCTGCAGTAATGGGGGATGCTGTGTTAGTCCGTTGTGGTGAAGAGAGATGTGAGCCGAAAAGCGAAGCTCTCGATTTACCGGTCGGTCTACGTTCCTACCCTCACCTATGGCCATGAACTTTGGGTCATGACCGAAAGAACGAGATCCCAGATACAAGCGGCTGAAATGAGCTTCCTCCATAGGGTGGCCGGGCACTCCCAGAGATAGGGTGAGGAGCTCGGCCATCTGGGAGGAGCTCGGAGTAGAGCCGCTGCTCCTCCACATCGCCAGCTGAGGTGACTCGGGCATCTATACCAGATGCCTCCTGGACGCCTTCCTCGGGAGGTGTTCCGGGCACGTCCCACCGGGAGGAGGCCCAGGGGACGGCCCAGGACACGCTGGAGGGACTATGTCTCTCGGCTGGCCTGGGAACACCTTGGGTGTCTGGGGAGAGGGAAGTCTGGGTGTCTCTACTCAGTCTTCTGCTACCCCGACCTGAAGCGGAAGACGACGAGTACGAGTTAATACACACTTTTTGTTTCTACATAATTCCGTGTGTGTTCATTCACAGTTTTGTTTTCTTTGGTGAAAATCTACAATGTCCTCTAGGTTTGTGTAAAACTGGAAACAGGACTTCTTATAGTTTAATTTCAAGAGGTTTTGTCCTGCCCCATTTCCATAAAGGGCAGATTTGTGGAGTATCAACAGATTCTACCTGAGCTGGGGATCTCTGTAGCTTCTCTAGAGGTACCATGAGCCTCTTGGCTTCCTCTGTGGTTAATGAGGCTCCTTATCAGCTCTGTCAGTTAAGGGGGAGGCCATGTCCTGTGTCAGAAGATGGATTGAACGGTGTCTGCGAGATGTTGGGATATGTTTTATATTTGCGCCCTGCTTTAACCCTGATGCTCTTTGTTTACTAATGTTCCCTAAGAAACATTTGAGGCCTCACCTTTTATCTGTGATTAAATTGCACACAGGCAGACTTTTACTAAGACTTTCACTAATCAGGTGATTTCTAAAGAGAACTGGTTGTACTGGATTTTATTTAGGGGAATCACTTTTCAGATTTACATTTGCAAAAAAAAAAAAAAGAAAACAAAACCATGTATCATCTTACTCTCACCTCTCAATTATGCAATACGTTGTGTTATTCTAAAATCCAGTAAAACATATTTAAGATTGTGGTTGTAACATGACAAAATGTGCAATAATTCAAGCCGTATGGATACTTTTATGAGTCAATGAAAGTAAACTGAATCTTTGAGGATTGCACCTGTGATCACAGAGAGCAACAATATAAAGTAGCTTGCAGTATCACAAAGACTATAAACTGTGCTATAAATGATCTGTCTGCAGCTACCTCAAGAGAAAATGAAGGCAGGCCCCATGCAGTTTGTCCCCCACTGCCTCAAACTGTCTCCTACATTTGTTAAGGCGTTCAAGTACACTGAAAGAAACACAAGGGATGGTGGAAGACTGCAATCTCCACAGTCTTTTTTATTTTTGTCTCCCTTTCAATGTTTTTTTTTTAAACAGCAGAGGGAAAAATACATCCATTCAAGTTGAGGAGAGGCACTAACAAGACTTTCTTTCCAAGGTAAAGGCTTGAACTGTGAATGGAGAGTTTTAGGTGATTTTGTTTTTGTCTTCACTCATCTCTGCACCAGTAAAGCCGTCAGATAAGACCAGAGCTGACAGTTTTGGTTTGGAATAAAGAGGGTGCCAGAGGCGAACCTGCAATGTTTGAGTCATTTTTCAAGACTGGGACAAAATCCCCCCCACAGTTTCTGCCTTTCTGTGTGTCTCTTTCCTTCCTTCCACTTCATAGGTCTATTTACAATCAATTTATTTTCCGGCACTCAGCCAGCCCACATCTGAAAGAAAGATCATCTAGCAGAGTCTCAGGGCCCTTTAACTGAGGACTGGATGTACTCAGTGCCCTTGCTCTGAGGTATCCTTCAACCTGTCACTGTCCTCTTTATCTCCAACCTTTTCTTCTGTCTTACATTTCTTTCCCTTGCACTATTCTCCTATTAGATAGAGGGGACTGAGTGAAAAAGAAAGAACGTGACAAACTGGCGCCCCCATCAGCCTCTTAATTTAACATATACATTTCTTGTTGCTGCTGATGGGACTCATGAGGACGGTTGCTCATGACGCTTGTCCAGCACTGTGTTAATGTGGGAGAAGTTCTCACAGCTGGAAGTGAAGTTAAACCACTAACAAGTCATTAGATGCACCCCCTGCTGATGTGATCATTTCAAAGGTTGTTAGAGTAAATTAATTAGTACACTCATTTGTCAGCAGATTCACATGTAAGTCCTGGTATCCTTCTACATGTTTCCTCAGACTTTTGTGACTGACTTTCAGAAGTTTGAAACTGGATGTTTTTATTTTAAGTGCAGTCTGAGGGAAGTCAACAAGAAGTTTATATGAATTTCAATCTAACCCTAAGAGATGTAAATACAAACACTACAGTATTAGAATAAATCAGCCCTGAGGGAAGTCTTCATTAACTATGTAATTAAGACTTGTATGTTTTGAAAACAAAATAAGCAGCAATTGGAAGGAAATGTTCTCAAAGTAGCAGAAAAAAGACCTTCATTAAAAAGAAATATATAGATATATATTTATTTAGATGTCTAGATTTGAAATGATTTATTGAAATTGAGACATGCTTTAAAAACTTTAAAAAAGTTTTGGTTTGCTTTGTCATTGAGAAAATAATGATACATATTGATAGTGCAGTATGGGATTCTCCATTTCCTCTCCACAGAGCAAAAATAACTAATAACAGTGTCTCTGTAAATAAAAGGAAAAATATAAGGAAACTAGTAAGAACCACTAACTCCGACAAACATCAATAGATTCTCGGGGCATTTTGTGGTACAGACTAACACCAGATTGTTTAGAAATGAGGAGTGAAGGAATGATTGGTTTTAAAGTTTTTTTTACAAGTAAAAATCAGAAAATTGTGCCATGCATTTGTAAGAGACAAATTTTGCCCATTCTTCTTTGCAAAATATATTAGATTCATTCATACAGAAGGGAGAACATCCATGACCATACATTTGCCAGAAGTCTTGCCATATTCCTTAATGGATTTACATCAGTAATCCACTATACTAATTGCTTCATTGCAGTGCTGGCTGCATGTTTAGGGTTGTTATCCTACTGGAAGGTGAACCTTTGTCCCAGTTTCTATTTTTTTACAGCCTCTAAAGGTTTTCTTCCAGGATAGCCCTGTATTCACTACATCCTTTTTCCCTGTTCCTACTGAAGTAAAGCAGCCCTATGGAACAATGATGCCACCACCACGTTGTATTTAAGGTGAATTGGATTTCTACTTCTCCTCTGTGCAGCTATGGCTACAATGCTAGCTTACCACTGTCAGTGCGTGAATGTGTGTTTGAATGGTGTATGACTGACTGTAGTGAAAAGACCATTTACCATTTACAATCCTCTTAGGTCAGATTTTGGAGTTCAAGACTAATACCTGTCCTGTGAACCACCTGAGCTGAGCATCTCTGCAGCCCATCCAGAGCTACCATGGTCTTCTTTGGTGCCGTTCATGGACTGTCAACTTAGGTGCACAGCCTTGTCATTGTAGGTTTGTAGGTCAATGCATTTTCAGATAATAGATTGATCAGTGAGTTGTGCAAAGTTTAGGAGATTTAAGCTTCTCCAAACCGTTTTCCCTGACCTGTCTGGTGCATTTCTTGGTCTTCATGATGCTGTTTTTTCACTAATGTTCTCTAACAAATGGACAAAGGAAAGACACAACTTTTAGACCAAGGAATATGGGATAAAGTCTGGAAACACAAATAATTTTCCATAATTCATTTTATTTTTCAATACTTCACCAGACTTGGAAAATACTCAAATTCCAGACTTTTTTAGGCTGTATGGGAATCCTGGTGAAAGAAATCAGCAATATGAGTAAACATGAAAATGGACAACTACTCCACATAGCACTTAGCTCTTGCTGCTGCACTCTCTCACCTTTCCTGACACGAGTCATTCTGTCACTCTGCCGTCACCTCCAGGGGCAACATCTTATAAGTAAAAGCGTTCTTTTGCCCACTGCCACTGACACATTGTAAAAATCTCATCTGGACACCCAGGCCTCAGCTGTCTCTTCCTCCCCCTCAGCAGGTAACAGAGAGCAGGGATAGAGGGAGTGTATGGAAGGGGAGTGGAGGCTCAGTCATCCAGATTCCGCTCATGTTTCCACATCGGTGCTCTGGAGTGTTTGAAATAGCTGGGATGCCTGCAGATTGAGCTCGCCAGTGAAGCTCAGCTGAAAGGCAGACATTGGGAAACTGGGGTGGGGTAGCAGTTCCAGCTTAAAATTGGGCATATAGTTGTCCCAACTACCTGAAGCTGCAATGGGAACAAACAAGCTGCACACATGGCAGAACCATACAGTGGTGCAGCTTTACTTTTGATCAGCATGCTTTCCCTCCCACTTGACTGGCATCTATTACTGCCAATAAAAATAACAGACCTCTTTTTTTTCCCAATAGAGAAACTCAGACAAATGCTGAGTGGAACTGACAACTTTATATCTCCTCATAAAGTGAAGAATGAGCACAGATTTTTTTCCTAGCTTTTCAACACTGATAAGGATTTTCTCCCTCATTTTTCATTCTCCACTTTTGTCTCCAAATCTCTCTTTTATTTCACTCTTCCTCTCTCCCATTTATTCAAGGCTCATAGTCGCACAGCACACGAACATCAGCATTATGCTCTCACACACATAAATACAAACACATTACACAGCTCATTAGGTTCAAAGAACAGGTCACTTCAGTCATTCTGGCTGTGATGCATAACTTTGTTAGTAAGGACTTGAGTCTGTGCAGGAAGCGTACACGTTTAGTTTGTTTTACACCCAAAACTGACACTCCTTTAAAGGGTTAACTACAGCTGCTGTTATCAGCAAATAAAGCAGTGTTTCTGCTGTGCCGCAGAAGGGACGAACCAACATTTTTTTTTACCTTTTTAGCAAAGAAAAAGGCAAGGCAGGAGGCTAGCCCACATGTTTCAGACACAACTATTTACCTTATCATAAATAAACAAGTACATTTATGAAATGTCTTAAAACATTGTCAAAACTAACAGTAAAGGTGGTCACAAGTCATTACACTCCAAAAAACTGTGTGGCCTAAAGCAACACAATTGTTAATCAAATTCCTGGGTTGAATTTGGACCAAAAGGGATTTAAAGGGATTTTATTATTCAGACTTTTTCTGTTCTAGGTTTTAACTGCGTTCATAAAGCCAGGAATTCAGGGTGGTCTTTGATTCAGACCTTAGTTTTTCTAAACATTTTAAGAACATCACCAAAAGAGCCGTTTTTCAAATGAGGAATATTACCAAAATCAGATAATTTGCTTCATTCTCTGATGCAGAAACTCTCATTCATGAGTTTCTGTCCTGTTACCTCGATTATTTTAATTCATTTTTTGCCTCGAAATGCCCTCATTCATCTGATACAAAACACTGAAGCCAGAGTTTTCACTAGAACCCAGAAATATAAGCACAACTCCTGTATGTCTTGGTTGCAATGGCTATCTGGGATTTTTAGAATAGATTTCCAATTGTTATTGTTGTTTCTGGGCTTTTTACACCTTACACCCCTTCTCACAGTCTCAGGTCCTCTAATCATCTTTTACTTTCCACTCCCAGAGTTCGAGCAGAGACAGAAGGCAGAAGGGCTTTTATGGCCAGGGCTCCCAGTTTGTGGAATGTCCTTTCACTTAATATTAGACGGGCCTCTTCACTGCTTTCTTTCACATTGCTTGTTAAAACTTACTTTTGCAAAAAGGCTTTTAATAGCTGAATTTATCTTTTCTATTTTTTTACTTATTTTTACATTTTGCTTTATTAGTTTATTACATTGTATGTTTTATTAAGTGTTTATAGATTCATGGAGTGTAAGGCACTTTGTACCTGTTGTTTAAAAAGGTGCTATACAAATAACATTTATTATTATCATTAATATGTTTATTTTTATAAATATGAACTCAAGACAGGATGGAATGGGCTTCAAGTTGTGAAATCAATCACCTCCTTTTAAAACTTTCCAGAAGCGCTGCTATGGATTTGGTACTGGGTTTTGTTTTAACCCATAAAAGGTGATGGATACTTTATATTAAATAAACCAAGACTATGTTGAAAAGAATAACCCATAGCCTGGATTAAAAAACAGGTCATATTTGGGTTAAAATTAGGGATTTGAGGCTCTCATCTAACCAGAACCAGCTCTAGCCATTTTGGTACCCTAAGTGGATTTATGGTTTCGCACTCAAGCACATGCCACAGCACATGCACCCACATACCTTTAAAAGTGGGACACAGTGTTCCCATTTACTCCAGAGACAGACTTATTTCTATGTAAGGAGAAAGTGATGGAAATTAATACTGACATAAAAACTCAGCACTGACTCGCATGTTGTTCAGACTTGAGTCCAGATAAATTAAAAGTTAAAATATTAAATTTTGATAGTTCTTCGGGCAACAAGAGGATGAAAACTAAATAGTGTCCAGCCTTGGATCTAATCCAACAAACTAAGTCTACTTCAGACTTGTCATATTTTTGCTCTCCTCAGTTGAGTTTTGGGTAAAACTCCTAAATTGCATTATTTGTTAATTTATGTAAAAAATAAGAAATATAACCAATGATTGGTCAAATAAATTGTGAATTTTAAACATAGCTAGCACTAGCTTGTGCTAATAACTTAAACACAAGTTATTAGTGGTTTTAGACCAAATTTACATGGGGGGGGGGGGGGGGGGGTAGAGTGGGGCGAAGGGTTTTTCATGGGGGCACAGAACAAAAGAATAAAACAAAAAAACAGGGCAATATTTAATCGTTTAATATATTAAGTGAAAACTGTGATCCCATGTCAACATGGCTGAAGCTAAAAGTGCAATCCCTTAATTTTTAATTCAAAACTAAATTGGTCCAAGGGACCAATAAGTTACAGTTTCTGTGCCAGCGCATATCATCATAAGAAATTGATTTAGTATTATTTCTTGAGTACAGGAGCCATAACAAGGACCAGGACCAGTTCTAAAGGGGAGCTGGCCCCTTTTGGCCACTGTCTAGAACCGCCCATGAACACAACCTACAGACATTAGCACTATTATACAACTTAATTTTACCATCTTACCGTGAGCTTTAAAGCAACAAAGACTCCAGGGATCTGGGATGAAAATGGCACCTTATCTTTACTGCAAAGTTGTGTGGAGGATCTGGGATGCTGTGGGTCAGTTTGTGCTTCAAAGGTTCTGGAAGCTTTGTCAGCTTTACTTTGACATTTTAAAATAAAGTTTGGTCAACTGAAAACTAAACGTTTTTTGTCAGTGGATTTTTCAGCATGTTAATATTCAAAAACGAACGGAGAAATAAAAATAAATGATCCACCTGACAAAAACAAAATAAACAGCCTCGTTTTCTGGCAAAGAGTTAGATAAATAGATCACCCCCATATTAAAGTCACAGCCTGCAACCCATTTCTAACTTGATTTTGTAAGCATTAAATGCTGGAAGCATGGTTTACCAGCTTGCCTGCTGAAAGGAATCTAAAGCCATCTATCCACACATCTAAAGCTCATTAAATTAAACCATTCAAACAAAGCTTTGATGGCTTTGAGAGGTTTAAGTTTGAAAACATTTTCCTGCTGATGTTGGCAATTTGCTATTCCGAGCATCGATGTGCTGCTAGGCATATTTACCTGCAGCCTTAGTGTTGAATTTAATGGATAAGGCTGCAGTGATCCTTGCAGTTCCTCTGACCAGCACAGCAGGAAGTCAGGTTAAACATTACACCAAGCACTGAACCAAGCTGTTCCCCTGAACCAGCAGTAGTTCTGACTGACAACTCACAGGATGTGTGCTTAATAGTGCCCACAATCTACTGCTCTCTTCAACCAACTCTATCCGCTGCTGTGAGGAGAACTGATGCTATCTTTGATGATGTCCTCAAGGACTCCCTTTTGAGACAGAGCTGCTTCTGAAAGACTTTCACTGCAGGTGTTTTCTTTTGTGGATTTCACATTACGCAGGTGAGCCCAGCCACTATGAGGGACTTTTGGTGAGAACATTTTTTGTGGCAGATGGTGGTAAGCTATGAACTAAAGTGGGCTGAAGAAATGAAAGAATAAACTCATATATGGCCTCTCTAAGCTGCCTAGCTCTGACAAAGACACACATTCCCAGCATCGACATACCTTTCATTGTGTTTATAGATGGAGGGAGGCCAAGGAATAAATCACAAGGTCATTGAATGGGCTGTCTGACCTTTAACCCTCAGGCTGAGAAAAGATCCTGCTCTATGTCCTGATGTCATCAGCAAGTCATTACTGTCAAGGCTCTCAACACCTCTACCATCCTACCCTAATGCACTCCACCGACGTGCTATCTGAATATCCCCTGGCTCTGGCACTTAAATCACTCATTATTGTGGCAGTTATAGACTTGACCTTGGCTTGGAGCTGCTTTCCATTCCCTGGTTCTCTCACATCCAGTCATGTTTATTGTTTCTTCTGCCCCTTTTTACTGCCAGGTTCAGCAGCAAGGGTACAACATGCTCTCAGCTATGGGAGCAGTACACCCAATCAGACAAACATTCTTTATGTAAGTTGGTTACTTACTGCAAACTTTAGTGTTTCTGGTTATTCTCGAAATACACCCAATGACATTTTCAACTCGTATCGGTGTGCTTATGTGGTCTTTTGAAACCAGCAGCTCATCCAGAAGATGTTTGGACATGTGTAAGTGCTCCTTCGAGAAGAAACATTTTTGCTCTTGTGTGGGTGACAGAGTTAGAATTAGACAGAGGCATTGAGGCCAAGCTTATGTTTTCTTAAGAGACAGCAAGGTGAACTGAGGTTAACTATTTTGACCGTGAACGCCAATCTGATACCTAATTTGAGTTGAGAGGTCTCCTGAGAAGTAACCTCCTCACCAGGACCCTGACCTTTAAACCATCCAAGCTGCCTCTGCAATACATCCAGATAAACAGATTCAAGAGAGAGGAGAAAGTTCTGGAAATACTTGTCTTATCAAACATTTCTAATACCTGAACTGCAAGTTGACACATACATTACTTTGAAAAAGTATTTACCCCCTTAAAGCTTTATTCTGATTTAGCTTTTCTGTCAAACTTAAATGTTTCAGGTCATCAAACAAATTTTTATCTTGAGTAAATACAAAATACAGTTTCCGGAAAGGTCTTTCCAGACCAATAGATGAATCTGTTTCTTATCTGTCTTTGGATTTCTTTAGATCAGGGCATGATTTTGTGCTTTTTGAGATATTTTGTCTACTTCATGCTGTTAAACAGTTTTTCTTTAGTAGATTTCTTCATTCTACAGGTCTAGCAACAATGACATCTAGGTGTGGAGAGTGAAAGACAATAAAAATACAGTTATAGTCTAACATAGGGCCAGGCTAGTTTGGACAACTGTTTTCCCTTAATAGTTAAAATCATAATTTGAAAACTGCAGTTTGTTTTTGTTTATTTTACTCAGGTTACTCAGGTTATCTTTGACACTTTTTGATGGTCTGAAACATGTAAGTGTAAAAGTAAAACAATCATGCAGCTATTGAACTAGGACTAGGACTGTGAAACACTCGAGGTTCTAGGTGGAGAATGAATGGCTCACTTCCAGTAAGGAACTGTTTGGGGAGGACCTAAAACACTTTTTTGAGATTAATATTGGTAGCACAGAGCATGTTCAAATAGTCTGGGAAGCCTCTTAGGCCTATGTGAGGGGTACATTTATAGCATATGCCGCAAAAAAGAAAAAGGAAAGCCTAATTAAAATTCAAGAACTGGAAAGGAAAATCAGATTGAATGGAAATAATTTTGAGGAAAAAATATGATGAGTTGCTTGATCATGACATTTGAGGACTCAGATTTCAGTTAAATGAAATTTATAATAAAAATGTGGATTATTCTTTGTTGAGGTTAAAAACTACTTTTTTATGAAGGAGGTGAAAAAACAGGGAAGGTATTAGCTGAACAAGTGAAAAAGAAGGACTTTTTGAATACTATCCCTGCCATTAAACAAGGAGACAATTTGGTAACCTTGGCAAAAGACATAAATACTTTTACAGTACATTATATACACCCCCAATGTATATTGATTTTACCATTTCCTCTCTAGCAGACTAGCACTTAGAATTGTTGTCTGAGTCCCAAGAAGAAGTCCAACAGAATAACTTTCACAAGTGGAGGATTACGGCTAATGCTATAATGCTCCACTTGATATTTATAAAAGAAACTTTATTAGAAACTACTTTTGAATTATTTCAATTGCAATGTACAGGGAGACAGAAAAGAATAGGAAAAAAAAGAAGCAAGAAAGAGAGAGAGGTGGGCAAAAACGAAAAAGGGAGAGAAGGTAAAAAAATAGAGGAGAGAAAGGAGGGTGAAGAGAATACAAGATAATATCCTAGAAGACTGCTTCTACACTTTAATTAATACACTTTAAAAGTACTAATGAATGCAAGATGTATTTAGTGGTAACTGTGGCTCAATATATAATCTATGTGAATCTGTAAACACCTGCCGGAGCCCGGCCAACCCAAACCCTCAAACCCCCGATCCCCAGCCTTGACACCCAGTCCCCCACCCGAAGAAGCCACCAACCTCCAACGAAGAGGAGCCAGCCGGAGACACGCAGCGAGAACCAACAGTGTGGCCCCACGAGAAAAAAAAGAGCAGGCCAGCTGGCCCAGCACAGCAAGAATACGCCATACAAAGGAGATCACACAACCAACATGCCCAACCACCCCTGAACGTAGCAGACCCAACAGAGCACCTAGTCTCCAATGGCCCTCACCCGACACCAGACCTCAACCACGACCAGGCCAGCGGAGCAACAAAACACGCCCCACACCCACACTGAGACAGCCAATAATCCACAGCGACCCAAAACGGCAGGCCTACCCAAATGCAAACCCTGACCCACCTATAGACAAACAAACCGAAACCACCAGAACCAGCCAGGCAGACAGAGGTGGAAATTAGAAAGGTAGTGTCAGTGATGAAGGCGGGGAAATCCCCTAGTTTTGACGGTATTCCCGCAGAATATTATAAAGCGTACAGTATATAGACGATGCCCCAGTTTTACAAAAAGTTTTTCTAGAGACTTTTGAGAGGGGACAGTTTCCCCTACATTTAAAAAGCATTAATATCTTTGATCCCAAAACAAGACAGGGATAGTATGGACCCATCTAATTATAGGCCAATCAGCTTGCTGAACTTGGATTGTAAAATATTAACTACACTGCCCTACAGGCTGCTGGCCCTACACTTACAACGAGTCCTCCCCAGTTTTATACATCAAAATCAGACAGGTTTTATAAAAAAACTTCTTCCTTTGACATTAGAAAACTGTTGAACTTGATGTGGGTGAGTCTGTTGAAAGAAGAGCCTCTGGCTGCTATCTCCTTGGATGCAGAGAAGGTGTTTAATAAAGTTGAATAGGGCTTTCTTTTCTTGCTTTGCCATATCAAACTTTGGATTCAGACAACAATTTACTAAATTGATTAAAATATTGTACCACGAAGCAAGGTTGCGCGGGATGTCGAAAGATATCGAATAGAAATAGTCAGGCTCACCTCCACGCACAGCGTGGGCTCTGGCTTATGACCAAAAGAACGAGATCCCAGATACAAGCGGCTGAAATGAGCTTCCTCCATAGGGTGGCCAGGCACTCCCTTAGAGACAGGTTGAGAAGCTCAGCCATCCAGGAGAAGCTCGGAGTAGAACTGCTGCTCCTCCACAGTGAGAGAAGCCAGTTGAGGTGGCTTGGGCATCTTCTGGACGCCTTCTTCGGGAGGTGTTCCAGGCACGTCCCACTGGGAGGAGGTCCAGGGGACGGCCCAGGACACACTGGAGGAAATACGTATGTCTCTCGGCTGGCCTGGGAACGCATTTGGCTCCCCCCAGAGGAGCTGGTGGAGGTGTCTGGGAAGAGGGACGTCTGGGTGTCTCTACTGAGTCTTCTGCCCCCCGACCTGGTCCCGGATGAAGCAGAAGACAACGAGTACTAGTACCACAAACCAAAGGTTGCAGTCATCAGGGTCATTCTCTCAGCCCTTTGTTGTTCACTATTTTTTATGGAAACTTTAGCAGTAAACAAATAAGGGAATTACAGGGATACTTTTTGGTGAACAAGAACTTAAACCACATCTTTACGTGGATGATATTTTAGTCCTTAGCACTGATCCACTTACATCCTTGCCACATGTGATGAACACTAGAAAGGCCTACTTAAGGGTTTCAGGCTACACAATAAATTGGACTAAGTCTGAGACAATGCCATTATCCACTACGTGTTATCATCATCTGGTAAACAAATTTAAATTGAAGTGGACACTTAAAGATATAAAATATTTGTGCATTAGATTCAGTCCAGATTTTGAAGAATTACCTTTACTGAATTTGTACACGCTTTTGTGAAAAATTATAGGCAATTTTGAAAAATGGGAGAAGATCAACTAACATTGTGGGGCAGGATTAATCTCATCAAAATGTTCACAGCCCCTCAGTTTAACTATGTGGTTATGATATTTTTAAAAGGTATGACAGTTTTGTTAAACATTTATTATGGGGCGGTAAATAACCCTGAATAAAATTAGAAAAATTGCATGCCCCTTGAGAAAAAAGGTGGTCTAGGACTTCCAGACCCAAAGCTTTACTGTTTGTCATTTGAAATGGCTTAATTAGTTAAAAACTGGGAAGAATCTGAGGATAGCCAAGAATGGTTAAACATTGAAAATGATATTTGTTCACAATTTGACCCGAAACACATACTGTCTCAAAAGATTGATGCAAAAAATCCCGTACTTGTTCATTCCTGCAAGAAATGGTCAAAGATATATAAAATGTTAAAGCTTTCACATGGGCAACAGAAATGTGTTTACCTCGGAATAACTGCTATATGCATTGGTAAAGAACTTATGTTTTGGAGTTGGTGGCATTCAACGTGGCAAATGCACTACTGGTGCTTTGTACAAAGATGGAGTATCTATGTACTACGAAGTTTTATTTAGTACATTTGAATTAGAACGGAGAGCAATGTTTGAGAAATATTTACAGTTGAGACATTTTGTGAGCTCTAAATATAAAGACACTGTAGAAAACAATATTTTAAAGCACATTATAGTTTAAGTGGTGGCTTATCAAACAATAAACTTTTTTGGCAGAGAGATCTGAGAATAGAATACACAAATAGAAAATGGTTAGATATCCCATCAGACTGGCAAATACGTAAAGGAGGCAAGAAATAAGTACAAGGTGTTGCACAGATACTGTCATACCAGATTGAACTGAATGAAACTAATGACAATTTGTGTTGGAAATGTAAAAAGAAGTGGAGACATGTTTACACTGTTTTTGTTAATGTTCTCTTGTCTTGGAGGTTTGAGTGCCTGATCTGGTTTAGAAGTCTCTCAGACTCCAGAATTGAGTTTACTGGGGACAGATCCCAGATGCCAAACATTTCAAACAGATACTTTTCAGTGGTTGTGGTTGGTCTTGTAACAGCATCCAGGATCACATTAAAACATTGGAAGACCACAAAGTGTCCTGAGTTAAATGACTGGATGAAATGAATTGTGGACACAGCCTCTTATGATGCTTAATAACAAAAGGGATCAGTGATATGGATTGGGAAAGTTCTTAGGACTTACTAAAAGAGGTTACATAGTGCTGTATATGACCTAAAAATATCCTTTTACCCTTTCGTTCTTGTTTTTTGGGATCTTTGTAACTGCAACCTTTAATGAACTGCTTTCCCTGGGAACTGCAAATGGGTTGGGGGGAGGGGGTGGTGTCACCAGCCTCTATGTTGTTTTTTTGTCTGATTTTGCTTTTCAAAATGTTCTTAAAATAAAAAATAAAAAACTTTAATTACAAAAAAAAGTAAAAACAAGAAATATATACAGGGGCAACTATGACACTGTACCAATAAAACAGTTCTTACAATAAAAAATAATACATATTGGTAAAAGGAACTAGAATTCCTCAAACCTTTGTGTTTATGATTTACTTCTCAATGTTTTCATGTTGTTTACAAAGTTTCCTGTGCCTGGTAACAGAGAAGCAACTGTGTGCAAGTAGAATGACTCAAGGCTTCATGTCGCTGCATGCCCACCTCCGGAGCTCAGACTGACAGATTTATAGCACCGTCTACCACGTCGTTCTGCACTTGCAAGTTTTAATCATGCTGTTGAGCAATGACATTCCCTGAAAATCCTATCTCTCAGTAGCTACAAGTTTCATTTTCATCCACCCTCTTGCCCACAGCAATTGCAGAAAACGTGGGGTGTGCAAAGCAAAACAGATTAAAAACTCCTACTGGGCCCATAAAATTATAAAAAAGTATTTATGATGGCACCTGGATCGACTCCTATGAAGAAATGAAAGCATCCCAGCACAAAAGAGCTTTTGACTAATCTATGAACATTGAAGATTATGTCTACACCAACCATGCAAGGCTTGCCAGGAGAACCCTTTTCAATTACAGCTTCATGTAAACAGTAGTGTGTGCGTGCCCAAACATGTGGTGGCTAATGTGCTCTTTATTCAGTAAAAGCTTTAAACAGTCTGGGTCCTCAGTTGGTGTAAATAGTATATTTTATCATCGTAATCAAATCACTGTGGAAAACTGGGATAAGGCCAAGCAAAATAAATTTTCCATCAATGAGTTTTTTGCAAAAAGCAATGCAAATGTGTGTCAACTAATTTTACTTCAGTTTAGTTTCGCTTTGTTTAGCTTGGGTGTTTTTACATTTCCGTTCAATTTATTTAAGCGTATTTTAGATGTTTTTATTTTGTTGTTTTGTTTCATTGTAGTTCATTTTACTTTAGTTTGGTGTGGTTTAGCTTAGCTTAGCTAAATGTACCTTTGCTAAGTTTTGTCTTGCTTTGCAACTTTAGTTTACTCTAGTTTCGTTTTTTCTTTGTCTTTGTTGTTCTTTGGTGTTCTTTGGTGTTTTGTTTTATATCGTTATAAAAGTTTACTCTTTTAATTTTCTTCAGTTCGTTTCACTTCAGCGTAAGTAGCTTGCTGTTTTTACACTTCAGTTCAATCAAGTTCAGTAAAATTCACTTTAGTTTAGCGTAGAGTAGCCTAGTTAGACATCGGTTTAGCTTGGATCATTGTTTTGTTTTAGTTCAGTTCACTTTAGTGTAGTTTGCATTTCAGTTTACATTTGTATAGTTAGTTTTTGTTTAGTTTAGCTTTGTTTACTTTATTTTAATTCATTGTTGTTTAATTCAGTTCATTGTAGTTGATCATTTTAATGCTAAGATTAGGGTTGTTCTGCTTTGTTGTTTTGTTTATTAAACATCAGTTGCATTCAGTTTAGTTTAGCGTAGCTCTGTATACCTTTGTTGTTTTGTTTTTGTTTTTTTGTTAATTTCATTTGGCTTTAGTTTAGTTTAAAGGGTATTTTCCCACATGAGGTGTTTAGTCCGTTTAAAATGAACTCTGGTTTGTTTCCCCCCTTGGTGTGGTTTGTTTGTTCTGACACTGCCACCAAGTGCTGCAAGCTTGATCCAAACGCCTTCCCATAGCCAGGTGTGCGTTGCATTGTGGGATGTGATAAAATAAGCAAAGTTGTAAACAAAGGTCGTGAGTCTTTTTTGTTAAACTCTATGCAACTTTCAATATCTTTTCTGAAAATCCATTAGGCATACTGCTCAGATAATTACGCTTGAAATACTTACCCGTGCAGCTACAATCAGGCAAAATGCAAGTCGCACCAAGAATAGATCACTTACCAGTGATAGATTCACTCCTAAAATCCCTTTAAAGTCACCAGGTAACCTCACTGGTATGACTGGACTGTAGACTGCAGTAATGTATCTCAAGAAAATGTATCAAGAGGTGTCAGTTCCACTCAGAAACACCATAGCCTTGTTGGGAATTGGGAAAATATGCTAACCTCACCACCAGCATGCCACTTTAGGCCACCTGGTTTTAAAGATCATATTCATTTTAATATAATACTGTAAATCAAAGGTGGCAATCTGAAAAATGTGCTGAAGTTTTGTGACCATTTTCATGATTTCATCTGGGCTATAAAACATAAACACAATTTAATCTATTTCAAGTGCTTTACCTGCTGTGGTGAAAACAAGTTAAATTACATGGTGAAGAAAGACAAAAAATACAAACATGACTTTTGTAATGTCATAAACCTGCTGTGATTCGTCAGTCTGGTAAGCCGCAAATAATCAATCATTGTGCAGTGTTTAGTGTAATTAAAAGCACAACCGCTGCAGAGCAACAGTGTGGGAAAACCTCAGATGTTAATTACTGTCACAGCGAAAGTCAAGAAGACACACCTTTGTAAGCTGACTTCTGAGAACTCAAATGTTCACACTGGAAACTCCTCCGCTGCCTTCTTCTGGCTTCGAGTAAAACCCCCCCCCCCCCCCCCAAGATTATTGAAAAAAGCTGTGTTTCAGCAGTTAAACAACTTCCTAACAACGACCAACCGATTCAATGTCTTCCAGTCAGGCTTCCTGCTCACCACAGTACAGAGACTGCTCTTGTCAAGGTGTTCAATGACATCCGTATAAATGCAGACTGTGGAAGAACCACAGTGCTGGTATTATTGGACCTTAGTGCAGCTTTTGACACTGTTGATCACTCCATTTTATTAGAGCGCCTGGAAAACTGGGTTGGCCTTTCTGGTACAGCACTCAACTGGTTTAAATCCTACTTGAAGGACAGGGACTTTTTTGTGTCGGTAGGTAACTTTACATCAGAGACCACAAAAATCACATGTGGCGTTCCCCAAGGGTCCATCTTAGGGCCCCTCCTATTCAATATCTACATGCTCCCCCTAACTCAGATTTTAATAAACAACAATGTAAGTTATGAAAAACTATGCAGACGACACAGCTATACGTTACGATGTCACCAGGTGACCATGAACCCATTCAAAAGCTGGATAATTGCTTAGAAGAAATCAATGCATGGATGAGCCTAAATTTTCTTCAGCTGAATCAAAACAAAACTGAAGTAATAATCTTTGGACCAAAGGAAGAGCATTTAAAAGTTAGCACACAGCTTCAGTTAATACAGGTAGAAACCACCTGTCAGGCTTGAAGCCTGGGTGTAGTGTTGGACTCAGACCTGAACCTTCAGAGGCACATAAAGACAGTAACAAGGTCGGCCTTCTATCACCTAAAGAACATCTCCAGGATTGAAGGTCTAATGTCTCAACAGGACCTTGAAAAACTAATTCATGCGTTCATCTTTAGTAGAATTGATTACTGCAATGCTGTCTTCACAGGTCTGCCTAAAAACTCGATCAGACAGCTGCAGTTGATCCAGAACGCTGCTGCCCGCATCCTCACTAGAACTAAGAAAGTGGAACACATCACCCGGTTCTAAAGTCCTTACACTGGCTCCCTGTAGCTCAGAGAATAGACTTTAAAATACGTCTGTTAGTCTATAAATCACTGAATGGCTTAGCAACAAAATACATTACAGATTTGTTGTCAGTGTATCAACCAACCAGACCTCTCAGGTCTTCTGGCTCAAATCTACTCTGCATACCCAGAACCAGAACCAAACATGGAGAAGCAGCTTTTAGTTCTTATGCTCCACTAATCTGGAATAAACGCCCAGAAAACTGTAAAAGCGCCGAAACCCTAAGTTGCTTTAAATCAAGATTAAAAACGTATTTGTTTAGAGTGGCCTTTGACTGTGCCATCTAAATATTATTAGTTAAGTTTTCAGTCCAATTTCCCTTTCATTTTCTTATCCATCATTCCATTCTCTTTAATTTTTTTAAATTACCTCTGTTGTTTGATTTTCTGTCTCATAGTATTGTTTTTCCTTATGTACAGCGCCTTGAGTGCCTTGTTGCTTAAAAGCGCTATATAAATAAACTTGACTTGATAGATTTCTATGTTCCTTAAAAGTTGAGAGCCCTTGTTGTGATGCCATGTAGTCAAATCAAACATTTTCAATTTGTTTTACCTAAAATAAATCAATACTTTCCTTTTAGAGGTGTAGAAACTTTGAGGGTAAGCTCTAACTCTGGCTGAAGAAAAACAACACTAAGCCAAAGTTAGAGAGGTAGTGCTTCATGGACTTACTTGCACACACTCACTCGCACACACACACATGCTCAAGATAAACATATGCACCTCCTCACACCACCTTCACCGTTCCCGGCATGATGTTGTTTTGTAAACTTGTTGCTTCTTTGTGCTGAGGTTTTTTGCAATCTCAAACTGTATCCTGCTAAGGATAAAGTGTGACATATGATTTTTTTTTTCCCTCTACTTACATAATGTGGCCTCTTTCCTCATCTAGCAAGGGCAGCGCCTGTGAGTGGGCAGCAAAGCCTCGGTGACCCGTGACCCGTCCCCCCCTTGTCTTGTGTCATGATGTCTGTTTGGATGGGTTGTACTGGAATTCTAATTTCCCCTCGGGGATCAATAAAGTACCTTTGAATTGAATATTGAATTGAACTTTATGCTGCTAAAGCGAGGTGCAATTTTTCATCTAATTTCTCAAAATGTTTACCAGAAATCAAGATGAAATAGCAATAAACAGAAGATGGGAAATACTGTGGCAGAAAAGAGAAGGACAGGGGAAGGGAGCAAGACCCAATGTGCAGTCAAAGTGAAGGCATAAATCACAGAGGGCGTGAAAGAAAGTCCCCTCTTTACATTTTGCTCTCAAGCTGATGAGCCAAATTGTTCTCCTGCAGAAAGCAGTTGCCTCCGTGGATTGATGTGCTAATAACACCGATCAATTGTTGTTTATCTAGCCATACTCAGAAGAGCCGAAATCAGTCTTGGTGTAAACATTAACCAGAGTGCTGAGAGTCGCCGGGTGGGAAAGAGCTTTCAGGGAAAATGAAGAAATTTGCTCTCACATGGAAGGACAAACAGGGAGAGTTCTCAGCAGAGCTAACTAAAGCTGCAAACAGTAGAACAAGAAAAACATCGTTAACCTTTACACACGTAATATGACGTACTAATCGAACATTTAGATTTACTATATTCTATCAGAAATGAATTTTTTTAAACAGAAACAGTACATTTTAATACTGCAGGTGTGGAAATAAGTATACATATTCATACCCTTGAACCTTTTCCTATTTTGTCAAGTCACAGTGACAAACATTTTAAAAGTGGAAGCAGTTGTTTTATAAATACAAATCTGAAATATATGGCGTGTATATTCAGCACTATTTAATCTGTTACTCCTAAATTAAATCCAGTGCAACAAATTACTCTTAGAAGTAACCTAACTGGCAAACAGAGTGAGTGATTTAATCTCAGTGTAAATGCAGCTGTTCTGTGAAGGTCTCAGAGGTTTGTTAGAAAACATCATTAGCATCATGAAGACCACGAAAAACAGCAGACAGGTCGGGAGTCATTTTGTAGGGAGGTTTAAAGCAGAGATAGGTTATAAAACGTGATTCAAATCTTTAAATATCTCAATGTCAATCGAAAAAGAAGCCAAGGCATCCATTGGCAACTTTGGAAGAGCTGCAGAGATCCACAATACAGCTGGGAGAATCAGTCAACAAGCCAACTATAAGTCGTGCACCTCTCAAATCTGGCCTAATGGAAGAGTGGCAACAAGAATGCCATAAGAAGTCCTGTTTGCAGTTTGCCACAAGCCATGTAGGTGTAGGTGGAAAAAGGTGCTCTGGTCAGATATGACTAACACTGACATTTGTTTGGACTACATGGTAAATACGCTCTGCGTGGCGGAAAGTAACAATGCATATCACCTCGAACATAACATTCCCACCATGAAACACAGTGGTGGCAGCATGTGGCTGTGGGAATGTTTTTCTTAGGCAGGGACAGGGAGGCATGGCGTTCATGGGAAGTTAAATACAGGGCAATTCAAAGCCTTTTTGCAAAGAAAGATGGGGAAAAAAACACCAGTATCTCTGAAAATAAAGTATTGTTCTCCTTCCCCTTGACAATCACCCAATAAAACGAGTTTGTGGTTTTAATTTCACAAAATAAAAAAAATGATGACTTATGAATAGTTTTGTCAGGCACTGTAACATTTTCATGGAGACGTTTGTTGTCCAGTTTCATTAAGACCCACACTTTCTCTTTTCTAGGTTTTGTTGTGGTGTGTTTTTAAATGTATCCTGAATGTATCATGAAGTCCACATCCAGTTGCACAGAGTGAGCTTGTTTACTTTACTCCAATAGATTAGAGGTGGATAAAAGCAAACTCTTTGTATCTGCTGTATTTTTTTGTTTCTGTGATATTTTTTCAGCTGTCCAAACTATTATTAAACAATTATGGAGTTATGATGAAAGTCTGAATTTGTATCCCTGTCTGAAGGTTAGGACATTGTGATGACGACAATGAGTAGAGCTGCATCATCTGCATCATGATGAACCGCCTGGCTGTGTGTACGGAGCCCAGTGTGAGGATGGGGGGTAGGCTGTGTGTACACTATGTGAGGGTGGAGGGGTTTCTGGTGGGATTCGTAGCCTGTGACCATGATGCCTGCATCCAAACACGCAAACGCACAATAACCAGGTCAACAGCCACTTGCTTGGGCCATCAATACTCTGTTGGCTTTTATATAAGCTTGTAAAAGGCTACAATGCAGAGGGAAATCAAGGGTAAGGCTTCAGAATGACCTGGTGTCACCTGACCTGGTGATTGGAGAAACCTTAATGATCATTAAATCTGGGAAGAACGTAAGATTTATGCAACAAAGTAAAGGGTAAACTAAAGATTCATAAAGAAGGTTAAATGCCTTTAATTCTTTTTTAGATGTACACAAAGTTCTGCTTTGAGTGTCAGAACAGGCAATGGCCCATCGGCCCCTGGCACTGAGGGCTCTGTGTTTGGTTCAGAGCCTATTCAGACAATCGTCTGAATAGGCCACTGGCTCAGCTAAGAAATCTGTGTGCACAAGGCCTCCATGGCTAATCTGCTAATGTATTACAGAGGTCAGGAGGGTTTCGCACCAAATCAATGGAGGGATTTACACAGCTCTCCCCTGGAATGTGCTCCCTCCACACTCTGCTTTGGAGAAGAATAACACATCTACATCTGCTTGGCAAATTTTCATTGTATTTAATCACAAAAACACGTAAAAGTTTCTGTTTGGGTACCCTCTTTATTATATGTCTACTACAAATAGTCAGCACAGGGAGACCCAGTTTTAATAATGGGAGTTTGTCTGAGGAATTGCAGCTAATGTGTTTAGGAGAAACAGGACGACTGATTAAAGAGACTGTATTTACAGTTCAAAATATTGAATTGGTTGGTACACATTTTATGTACATTTTCAATTATTTTCCAAATTGAAATTTTAGGGTAATCAGTCCTTTCTAGAGAATGGAAGGTCGAATGAACAGATGGATTTTTCAACACCCTGTTTTCTTTTTCCATATTTATTCAGGCCAGGAAAATTCCTTTTAATTATACAGCAGGAAAGGAAGAGCAACAAGGATCTTCATGTGGATCTCAGGTTCAAACTGTAGTTGTCTAACTGCAGTCTTACTCTGCAGCCCAGCCACACTCTGTTTCTCATATGAGATCACCTGAGACATTTCAGTCTTCTTATCTGAAGAGTCTGAGTTGTTTTACGCGAGAGTGTGTGTGTCAGTGAGATCTGGGGGTGAGCAGGAATGCAGTCGGTGCTCCATCCCTCCTCCTGTTACTGTCTCAGGCTGCTGGACCGGGCCAGGCTCAGGTCATAAATATAAGCTGGCCTGGATAGAGGAGGACACCTGATCCCAGACAAGCAGACGCAGTGCACAGGGGCCCTGGCTTTAAAATCCCAGACAGCAAAGCTTGGACCAAATCAACCACAGACACACACTGACATCTCATTCACGCCAGCAAAAAGGTCACAAGTCAGCTTGATATAAGTAAGTTCAGCTCCTTCAGCTTTGATGTTTGACTCAGGAGAGTCTAGTTCACCTACACTTCTGAGAGTAAGATTATGTAGCACCAACTTGGAGGTTTTGATAGAAAGGTGATTTATGTAGAGAATGGATTTACAGTAGGTAAGTACATAGATTTTCTAAAGGATATTTCTGTTGTAGGATAGTGATGGCCATCTAAGGAGGTTGATTTATCATCATCACAGACCCTCTTCTGTACTTAACAGTGGGAATCAGGCATTTTCCAAGAATCGTCCTTTGTTTTAATCCAAACCACCTAAAACATCGATCAATCAATCAATTGTTCAAAGAGCACTTTTCATACAAATCAAGGGCAACACAAAATGCTTCACATAACATAAAAACAAGAGGTAATGAAAAGCAAATAAACACACAAAGCAACAAAAAAATCAGATGAGCAAAAGAAGGCAAAAGCTCAAGGAAAAAAGAAAACAATTTGAGATGCACAGAAATATGTAACAAGGTGATGTTGGTTTAAAGGACTCAGGGAACTCAGTTGTACTGTTGATGAAACTGAGGAGACACCAGAAGCAAAATAATGTTATAAAAATGACCTGACAGACTGCCCCCCCACCCATGACCCTGTAGGGTAGACGTGGGTATAGAAAATGGATGGACATCTAAGTTTCACTGAACTAAAATATATTAAATATATTACATAAAAAAGAGAGAAAATAGAACAATTACAATGTGTGATTGAAATTGGTCAAAAAATGTTTCAAACTAAAATTCTGGCTTTAAATGTTTCCTGTTAAAGAGCTTGATACTGATCCCTCGTTCTTCTTTCATCAGCCTGATCTAACTCTGTGAGTTCTTCTCTGCTGCAATGCTACATGATCTGTTTAACAATGGTGTGCTTTGCTGCTGGGAGAAGAACTGCTAGCAGACTGTCTTATTAAAGGTATATTAGATAACACAGCTCAGTGTGTAACTGCTCCACAGAGAAAGCCTGACTTCCACAGGAGCATTTTAATACGGGAGCTCATCATGTTCAGCCTAGTTCGTTTTTGTAGAAGCAGCAGCTTCTACAAAAAGGGGAAACCTCTGAATGTCCATCCCAAACCTCAAGTTCACCCGCTGCTCCCATTACTCCCCCACTCCAGCTCTGGCCTCTTTCTCCATCCTGCTCAGTGACATGATCTATCCATTCATCCGCCAGATCGTTTCCTGTGCATCGGGGGGAGTGATGTGGGGGTCAGCTGTTTGATAAACCCACAAAAGCTCCCCAACTTTCAGTCAAAGAAGCCCCCGAGTGGCCTTTGCCCTCTGTTCCCATAGCCTGCCTGTCTGTCACTCCTTTCGACTGACAAGTCCCGTCACCATCATCCTCCCACAGCTACACCCACTCACACACACATTAAATATAATTTGTTCTGCCATGCCGGTCTTCCACCAAAGTTTCATCTTCCGCCCAAATCCATTTTGTTGGTTCACTATAGCTGAAAGAGAAGACGGCCCTGCACACTTCTGCATCATCCAGAGCAGCATCTCCTTCTCCGTTTCCTCCGGTTTTGCAGACTGTTGGAACAGAAAAAGTGTCATCACCATGCAAGGCTGACAATGATGCTACCTTTCTCTCTGTAAAATGACACAGGTGTTCTTGGCAGGGGTAAAAGAGTCTCGGTCCTCAGCCTTCACAGAATATCTGATATCTGATGTGTTGATATGCGGTTAAGATCATTTCACTTACTGTGAAAAAAAAGAACTGGAGAACTAAAGAAAATGTAAGACCAGCAGAGAAACAAGAGAAACAACAGCATATTGCAGGCTTCAAACTTTCCATTTTGACCTGTTCCCAAAATTCCCTCCCTCTCCATCATCCCATATTCCAACCACATATTACCCCTGGATTGAGCACTGGAGGCGGGTATGTCTGCAGTTGGAGGGCAGTCCTGAATCAAGACACCTTTATGGAAAGTCACCTTTGGAGGCCGGAAATTAAGTTCGTGGCTAAAAGCCAACAGCTTCAAAGAAGCGAAGCAAAATTGAAAGGAAACCTGTGGAAGGGAGTGAGGAAGGTGTCTGTCATGGTAGGAAAAATTAGTTTTGGAGAACATTACATGAGGTGTCATCTTGAAAGCATGATTAATGCTTTCAAGATAACAGGGGACCGGGGGAGAGTTTCATCATCTTGCTTTGGATGGTGATTTCCATAGCAACAACAAACTGGTGCCAGGGTAGTAAGCAGGGATAAAGCAGCCCAGACACCACTGTCTCATTTATGTCTCTCATGTTTGTCTGTCTCATTTCAATCCATCTGTCTTCCAGTGTAGAGCTACTTAGTTAAATAAAATACAGTGGCTTGAAAGAGTATTTATACCTTTTGAATATTTTCACATTGTATCACAATACAATAAAAAACCTTATTTCATTTTTATTATGTAATAAAGCAACACAATGTGGAGCATGATTATGAAGATGAAGGAAAAATACACATGGTTTTATTTTGTTTTTGTTCCAAATGAAAATCTGAAAAGTGTGGCTTGCATTTGCATTCAGCTCCTGTGAGTGAATGCTTTGCTGAAGCACGTTTGGATGCAGTTGTAGCTGTATGTATTTTAGGGCATGTCTCTACCACCTTTGCGAATCCGGATACTGAACTTTTTGTCCATTCTTCTTTATAAAATAGTTCAAGTTCAGTCCGATTGTAGGTTTGCGGTTGTGACCTACTCTTTCCAGGTGCAGATGATTGATTGAGGTTTGAAGCTTTAAATATTTTGTAACCTAACTCTGCTTTAAAGTTCTCCAAAGTCCTCCCTGAGCAGTTTGCTGTGTTCCTTGGTTTTTATGATGTTGTTTGTTCAATAATGTCCTCTGACAAATCTCTGAGGCCTTTACAGAACAGCTGGATTCATACTGGGATAACATTACAAACTGGTTTGGACTTTGTTTCCCAAATTTTATGACTATGGCAATTGGTTGCACTGGATTTTATTTGGGAGTATTAGACTGAACAAGGATGAGAAAATATGCACGCCACATTTTTGATCATTTTATTTCTAAAATTGTTTAAAACTACCCATCACTTCTTTCCATGTCACAATTGGGCACTATTTTGTTTTATTCTATAAAATAAAATCACCCGCAGTAGTAGAAATTTTAAGTAGCAACGTGACAAAATGGGGCTAAATGTTTAACCTAATGCAAGTTTTAGCTCAAACCCTGTTGTTTCTCTTCTCTTTCTTTGTTTCTAGCTGAAAACACCTTGAAGTGAAGCTGGCATTCTGCTTTGGGAACCTTTTTGCTCAGACATTTTGAACTCCAACATTGGATTCTCCACGTGTGTGGCGTCGACCATCATTTCCCCTGTTCTGTTTACTGAACAGTAAAAATCCAGAGGCCACAGACCGATGTGGTTTCCTTCTGAGGCTCCTCGCTCCAGCCACAAGCAACAGAGTTTCATGAGAAATAATACTAATACTGGGAGCAAACCGAATGACAAAACGCTTCCTTCCCACTGCTGTTGGGTTTTTTGTTAGATTGCTACTCTTATTGCCGAACTGGCCACTTACCCAAATTTTCTGGTGCTGTAAAAGTGGTGCAGTTGAACTCGATCTGTGCTCAAGCCAACGATGTAATTTATTCAAACCCCAAAGAGTCTGAAAATTACCGTGCAGGGTCCTTCAGAGGTTTATGAGCCCTCAAATGCCGAGGACTGAGAGGTGGCATTAAAAACCATAAAAGGGACAGAAAAGGCCAGAGCAAAAGATACAGGAGGTTAGAAAAAGTTGAGGACAAATAGGATGTAGAGGCCAGTTTTTCTGTTTTCCCAGTTCTGGATTCCTGGATAATGACCAGCCTACAGTGGTGCTGAGCTTCGGCTCGCCAAACGAAACAGCAGAGATGGCCAGCCTGATGTTTTTCATTTCTCCCCATTTCTCTTATTTATTTTTTTTTTCATTAGTGACACAGATTCAGCATTTAATATAATTTGCTGATCTTCTTCTTTCTTTTTGTCCATTCAGCAAAATCCTCTTGCCAAAGGAGGGTTTTGTGGGTTGCTAACCACTGGAGGGGATATTTTCTAAGAAATTCCCTCTGCCAATAACTCTCTTTGCCGCAGCTTTATATGCTGACCTCAGTGAATGTCTTTTAAATCCCTGTCGAAAGAGATTTTAGGTGATACATCTTTATTTATCAGTGACCTGTCCCTTAAATAAGATGATTAAATTCATAGTCACTAAATATTTCTATCTAATTAATCTAATGCTCTGTTTATTGCTTGGATGAGTGTGGGTATGGAGGGACAGTGTGTTATTTCCCAATAATTTAGGGGAAAAGCCAGGAACAAAACCACAGAGAGCCTCTGCTCTCACGTACATTTAACAAACCCTGCAACGTAGAGAAGTTGGTGTTGGTTGGTCCAGTTTACTCCCGACGAGGCCCGATCCAGCGGACACAATGGAGTGTTGAAACAGGGCTGGGATGCATGCCACTGGAGATTTCTGGGATCAGTTAACTGTCGCTTCTGTTCATACTGGATCAGACTGTCTACCTTTTGAACAAAGCACAATTTCTGCTGATGAATCTTTATTTTGTTCAGATTTTTCAGTGATGTGTGACTACAGCAAAGTTGAGCGTTTCGAGGTGTGTTTAGGGTTCTCTGTTGGAACAACATCCAGCAGCTGATTTTGGGTGAATCTGGTGGTAGTTATCTTTTGTTATTATTCCAAAGACTTTGTGCAATTAATTAGTACCACTGGCAGTGAAACATCCCCACTGCATGCTGCTGCCACCACTGTGCTTGACAGTTGATACAGCATTGCTAGGTTTGAAAGTCTCTCGTTTCTCTTCCTTATTCCATCCACTTTGTGTAATGTACCAATTTCAACTGGAGGCTAAACAGCCCCATAGCATGAAGGTGCTACAATCATGCTTGGCAGTTGGTGGAGTGGTCCTAAGTTTGAAAACACTTCCTGTTTCTGTATTATTCCATCCCCAATGTAATGCATAAGTACAACAAGCAGCAAACCACCATGTTTGACAGCTGATACTGTTTTAAAGCTTTCATTCCACAGTGAAATTTGTAGACTGTGGGTTGTTCCTGAAACATTTAATTAGTCTCCTTTCATCTGAGAGTGACATGCTGGATCAGAGGATATACACATTCATGAGAATGATCCCAAAAAATCATCAAAACTGGCTTTGTAATGGATAAAGCAGACTAAGCCTTCATGAAAGGTTTGATCTCACTAACTCTTTGGGGAATATGGTTAAAAGGTGGCTCTGTGTCAGACAACCAACCAGATTAAATGAGCTCTTCCAATCCTGCCAAATAAAATGGTCAAACATCCAACCAGCTATACCTACTTATCTTTTAATAATTAAATAAATCAAAACAATCTCCAGTTAGTTCTTTAGTGGCAACTTTTTACTTGTTTTAATTGAAGAGGACCAAAAAATACCATCCTGTGATTTTAAAACCGAAGTACATGTGTACCATTATATTCCCCGTAATCTGGTTTCTCTTGCACAATATTTTTTATTTACTTCCTGTTTCTCTTCACCACATATGATTTGGTACTTTTGATCTCATTTTTCATTTTCAGGCATGTTTTCATTTAGTTAATTTTACCTGATCCACATATTCTCCTCATCTTTTTTGTCCTTTCTCAGCTCAGCTCCCTCAGTTAGTTCTCCCCCACAGCTTTCCCACATTCAGTTAATCAGTCTCCCTGTTTCCACTCCAGTAATTAGCTCCCTAACATATCTACAGTGCATCCGGAAACATTTCACAGCGCTGCACTTGTTCCACATTGTTATGTTACAGCCATATTCCAAATGGTCTCAAATGAATCTCTTTCCTCAAAATTCTACACGCGATATGCCAATAATGACAATGTAAAAAATTCACCTTCACCCTTATCCTGTGTTTGGATCTGTTAATAAAAAAATGACAGATGTTGCAAATCTGCCTCTTATGAAGCAGCTTTATGGCTGTATAATGTAGAACCAAATCTTGTATTAGCAAATAATAAATGTCTTCAGACAGCTATTAGATTTCCGTATGTTGCTTTTATTTGTTCTAATTTGAATTATGCAGTCATGGACATGTTGGCATGCTTAGGATCATGCCCCACTGTGTAACCTGACGGTGTTTGAGATCCTGAACTGATTCTCTTTTTCTATGAGAGAGCAGCATTTATGACTCCATCAGTTACAGCAGGTCATCCAGGTCCTGAAGTAGAGCAGCCCCAGACCATCACAGCACTACCTCCATGTCAGTTTAATGGTCTATTTCTAAAAAAGCTGTTAGTTTTAGGTCAAAACTTACTGATGCACATCTTCGAAAATCACAGAATCACAGAATATTTTTGCAAAAGTCTTGGGGATTATCAAGTGTTTTTTTTTTTTTGGTCAATGTGATGATATTTCTGAACCTACTTCATGTTGGTAAAGAGGTTTTATTGAAATTATCTCTTAATTCTGCAGGTCTGGCAGCAATCAGGACTGGATGTGGAAACTGAATAAAACTGAACAAGAAAATGTGGTTAAGAAGATAAATCATCATTTTAAAACTTATTTTGGTATTTAATCAGGTTATCTTTGTCTGTTATTAAAATCTGGTTGATGATCTGAAACATTTACATGTGCCAGAAAACCAAAAAAAGAGAAGATCAAATACTTTCGACCTGCACTGTAAATTGTGTAATACATGAGATGTTTCTTAAACAATTTTAATGAAATGAAAACCTTTCCAGATTCCATAAGAGAAAAAGTTTGTTCTGTACTTCATCCATCACCAGATGGCAGCTCCACCTGCAACCGCACCCTCGTCTACGTGACGTCCTGCACCAGACATTTGGACAGCATGTACTTATTGCCAAAAGAAACCCCATATTTGCTCAGTTAAGTGTTTCTGCAAACGTCGGTGTTCTGGGCTGGCATTAGAACAGAGTCCATGTAGTCTGGCCCGGTATGATGGACTGAATTTTGCTCCAAGAAAGACATCACCTGTTCCTCGTGGTGGCAAAGGGAGCAAGAGGGTTCAAACTAAAGCCTTAAAGAAAGTCTTCATGAAGCCTGGTGCAGGGGGTGGCTACACCACTCTGAGCTAAGACGAGGCCCATGAAACTTCACTGACATTTCCAGAATGTGTGGCTAATTGGGAATGTCTGCTCATGAGGATTTTCTAACCGGAGGAGAGAGTTGTACAGCTGTATAGCACTTTGGGTTTACAGCCCTGTAAATAAAAAAACAGAGATTAATACCATATACATGACAAATCTGTAGTCTGTACTTAGCATTATGCATTCTTTAAAAACCATAATTTTATAGTTCAGTAAAGCATTGGAAGCATAAATCCAAATGTTTCATCTGTTAGTTCCAAATATATTGTAAAACAAAACCCCTTTAAGTCAAGTTAAAGGTATTTATTGCAATGTTAATCATAAAAACAATTGTTACTGATGGAAAAATGCTTATTAAACAGTTACAGACTATTAGGGAGGCAACATTCCTGTCTTTATTGGTTATAAAATGCCTGGCAAAAGTATTCCCACCCCTGGAAACTTCTCCACATTTTGTGTGGAAGTTTAGGATTGTTATTCTTATGGAGGGTGAAACTCCATCTAGATCTCAAGTCATTTGGAGCCTCTAACAGGGTTTCTTCCAGGATTAACTCGTATTTAGATACTATCATCTGACCAGCTTCCCTGACCCTGTCTCTTCCCATTTTCAGATAAATGCTAAACAAAGCTCTGTTCAAAGCTTGGGATATTCTTTTATAACCTAACCTGCTTTAAACATCTCCACTGCTTTTTCTCCCTTATTCTCTAATGTTCTCTAACAAAGCTGAGGTTTTCGGAGAACAGCTGAATATTTATACTGAGATTTAGTATTTTAATACTTTATTTACTAACAAGGTTATTTCTGAAGGTCATTGGATATATTTGCTTTTATTTTGGGGTAGCAAATTAATCGGGGCTGAATATGAATGTTTGCTGCATTTTTCAGATTAGTGTTTTTAAGCATTTTTAAAACCGTGTATCAATTTCCTTGAACAGCTTAAATACTTTGGTTCCAGCATGTTCTACAGGGGTGAGTTTTTCCCAACTGTTCTTCTCCTGCTTTTAAATAAGCTTAATCTTGATTTTTACAACTATAATGAAAGGAACATTCTTTAAAATTTGTCTCTTTATCATGGACTTAAAACAGTGCACATATATTTATATTATATTGTAGATATGTTTATACTGTTTAATTTGTACTGTATTGCACCGACTACGCCAAAACAAATTCCTTGTATGTCCAAAAACGTACTTGGCAATAAAGCTTTTCTGATTCTGATTCTGGAGGTCAAATTTCTTGGTCAATTTATTGGTCCATCTGTGTGATTACACACATATGGACTCTAGTTAAGTGAATTCTAAAGGCAAATAGTAAGACTGTTTTTTATTTAGGGGTAACAGAGTAAAGTGGGGTGAACACAAATGCATCCCAGACCTTTCATATTATATTTGTTAAAGAAATGCAAAACTATGTTTGCTTTTAATTCCACTCCAAGTACTAATAGGACAAAATATAGTTTTGCAATGCAACTTAGTTGAGGTCCAAATCCATTTAGAGCATGAATTGGGAGCTCATTATGAGAAACATAAGAAGTTCATGGTTTAGAAATATTTAAGCATTTCTTACTTTTAAGTTAATTTGCACCAAAATATCTGTGCACCACAGCAGCCTCTCTCTGGAGTTTAACAGCCAAAATATCTGTGTTGTAATTTTAACCATACAGATAATTCTCTGCTCTCCTAGAAGGGGCCAGCTTACCCCTCCAGACCCAGCATGTTGCTGTGAAAATGCCAAGCACTCCCGTCCACAACAACGGTCCTATTCAGCAAGCAATGATTTAAAGCTCTGCAAATATTGGCTGCGCTGGCTTTCACTGGCAAAGGAAAGCTGAAACTACAGAAGAGGATGTGCTGGGTGGGGCCCCCTTTTTACCTATGTAAACCTGTTGGAAATACGTTTATTTCATCTACACAGAGAAACAACACGGAGTGGGAGGTTTCTGCTCCGGATTGGGAACAGGACTGAAAAAAGCAGCAAGGAGAGAGGGAGACAATTTAGGTTTCCCAAAAGAGAGGCTGACTCCCACCGCCGCCTGACAGCCCCCCGCTCTGACACACTGGTATTGTAATGCCAGCAGGAATATGTATGACTACCTCAGTGAGGCTGTGGCAGAAGAAGATGAGGACCAATAATGGAGGGAAGAGAGGAAGAGTTTAAACAGAAGGGAGAGAGCCCTGTTTAAGCTAAATTAATGACAAATAAACTGTTATTATCAGTTCAGGAGTTTTATAAAAAGACAATTATTTTTATTATTTATTTTATTTTTATTTTTCAGTGTATCTTTAAAAATAAATCACTATACTGGTAGATATTCTCAAACAGTAAGATGGCAGGACTTAGAACTTTCTAGTTCTGCTTTTCTCAGAAGTCAACATTTTCACACTGAACTATTTTGAGAAATAAACAAGGAAGAGCCCTGAAGACAGGATTTCAAGAGGAAAATCCGCCTTGGAAGGTTTCTCACCAGGACTCTCCTGCCCTGAAGAGTTTTTTATTGTTTATTTACATGTCCAGTTTAATGGGGAGTGTGCCCCCTCCTGGTGTAAGATCTGCAAACTCCCTGAAAACCTGAGATGTGCGGAAACTGTTGGATCCTTTAAAATTCTATTGTTTTCTACAGCTTTTGACCAAAGAGTCTCATAAACAAACAGTTAAATTAAATTTGCATGTCAGTGTTTGTTTTTATGCAATGTTTTTAAGATGTAAAGGTTTTTGTTGTTTTCATGTGGTTAGGTTGCTCTGAGATCATACCTCATAGCCATAGACAAGGGTCAAAATCTAGATGGAAAGGTAGATTGAGAGATTCGCTTTTTTGCTCAGACCTTTCGTCACCAACTGGAGCAGCAGACGATGGCTCAGTCCATCTTCTACCCAATCTTACACTCAGTGGTGGAGACGCTAGCATACCTGGACACCTCGGCTTAAGGCACAGACTGATCCCAATCTGGTGGGAGCAGTTCAGCTTTTTCCAGTTGAGAATCATGGCCTCAGACCTAGAAGACCTCATGCTCATCCAGGGCACTTCACAATCATTTGTTTTCACTGGAGATTCTGGTAGAAGGTAGATGATGATGCTTCTTATATTTTAAAATGCAGAAAACATCTGTTTGAGGTATATGTTTAGCTAAGCGTGGAAGCTACCTCCATTGATCCAACAGAGAAAACATCAAAAGTAAGTTCAACCCATTAACAAGTGTAATTTATACATGTATTTTAAACTCTGCCAACGTGTCTGATGTCAGGCCTGCAGGGAGTTTGAACAGTTTTACCAGTAAATCAACCGATCCTGCTCAGTTTATTCCTGATTATGTTCCAGCTTCATCCCCAGAATGCCTGAACATACTGTATGTACACAACAACGTGATACTTGTGGGTATTTTCACCATGTCCAGCAGCGAGTTGGATCAACTTGAAGCCCCATGTCAAAATGCATTTTCTACGGTCCTTTAATAGCACAAGCTAATCACTTTAGCTCTGTCTCTGGGGGCACAATGTCTATGCTCATGTCCTGCATCCTGACGAGGGGGCCAGGGAGCGCTGCGGTGACAGTATGTTGAATTTCGGTGACAAGGCCCCAGTGGGAGTGAGAGTGGGCACCCCTTCCCCCTCTGCTTTTGGATAATCCCAGGAGAAAAGGCCTGCATTTAAAGCGTGATACGCTTAATCCAGGAGAGGCCCTTGTGTTCAAAAGGAGCCCGGCCCTTCCTGCAGCCTGGGAGCTTCCGCTAGCGTGGGGGGGCCAGGCGTGGGTGCCAATACAGACATGAGCCTATATTACACGTCTGCATTACAACTGAACAATCAGCAGCCATACTGTAGGGACACAATGATGGACGGAGTGGGCATGAGGGAAAATCCAAGGAAACTAACTAAACACGTAAATTTGCACCAGAGTTACTTGATGCCAGTTCAAACAAGTAGCATTACAAACATGTAAAGGCCAGACAAACACACTACACACACAAAAAAACATAGAGCTGTAGCTGTGGGCTGAGGGAGTGTTTACATTCTGCCCTCTGGAATAATGAGGCAAGGCTTGTGTGCAACGTGTGCAGATTTGCTCGCTGAAGGTCCGAAAAAAAGAAAAAAAAAGATAGAGATCAAACACGTTGCCGCCTACATAAAGTTTCACATTTACAAAAAGAAAGACAGCGTCACACAATGGCCCCTTCAGATGGAGCGCAGGTTACTCATACCTGTGTCTGATGTGATCTGAGTGCATGCTGGTGGATGACAGCTACCCTGAAACTGAACAGCATCTCTGAGTTCCTATCATATGAAAACAGAAGCAAATCTGATTGAGCACAGAGGCAAACAGTACAAATGCTCCATGTTCTGAATGGTTTGTAACGTAGACATCTCTCGATGTTGCTGTTATATCTATGTAAACAGTGGAGGAATTTTGTTTTTATTCTTACTTCATGATTTCCACATGCAAGTTCGGAAAAATGGGGAAAACCTCAAGCTTGGAGACTCCTCGTCTTTCATTCCAGGTTTGTTTTTTATTTTATGCTGTCAAATCTTCTTTCCTCAGCTCATTATAAAACATTTTCATAAAGCCACAACACATCAGTTACAAGGAGCAAAGGGGGTAGGAAAATTTAAAAGGTTCACACGGACGAGCCAATCGCCTTCTGGAGAAAGGTTTTATGGTGAGAAAAGGCAAAGATTGAGCTATTTGGACACAAAGATTAAGTATGTTTGGAGGATTCAAGGTGAGGCTTTCAAACCTGAGAATGCTGTCCCCCAATCAAGCATGGTGGTGGCAGCATCATGCTGTGGATGTGTTTCACTGCCCATTATTCTGTGCATGGAGGAGTAAAGAAGGAAGACTACCTCTAAATCATTCAACTTAAACTAGGAGCTAGATGGTTGAAACATAGAATAAGGAGCTGCAACAGAACGACGACTCAAAATGGGTTTTGGATCAGTTAAATCAGGTTAACATTAAGCTTCTGGAGCAGATGGAAACCTGATTGAAAAATGTATTGATTATAGACTGACTGTTTTCAGTTGAGTTTGTTTGTCTGTGTGTGTCTGTGTGTGTGTGTTAGCAACTTTATGGAAAAAGTTACAAATTCTCACCCCAAGGAAGAATCGATAATCAATAGATTTCGGTGGTGATCTGGATCCAGGATTTGTTTTTCAATGGCCTCAGTGACCCTTCATAAACCTTACATAAATTATTAAAAACCCGACGTTCACATTTATGTCGATGAGTATAACTATAAAATGTTTTTCTGTTTTCAGCCTTTTGGAAATCTATGATAAAACACCTACTCTCAAACAGCTAAGTGCCAATACAGCAAAGGGAGAATTTAACATCTTCCTGACTGAGGTTTAACATGATCACAGAGTCTGTGCTCTACACCTAAATCTACAGATGTTGACCCTTGGCTGAACAGTGTTTCAGCAGCAGATCCTAGTTTTCTTCTTCCATAAGAATTATGAACTGTGACACAAGTATATATCTTGTGGCATTAAGGCCTCATTATAAAATCCATGGCTGGTCTGAGCCACTTGTTTTTACAGAGAGAGCTCCACCACAGCACTGGCTCCTACCCGCCACCGAAATTTAAAGTGCTCTTGACGGTGCCAGGGGTGAGTGTGTGAGTGCACATTAAGTCTGAGTGGAAGCATGCCTAATGTGGGAGAAAAGAGTGCATCCAACACGGCTTCCAGCCAGCATCAGTGTTCCCATCCTGGAGAATTAGCCCGTCAATCCGTTATAAGTCTTCCAGACATGGGCTGCTCTCAAACCCAGGCTGGCTATAAACTGGAAGGACTGACTCCGAGCTCTGTTTTCCTAAACTCAGGTGAAGACAGGCGGGTCAGGCCGCACCAGGGACCGGAGCTGCTGTCAGCTTGTTCTGGGTCAAGCTGACACAAGCCTGCTTACATAACTAAAAAGTGAGTTAATGTTTTCAACTCACACTAGGTCTGAATGTGTTTTTACAGATATAAACTCACACAACACGTCCAAACGGACATTCTAACTACTGGAGAGTATGCAATCTGTTTATTTAGTTCAAAAACAAAAAAGAACACAGAGACTATATAAAGAAAAACAAATTATACTTAAAATAATGGTTTACAGCATCTCTGTGCACATTTAAATCATTACATCATTGGGGTTTAATATTAGATCCATTATATTTTTCTTTGTTTTTTTTTTAAGATAAGCAAATTAAATCCATTGTGAAAAAAAAAACAATCAACATTCAAACAGAACCAATCATTAAGAAAGCAATGAAGTCACAAACTATAATTAGGTTCAAATAAATCTCAGTTTCCAACTGATCCTGGTTTGCAACTTAGAAAGTTCAACATAAAATATAAGGATGGTTTAAAAACAAAACATTCTAGCTGATGGGTTATCGTCTGAAAGCCACATTCAGTCGACTGGTCCCTGCAGCAAGTCAGAGGAAGGATGCAAGAAAAAACAAACCAGGTAATTTATTATGTAATTTATTTCAGTAATTTCATTCATTTTGATGACTATGGGGTATAGATAAAGAAAATTCAGTTACAAAACATTTGAAGAGTGACAGTTACTGACACCCTCCACAGAACAAATGGTCATTGTCACAGAAGCTGCAGTCCTGTTTGCAAGCTTTAGAATGAAAAGTTGAGAGGAAGGAAAAAGTATGGTAGAAAAGAAGTGCACAAGCATTAGGTATTAGATGGGGAAAGAAATACAACCTGAAAGCTGATGTAAAAGCAACCTGAGCTTTGTCACACTTCGGACTGATTGCCTCCATGCAACGCTGCATTGATGCAGTAATTCATGTAAAAGAAGCATGGATAAAGTAATGAGTGCATATATTATAAAATGTTTGTATTTAAGGTTCCTAAACATTTTTCAACTCAAACCTTCATACTTTTCCAGACTGACATTCTCAGATTTTTCCAATTTTTATTTTTTTTTAGCATTCTTGAAATTTAAACGTAAAAACATTTTATCTTGAAATGATCTGTATGTTTCACAAATAAGGAAACAACACAAGGCAGAAGGTGAATTTGACACAGAGCACGGTTTGTGACCTTTTATTACTTTGTTCTCTTTGAAAATAGTTGAAATACTTCGTGTCTGACTCCCCTTGGATTACGTTCAGCTACAGGTCAATAAAAACTGTGAAATGGCCCTTTTAGGTTATTTTTTTGTATGAGCATGCTGTCAGTACTGATGGCTAAAATTTTTAAGTCACGTTTTTATGCGGCAAAATATAGATACATTTATATTAATTTACATATGAATAATAACAAAACAGAAAATGTCTGGGAACTCAAACATTTTTCAACACTTTTTCTTTAGTGCATACTTGGACAGGGAAAATGATCGAACGCCATACTTTTTAAAACTTTATAGGAACCCTCGCCACTGAAATATTGTTTTTGGTCATATGTAATATTCTTATGTTCTGAGAAAATTAGTGTTGAGTTTTAGTTATCTTTAAGCCACAATCCTCAAGAATAAAGTCCTGGAATATATCACTCTGTGTGCAAAGTATCATCTTCTGATTAAAATATTGAAATTAATTAGCTTTTCAGTGATATTTTTATTTATGACTAGGTACCTGCACACAGTAGATGATGCTCAGCAGGTGCAGTGTTGCTGCATGTGTTGAAGTAGGCAGAGTGTGGCTGCAGCAGAGAGCACTTTTAGAGGCAAAGGAAAACAGATGATACTTCTGGGCGATGTGTATTTGTACGCATGTTAAAATAGGGTAGTGGTACGCCACTGCGTTTTCAGGAGCGGTAGAGTAAGATCCTTTCCACGCAGTCCTGACCGACCAAGCTGGCGTACTGCTGTACCTCGGCCTCGTCGCTGGGGCCTTTACGTTTGCGGCTGTAGATGGTGTAGGGCATGACGGTCCGCTTGTGCAGCACCAGAGTTCTGCCTATATCCTTAACCACTCGAGCGTCTCCTAGACAAAAACAAGCACATATAAAAACATAATCAGGACCACTGTGGACTAATCCAACCCTATAAACTTGGGTCCTTATTTTTCTTTAGTCATATCAATTAACCTTGAGGTGCCTTGGCAAGGATGCCTCATTATTCCGAGAAGCTGTTGGAGGGGATCTAACTCCCCTGGGCCTCAAAGTTTGAGTCACATCAGTGGGTGAGCAGGATAGTTAGTTGGTGTTACTCACAGAGCCTGTGCCATACATTGTGTTCAGAAGCTACAAGCTGCTCTCTGGAGAGTCCGATGGAAAAAAAAGGTGAAAAATGTTGACCCTCAGTCAAACACTTAAACCGCTGCCTCCAGGAGAGAGAGACCGAGCCAAGCTGCTAACTACTGGCGCCAAGAGGAGAAGGAGGGCACAGTAGGGAGCGCCCGCCGAGCCAACCAAACCCAAATGTGCTCTGCAACAGGTAAGAACGCATGCCAGTCTCAAACTGCAGCATGAGCAAAAAACAAAAACCCCTTTTCTTTTCTTATTCACTGGAAGTGTTAAACTCCTAAAAGCATGCAACTTCTAATGTTTGAAACTCAGCATCTTAAGTTCAGACCCCATGGTTAGGTCTATTAGAGACAAAATCACCTCAACAGCTTGGTGGATCTGTGCAACACCAAAACAAAACAAACAGGAGAAAGTTTTTAATTTTTAGAGTTCAGAGTTTCATTATTCACCACTATCATTGTTCAAACAATGGACAATGTAAAACAGAGGTTAAGAAGAAGTGCAGGCAGGGTGGGGCAGATACAGACGAGTGGCAGGGGGTGTGTGACAGAAAGACGGCTCCCTGATTGAAAGGACAACGTCTGTAAGACAGCAGTGACACCTGCTTTGATTTATAGTTTGGAAGCAGATGCACCGTCTAAAAGACAGGAGGCTGAGCTGGAGGTGGCGGAGATGAAGATGCTGAGATTTTCATTGGGAGCGACCAGGATGGACAAGATTAGAAATGAGCAGATCAGAGGGACAGTGAAGGTGGAGCAGTTTGGAGATAAAGCCAGAGAGGCCAGGTTGAGATGGTTTGGACATGTTCTGAGAAGAAATAGTGGCTACATCAGAAAGAGGATGTTGGAGATGGAGCTACCAGGCAGGAGGAACAGAGTAAGACACCAGAGAGGATTCATGGAGATAGTGGGTGTAATAGTTGGAGAGGTAAAAGATGAGATGGAGGCAGGTGATCCACTGTGGTAAGGGGAGTAGCTGCAATAAGAAGCAGATCACTGTTCAAACTAAATATTTATATTCCTAATTAACAGCAGTTTTGAGATGAAGTAAATCCCTTATCTACAGTGTCGTAAAAAAGATATCTATACTAGGCAAACCTTTCTCTTTTTGCCATGTGAGAACCACAACCTCCAATCACTGCTGTTTCTTTTCTTTTAAGATTATGACAGACCAATAGATATACCAAATGATAGACCAATACAAAGTAGTGGTCTTTGAGGGATATTTGTGAGAGATATTTGATTGCAATTAGAGGCCTTTTGAAGTATGTCTACATCAGATTCAGATCTCTAAAGACTGGAATATTTGCTTATTTGTTATAAAATTGCTCAAGCTCAGTCAGAATGGAGAGAGATAATCTGTGAACTTCAAATTTCAAGTCTTGCTGCAGTTTCTTAGTTGTATTTAGAAGTGAACTTTGAATAGACCATCTTAACACATGTATATGACTCGATCTAAACCATTCCATTGGTAGCTGTGGCTGTGTTTGTAGGAACATTGTCTTGGTGGAAGGTGAACCTCCACTACAAGTCTCAAGTCTTTTGCAGCTTCAAACAGGTTTTCATCCAGGATTGCCATGTATTCAGCACAATCCATCTTTCCAACAACTCAACCCAGCTTCCACACAGCATACTCCTGCGACTGTGGCTCAGTAGGAAGAGTAGTCGTCTTGCAATCAGAAGGTCGTGGGTTCGATTCCAGCTTCCTCCTCGATGTGCCCCTGGGCAAGGCACTTAACCTCAAGTTGCCTACCGATCTGCGTATCGGTGTATGAATGAGTGAGCATTAGTGAGTGCGATTGGGTGAATGCAGCTCTAGTGTAAAGTGCTTTGAGCGGTCTGTATGACTGGAAAAGCGCTATATAAGTTCAGTCCATTTAACATGTTTCACCATGGAGGATGTTGTGTTCAGCCAAGTATCTTTTTCCTTCCCTGCACAGTTACGGACTACTTTGTGTTGTTGTGTCGAAAAATCAAAATTAAATATGTTGAAGTTTGTGATTGTGACATGAATAATTGAGAGAGGTTTGAATACTTTTACAACATGCTGAAAGCTAGCTTAAGGAAAGAGCAGCCCCGAGGATTAAGAACGCTACACCCCAGTTTCAGCAAATGTGTTTTTATCCTTCAGGTAGAGTTTTAAAACTTTACTGTAAACTCATTTTATTTATGAGCTGCATTTCCCCTGAGTGAGGAAACGCAGCTAATCATCCCCTTTTTGAAAGACTGCTGAGTCAGGAACTGAAGAATGGTGGAGCAATCTGAGGAAGAAAATCTGCGATACTTTGAGTTTTCACGTGGGATTTTAAAAGATGTTATGCAACTCCTCTATGCTGGGCCACAAAGAATTAATGTACGCCGAGGGGATGAAAGTGAAAATATTTTAATGTCTGATGCTTCCCAACTTAAAGTCACATCAGGCTAAGGACTGTTTGCCTCCCAATGTTTCTCATCACAGTGACAGGACACTTTGACAGTAACCAGAGTAACAGATATTAAGAGGTGAACATTTTACAGAACACAGCAGGTTTAAGATGGCCTATTAACTGCAGCACTAACACTGAACAGAGGGTCTATCTCTCCCCCCTACTCCAGAAAACCCAAACATCCGCTCCTCACATAAACAACTTTCCTTTTCTCCTTCGCTCACTCCAGTGCCTCTTCTCACTTTGAGCGGCTCCAGATCCTGTTCCTGTTAGGTCAGCCGGACGTTCGGCGACACGCCAATCTGAAGTCGCAGCGCCTTCGGGGTTGGAGTTCAAGGGTCAGGGGGTACAAGGGGGGAGTATTGGTGAGGGTCGGTTAGGGGACTAGGAGGGTCAGGGCTGAGATTCAGGACCCTGACACCTCACCACACTTTCTCCCTCTCATCCTTTCCATCTCCAAAGTTCTTTAACACCGGATGCAATTCAAAGACAGGTCACTGGGTTATGACCACTTCCTGTGACCTAATATTGGAGATCCAAAACTGAGCTCCGTATAAAAAGAAAAAAGCAGAAAAGGTTGTGTTGTGTATGAGAGGTCCATTATTTGACAGGGAGACCCAAAATTTTGAACCCTGTTAGTTTGTGACCAAGAATGTTGACCTCCATGGTAAACAGACTTATTTTAACTGTAAAGGATGTTCTCATCATTATTGTTATGAAAATCAAGGTTAATCTTCTCTGAAAGCAGGAGAAGAGTTGTGAAAAGTTCCCTGCTGCAGAACATGCTGGGCAGAGTGAGAAGTCCAGTTTAAAAGCCATGTAGGAGTTCTGGTCAGAGGAGAACAGAACTTATTTTTTTTGTCAAACATGCAAAACTATAATCATAAAAACGGTACCATATTAATGGTCAAAGTAAAGTCTGCTTCATGAAGCATTATCCAGCTGTTGTCAGCATGTGATTTCATCTGGTGAAGTCTGGGTGATGATGATGAACATGGTATGAAGCTAGAATGCGGGAATCAGAGCTTCCTAACAGCTTTATGCTCAAGTTTTTAATTGATCCTCTCTGGTCTAAAATCTAAAAAATTTGGACTAATCAAACCTAAACTGAATAATTCTGTAATGAAGATAGACTCTTTAAAAACAGTTGGAGATTTATGAAAGCTTTATTCTATATGTAAAAACACAAAAGGGAGCATTTTTAAAGCTTTTTTCTGGCATTAGCATCCAATATTTAGAGAAGACAAAACAACACATGGATGAGTCACACCTGGACTGAATAATCAGTTGTTAGACAGAGTTTGTGACCTCATAGTTTTCCCCCAAATGTTGCTTACATCACATTTATTGCTGTGGGAAAGCTGGTCAGGGCAGCTGGGAGAATGAATGGAGGCAAATACAGGGCAGACCTGGAAGGAAACCTGATGAAGGATGAAAAATACAGACTTGAGACTGGGTTGGAAAAAAACATAAACATACAGCCAGAGCTACAATCATATTCATGTGTTAGAATGGCTTAGTCAAAGTCCAAACCTAAATCTGACTGAGAATCTGGGCTAAGACTTGAAAATTTAGTTTTATAGATGTTCTCCATCCAAACAGGTTGAATTTTAGCAAAGAAGACTGGGCAAATAATTTCCAGTGTCCAGACATGCAAAGCTGGTAGACATACCCCTAAAGACCTGCAGCTATAATTGCGGTGAAAGGAGGTTCTACAAAATATTAACACAGTAAGGTTGAAAACATATGCACCACACCCTTTTCAGCTTATTTTTTTTATTCATTTCTGTTGATTTATTACATAAAATCCAAATAAAATACATTAAAGTTAAAGAAAACCACAAAAAAACATTCATAGGGGATGAAAACTTTTGCAAGGCACAGCAAGAGTCAAGCAAATCCGTCAGCTCCCACTCAGCCTGGGAATATTAGCACTCGTCAGGCTAAGTAGCTGAAAGCATGATGAGGTGCAGGGGAAAGTGTCTGACTGATAGAAAAGATATGAAATGCAATAAGAAGGCAAAACCATAGCAGAGAAGTCAGGCGGCTGGGGATTGATGAGAGGGTGACATCGGGCAAGTGCCATTTACTGCATGCAACATCAAAGTGCGTCGGTTGAATGCCAACTAATTTGTTTTACAGTCAGGACTGTTAAAGGCACCAACAGAATATAAATGCTGCATTTGGATGCATGAAAAAGCACAAATGGCCACCCAGTTTTTAAGTATCCTGGCTGGCGCCTCCTGGATGCATTTAAAGCCAAACAAAAGACAACACAGGTCACACATTTTCACAAATGTTTACGCTGCTGAACAGCCAATGGCCCAACTTCTCTCCCTGTCAAACAAACACTGATTGTGTGCGAGAGATACTACATATGCACTGTACACATGGTCTATATATGTGAGTACAGGGTGTATGACGTTCATTAGAGGTCAGTTAGACCCTGTGGGACCCTCGACGTGTCAGCAGCAGGCATGTCATCAGTGTAGGGGGAAAGTTGTGTAAACGAGCTGTCTTTGAACACCTCATTAGGACAGCAGTTACACAGCTCTGGAAACTTTTTCGGGCCGGGCTTTGAGTTTAGGGTAAATTTAAAATGTACACAAACTTAAACTAAATGCTGACAAGATTTGGTGATATTCTTGAAAACATTTTTTTTACTAAGCTGCTGCTTCTTGCTTTGAAAAAACTTGGGGTCTAATTTCTTCTTTTGCTTTTCTGTTACCGAGAAAAATAAAAGGAGATCACAAACATATATTCAGCCAACATCTAGCACAGTTTAAAGTGCAACTCCTAGATTTAATGATCAATAATCAACATTTCGCTGTAGAGCTGCACAATATCGGATTCCAAAGGACTGTTTGGATGCAGTGTTTGGTCCAAGCACTCATGCTTTGCATGACGTATTTGGTAAGTCGCTTAATGGCCACACTGGGTGTATTTTCCTTGGTGGCTAAGATGCTAACGCTCATGGATAGAGGTTGGGACATTATGCAATGATATTGAAAGTTTCCTTTAAATGAGGGAAAATCATAATCGATATCACAATTTTCTGCAATAGTATCACAATCTAATATTTTTATGAAATCGAAATTTTTATGGAGCATCTGCCACAGAATCATTCATAAAAACCTTGCGTCAGTTCTCACTCATTTTGTACCTTCTTTGACAACTGCTCATTTCAAGCAGCTTATTTATAACCTACTCTTAGCTGACTGTAAGGAAATGTGGACTCTAATAGATGCTATCTAGCAGTAGGAGGTCACTCTAGTTAAATCTTGAGTGGTGATCTGTTATATTTCCAAAATGAAGTCTGAACTAAAAATAATGGAATAAGGGCATAATTTAAAATCTTCAGAAAATAAATCACATGTGTGATTTTAGATGTTTTTAATCATCGCCTAAAATGTTTTAAAAAGCAACACATCATATCATGATCTTCAAGAACATGTAAGAAACAAAGTCATAAACATCTATCAATTTGGAAGTGGTTACAATGCCATATCTACCACTTCATTGAACCACAGTGAGAGCCTTTAGCTACAAATGGACAGTAGATGGAACAGTAGTGAACCGTTCCAAGAGTCGCCAGCCAACCAGAATTACTCCAAGGGTGCATCAAAGGTTCATCCAGGAGGTCACAAAAGAACCCATAACAACATCTAAAGCGCTGCAGGCCTCACTTCCCTCCTTAAGGCCAGTGTTCAAAAAGAGACTGGCCAAAATGGCATCTATCGGGGAGGTCCAAGGCACGAGTGACAGTTACTGGGAGGTGTGTATCCCATTACATCTGGTGGAAACTAACAGAACTTCAGAACAAGAACATCATACTGAGAGTCAAACATAACAGTAGTAATGTGATAGTTTGGGGCTGCTTTGCTACATCAAGACCTGGAAAACAGTAATTGAAGAAACCATGAATTCTGCTCTTCAGCAGTAAATCCTCAAGAACAATATCTGACCAGAAGTTCTTTAAGCTCAAGCTCACTTGTGTTACATGCAACAGGACAATGATTCAAACCCAAAAGAAGGGTTTTGGAGAAGCCTCATTACATTCTGGATTTAATCAGATTAAGGTCATGGGACATGACCTAAAACTGGACTTTCATGCTCGATCACCCTCCTGAATTAAAACAATTCAGCAAAGAATAGTGGGCCAATTGTAAGTACTTGGGTTATTTTTATCTGGCTCTAAAATCTGTTTGATGATCTGAAACATTTCAGTGTGACTGAAAAAAAAAAAATGAAAAAACTAAAAATATCAAAAGAGGTCAAAATGTTTTCTAAGCAGTAGATTCTGTCTCAGCTGTTAACATGTTTTTTGTGTATCAGTCCCAACCTATTTCTCAACTGCCTTCTTGTCTCCTCATATTACCTGTTACTCCTGATTGGTGGCTCTTTCCAGTCTGATTAATGTTTTGTGATTTTGATTAATATTAAGGAGAGGGAAACAGAAGCTACAAGGCCTGATTCTCCACAATTTGCAAGCAAAACAACAATTTTTGCTTTTTCACTATAACAATTTATTTAATGCAGAATTAATTTTATTGCAGAAGTGCAATGTCAAACTGACTGGACAACTGAAAGGAGCACACAGATGATTTAGTTTGACAAAAGCAGAGATGTAAGACACAAGCAGATCGAGGACGTGTGTCTAACTTGCTAAGGCCAGCCAGAAAAAGGAGCAACAGTAGCTCAGTAGGTTGGGAATTTTAGAAATAATTTTTTTTCATAAATCAAAATGTTATGGAGCTGTACCTGCATCAGGGTCCTGATGTAAACGAGCATAGCGGGAGCTGTCGAGCAGGGGTATGCATCGCTCTATCGATACCCAAACGTAGGTTTCTGGGCAGAGGAGGTCAGCGGGCCGATACTGTCCCTGAGAGGTGAAAACAAGACAAAGATACAACGTTACCATGCCATTGTACCTGCACATCAATATTAGTCTAACATTTTACACTTCTAAGAAAGGTTTTTGAACATTTGTAAGGATAAATATTAAAATTTTAAGTGGAAGCTGAATGAGGATGGATGACAGAGAAGGACAGAAAGACAGATAGAGGGGTAAATGGATGGACACATGGACGGACAGACGGATGATGGATGGATTGAGAGACAGAGAAACAAACAGATGAATGCAGAGGTGGATGAGCTGATAGATGGATGAACAAATGTACAGATTGATGGGTGGACGAATGCAGATTTGGAAGGATAGATGGATGAATTGTGGCATCGATAGACAGATGGACTAACGAATTGATGACCAGATGGATGGATGGCAGGATGGAAAAAAAAAACAAGATGGTTTTGACTAAAACGATAAACTCCACACCTTATGAGGTAAATTACAGCAACTCTGAGCATTGCTTTCACAGCAGCAGCATAATGAGTGCCATGATTGAAGCAACCTTCATCATGTAGACAACCGAACAAGGAACAAAGTCTGTAAATACCCCATTGTACTCTTCCATACATCTCTAAACCTTGAAAACTCTCAAATAAAATTCAAAACTTTTCCGGGCTTTTTAATGCCACCCTGACAAGTACAAAGTTACAGTTAATTCCTTTTTAACAGATGTCGCATCTTACTGAATAAAAATATGTTCTGCTTTTAGGTAAGGTAAGGTAAGGTAAGTTTATTTATATAGCGCTTTTCAGCGACGAGACACTCAAAGCGCTGTACATACAATTACAATACAATCACAAAACAAATAAACACAGATACATCCTGGTGACATCGTAACGTATAGCTGTGTGTCGTCTGCATAGTTATGATAACTGACGTTGTTGTTTATTAAAATCTGAGTTAGGGGGAGCATGTAGATATTGAATAGGAGGGGCCCTAAGATGGACCCTTGGGGAACGGCACATGTGATTTTTGTGGTCTCTGATGTAAAGTTACCTACTCACACAAAAAAAGTCCCTGTCCTTCAAGTAGGATTTAAACCAATTGAGTGCTGTACCAGAAAGGCAGACCCAGTTTTCCAGGCGCTCTAATAAAATGGAGTGATCAACAATGTCAAATGCTGCACTAAGGTCCAATAATACCAGCACTGTGGTTCTTTCACAGTCTGCATTTATACGGATGTCATTGAACACCTTGACAAGAGCGGTCTCTGTACTGTGGTGAGCAGGAAGTCTGACTGGAAGACATCGAAGTGGTTGGTCGTTGTTAGGAAGTTGTTTAATAGCTGAAACACAGCTTTTTCAATAATCTTACTGATGAAGGGGAGGTTTGATATAGGCTTGTAGTTCTGTAGTAGCAGCTTGTCCAAGTTGCTCTTTTTCAATAGAGGTTTGATAATTGCTGTTTTCAAGGCCTGGGGGAAAACACTTGACAAAAGGGATGTGTTTATTATTTGAGTTAATCAAATGTTATTACAGGCTAAGCTTTCTTAAGGAAAGCTGTGGGTAAAACATCGAGGAAAAAGAGCTTAGTTGCTGTACGATTTCTTCTAAGTTTTTGTAGTTTATTTGGTGAAATTGGGAAATTTTGTCAAAATCAGTTCTAGTTGGAGACAACATTGGTACTAGAGTTGATGTGGATGTGCTGACTGCCCCTCTGATCTTCTGGGTTTTTTCAGTAAAGAATTTAGCAAATTCATTGCAGGCCCTGGTAGAGTGGAGTTCAGATGCTACAGTTACAGGAGGGTTTGTTAGCCTGTCGACCGTGGCAAATAATACACGAGCATTGTTAATGATTTTGCTGATGATCTCAGAAAAGAAAGATTCTCTTGCATTTTTCAGTTGTAGGTTACATCTGTATAGTCTCTCTTTATAGATAATATAGTGAACCTGGAGTCCAGTCTTTCGCCACCTGCGTTCAGCTTTTCGACACTCCTGTTTTTCACTTTTGACCGGTGGAGCACTTCTCCATGGAGACATTTTCTTCCCAGAAACGACTTTCACTTTAATTGGAGCAATTGAATCAATGATGTCCGAGATTTTAGAATGAAAGTTATCTACCAGCTCATCTACAGTGTTACAGGGCAAAGTGGAGATAGAAGTAAATAATACATAAATAATTACATGAAAGGTATTAAACAAATCTTGACTGCTGAGCATTATTAGCAGAGAGACACTTTGTCAAAGTTAGACGCACCTTTGTTACCACACTGATAAGACCACTTCCACAAACTCCAGTGATGACCCTTTACCCTCAAGGCTCGACAAGTTGTAAACTGACCCCAGGGTCGCAGTGAAGACTGAACTGTGGATCAAACCCCCTTCTCTTAAGGTTCTTTGTTACATCTACCCTTCTCTCCGACTAAAGTGTTGTCTGCAGAGTTGAGCGAGAAATGTAAACACACCAGCGTATACTTATGTGTGTTGCAAAATGGGTACAAGTCTGTATTTGACCTAACATTTTGGATTGAAAGTAAATCAAGCAGAACAAAAGCAGCTGCAAGGCATAGGGAGGGGCAGTTAAGGGGTTGAACGAACAGAAACGAGGCACAGGAGGAGGGGAATGGACTCCATTATGAGAGACCTGCGTTCTATCACACATCTCCAAGCAAATATAAACTGCAGAGAGAGCCCTGTAAACAAGAAGGCGCCTGCAACAGGCCTGCTGGGTTGCCTCAACACACATGATATTTAGAGTTTATATGACAGCAAACTGTAGGACAAAGACTCGAGCGTTCCGGGAGTGCATGTTTTTTTAAATTTTTTATACACAGCTGAGGTCAGAAAGTGCTGAATAAGTAAGCACAAAATACAGTTATCAAAATGAACTGTAAATAATGCAGACAAAAGGAAATACCATCAATGGAAATATATACAAACCCTTCTGAGTCTGATCGATCTGTCACAGGGCCTACATGACGGGAGACAACGACCTGTCTGACTTCACATGCAGGCAACAATCCCAGGTGAACAAACCAAGCTTCTAATAGGACGGAAAGGTCAACAGAAAAGCAAACCTTTTTAGAATGCACAGTTCTCTGCAAGTTGGCATCGTCTGAAGTCGTGGTAGGCAACCTGCTGTGAAGCAATAACAGGCTCACCCCATTATTCTACTGATCAAACAAATCTGAAAATTGTGTTTTATAACTAGGATTCGCTTGGAAATGAATGCAGTTGACTTTGAATCTGTATGGTTGTACTGACTGTATATTTCCGTATATAAACTCGATCTCTTTTTTGTAGGGTGCCTTGAGACCTCTGTTGTGAATCAGCACTATATAAATAAACTGAAATGAACAATCAGATTTGTTTTAATCATACTTTACAATGACGTTTACAGTCAAAGCGCAATGAAAATATGACCGGAGCAGATTTTGCGCCTCCCTGTGTGTGTCTCCGTAAAACAGCACACAGCTGTCCAGAGAGCAGCTGAACTAAAACATTGTGGCGTTCAAAGTAAAGCTCTACATTTATGAAGCAGAAGAAAAGGCTTTTTCTGTACTTTTTGTCCACATTTGAATAACTGGAACTGCAATGAGATATGTTTTATTAGCCTGGTCCATTACCAAACTCTTCCACATCATCAGCAGAAGCAAGAAGTAAGTTTATTAAAGAATGTTGTTGTATAAATCATGATCAAAAGAAGGAGATTTCAGATGGATGCTGAGATGAGCTTCCTTTGTACGTTGCCTTGGAGACACAGGCTAAGACGCTTGTTCATTCAGTGAGAGCTTAGAGTAGAGCCACTGCTCTTCTGCCTCGAAAGGAACCAGGTAAAGTGGTTTGGGCATCTGATCAGGATGACAATGGATGACAACTGACTCAATGCTGGAGCTTGGAGAATTGTACAGGAACTTGGTGGGAAACAAAATATCAATAAGTGTCCATAAAAAAGACAGGAGAGATCCTTAAAGATATGTAGCACAATTTCACTAATGTACAGAATGTAATACTTATAGTGTACGTTTTAAGTTCAATTCTGGAGAGTTTTTGTTTACAAAAATATGTGAGACTCGTGTGATCTACTTTTTCAAAATGACTGACTGACTAATATTTACAAGTATTTTTTTCACTTAAAAACTTTTAATTCTGTTAAACTGCTGAAGGTATACGTTCCCCAAATACTTAGATACTTTCTTCACCTTCCGCTTGTCTGAGATCAGGTCGTGGGGGTAACAGAGTCCAGGAGTGACACCAAGGCATCCCTCTCCCCAGAAACACCCTCCAGCATATTCCAGGAGATCCTAAACCATTCCCAGGCCAGACGGGATGTATTTTCCCTCCAGTGAGTTCTGGGTAAATGGGAGGCACCCAGGAGGCATCCTGATCAGATCCCCGAACCACCTCAACTGACTCCTTTTCAATGCGGAGCAGCAGCCGCTTCACTTTAAGCTTCTCACCATATCTTTAAGGCTGAATTCAGCCACCCTTTGGAGTATGAACTAGAATAGTTTTAGGTGAATGATGTGTTTTTATCATTAAACAAGAAATTTATCTAATTTGTTTTAAAAGATGAAAGCTTACCAGAGGAAATGTCCTCAAGTTAAACCATTTAACTCAATGTTTTTATGTACGGTACCCAGTTTTCCCAATTTCTGGAGACCATTCCATCTGAAGCCATCCTTTGGCTCAGCCAAATTAATCAAAGAAGTAAAAAATGCTAAATACAAACGTAAGCAGTGAATAGTCTGCCACTAAATTACATCAACTAACAGGAAAAGGAAGAAAAGAAATTCTGACTAAAGTAAAATAAAAATTACAGGTTTAAGTGCCTTTGCTAACAGACGAATGGTGCCTACAATGGATGCTCACACTCATCTAGTCCAAACAAGCTGCAAGCTTGAACAACTGTTCCCTTGACACTCTCACACTCTGTCTCCTTTCTATAGACTCCTTCAACACAATGAGACATGCCTCTATAAGAACCCACACCTGGCTACATGTAGAAACAATGAGACACAAGGGTCCTGCTACAAGTGTCTGCAACTCTGCAAAAGCAAAATGCAAACAGGGAAGAGTTGGAATACAAACTGCAAACCCAGAGATGTAAACTGAGATAGCCTTTACAGAGAAAAATGTACAAAATCAGACTAGCTCATAACATCTTGTAGCTGTTGTTTTGTTTGTTTTCTCTATCCTACCCTTGTATCAATGTGTTTCTATGACAGAAATTAAAGGCTTTCTGATTTTTACAGGCCTATACTTTCTGTTTATTGTCTGTGGTTTAGAGAAAAAAGCCTGCCCAAACCAAAATGATACACAGTCCGGTTGTGACACACACACAATTCCTCAATTCTCCCTTGAAAGGAGACAAAAGAATGAAAGGACACAGCTTTTAGTGGTCTGGAAAGATGGAAAAAAATAGCTTACTACTATCTGTACTTGTGAGGTGCTTCGCTTTATTGCACTCTTAGATTTTCCTGCCCAAATTTGGAAAGAAGACCTTGTAATTCACACATGACCTGCCACTTCCATGGATGAAGCAATTTTGCCATTTTAAACACAAAGCTCTCAGTATGCACAGGTTTCCAGCTCCGAGTCAGAAATAGGTCTGGAAATGACATCAAACCAGAGTAGAAATTCTTCCAGAAATAAGTGGAATTTGCCTATTGTTTTGGGTAACTACTACAAAAATTATAAACCAATAACAATGTAATTCTTATATTCTACAGTTACTAAAAGAACAAGTTCACAAATAGAGGCCAAAAGTGTGTACGCATTCATATCTCTGGTTTATTAGGATACAAACCATCAGAAAGAATCTGTTTAGTCCTGACTTGTGGCACCAATGTTGGATATAATACAAGATGGCTTAGGGTCCTCCAATTTTCAAAGTTAAAATAACTTCAGCAAGCTTTGCATTTGATTTTCTGGCTTGAAAACTGGAAATTCAACCTTTAAGCATGTAAATCTAACACACCATAATAGCTGAGCCTAAAGAGACCTATCACTGCAAATTATTATAACTGAGAGGCTGTGAAATTAAACAAAACATCCAATGAAGTTATAGTAGGACTCGCTTTCAGTAAATATGCAGAGAACCTGGTAAGTAACTGTATCCATAAGAGTTACCTTCAGGACTAGTTCAGCCCAGAATAAAGTTGTATGGGTTCTTCCTTCTTTCCTGCTCAAATTCTCCCAAACAGACCAATCTGTCACCGACCCTCCATTCTTTACTCCTTTCCTACCCAACGTGTCCAGGCAGATATGAAGGATATATAGATGACTGACAATCTCTCCAAGGCTAATTTATTTGTAGAGAGAAGTGCAGGACAGAAAAAAATAGTGAAGAAAAACGCATGCAAACACTCCCCTGGCTATCATGAGAGGTGTGAAAAATGGGAAAATTAGGGGCAGATGAAAGAAGAGTTGATATTTAAGGTCAATTAGTCATCTCTGTCCAAACTTTCCAAATTTCTTATAAGAGCAAACTAGACTTAATAGTTACTGCTAGATGGTTCTAGCAGTTTCCTGCAAATTAGGTCTTTATGGAAGGGTAGAAGAGGTCAATCCTGTTTGAAGTTTGCCACAAGCCATGTAGGGGGGACAGCAAACATGTGGAAGGAGAAAATGTAACTACATGCATCATCAACCTGAAAACACCATCTACAGTGTGAAACATGGTGGTGGCAGCATCATGCTGTGGGGATTTTGGAAGAAAAACCTTTAGAGGCTATGGAACACTTGAGACTGGGGCCCTGAGGTTTTCCAACAGGAAACAGGCCTAAGCAAACAGAGGGAGCTACAGCGAAAATGTTTAGATCAAAGCGTATTCACGTGTTAGAACGGCCCAGTCAAAGCCTGGATATAAATTAAATTGAGAACGAGCAGCAAAACCTGAAATGTGATGACCCTGATTGCTCTCTGTCCAATATGAAGAAGCTTAAAACATTGTGCAAAGACGGACAGAAATATTAATCTTTAGACTTACAAGGCCCTGCGTGTGATGTTGTGCTGTGTGGCTGTCGTGTGTAAGCAAGGGTCAGTGTTTACAGGAAAGCATTCTTCTACAGTGAACTAAACTTTTAACAAGAGAGTAAAATTACTCAACTTTATTTGAAAAAGAAGCTGCCCCAGTGTAAACAATTACACAACCTCAATCATCTGAACTAAATAAACACATACAGGACTTGATAAACAGTTACACAATATTGTGCAGATGTGTAATCGCTCACCACTCATTTTTTTTAAGACCACACAAAGATAAGAGGCCCTGTTGTCAGAGTAAATTTATTACCAAATCAAAACCTCCCCTGTCCCGTTTGCTCTTTCCTTCTGTTGTATTTTCCTTCAAACCATTTCTGTCATATTTTCTACTGCACCTTGATAAAAGGGGGGACTACACCCCAGGCCCATACCTCTAATTTAAGAGAAAAGCCATTAATCAGACCCAAATGGAGAGAAGTGTTGCAGCCAAGAAATCCTTGTAAAAATATACACCTCTAAATCTAAGAAACTGACAAATTGGTTTGGTCTGCGCAAAGACAACCTTTGTCAAACTTTTGCCAGAAATCTTCAGGTTTCCATGAAAAAGCTTTAATTTGGTAAAAAAAAAAAAAAAGACAAAAAAATAACCCCGCTCAAACTATGATTTTCCCATAAAACCTCAGTTTGATCTGTTAAGAGTACATTATCTAGCGAGTGCTGGTCATTTCATCCCTTCACCACTTCATACTTTTGCGGTTTTAGAAATTTCGAGTCCAAAAAGGAGCCATCTGCCATTGGATGTTGAGGACAGACGATGCATAAATTAATACCCGCCAGGGCGGCGTTTTATACTCGTTATGACAGCCAATGATTGCAAGTAATTTCCTATGAGGACCCTTATGGGTCTAGATCAGCTCACAGAAGGGGAAGACACAAGCAGCGCTAAGAAGTCTACAAAAAAACAAGGAGACTAATAATTAGAAGCCTTCTGAGTAAAAAACCTTTGAAACATATAAAGTATGTATGTAAAACCATAAGATTTTACTTTCTACCTTTTTTTTCAGCAGGTGGTATTCTTTCCTTATATAGAAGAAGTATTCATCTAAAAAATAATACCCCTAATTTGGTAAATGAATAAATCCTACTGGTGCTACCCACATCAACCATTTTGTTTTTACTTTATGTGTTGTTTTATTCTTATAAATATCAGAGCAAAAGGAGTCCAGAAGCCCTATAGAATAGCACTTAGGATCACAGACAGAATATTAGTAGTCTAACATCAGTGGGGGGCTTTTCATGCATACAGAACCAGGAAGAAAGTAGATGAATTTATTGACGCAGTCATTTTGTTTCCTAATGTCCACGCAGATCTACCACATCTCTTGCTGAGTAATTAAACCCCGTTATAGCTGTGATGTTACGGTTTGTACAAGTCATGCAGAGTTTGACATCAGCCATTAAGACTTTTCTATCAGCTCAAATAAACCCGTTCAAGAATGAAACATCTATTGGTAAATTGAAAGAACTACCTGAAGCAAACCGAGTGGTTCATTAAGAGTTTATGACAAAATAGAAAAAGTTCAACTTTGCTCTGTTTGTCTTTTGAAAAAACAGCGTAAAAAAACAAACAAAATTAGCTTTTTTTTTGTATCATACAGCAAATGAAGTATGAAGAAAATAATGAAAGGCATTTTATGTCAGAATTATTCATTGGTCAAGTTCTCAGAGAAAGTAATTGTCATTTGACCCAAGCTGAAATTAAGGTCAGCATGCCACATTTGTGATCTTACTGCGGTATGTTGTTCAGCTGGACACCTCCCAGGACAGACCTGAACTCGGAGGGAACACAAAGAGGCCTAGTGTGGCCCAAAACCAGGCAGACCTAACCTACTCTGGCCCGGGCCGGCCCACTGACCCAGGGTCAAACTCAGCCAATCTCTGTCAAAAGCCAATAAACAAACTCCCTGATCCCTATATCCATACTCTCTCCTAAACCTGCAGCTCTCACAATGCACTCCCTTTATCAGCCGTAACATGTTGACACACGTAAATTCTGCCAAGACAGGGGTGTGGATGTGTGTGTATGTGTGGGGAGGTGGGCTAGCTGCATGGCCTCCGGCTGCTGATGGACACACGTAAACAGTGCAGCTCGCAGATGCAGCAAGACAAACAGAACAGAGAACAGAACGATCAGCAACACTGAAAGACACGTCCAAACAAACTGGGTTGCAGTTCAGACACGGTAACCTCTTCTGTAAAGATATGGACAGTGCCTGTCAAACGTATTCACGCATCCTGAACAACTTACATCCCACAAACTGCAACGTGGGATTTCATGTGTTAAACCAACACAGAGTGGTACATAGTTGTGAAGCGGAAATATGATCCACAGACAAAATGTTTCAGAAATAAATATCTGAGCGGTGTGCACCTGTATTCTGCCGGCCTTAGTCAATCTTGTAGAACCACCTTTCAGCAACGTTAAAGTCTCCCCCAAGGATTCTCAATTAGATTTACATTTGGACTTAGACTGGGCCATTCTTACACATGAATATGCTTTGACCTAAATTATACCATTGTAGCTGTATGATTTGGGGTGCTATTCTGTTGGAAGGTGAACCTTCATTCCACTCTTTTAACCCACAACAGCTTCTCCGTTCCTGCTGAAGAAAGCATCACCACAGCATGATGCTGCCACCCTCATGTTATTGTTGGAATGGTGAATTCAGAGTGATGTGCAGTGTCCGTTTTCTGCCAGCGCTTAAGCGTTTTGGTCAAAAACAATCGATTCTGGTCTAATCTGTTTCGCACCTTCCATGTTTACTATCCCCTTCATGTTTTATGGCAAACCAGACTTTAAACCAGACTTCTCATGACTGCTTTTTCTTACCACTCTTCCAGACACCCAGATTTGTGGAGAAAATGATTTTTAGATGTCCTGTCAATAGATTCCCCCACCTAAGGTGTGGATCTCTGCAGCTCCTCCAGAGTTACCAGTGGCCTCTTGGCTGCTTCTCTGATTCATGCTCTCATTCCTCAACCTGCCAAATTAGGTGGACTGCCATGTATTGGTAGGTTTGCAGTTGTACTACACTCTTTCCATAGTCAGATGATGAAATGAACAGTGCTCTGTGGTATATCCAAAGCTTGACATATTATTTTATCACATAATCCTGCTTCTCCATCCCTTATGTCTTCACAAAACAAAACAGCTGGATTTATGCTGGGATTAAAATACACACAGGGAGACTATTTACAGGCAATCTCTGAAGGCAATAGGTTGAACTGGGTTGTATTTAGGAGCATCAGAGTAAAGTGGGCTGAATACAATTGCACAACACACTTTTATAAATTCTATCTAGAAACAAATTTTAAAACCGTGCATCATTTTCTTTCAAATCACAAATACACACCACTTTATGTTGCTCTATCTCAGGGGTCCCCACTTCCAGTCCTCGACAGCAACTATTCTGCAACTTTTAGATGCACAATTTTTCCAACACACCTGAATGAAATGAATGGCTTGTTTCCAGGCCTCTGCAGACCTGATGAGTGTGTGTTGCAGCAGGGATGCATTTAAACGTGTCAGCATAGTAGTCACCTCTGGTCTATTTCATAAAATCCCGACAGAATACAGTTTGTAGTTTTAATGTGTTGGGGCCATCCATTTTGGTCACACATTTTGACACACGCAGCTCAACAGACGTCGCAGCTCTGACATCACCAAGAGTGTAAAACCCAGAGGAGATAAAGTTTCATCACCATTTCCCATCACCATTTTCGCCTGTCTCAAAGGACAGCGCAACGGAGGCGCATATCTGGAGAGACAAGAGTTCGCAGGCGAACATATGCTCCACAAGGCCATACCCGGAAGAGCTTGAAAGATGGAAATCTGTCTGATACAAGAAGATCAGATTTATTTACCGATCGAAGACTCCGCTGACACCCGGCGCAGGTGGAAACCCACAGAGGTTCTATGTCCAAGGAGATGAGTTTTCGTCCTTGTGTAAGGAAGTCGACTAAAAGCTCATCTTTTCCCCTCCTGGACGGACGAGAAATTACCATTTTTTTTCTTTAATTTGATCACGGACGCGTAATCCTCCCCCCCTCCTTTTTTTTCAGACCTGATCCCTCTTCAACCGGTGGAGAGCAGAAATCATCGTCAAAGTAATTTCGTTCTTTTCATATTAAACCGGATAGGTGCATTTAGAGGTCTGCGCAGGGTGAGGCAGTTAAGGTGATGTAGGATCACCAGTAGTTAATCTCAGGTATTAACTTGCTGCATGCAATACTGATTGAATTATGTTATGCTGAGCTGTGTTTTGACTAGGTGCGTAAGCGCTGCTGAATTGTGCGTGGTTAATGTTTTGTCCGGCTGATCTCAAATCAGCCAGGAGTTAGAACTTGGACTTTTAAACGTTTTTCATTCAAAGCAACTGCGGTCTGGGCTTCGCTTGACCACTCTTTGTTCCAGTTTTATTGCTGGAGATTTTCCACTGACTTCCCGCCTCAGTTTTATGACCCTTTGTCAAGATTTGGAGCGATCAGCTGGTTGTGGCTAAAGGGGCGTGGCCCCACCGTTTTATCAGCTGATCGCTGCAATCGAGACATCAACACCGGGATTTATCTTTCCATTTAACCCAAATTACACATTTTGTCCATAAAACTACTGGTTTGATCTTCATAGACATTAATGCACATATATATTTTTCTTTTATTATTATTGTTAGGTAGTCATTTTTATCCCCTTTGTGTAGAATAGTGCTGGTTAGTTAGGTGAAGGGTTTTTGGACCAGATTAATGGTATATCATGATTATTCGGCTTCAATAAATCTTCATATATATAATTAAGAGAAGAGTTTGTGTTTATTTCGTGCAAGAGTGATTTATCTGCCAAAACAAGGTCGAAGTTCCACCACCTTCGGTGAAACGGTTGAATAAACAGTGACAGTTTGTGGTTTGGTTAATAATTTGTAATTATTAAAGAGCTTTGAGCCCATAATCACAACACCAGAGGACATCTCTGATTTCTATTCGTAAGTGATGATTTTTGGTTAAGAAATGAATCTTTTTTTCAAATTATGATTTTAAATTATAATTCTTGATGAATATTAATTAATCAATAATCATAATCCTTACAAATGTCACAAAATTAAACAAATTTCAAGTGGCATGTGTATTTTTACAAGGCCCATAAAATGAATTTGTGTGAGTGAGAGGATGCTCAAAATGTCCGGGGTCTACATTTGGCAGGATTTATGCAAACTGCTGCTGTTTAAACACTTGGGGTCCACTGAGGCCTTTTCATCATACTCAACACATCACCACAGCATGACTTTCAAATAAAGCAGACAGACTGGTAAGTTTCCCCCCTATGGGCCTCTAGACAACCGCCACAATTCCTCCCACCCAGCCCACTCTGTCCAGTACTCCTGCGCCTGGCTGTGCATCATGGCTCCACGGATGACAGGTTAATGAGGAGAAAATATTTTTACAGGATCGCATTTCGAGTGGACCCTGAGAACCAATGGCAGAGCTTTTTATGGGCATCAGCTCCAAGGCTGGGTACCTTTCATCTCTTTATCTCCTCTGGTTTTTATGGTAAAGGGGAGCTGTTATATCTTTCTGACACAGACCACAGCACTCTGACTAGCTGCCAGAGCTGTAGCTCTAATCTCAGTCTTAAAACTCCACCACGACATCTTATTGCAAAGCTTAACCTAAAACCACAGCGCACAGTAGGTCTAACATGTCTAACTGTGTTTATAAAAGTTGCTCATTGTCTCAAGTGGTGCTTATCAATGATCTACAGGTCCTTCTCAAAATATTAGCATATTGTGATAAAGTTCATTATTTTCCATAATGTCTTGATGAAAATTTAACATTCATATATTTTAGATTCATTGCACACTAACTGAAATATTTCAGGTCTTTTATTGTCTTAATACGGATGATTTTGGCATACAGCTCATAAACCCAAAATTCCTATCTCACAAAATTAGCATATTTATCCGACCAATAAAAGAAAAGTGTTTTTAATACAAAAAACGTCAACCTTCAAATAATCATGTACAGTTATGCACTCAATACTTGGTCGGGAATCCTTTTGCAGAAATTACTGCTTCAATGCGGCGTGGCATGGAGGCAATCAGCCTGTGGCACTGCTGAGATCTTATGGAGGCCCAGGATGCTTCGATAGCGGCCTTTAGCTCATCCAGAGTGTTGGGTCTTGAGTCTCTCAACGTTCTCTTCACAATATCCCACAGATTCTCTATGGGGTTCAGGTCAGGAGAGTTGGCAGGCCAATTGAGCACAGTGATACCATGGTCAGTAAACCATTTACCAGTGGTTTTGGCACTGTGAGCAGGTGCCAGGTCGTGCTGAAAAATGAAATCTTCATCTCCATAAAGCTTTTCAGCAGATGGAAGCATGAAGTGCTCCAAAATCTCCTGATAGCTAGCTGCATTGACCCTGCCCTTGATAAAACACAGTGGACCAACACCAGCAGCTGACACGGCACCCCAGACCAAAACTGACTGTGGGTACTTGACACTGGACTTTTGGCATTTCCTTCTCCCCAGTCTTCCTCCAGACTCTGGCTCCTTGATTTCTGAATGACATGCAGAATTTGCTTTCATCCGAAAAAAGTACTTTGGACCACTGAACAACAGTCCAGTGCTGCTTCTCTGTAGCCCAGGTCAGGCGCTTCTGCCGCTGTTTCTGGTTCAAAAGTGGCTTGACCTGGGGAATGCAGCACCTGTAGCCCATTTCCTGCACACGCCTGTGCACGGTGGCTCTGGATGTTTCTACTCCATACTCAGTCCACTGCTTCCGCAGGTCCCCCAAGGTCTGGAATCGGCCCTTCTCCACAATCTTCCTCAGGGTCCGGTCACCTCTTCTCGTTGTGCAGCGTTTTCTGCCACACTTTTTCCTTCCCACAGACTTCCCACTGAGGTGCCTTGATACAGCACTCTGGGAACAGCCTATTCGTTCAGAAATTTCTTTCTGTGTCTTACCCTCTTGCTTGAGGGTGTCAATAGTGGCCTTCTGGACAGCAGTCAGGTCGGCAGTCTTACCCATGATTGGGGTTTTGAGTGATGAACCAGACTGGGAGTTTTAAAGGCCTCGGGAATCTTTTGCAGGTGTTTAGAGTTAACTCGTTGATTCAGATGATTAGGTTCATAGCTCGTTTAGAGACCCTTTTAATGATATGCTAATTTTGTGAGATAGGAATTTTGGGTTTTCATGAGCTGTATGCCAAAATCATCCGTATTAAAACAATAAAAGACCTGAAATATTTCAGTTAGTGTGCAATGAATCTAAAATATATGAATGTTAAATTTTCATCATTACATTATGGAAAATAATGAACTTTATCACAATATGCTAATATTTTGAGAAGGACCTGTATATGTATTCCCCTGCCAAAAAGGCATTTTAGTCAAAGTGGCGCAGCTGCAGCGGGTTTGAAAATAAACAAAGGTGAAGGTAATGGCAATGCAAACACTTCAAGCTGGCAGCTAGAGGGCTCTGGATCTGCTCTGCATGACACACTCTCCAAACTTTCATTTTTGCCCTTATGACCCTGAAACCTCCCCCTCACTCATACCGTACCGCCACCCGGCGTTCCTCATCTTTGTCCTACCACCAGTAGTCGGAATGAATTTTCTGACCCGACCTGCTGAAGTCTGCTGCCTCAGACCCTAACCCTCTCAGCGGCCCTCGTAGGAGGTGGCAAACAGCGGCTGCTATCCGACTATGCTGTAACCTGTTAATGATTTGTTAAAAACACAATTGTGGCGAGACAGAATGAGGTGGGGGGTGCGGATTGAGTCGCATAAAAAAGGGGAGAATTTACTAAAAGTAAAATGTTTCTGCTGAGCGGTGCACTGTTGGTGGTCCTCTGTCGAGCTAAATCAAACAATGTTTCTGTCAGAAGGCTCAATTTTAAAACAGGGGGAGGGGAGAAACCTGGAAATTTTAGGGTTGAAAATAGGCCGGGTTGGGGTTTGATCTTCTTGTGATGGGCATGGGACTTTAGCAGAACTGCTGAAGGCACAAAAAATGCCTTTTAAAAATCGAGATAATTACAATTTCAAACAAGCACAAGAAAACAGCAGAGGGATAAACATTTATTGAAATAATAAGATTAAAGCTTGTAGGATTATTCCAGGTTGAGTTAACTTTATGATGAACCACCTCCATCTGAACCAGAGTGTTGCCATATTAAATCATGGCGATGACATGTAAAGAAATGGGATTACCAACCCAAACCTAAAAATCCCTCCTGCTTTTTAGCCTTATAACAACATTAGACTAAATGAAGAAAGATGTTTTTATTTCTAAATGTAAGCCTCTTCAGACACTATCAATCTGTCATTCCAACCAGCATGTAGGCGGCTGCTTTTGGACAGTTGCTGAAAGAAAAACACAAACAGAAAAGGCAGAAAAGGGGCACGGTTGTCCTGTGTCTGGACCAGCAGCATCTGGGAAACATAATCCATCAGTTCCACACAAACGCTGCTCCTCAGTGTAAACCTTATCAATGCAAATCATCAAGATATGTACAGTGCTTCGCAAAACGTCATACTCCTCAAAGCTTCTTGCATTTTGTCATATTAAAACCAAAAGTAGCGCATTAGAATGAACAGCACACACTGTTTGAAAGATTTTTACAAAAACTTTTAAAGATCTAAAAAGTGTGGTGTGCATGAGTATTCAGTCCCCCTTTACTCTGATACCCCTACATAAAGCCCAGAGCAAACATTCACCAACGGATCCACAGCTTCTGAGACAGTGCTGTACTCCACAAATCTGGTCTTTATGGAAATGTGTCTAGAATAAGCCCATCATTGAAAGAATGTCCTGAAAAACACGATGGTGGCAGCATCATGCTGTGGCAATACTTTTCTTCAGCAGAAGCGGGGAAAACTGGTCAGAATTAATGGGAAGATGAATGGAGCTAAAAACAGAGGCCGCTCTGGAAGCAAACGTGTTAGCGGCTAAAAAAGATTTGAGAGTGCAGGTGGCTTTAGATCTAAGCATATGCATGTGTCAGAATGGCCCAATCAAAGTCAGAAACAAATCTAATAGGGAATCTGTGGGAATTTTTTTATATTTACAATACAATACAAATACAATACAAATTCAAGTTAACACCTTTAAGACTTTTATTTGTAAATGAAAACCAAAACCATCTATAATTTTCCTATCACAACAATTCCCAATAAATACATAGACAATACATAAAATACACAGGATAAACTAAAAAAACAAATAAAATAAAGCGGGATGACTGCCCTCTTAAATAAAACTAATCAAAGGGAAAAAACAGTGTACTGTCACATGGTACACAGAGATGAGGGTGTCTACATGCCTCAGATTCACTCTGTTACTCTCAATCAACCCAGATGTTCAAAACGTGACGCATTGAATGTGAGGTCAGACACGTACGCATAAAATGCTGTCTGTTTATGGCTTCTTGAGTAAAAATGGAAAGCATGCGGGGTCATGACAGATGTGCCTCAGAGTCATTTAGCATGTTGTGACCTGCCACTGTGAACCTGAGCAGGCTGTCTGAAAGATCATTACATTAACAAACACTTCTTATGGAAGACAATTCTTTTTATCTGGAAATTCTACATGTGATGAACAAATATTAAAGTAAAAGAAAATGTTAAAGCTCAAAGAAAACTGAAATGAATCTGTGTGCAAGTCTGTATGAGCATTTCCTAAAACAGTTTCTAGTATGCTCTTCTTACTTAAAAGGAAGTATGTCCTGTCTAATTTATGTCATAAGCACAAAGTTGATGCAGCAGGTGACAGAAAAGCCTGCAGGTTTTCACTGATTAAGACAAACATTAGCACTGCAGCATTGGATTGAAACCACCATCAAATTCTTTCAGTTGTAACCTTTATGCACTCTTCCACACAGTCACTGACACCTGGATGGATTAATTTCAGGTCCTCTTTATTCACAAGCGTTGGCCATGTGGAAACGTGCTGGCTGGCTCTGGAAAACTGACCAGCTCTCCGACAGTGTTTGCAATTTGTGAGTAAGGAGGAGTTCGGCTGAAAGGGAACGGAGGTGCAGTTGCTGCAAAAAGAAGTTCTTTAAAAGTCTGTAAAGTCCCACTGACTTACTCCTCTTCATCCTGCCCTTTTTTTCTCATTTGGCACACATTTTGGCACTTTTTCCCCCTTCATCTACCCTCTTCCTCTGTTTTTCAGTCATTTTACCAACTCCTCCTTTCTTCGTGTCCTCTGTGGAAAATTTTATGGTTTCCTGAGCTCAGAGCGAGACATTCTTTCACTGAACAATAATAACAAAAGTAAGACCCACTTGATGTTACTGTTACTCCAGCACCAAGAGGTTATAACAACGTATTCTGTGACTGTTCGTCTGTGAGAGTGAGGTGCAGGCATGCCTCACTTGCCTCAAAACATTAAGATCAAGAGTAGAGTGTCTAATGGAAGTGGTCGAAAGCTTCATTTGTTCTATTTAAAGTCTGCTCATATAGTTTTTAAAGCAATTCTCTAAACCTACAGTGCCAGTCAGAAGGTTACCTGTTGCTATAACCTGAGAAAATATTGGGAAAAAAAGGAAATAGACACCTTCAATCTAGTCTGAAATTTGCAGCTGCCCACATGACAAGAAAATTGATTGTTGAGAGAAATCCTATGGTCAGACAAGACATGGATCTCCCATCGGGCACTGTTGGAGGAATGTACAAGGGTGTTTTATCTAGCTTACAAAACAGGAAACAGGAGACTATAGCTTTAGAATAAAAGCAGCATGATTAGATTTGCGTGCAGAAAACACACTTTAATCACAGATCAATAAGTACTGGTGCCCCCCAGGGGTGTGTTCTATCCCCACTCCTCTTCTCTCTGTACACAAATGACTGCACCTCATCAGACTCACACACCACCCTCACCATCCTCAACAACACTGTATCGGCCGTGAACCACTTCAGGTTTTTAGGAACCACCATCTTTGAGGACCTGAGATGGTTTCACACATAGACACTGTTCGAAAGAAGGCCCAGCAGAGACTGTACTTCCTGAGGCAACTCAAGAAGTTCAACCTTCTACAGGAGCTGCTGGTCATCTTCTACACTGCCATCATTCAGTCTGTCCTGTCTTCATCCATCTCAGTGTGGTTTGGCTCATCCACAAAACAGGACAGGTCCAGACTGCAACGAATAATCAGGAATGCAGAGAGAATAATCAGGGCTGACCTTCCCTCCATCCAGGACTTATACAGGTCTAGGGTCAGAAAAAGAGCTGCTAAAATCTCTGCAGACCCCACACACCCTGCACATAAACTGTTCAGAGCTTTACCTTCAGGCCGCCGCTACAGAGCACTGTTCACTAAAACCAGCCGCCACAGAGACAGTTTCTTCCACCAGGCTGTTTCTCTGATGAACATTCAATAGAGTACAAAACAACAGCATACAGATGTTGCAAATGCACCTTTTTATTATATATGTGTATATTGTACATTGTAAATATGTATATTCTGTTCTGTACCGGAGTCAAATTCCTTGTTTGTATGTACGAACTTGGCAATAAAGCTGATTCTGATTTAAGCATGTTTGAATTAAAAATTTTTATCTAGGCCTGTAGTGGATATCCAAAGGTTTAGATGTGGCCCCTGGACTGTAAAATACCCAGATGTTAGCTAGTGGTGTAAATTTGGACACAACTGGGTGTTCCAGCAGGACAACGAACCCAAAACCACATCAAAAGTATTTTTTTTAATTAGATAAACCAGACCAACATTTAGCTTTTAGAAAACCCTGAACCTCTTAACTGTACTGAAAATGTATGGATTACCCTTAAAATCTAAGCAAACGAACCAACTTAAATAAGCTGTAACACATTATGCCAAGTTATTTGATGGCTACAAAATATGTGGTTGAGGTGCAACTTCTAAAGGAGTTTTAATCCAATGTCAGTGGGGATATATGCATTTATTTTGACATGTATGTATAATTTTTGACACTGGATAAGAAGAAATCAACCATAAATATAAACTACTGCAACCCATTCTTGATTTTAAATTTCATCGAAGATGTGCGATGTATTACCATTTCACTCCAGGGGAAAAGAATGCTCTATGCATCATTAAAAGCCCAAACAAAAACTCACATCCATGGCCAGGATGTAAAAATTAAAGTAACACTGTACACAGGTTTACAGACAAAACATTCACAAAACATAAAAGCAGGGGTTGGCTAGCATTGTTTTGTTGGGAGGATAATAAATAGTTGTGCAAATCAAAGCACTTTGTGAGTTAAGATTACATACAACAACTTTAAACATTTTAAAATTAAGCAACATCCAGAAAAGCTTCCACATGCAATAGGCTTTGTTGTTCGTAAAGCCCAATAAAATACTGTAGGTGTGCATACTTTTCATAGGTGATGTACACTTTCAGACTTGAATTTGAACATGATCTGTTCACATTATGAGCAAGCATACACATATTCCGTACCAGAAATTTCCTTCATAACATGGAGTGCTGAGATCATCAGTCCAGTGACTATAGATATTTTAGCCATAAGGTCTGTCTGTGTAAAGCCACAAGACTCAAACAATTCATGCAGTTCAGATGACTAAGAGCTTTAACACGAAGGGCTTCATTAGAAAGAAAAGGGACTGAAGGGCCAGGACCTCTGCACTCATTTAGACTCCAACAGTTTCACCTTCTGCTCCTCATAGACAGCTCAACATCAGAAGGCCAGGGAGGGCAAATGGACCAGGGGAAAATGTCACGTCAAACTCTGAGCTGCCAGCCAAACCAGTAAGACTCTGTGGGACGTTCAGTCCCAGCTTCAGGAACAAAGGAGAGCGTCTAACACCAGCCAGGCATCCTCCCAGTTTCTGGCTGTACTTCAAGTCTTCTGAGGACCCTTCAAGGCTTCTCTATAGGACCACGTCCTGCCGTTGGCAGTGCTTACAAGCTCATCCCACATGGGGCCATCTCCCTGGGTACACAGAACTGGGACTCAGCAGAAAGGATTCCCTTTCAAATTAACAGCTCAAGACTAACAATACAAATTATAATTTTTAACTTTAAATTGGCAGAACAATCATACAGCCAGCAAGTAAGCAGAAAGAGATAAAACAGATACAGTTGAATAAGTGACAGGGGAAGGGCAATAAAGTTTGTAATTTAGCTTAAAATACCTGAGACTTTATGCTATCTAGATTCTAAAAGCATACAAGTTGTTGGACGTTATAATAATTTTTACTCAGGCTGTGTAAAGGAGATGCAATTTTTGACAACTAAAGGACACTCTGAAAGAACAGAGAGACGTGTTCTGTCGCCCAGAGCTGCAAGAAAACAATGAGATCAATCTTCTTGCTGCCCTGGCTTGGGAGTTCTTCCAGCTTGTCTTGGACACATCATCTGGGCAGAACCTTTTTCTTGTGCAGTGTCTGACAATTATTTTATGCAAATGCTGCAGTAGGTGGGATCTATGAGGACTTCCCAGGAGCTCTGAACTTGAGTCCTTGTGAAGTATGAAAGATCCAGGCCAGAAAGGACTCTGTTCTTTCCACCTCAAGCAGAAGAACACATTTCTTTGTTCTTAGTCAGTAAATAATGGCCTTTACTTGTTTGTCCATTTTAAATAGTTTCTAACAAGCTTTACAAACCATGGAACGTGCCTCAATACTGAGCTTCACAACGGTTCCTGATGACAAGTTGTAGGCAACAACTGAAATTCCCATCTTCAAACAAACCTAGTTAAATTCAGAGTGTCTCGTGAGGAAGAAGCTTGTAGTTCATAATGTAACAAGAACCTTTTGAAGGCTGAATGTACGACAATAAATTCCTGTACGCTGCACTGCATCATGGACCTTGTTGTTTTCCTGCAACATAACATCTGAATCTTTTATCCTGAGCTAAAGTACACAGAACAAATATCTGCCAAGAGTTTATCTATGGAAAACCATAAAAGCTGATGGAAAAAGAAACAAATGAATGAACGTATAAATTCAGGACCTGACTATAAAACATGTAAGACCTAGTATTAGGGTTCCTACAGATTTTCAATGTTTACAAATGCTTCCTGGCTCAAATTTCACATGTTTTTCAGATGTACAGTGAACCCTCTAATTATGAACGCATCTGAACACAAATTGTATGCAAGTATAAATGGGGTATGACTCCCCCAATTACTAATTTTCCTTTAAATATGATTGTGAAGGATGTTGTTAGCAAGTTTGCAATCTGGAGCACAAACTAACTTACTGCACAGCTCTCACAACCCTGGCCTTATTGCTTTTGTCTATGCTCCACGTACTGCTGCTACATGTGCTCCCTTTCTTCTTTGTTGTTTCCTGTTCTTTTCCAGCGCCTAACAGGCAAAGCAGCAGATTGCAGAATTGCTCACTTCCACAGCCTTCACAGAAGTTTGTGCCTGTTCAAAAAAGTGTAATGCTTCGGTAGCGCAGGATCGCAAAAACAAAGCTGCCTCATGCAGCACGGGTTGGTACAATACCAATGTTTTAGGACTTATCCCAGCACAGAAAGAAGTGTCAATAAACTGATTAATTTTTAATTGCAGGCCCAGAGATAGTGATGCGATTTGAGGTCAGTTGAGTTCATTAAAAAAAAAAAAAGGGACAATACAAATGAACATTAGCATGTAACTACATGACATTATAGCCAAGTCACCAATTCCATCTCCATTGTCTATTTCTGCAACAGTTCATCGCAGTTGAGAATGGGATCCCACTGATGCCAAAAGTTGTCCTTATGTAGAGTTTTGGGCCTAGTGTAGAATCTCTAGGATTGAGATTTTTTTTCCTTAAGTCATATAAAATTATTTGTCCTTCCAAAAGTTTTAAAAATATAAAAATGTAAATTAATACCTAAAAAAACTCTCAACCACCTCCATCATGTCATACAGGAGGATATCCCAGAGAAACTGTTTATATTGTCCTTATCATGTTTTGATTCATCATTGGAACAAATTATGTTAAGTATTAATATTTTAAATGGGAATACATGTTTCCAAATAAAAAATTTCAACATTCAAACTGCATGATCAAACAAATTGTATTGCGAGGTTTGACTGTACAGGACACACTAAAAACGAATTCTTTAAAACATAACTTGTGATGTGTGATTGTTTATTTTCTACATGCTGAAATAAAACTATGTCAATGCTTGGTACCTAAACCACAACTAAATCAATTTTTTTTATTTTTAGTCTGTATTTATGTTTGGGTTTTAATGAACTGAGAAAACTAAATGATCAATGAATTGGACAAAAACCTGAGTTTTGTTGGCTCTTATTTAAATCGTATTTTGTCCATACTTATGACATACTTAAAACAGATTATTGTTCACTGGCATAGCAAACAGTCACTATCACAACCTTTTTAGAATGTTGTTTGTGTACTATTGGTTGTGTCGTGTAAGTAAAGCACCTTAATCCAAACAGAAATTCCTACAGAAACATTTTAAGTATAAAAACAGCCATGATTGAAACAAGGAGGGCTCACATGTAGGGGAATTGTTTGACTGGTACCCAATAGGGTTCAAGTGCTTATTGCAAGGTCCCTAAAGAGACTGGAAGCAAGCGTGAGATCCCAAAACCAGTAAAACTCCAACATAACACCAAAGCAATCAGAGTCAAACAATGCCCCAGTATGTCTGTGCATTAATGAACTGAAAATATGCAAATCAGACAGAGGAGCAAAACACTGTGCATGTTGCTGGGAGCATATTTGAGCATGGGTGCTTTTTCGTGGGACTTTGAGAGTCCAAAGGTGGGAAATGGGCAACCTTCTCACCTTTGTTCTGTGTTCCCTACCCAAGGCTAAAATAGGAAGAGGTGGGGAGGTTGTGAGCTAGACGCTGCAATGGCAAGCAGACAAGTAAAGATATGGGGGAGGGGTAATAAATGCCATCGTGAGAGGGTAAGATGCTGTGGAAACAGCACAAGTTCTCAGAGAAACGTTGTGATCAAGATTCAACACACAGACGCAAACACAACACACTCGTGCATTCCCTGCACACACTGTCAAACTGAGAAATTGGGCAAAGCGCTATGCAAAGCCAAAGCAAGATGCAAGATAAAAAGATATGGCAGTTTGCCATAATCTTCAATAGTACATCAGTCTCCCATGGACAGGAACAATCTCTGGGAACATCTAACAGAGAAAAGGAGGATGGTGTGAATGAATAAAAGAGAAAGGAATGAATAGTAACTTTCAGACAAATTAATGGACTTGAAAATACTATTTTCTCTCACTATTCTCCTCCACTTACAGATCTTTCAGACGGCTTTGGTCTCAGTATGAGCATGCTTGTAAATGGTGGATGTACAATGTGTATGCAAAATAACTTTTGTAGTGAGAAAGCTCTATGCTACATGACCAGCACTGTAAATGTACAAACATCTCAGGATGAGGCACCACAGCTTTTACTGCAGAATTATATCTGCATCCAGCCGCCTGATCCCACCCTTGCATGTAGTCCCTTACTTGGAAGAGAATTTGGCTAAAAAAAGGTTAGGCTTCAGGCTGTTCTAGTTTGTTGGGAACTAAATCCTATTTTAACACACCTAGCCACACTGGTTATACTGACTTTGGAGGAGAAAACCGGTTGCAGTAGAATGTTAACTGAATGAAAAAGCCTTTCCCCAAAACAGTTGCATGATATAACTCAAAGACTAGCTACTCTCTTAGCCCTACGGCCATTCGCAGGAGCCAAATACCATGATGATGTGTGTTTGGCCAGATAAAGATGACGTCAAGAAAACCAGTAACTGACACAAACACCATTTGCTTTGACTCCACCTCCCACCCACAGTACACCCAGTAGCCAACTCAGCTCTGGGACTACCTCAGTGTCACAGCTCAGAGTCATAACGCCAGGCTCACACTGAATGCGGTGCAGCTGCGGTGCGGGCGCTGCAAGGAACCCAAATCAATAAAATCAATGTGTACACTCACATCAGCCACGGTGCGGTTGCGGTTACCAAGGCCGTGCAGCTCAACAAAATGTTTCCGGAAGAAGGAAGTTTGGCCAGACGCCGCAGCAGCTTCTGTATTAAGTTCCTGAATTTTACCACCCAAACAGGAAGCCAGACAGGAGAGAGTTCCGGAGAATTTCATAATAAAATCAACCCACCAACATACGCTAACTTGACTAGGGTAAACAAAACGACAAAAAAACAGAAAAACGAGGAAACAGAGGCGCTATTTGAGGATAATAAAGGATAGTTATGCTCACGGATAACATGTTTTGCCATAGAAAACGAAATCCATAGCGGTTTTTACTCATTTAGAGGGATAGCAACAGAAAGGAGGAGACAGGGATTTTCCTCTCTTGTTTTGCCTGCATGCTCCGAAACATGAACATTACTGCATAACCGATGACACGGGGGTCAAAATATGGCCAAATACAGGCTTTGTTTATGAGAGACTTGCTAAATGTTTAGCCTAGTTCTCGCGTGAACTCCCAGAACCCACGTGAACTTCTGCTCTCAGAGCGCCGTTTCCGCAGCCGGAGCTGTAGCTGGGCCGGGCTGGCCACAACGCAGTGTGAGTGGCTTTCTGCAGCTGCACCGCGTTCAGTGTGAGCCTGGCGTAACAGTGGGGGTTCATTTCAACCCGCCCATGCGGCTCGTCCTTAGATAGTTCAAACAGAAAGGACATCTCAGCCCCATATCTTAAAGTGTCTAATCAAAGTATCTATAAAAGAGACGGACAAATCTTAGAAAAAAAATGTGGCAAAGAAATACATGAATTTAATGAAACTCATGCTTTTCTTCATAAAGCATAAAAAGCTTTACTTCCACGTCAAAGAGTCAAATATTTTTGGTTATTATGTGGTCAAGTGTTTCTACGCTTGGACAAATTTGATCACACCAGCTCTATTAAATAAGTCATACATTTGTCTAACCTAATAAGAATGTGTCGTTTCGACACATTTAGATAGACGAGGATGTGTATAATATACATTTCCAACGGCCTTGGGTAACAAACTGAAAATGTACACATTTTGTTTTCAGCCAAGCAAAAACTTGCTTGGGTTTATGGCACCATGGCAAAAACACATTTTTGGAAAATGTGTTCACTAAAAATAAAGTCTGCAAAACATTTTAATATACATAAAAAAAGGGGAAAAAAGCCCCATTATAGACAAAGATCGTGGCAGATGCAGAAAGAGACACAAGCACAGAATGAAATGTTTTAACTGCAATGTATTCATCTCTATTACATTATTTATTAGGGATCCATATGTAAATTATAACTACGTCCTGGGTAGGCAGTTATGCCCTGGAGACAGATCAGAGTCATCCCAGGCTATCCTAAAAACTATTTTATTACATGACACCAATTCTGTCTTCAAGCATTGGACGTTTTGTAATAAAAAATATTTTTTACTTGCATTAAAAAAGAAATTAAAGCTTCACTGTTTGCTTCACAGACAACAATTATTACACTGCTCAAAAACATTAATGGAACACTTTGAAAACATATCAGATCTCAATTTGAAAAGAAAATCATGCTGGATATCCATACTGATATGGAAGGATGCATAATTTGATATGGATGCTATATAATTTAATGAAAATGAAAATTATCAACCCACAGGGGGCTTAATCCAAAGTCACAGATACATTTCAGCAATGTATTGGTCTTAATAAAGATGTGTATTGGCAAGAAAAGATTCTCACAGTTACTAGAACCAACAGGAGTGGACAAACACAAGAGGGTTAAGGATTTGTGTAGGTTTGAGATTCTGAAAATATTGTGTACATGTTGGTGTAAGATACCTTATAACGCATCTTGGGGCAGGAGTGAATGTAAAAGCCCAGGTAGTAGTAGCACAGCTTGGGGGACTGTTTCTGCAGCTGCCTGGTGAAAGCAATCTCCCTGTAAGGGGGAAATATAGAAATACAGTTTATAAAAACACTGACAGGAAAAAGCTGCATTTAGGTTCGTTTTAATTTACTAAACATAATTGTATTTATTTTTTTGCATATTTAGTTTTTCAGAATAAAACTAAATTGGCCCACATGCATTTGGTTTTTGCCTGAATACGTAAATAAATGATATTAAGATTGCAGAAGAATAAATAGAGGAGTACACCAAAGTTTAGTTCTTGGTGCATTTCTTTTTATTTTATATATAAATGATATTCCATATTCGTGTCCTAGTGCAAGTTGCTAGATGTATGCTGATGACATAGTATTATATTTAGCTGGGAAGGATATTGCATCTGTTACAAAACACCTTTCGGGGTGTTTGAAGAGGCTGCATGTTGCTGCATGGTTTAAAATGTCATGTTTCACATGTAAAAAAAAAAAAAAAACTTAATCAAAAACTGTCATTTTTGCAAGGCCTCCTACCTCTGCTTGAGAATAAAGATTTAACCCGAAAGATCAATGGGCAGATTATTACACAAGTCTCAGTAGTAGAATTTGTGTCATCTTGGGTTCTCACTCAAAACTTTACAAGCATATCAAGATGCTGAGCAGAGTTGCAAAGGCAGACCAGCGTACGTTTGGCCTAATTAGAGATGGTCTACTATTTCATGCTGCAAGTATGTTCATGCAATCACTTACTTTTTTCTCATTTAAATTACTGTTTAACCTCTTGGTCAAGAGGCATTTGGATGATTAAACTCTTGGATAGAAAGGCGTTTAGACTACATCACTGTCACGGTATTACAAAAATGAATAAGACGAACTGTGACGGGCTGCACGGTGGTACAGTTGGTAGCACTGTCGCCTTGCAGCACGGAGGTCCTGGGTTCGACTCCCGGCCGGGGGTCTTTCTGCATGGGGTTTGCATGTTCTCCCTGTGCATGTGTGGGTTCTCACCAGGTACTCCGGCTTCCTCCCACAGTCCAAAGACATGCCTATTAGGTTAATTGGTCTCTCTTAATTGCTCTTAGGTGTGTGAATGAGTGTGTACATGGTTGTTTGTATGTTGCCCTGCGACCTGTCCAGGGTGTACCCCACCTCCTGCCCATAGACTGCTGGAGATAGGCAACCGCTTCCCCACGACCCACTGTGGAGGAAGCGGTATAGAAAATGACTGACTGACGAACTTTGACATTTTCATTTAAGTTTTGAACCTCAGAGTTAATTTTAAAGTTTTTTATGTCAAGTTCCTCAGGTGCTCAATAAACCATTGGTTCCTCTTAGAGCTATTGGTTCAGTAACTGATGGAGCATCCAGGGGGTTTCTAAGGTGGCTTTATGTAAAACATGTCTGGGAAAAACAGAGTTCTTTCTACAAGGAGTCAACATGTGGGAATCCTTACCTGCAAAATTAAAAGTTAACTTTTACTGCCTCCATTTATATTAAATCTGAAGCAGTTTCTTAAAGAGGGCCATCTATGAAGTCATATAATCACCACCATCTTATTTAATTTGATGGTATGGTATTTGCATTTTAAACCTTGTACAATGTTACAATATTATTTGAGTTGTATGCAACCAAAAGCCCATCTAGGGACAGGCACCACAGTTTAGCTTAGGCTATAAATGTTAAAGTGTGTGGTATAACCCTGCTTAACAATTGCCCCTGTACAAATAAACTAATAATGTAAAAAAGAGAATAAATAACAACATGGTAACTTCTGAGTAGGTTTTACAAGCAAGATAAATAACTTAAATTGTTCTACACCTTAGTGTACTTCAAGTGATCTGACATGCATTTTACCTAGAGATTCATCAACAAATACTTATATATTGAGGGAATTAGAAAACTAAAGTGGTTCTAGCAGCTTTGACTTACACCAAAGCTCAGGAAGTAAACACCCACAGTAAAAAAGGATTGCTTTACTTGGACCCATGTCATCATGCAAAAACAACCGCCTTTCCTTTGCCACTATTAACCCTTCAGGTGAATAAAAGGGAGCGTGTTAAATAAAGATTGAGGACTTGCAGGATTTATGCACCACTTTCTAATACAGTAAACGTTTTGCCTGCTTTATTTTGGATCAATAGTTTCCTCTTTAATTGCACCCTTTTACTCAAAGCGCATTATCCCCTTTCCTTTAGCCATTTCCTTTGCTCTTCCATAACTAAATTCAAGCTCCTCTTTTTCCTCCCTTTTTGTTTCTCTTTTCTTTCCAGTACTCTGTGCTTTACTCACTAAAAGGATAGGGGGAGAACTCCCTTTCTTACAATGCTTTGGAGACAGAGAACGAGGCCTTAAAATAAAATAGATGCACTGAAAAATAAAATGTGGGACAAAGGAAGCCAGGGAAGAAAGGGGGGGAGACACGGGGACCGAGAGAGCAGGGGGAGAATATAAAAGAGGAGGGTCAAGAAAGAGAAAGGGATGGAGAAGAGAAACAGCGAGAGTGAGGTGGTAGAAGGTCACCCGCTTTCTGCCAGGTTCCTGGGTTCCCATCCCCTTACTACAAAAGGACTCGACAGGCCTGAATTGGAGGAGGGGGGTCAAGAGAGGGGAGATGCCCATTCACAAAAAGCCATGTTTCCCCCTTTACTTGAGGCCTTCACACCCCCACCTCCAGCCCCATGGCAGCAGCTTGAGTCTGCCATTATCCCCTCTTCAGCCATCTGACACTCCAGCACAAGCCAATTATCAAGGCCTCTGCTCCTGCACAGCTTCCCTCGCACACACCAACACACACAAAGAGCCTAAAACAGTGCATACCATGAGGACCTGGCTGCAACACTGCATTGTATGTGAAAGCATTTCCTTTTAAAAACTATAAAATGTCATTTTTATTTGCTGGAATTAAATTATCAGGTTTAGTTTTATTGTTTTCTTTTAAAATTACATGTCTTGTGTACACACCTCTGTTTAATGCACATAGCTCAATAAGAGCCTTTTTATTTCTACTCTTCTTTGTGCCCAATAGGCCTCTGACATAAGGAGCAAAGTTTGTGCATGAAAGGTTTCTCAGTGTCCACCCCCCCATCCTGTTTCACAACTGAATCACATGTAATATAAAAAACAATATATATAAAAAGAACAACAACCCTAAACATACATCCAGAGCTGCAATGAAATTGTTTAGATCAAAGCAAATTAATGTGTCAGAGTGGCCCAGTCAAAGTCCAAACATTAATCCAGCTAAGAAAAGGTGGTTTAACAATTTATTGAGCCAGGGATTTGAATAAAAATGCATGCCATACTTTTAGGCTTTTAATTTAATTGTTTTCCTTCCATTCCACTTCACAATTTTGTGCAACTTTGTGTTGGTCTATCACATAAAATACAGTCAAGTTTGTGGTTGTAAAATCAAAAGTTTATGGGTGTGAATACTTTTGTACGGTAATGTGACATTGGGGCTGACTACAAAAAGGGGCAGGGCAGACACTACATCCTAAATCAATGGCAGAGACTAAGATGATCCGTTGGATCATGAGTGTTAAACCCATGGAGTAAGGAAAATTAAAGTGATAGACACGGCTGCAGAACACCCTCTGCAGAGTGCAATGATGAACCACTAACACACAAGAACTCAGAGGTGGTGTCAGCTGGGGGCAAGTGGGAAGGTACAGGACAGTGGATAGACAGAGAATGAGTATGTGTGTTTGGGAAGCCTCAAATTTGATTTCAATTTGACTTTAATTAGTAAAAATTGCTTTAGAGAGCATGTGAATTCTGTGCAGTAAATTGTAGATCGAGTCTGTAAGCCAAGCAGACTCGAATGTCCAGACCAGATCAAAGGCCCGGACTCTGGTGTCTGTAAACAAGTGGGAGGATTTCAGTCCTGTTGGCTCCCTCCTCTACACAGAGCAGTCTGTGTTACTCTTAGACTCAGGCTCTTAAAATAATACGTGATGGGGGAATGTGTGCTTGGGATGACCAGGGAGTTCTCTGTATACAGGCCGCAGCAAATATTTTGACCTCTGCTGTGCTGATTTAGTTTAAGATTACATTTGCACATATGCCTGGACACCCAAAGCTCGTACTGCAACACCTATACACAGCAAAAATATTTGAAAAAGTATTTCTCACATTACTGAATTACATCTTAAAGGATATGCAGGATGTGTGTGCCTATAGGGTGTGTTCTTATATTTCAGCTTGGAGGAGAGAACTGTCGTCAGCTGAATCACAAACAGAGCACTGCCGCAACCAATCAACTGTGATAAAAGCATTTGTTTCTGAGCTGAAGCATAAGAGAACCTATGATTTGACACAGAGTTCAACAAATCGAGAAGAATCAGAAAAAATGCAGCTGAGAGGGGAAAGCAGGGGAGAATATAAGTACAGAGATCAACAAAAGAAGTTGATCAACAATGACTGGTCTTTAGTTTTTCTGCCCAGGAAGTCTTAGGTACAGCAAAAGGGTCAAGATTTAAAACTACTAACCTGAGAGCAGAGTAGGACCCTAAAGAGAGCGATGCAAAGTCTGGGTGGTAGTACAGATAGACAGAAGACACACATGTTGGTAAGATGTCAATCACTCCCACGGCCACAATGCGTCCATCCAGCCAGTACTGCTGGTGGAAAGAGCCGTATCCCATCTCTGGTCCATCTGGAGAGTGTTCCGCCTGGAGAAACAGAAGCACAGAACAAAGAAAGGGAATAAATCAACAGAAATAATCAAACTTGAATGTAAAACCTAGAAATCAGTGGATTGAATTGTATGTTGTATTTTACTGCATTTTGTTCAACAAACCAAAAGTTGTGCATAATTGTGAATTGGATATAAAATCGATTACAAAACTTTTTGCATATAAAAATACGAAGAGTGTGGAGGACATCTGTATGGAAATAATTCAATTCAGTTTCAATTCAGTTTATTTATATAGCGCCAATTCACAACACATGTTGTCTCAAGGCACTTCACAACAGTCAGGTACATACATTCCAATTAATCCTAATTAATTGGAATACAGCTGCTGACATTTAAGGGTAGTTGGCGTCTCTACCAGCTTTGCACATGTAGGGTCCTTACCTCTTTTCAAAATAGCTCCAGTTCTGTTATGTTAGATGGAAAAGCTGAAAAGCAACTTTCAAGTTTTGCAACAGATTCTTGTATGGATTTAGGTCTGGATTTGACTAACACATAAACATACTTTGATCTAAGCTGTTGTATTTTAGCTTTGGCTGTACATTTAGGGTCATTGTGCTGCTGGAAGCTAAATGCAGAGGACAAATTTTGTTGTAATGTACATGTGCAATGACCAATAAAGATGATTATCAGTCCCAAGAATTTAAAAGCCTCTAACAATTTGTTCTTGAGGATTGCTCGACTAGAGGATTGTCTGTCTGTCTATCTGGAGAACAATTTGTTCTCGAGTATTTAGCTCCACTCATCTGTCCATCAACCATGACCAGCTTCCCTGTTCCTTCCCTATTCCCTGTGGCAGCATTCACAGAGCATGATGCTGCCACCTACGTGTTTCACAGACGGCATGTTCAGGATCATGTGCAAAGCAGTGATCCTGATGTACGGACGGACAGACAGACAGAAGAATCTAAAATAGAAAAGATGTTTAAATTTTTTGTTTGCTCAATAATTCTTTCATAGTTTTAATGCCTTCGCTATGTATCTTCAATGTAGAAAGCAATATAAATAAGGAAAAGCCCTTGAATGACAAAAGTGTTTCCAAACTTTTGTTTCGCTGTGTTAAAAATAGTCAACCTCTAAAAATCTCCTTAAGACATATTGTTTAACTGTAGCCTACATATACACACACCTGTATAATGGTGTATTTTAACTGCTGGTTTTCTCGGCCAAGCCTTGTGCATTAGGAGTGGGTGTGTACAGTAGCCTCACATTTAGCCTGCTAATGGTTCCCAAATGCGGAGTGAAAGCTAGAGCAAGGAGGGGTTGCTGCAGGGCGATGTGAAGGACTGACCACAGAAACTCTCCAGGAGAGAACTTTTAAATAAAAGAACCTGCGTGAGCAAAACCCATTCCACCATGCGGTTGTGGCATGCTGCCAAACTCTTTACTATATATCTGTGCCCGCTCGTTCCATGTGGCACGAAGGAATGTGGGTGTAGGTGTGCACCCGTGAGCCTGACTCTATCCCATTAACAAAACGGTTAAGTTTTTTGCAGACACACCGTTTCTCGTAAGAATCCGCGGGTTTTTCAGTCAAACCACTTTACCGCTTTTATCCCTGCGGCTTAGGACTAGAGGCTTGGAGTTGAAAGTCACGTTAAGCTGGAGTATTGGTTTTATGTTTTTGTGTGTGCCTTTCGTCAGCGCACTAGTAACAGGATCCTGCTCCTTACCCAACATTCATCTGGATGCAGTTAAGCAGCAGACATTGCCAGTTATCACAACACAGAGAGAGCTGGCTGAGTAATCTGGGATCCACTGGGGCCACATTCTGACCAAATTAAAATGAACCAAAAAGAAATAAGGCACATAGTCTGACAGACACACTCCCAGCAGATCTTTGACCCCAGAGGGCTGATGGTTTTCTCAAATGTAGCTGGTCTCTCAAATCAGTCTGACAGACGCACAGGTCTGATGACCATTATAACACCATTTATGCCAGAGTCAGATACAGCCGAAGATTTATAGAGCAGCTTGTTTTTAACCAGCAACCAGTTACTCCAGTAACCAGGGACCCAGGTCATTTAAAACCTATAAGTAATTTAAAATACCACACAAAAGAATTTGTTTTATGCCACCCAAGTACACACAGTCAGATAAAAATATACAAATGTAAATGCTGGTGCTAGGGTTAGGGTTAAATGTAATGGCTTTAGTGTCTAAACCTGGCTGTTAGTATAAATGATCATGCGGCGCCCACTTCGGATCTCGTCTGACTGACCTGTGCACCACCTCAGACGACAGCTTAATGGTTGTGTCCTTGCCACTGTGACAACAATGTCAACATTCCCCCGAACACTTCAAACCCCCTCACAGCTTCCCCAGTAGCCCCAAATCACTCGCATATGGCCGAAATACAAGACCATGTGGGCAGCCAGCAGAACAGAGTGAAGCGGTGGGTGAACAGCATGATGGTTTCAACCTTTGGGTTAGCTTTGAAGTAGCATTTGCTGAACAATATTAATTTATGAAACTTTGATAGTGACACTGTTTTTTTTTTTTCAGCTGTATACTGTCTTGATCTCTATTTCCAAGTGATTTTAAGAGAATTAGTAGAATACCAATTAAGGTGTGATATGAAAAAGGGCCCTCTATCCTAGTCTTTTCTTTTTACTACACATAATTTATGGACATCTGTGGTTTTCATTTTTTTTTGTGTTAGTTGCACCTTTACAAACATATTTACTTAGAAAATTGGTGATGTGCACAAATCTTATTCAATTCAATGCAATTCGGAAATACTTTATTCATCCCAAAGGGAAATGAATTGTTGTTGTAACTCCTATTATGCAGGTTTCCTCAAAAAGCAGTTGTAGATGCTGATGGCTGTGGGCAGGAAGGATCTCCTGTAGGGGTCTGTCTTACAGCAAATCTGAAGAAGCCTCTGACTACAGACACTCTTGTTGTACAATAGTCTGATGAAGAGGATGCTCAGGGTTCATAATGTTCTTCATTTTATGAAGAATCCTTCGAACAATGATCTCCAGATTACCAGGTTACAGATTTTATTTTAGTGGTTTCAGAGCAGGTTTAACAGAAGTTTCACAGAAATGCCGCGGATCTTACAGGATAAACCATTAAGAAATAATTTGCTTCCTGTGATGAATCATCTGAAAAAACACTGTTAGTAATTTTTTGTTGCTCAAACAGACATTACAAAAAAACTAGAGAAGAAAATCAAGCACACAATGAAGAAAGGGTTGAGCCCAGTCCAGCTTACAAATTTCAAGCCACCTCTAACATGCTAAACTCAGCATGATCGTCGTACTTGTCTCGTTGTCTTCCGCTTATCCGGGACCGGGTCACGGGGGCAGGAGACGCAGCAGAGACGCCCAGACGTCCCTCTCCCCAGACACTTCCTCCAGCTCCTCCGGGTGGAGCCCAAGGGGTTCCCAGGCCAGCCGAGAGACATAGTTCCTCCAGTGTGTCCTGGGCCGTCCCCTGGGCCTCCTCCCGGTGGGACGTGCCTGGAACACCTCCCGAGGAAGGCGTCCAGGAGGCATCTGGTATAGATGCCCGAGCCACCTCAACTGGCTCCTCTTGATGTGGAGGAGCAGCGGCTCCCCGAGCCCCTCCCGGATGGCCGAGCTCCTCACCCTATCTCTAAGGGAGTGCCCGGCCACCCTACGGAGGAAGCTCATTTCAGACGCTTGTATCTCGTTCTTTCGGTCATGACCCAAAGTTCATGGCCATAGGTGAGGGTAGGAACGTAGACCGACCAGTAAATTGAGAGTTTTGCTTTTCGGCTCAGCTCTCTCTTCACCACAACAGACCGGCACAGTGCCCCCATTACTGCGGCAGCCGCATCGATCCATCTGTCGATCTCCCGCTCCATTTTTCCTTCACTCGTGAACAAGACCCCGAGATACTTAAACTCCTCCACTTGAGGCAGGAACTCCCCTCCAACCTGAAGAGGAAAAGCCACCCTTTTCCGGTCGAGTACCATAGCCTCAGAGGAGCTGATCTTCATCCCAGCCGCTTCACACTCGGCTGCGAACCGCCACAGCGCATGCTGTAGGTCTTGGCTAGAGGGGAGGCCAGCAGGACCATGTCATCTGCAAAAAGAAGAGACGAAATTCACTGGTCCCCAAACCAGACCCCCTCCGGCCCTTGGCTGCGTCTAGAAATCCTGTCCATAAAAGTTATGAACAGGACCGGTGACAAAGGGCCGCCCTGCCGGAGTCCAACATGCACCGGGAACAGGTCCGAATTAGTGCCGGCAATGCGGACCAAACTCCTGCTCCGCTCGAAGAGGGACTGGATGGCCCTTAACAAAGGGCCCCCGATTCCATACTCCTGGAGCACCCCCCACAGGGCATCATGAGGAACACAGTCGATTGCCTTCTCCAGGTCCACAAAACACATGTGAACCGGTTGGGCAAACTCCCATGAACCCTCAAGTACCCTGTAGAGGGTATAGAGCTGGTCCAGTGTTCCACGGCCGGGACGAAAACCACACTGCTCCTCCTGAAGCCGAGGTTCGACTCTCCTCTCCAATACCCTGGCGTAGGCCTTACCAGGGAGGCTGAGGAGTGTGATCCCCCTGTAGTTAGAACACACCCTCCGGTCCCCCTTCTTATGAAGGGGGACCTTCTTATGAAGGGGGACCACCACCCCAGTCTACCAGTCCAGAGGCACTGTCCCCGACCGCCACGCAATGTTGAAGAGGCGTGTCAACCATGACAGCCCTACAACATCCAGAGACTTGAGGTACTCAGGGCGGATCTCATCCACCCCCGAAGCCTTGCCACCGCGGAGCTTTTTAACCACCTCGGTGACTTCAGCCTGGGTGATGAAAGAGTCCAACCCCGAGTCCCCAGCCTCTGTTTCCACCACGGAATGCATGATGGCAGGATTGAGGAAATCCTCGAAGTACTCCTTCCACCACCCGATAATGTCCTCAGTCGAGGTCAGCAGCCTCCCACCCCCACTATAAACAGTGTTTGCCAGAATCGCTTTGAGGCCAACCGGTAGTCCTTCTCCATGGCCTCACCGAACTCCTCCCAGGCCCGAGTTTTTGCCTCTTCCACAGACCGAGCCGCAGCACGCTTGGCCTCACGGTACCCGTCAGCCGCCTCAAGAGTCCCACAAGCCAACCACAGCCGATAGGACTCCTTCTTCAGCTTGACAGCATCCCTTACTGCCAGTGTCCACCACCGGGTTCGGGGATTGCCGCCGCGACAGGCACCGCAGACCTTACGGCCGCAGCTACGGGCAGCAGCATCGACAATAGATGCGGAGAACATGGTCCACTCGGACTCTATGTCTCCAACATCCCCTGGGATCTGGTCAAGGCTCTCCCGGAGGTGGGAGTTAAATACATCCCTGGCCGAGGGCTCCGCCAGGCGTCCCCAGCAGACCCTCACTATGCGCTTGGGCCTGCCAAGTCTGTCCGGCTTTCTCCTCCTCCAGCGGATCCAACTCACCACCAGGTGGTGATCAGTGGACAGCTCAGCCCCTCTCTTCACCCGAGTGTTCAAAACATGCGGCCGAAGGTCTGATAATACGACAACAAAGTCGATCATCGACCTCCTGCCTAGGGTGTCCTGGTGCCAAGTGCACTGATGGACACCCTTATGTTTGAACATGGTGTTCATTATGGACAATCCGTGACTAGCACAGAAGTCCAGTAACAAAACACCACTCGGATTCAGATCGGGGAGGCCATTCCTCTCGATCACGCCTCTCCAGGTGTCACTGTCGTTTCCCATGTGGGTGTTGAAATCCCCCAGCAGAATAATGGAGTCCCCAGGAGGGGCACTATCCAGCACCCCCGACAGGGACACCAAGAAGGCCGGGTACTCCGCACTACCGCTCGGCCCATAGGCCGAGACGACAGTCAGAGACCTATCCCCAACCCGAAGGCGCAGGGATACGACCCTCTCATCCACTGGGGTAAACCCCAACATGAGACAGTTGAGATGGGGGGCAACAAGCAAACCCACACCAGCCCGCCGCCTCTCCCCGTGGGCCACTCCAGAGTAGAAGAGAGTCCAACCCCTCTCAAGGAGATGGGTTCCAGAGCCCACGCTGTGTGTGAAGGCGAGCCCGACTATTTCTAGTCAATATCTCTCGACCTCCCGCACAAGCTAAGGCTCCTTCCCCCCCAGTGAGGTGACATTCCACGTCCCTAGAGCCAGCCTAAGCATCCGGGGATCGGGCTGCTGAGGTCTCCACCTTCGTCCGCCACCCAATCCTTGCACCGGTTCCTCACGGTTCCCCCTGCAGGTGGTGGGCCCACTGGGGGCATGATTATTCCTCATTATATCTGCACACAGCAAAGCTGCCATTGTTCCCCTCCTACCACTATAATGTGTTCTCTAAATCTGCTGCAAAAACAGAAGAAAAAAAATTCCAGGTTAGCTACCTGGATTTTAGCACGAATCCTCCCCAATTTAGAGTAAATGAAACACAGCGACAAACAAACAAGTCTGATAGCTGCACAGTTTGCAAACACTTTTAAAAATGCACGCTTACATGTGAGCTGAACTACACAGTTTGGAGGTCCATGTGGTGAGCGTCTGTGTGTATGTGTATCTGCTCTGATAGCTCTCAGATTAGAGACAGATGGAGAACAACACGCAGAGTATAGTGCAGATGTTTATGGATGATAATTCAACACTTGGAGAGAGACAGGAGAAGACGGAGAAGGAGACTGTCGAAAGGAATAAAATTACATTGTGCAAGAGGAGGCAAAATGAAAAGGACATGGCCATTTGGAGAGGATGAGGCATTCCAGGCAGAGAAATGTGTTAGGCAGCGTGCCACAATGTGAGCACGTATGTGTACGTGTGCTGAACTGTGTAATTCAGAGTGCCTGGTCGCCAGCTTTGACGAGGTGATAAAAGCTTGTTTCCTATAAACACTAATGATGTTCATTAGTGAAGACCTGAGGGGGCACATGGAACAAATCGGAGTGACTGTGTTGGTGTCCGTCTGTTTGAATGTGCTTCTGGACCTCAACCCCATTAAAGTAGCTCCAATAAGTGCCCGTCGTGGGGTCTAATTATTGATGTAATTGTCCTGACCTAACAGAGCCACTGGTGTTTTTGAAGGATGGAGCTCACCAGGTCTGTAGTGTGTTCTTTAATGCTTGGCCTCATATCCCACAGTGAAAATAATAATAAATAAAAACTCTAAAACTAAATCACCTTTAGATTATTTAAAATTAACAAAAATGGCTAAACAGCTAAATTTTTTTATGACTAAGACATTAATCATTCATTGCACCAAGAAGCAGACAAGGGATTTTCTTTGGTGCAAAAAGACTGAGCTACTTGGCCACAATGACAACAAGTATGTTCGGAGGAGTTGAGGTAAGACTTTCAAACACAAAATAACAATGCCAACTGCCAAGCATAGTGGTGGTTTCATCATGCTGAGGGTGTGTTTCACTGCTAGTAGTAATGGTGCAGAATAATCCACCATTACCTCCAAAATTCTTCAACATCCTGTTAAATGATAGCTAGATGTTTGAAACTTGGACACAGTTGGTTGTTTTAACAGGATAATTATACAAAAAACAAAACGGTAAATCTGGTTTAAGAAAAGATAGAGCACGCCGACATTGAGCTTCTGGAATGGCCTTCACAAAAAAAGAAGCTTGTTGATGTCTGCAAAACAGGACTGCTTTCTTTGCAACTTGCTAAATGATATTCAAGCCAGCGATTGGACGTGTATAATTGAGGGTATGTGTATAATTTTGACTGTTAGGATTAGAGAAAATTCATCATAAATTCAAACCAGTTTGAATTTTTAAAAATCATGGAAGTTATTTGTTGTACAATAATTCAACCCTGAAAGAACAATTCAAATGTGTCTTCAACAGTCCTAAATTAAAATTATATTCTTGCCCACCGTGTGTGTATGTAAAATTCTCACAGGCAATGTAAGTTCCCAAACTGATGTCCACAAAATCAATGCATCATTTAAGTTGAACACAGTATTACTAATGCAATCTGGAGTGCACATTTCTCAGTCCCCCCCTCCACATAGGTAAAGCTAAATTAAACTCCCACAATATGAAACTGAATCCCCTTCTTGAATACTTTAACCCCACTCGATCCAGCTTAAGGCTCATCAGGAGAATGAGCTAAGGGAACATATGTGGTAGACCAGGAAAACATTTCTACCACATATTTTGGATATTTCTGTTTTCTAATTAAGACGTTCTTTTTCTTGGAGCAAATCCTTCAAGGTAACACACATATGGATGAGCACAAACATGTAGAAAAAGGTTTTGTTAAACTGTCAACTAATTAAAAGGAAAGACATACCTCTAGTGGTGAATCACAAAGGAATCTCCGGAACTGTGGAGGGAATCAAAAGGAGGGAAGAAGAGAGACAAAAAAAACTGTTACCTTTCTGGGTCACCAACTATTTTCAATAGACACAAATAAAAACCATACACATCTCCTCTGGTGTTCTGAATTGTTTATCCATAACCATTTTCTCCTGGCTTAGGCGTCACATAGCCTTCCATTCACTACAGGCATAAAAGAAGCCTTTATTTAGACAAATGAAAACATTTACCCTATCAGCCAAGGCTAGCAGTCTAGGAGAGGACACAATGACAGCTAAAATAAGCAGCACTGTCGACGTCAGGAGTCTGTCCCACAACACACGTTAAAATGCACAGCAGATCTCAATTACAGTGGGGCTCTCTGTGTGTGTAAATATACATCTTTCATCTATCATCTATTCTATTTCCTGTGCTTCTTTTTAGCTGAGGAGTTGAGAGTGGTGTGTTTACAGTTTTGTTGGCTGTAGGGTAGGATGAAGAACTGTGCCTCCTTCTAAATTAACCGTTTCAAAACCTGAAATTTAGGGTTGATGGATGTTTTTTGGTTATATGCAGTTACTCTCCATTTCGCACATTCACAAGTGACTTTTATTTGCTCACTTTTATAATCTAAAGTTTGATGTCTGTTGAACAGGTCACACAAAATTGGTTATAAAATTATAGTACACATGGACACAAAGGGTGCAGATAAGAGTTAGTTGTTTTTTTTAAAGGAGGTATAATGTTTTGTGTATTGGGGTTTCAAATTGTTCAAAGCTGTTTCACACACTAGGATATATAATGACTAAGTTTATTTACTGCCAAAAGCCCAAACTATTGCAGAAGAGAGTATTTCTCTACTTGTAGACCACAGCTGTTGTGAGCACCAATGACATTAATAAAACTTTATTACTTATTGGTAAAGTGCTTATGCTATTGTCACACTGTTTTCTATCATTTTACGTGGCTCTCAACATGAAGAAATTAAACTTAGAAAAATATGCTTGAGTAGCTGACTACCCTGGCTGTAAGGTGTTCCTTGTGTTCAGAGAGATAGCCTGACAGAGAAAAACTTCTCTATGGTAGCTGGTTTTTGCAACCAGCAATCTGTAACACGACATGAAGGTAAAAGTCCTAACAGTGTATGTCCAGCATGTGTGGAGTCTGCAGAGACGTTAGCTGCCCGTTTCCTGATCCTATACCTGGATGTGATGGACAGGACAAACTGTACAAGATAACCAGCAGCTCATGTGGAAGGTTGTACTTCTTGAGTGTTGAGTGAGTTAAGCTCCAGTTGCTTCTCACTACGCCAGTTCTGACCAGACAATTCACCTCCTGCCTGTAAGCTGACTGGTCCCTGTCCTGGATGAGACCAATGACAGCGGTGTCATCTACAAACTTAAGGTGTTTTACAGACAGGTCCGCTGAGGTGCAGTCATTTATGTACAGGGAGAAGAGGGGGGAGAGATCACACTCCTGTGGGGCATCTGTGCTGATGGTTCTTGTACTATTGAAGATGCTTCTCAGACTTACAGTACACACCAAAAGTTTGGACACACCTCATTCAAAGAGTTGTCTTTATTTTCATGACTATGAATATTGTAGCTTCACACTAAGGGCATCAAAACTATGAATTAACACATGTGGAATTATATACTGAACAAAAAAGTGTGAAACAACTGAAAATATGTCTCATATTCTAGGTTCTTCAAAGTAGCCACCTTTTGCTTTGATTACTGCTCCGCACACTCTTGGCATTCTGTTGATGAGCTTCAAGAGGTAGTCACCTGAAATGGTTTTCACTTCACAGGTGTGCCCTGTCAGGTTTAATAAGTGGGATTTCAAGCCTTATAAATGGGGTTGGGACCATCAGTTGTGTTGTGCAGGAGATGGATACAGTACACAGCTGATAGTCCTACTGAATAGACTGTTAGAATTTGTATTATGGCAAGACGAAAGCAGCTAAGTAAAGAAAAACAAGTGGCCATCATTACTTTAAGAAATGAAGGTCAGTCAGTCCGAACAATTGGGAAAACTTTGAAAGTGTCCCCAAGTGCAGTCGCAAAAACCATCAAGCGCTACAAAGAAACTGGCTCACATGAGGACCTCCCCAGGAAAGGAAGACCAAGAGTCACCTCTGCTGTGGACGATAAGTTCATCCGAGTCACCAGCCTCAGAAATCGCAGGTTAACAGCAGCTCAGATTAGAGAACAGGTCAATGCCACACAGAGTTCTAGCAGCAGACACATCTCTAGAACAACTGTTAAGAGGAGACTGTGTGAATCAGGCCTTCATGGTAAAATAGCTGCTAGGAAACCACTGCTGAGGACAGGCAACAGGCAGAAGAGACTTGTTTGGGCTAAAGAACACAAGGAATGGACATTAGACCAGTGGAAATCTGTGCTTTGGTCTGATGATTCCAAGTTTGAGATCTTTGGTTCCAATCACCGTGTCTTTGTGCGGCGCAGAAGAGGTGAACGGATGGATTCTACATGCCTGGTTCCCACCGTGAAGCATGGAGGAGGAGCTGTGATGGTGTGGGGGAGCTTTGCTGGTGATACTGTTGGGGATTTATTCAAAATTGAAGGCATACTGAACCAGCATGGCTACGACAGCATCTTGCAGCGGCATGCTATTCCATCCGGTTTGCGTTTAGTTGGACCATCATTTATTTTTCAACAGGACAATGACCCCAAACACACCTCCAGGCTGTGTAAGGGCTATTTGACCAAGAAGGAGAGTGATGGGGTGCTGCCCCAGATGACCTGGCCTCCACAGTCACCGGACCTGAACCCAATTGAGATGGTTCGGGGTGAGCTGGACCGCAGAGTGAAGGCAAAAGGGCCAACAAGTGCTAAGCATTTCTGGGAACTCCTTCAAGACCGTTGGAAAACCATTTCAGGTGACTACCTCTTGAAGCTCATTGACAGAATGCCAAGAGTGTGCGGAGCAGTAATCAAAGCAAAAGGTCGCTACTTTGAAGAACTTAGAATATAAGACATATATTCAGTTGTTTCACACTTTTTTGTTCAGTATATAATTCCACATGTGTTAATTCATAGTTTTGATGCCTTCAGTGTGAAGCTACAATATTCATAGTAATGAAAATAAAGAAAACTCTTTGAATGAGAAGGTGTGTCCAAACTTTTGGTCTGTACTCTACCTGCTGCTGCCCATCAGTCAGGAAGCTGGTGATCCAAGGACAGGTGGAGGCCAGCTCTCTGAGCCTGGTGAGCTTCTGGTGGAGGAGGTCTGGGTTGATGGTGTTGAAGGCTGAGCAGAAACAGGATCCTGGAGTATATCACGGGGTGATGCAGGATGAAGTGTAGTCACAAGTTGACTGCAACTTCTGTTAATCTGTTTGCCCATAAAGCAAACTGCAGGGGGTCTGTGATGTCCTTCAAATGCTTCCAACAAAAGCGCCTCAAAGGATTCCGTGACCACAAATGTCAGTGCAACAGGTCTGCGCTCATTTAACCCTATGCATTTCTTGGGGACCAGGATGATAATGGAGTGTTTCAACCAAGAGGAAATGTCACTGAGTTTCAGAGACTTATTGAAGATGTTAGTTAAGATGGGGGTCAGTTGGTCAGCACAGGCTCTCGGGCATATCCTGGAGTTTTTTTTGGTTTTCCGATGCTGAAAGAGCCTACTTACATATTCCTCAGTGATCTGACATGAGTGAACTCAAGTGGTCAATTATTAGCTAAACTAATATTGATACTGAACAAATCACCTTTGTCTACTGCAGTGCTTCTTAATGTCTCTTTCTGAGGAGAATGTACATTATCAGGACTTCCTGTACTGTTGCTGTGCCAACTCAATAAATGCCCTAAAATGAGGGCAGTGATGCTTGACAACGTTAGAAATGGGCATAAAAGGGAGTAGAAATAGCCATTTAGCCTATCATTTTTTATAACTATTATTTTATATCTCTTAAGAAATCAACAGATTTATGGAACTTCCAATTTAGCTGAAATCTCAGCAAAACAATAACAATACACCTGAGCTACCTCTAGAGGCAGAAAGCTACTAAATCCTCCAACATTAAATGCTAGCTTTAAAAGCCATGAAAAACAAGAAGAGGGGCAGCAAAGGTGACCAACCTGAGTACTACAAGATGCTCCACAGTGTCTTTACACACAACTTCAACTTGGACCATATTAAAAAGAATGAGACAGCTTCAGAACAAAACAAATATGATTATAATCTGTATTTACTTCCCATTCATCTACCAAAAGCCTCATCCATGCAACTGGCTTTATTTTTATTTTATTCAATAATGAAATTACCTGGTGCTTGGACAACATCCATATAATTCTAATAAAAGCAATGCTCACAGAAATAATTCTCTGAACAATTTCTTTGTGTAATGTGGAAACTGTAGTGTCTAATTCTATTGAGTCAGCAATGAGCGTTGCTCATGTGCAGAGGAGCTCGTCAAGCTGCAAATGAAGTGTAATTTTCCAGTCCTCGCTCTGCCAGTCAAATTACTAACTATACAGCTCCCAATGTGCAGTATAGCTGAAAGGCACAAATAAAACGTTTGTTAAAACTGAAAAAGTCTGTTTCACCAACAGAACAACAGCTGCAATTATTAGATGACATCATTTATTGGGGTCTTGCAAAATTACTGGCTGCTGTATGTGTGTGAGTGAGACTGAAATTCCTGAGATTAACTTGTGGCTGAATGCTGTAACATTTAGTAACCCAAACCTAAATGTACCAATGCCTTGAAAGCATTTAATGAATGCAAATGAATATGTGGAATTGCGCCTCAGCTATGAACACCTTTTCTCAGTCTCTTCTCCTGTTTTACCAAAGACCTGAAAGGTTAACCCAAACATGCAAACTCACATCCACAGAGCCATTATAAGAAATAAAGTCTATGTGAAGGCAAAGTCAACTGGCATGGAGGAAGAATAAAGGGATTTCTGCATTAGTTCAATAGCACCAACGCTTTTCCTTCCATTTTTGATAAAACACCAGATACACAGTTGATCCATGAAGTTGCTGGAACATCCTCATGTGCATCCACACATGGAGTCCATCTCTTCCTCTCCAACTCTCCCTTTCTTACAGTAAACACCCATCTGTTGACAATTAAGGCTTGCAAACAGCCATTGCAAGCACACACAGTTGTGTTCTTGCACACATACAGTACATTTAAACAAACACATCTGCCTAACCCTAATTGCTACTTCAACCTCTCATCAGTGTTATCTTTGTACAGTCAAACTGCTGCACTTATGAGTGAATCCATGCCTGTGCCAGCTATGCAAATCTCAATAAAAACATCTGTTAATATTTTGTTCTCTTTGGTTACAGCTTTGTTTAATGTATACATATAAAAAAGCTGCAGAGATTTGCAATGTCATGCAAAGCTCAGAGTGGGTTAAATCCAACCAGTGTTCTGTTACAACAGAAACTTGGTTGCTCAGTTCTGCTGAATGTCCTTATTGTGCACCAACATGCGGCAAATAGTTATTTTTTCCTTTTTTTTTTTTTTACTAATCTTTTCAAATCCTCCCCAGATATTATTTCAGGAGTTTTTGTTTACATCAAATGCAGATGTAACAGGATTTGTTTTTCTGAAAATGATTCCCAAATGTGCAGATGCTGAGAGTCATGGCTCAGTGAAACAGTTTTGACCAATAGGCAGCTGACTGGACTTGTGTGTGTGTGCATGACTATCTGAATAATTGCTGGTATGCGCTTAAACTCTGTCAGGAAACTAATATTAGAAGAAGAGGGAAAACGTTCTGGCTATTTTCCATGCATGCTTTTTCAGGAAATGCATACATCCTTATACAAACAAAGCACTTCCCTCAGTTTGGACCTTATAATGTCTACAGTTTGTACAATTTTTTGTAGTTGTTGTAGTTTTTATGAGTTAACTTCACTTGGGATGCACACATAATGTCTGTTATCGACTGGCTCAGAACCACGCTAAATGTAACCAAGAATATCTGACTAAAATAGACTAATCCAACAATAAATACCTCCACATGAATTTAATAATCCAGCTACTTTGGTAGGCTGAGCAGTTATTATAAAACACATTGTGGCAAAATATATCAGGGTTTGTAAAGACTTGTTTTATGTCAAAACTCTATATTATTCCAGACTCAAATTACCTGAATTTTCTGTCCTTTTTAAAAGACTTTGAAAATCCAAATATAAACAAATTCAAGGCAGACACTTCAACAGTAATCTTGTAAATAATGGAAAAGGAAAATATAGTTTTTTTCCATGCTTCATTTTCTTTTTCCATAATTACTTAAACCTGGAAAAAATGTAAATAGGATTCCATAATTTTCCAAACTGCAAATAAATCCTGATAGTACTGCCATAATAATAGTATAACTCAAAAACCCATCAAACAAAAGCTTGGACATTGTTGAGTAAGAAATAAAATCAGTAGATTTTAGTATTGTGGAATTTTAGGTGTATGAAATAAAATTATAAAAAAATATTTACTTTAGTGGCAGCAATAAGGGCTCAAACTGTAGAAATTAACAACAGTGTTTGAAAAGCAAAACAGCAGATTTGCATGCTAACCAGACATCTTTTTCTTGTAGACTGTTTATCATAGCCTGTTAATTTGCTACATTGTAATTTTACAGCAGGGATACTAGCTTGTATTTGCAAACACAAAATATTAAACTTAGTCTTTAGTGCTTTTGCAGAGATCTGACGAGATGGGTTACGGCCCAAACCAACCAAAAAATTTAAATTGTCACTTAAAAAAATGTGAAATTATACCAATACAGCATGTGATTGTTTCATAGCAGTTACAGTTTAAAAGCCAAGTAAAATCATCTAAACTTTGTGGAAAATGTGCAATTGTAATGGGTTTTACATTACAATGTTTCTGTCACAGTAATTATATGTTATAACCTAAAGTTACTCCGAAATGCATAGACAACTGCAACAAATTTTAAACAATTTCGCCAAAGCAGACTTTCCTTTTTAGACTACTTGCTTTTGAAGCAGTTTTCATATAACTTTATTACTACTACTACTACTTTAATATATGCACATATCTTTTTTTTTTTATTATTGTATAATTTGGCATAGACATAATCATGTAATAAATCTGTTCAAAGAATGAAGGGATGTACAGTTATATATTTTGACGACCTGTAAAAGGTTTAACTCAGCCATTTTACAGCTAAAACTTGTGAACACTTCACAGCGGATTCACTCTGATTTTATAGGAATGTTAATTTCTGTCATTACCACATTTGCAATAATGCTTCACATCCTAAAGAAGAATTATCAAACACACACGCAGCTGCAGCAGTGTTTGTGACTGCCTTTTTTTTTTTTTTTTATAAGTTAATTAACAAACACATAGACCCTGTAAAGTATTTTAACTGCAACAGTTTTAATTCCTACAAATGGCTGGGGGAGAATTTCACCTCCACACAGTGAAAGTGGAAGTCCACACAGCATTTGATTGATTTATTCAATATTTTCACAGAGAATAAATTATATTATTAATGTATTTGAATGTTAGCACTCCAAAACAATAATACTCAACTTGAGTTAGTAGTCTTAAATGTTGCATCTGTAAAACTACCAATTACTCCTGTTGTATAAGAAAAAACAAGCTGCCAAGCACTTAAAAATGGGAGAAATGACTGAAACAAAACTACAAGGAATATCCAAGAGCTGAGAAATGCTTAGCACAGTATCACCAGAAAACTCCATCCTTGGGTCATGGTAGATACTGAAAATATAACCTTCCTAACAAAGCCATTCTCTGGCATACATTTCGAGGCCCTGGATCCTGCGGTAAAAGCAACAGGGATAAAATAATTGACCTAGAAATCTACTCTGGTTCTTGGAAAATCGTTCCTGCAGTGGAAACACACCTTAAAACATATACATAACCCATTGAAACTGGGTTCAAGTAAAACATAAACAGAATGAATGAATAGTCCCATTCAAAAAGGTTGTGTGTGTTGTTGCAGTTAGTTCTTTACTTAATACTACAACTAAGGCAGATATGCATGTGAAATAAAATAAGTTTGCTTTAATTAACTGAACCATAATTCAACCTATGCTGTTAAAAATCTATATACTTAGAATTTATCCTGCATGGAAAAATCAATTAAATAAAAAAATAACTTTTCCATGTGGAAAACCTCCAGGAAGCACAGTCAATGATGTAGCTCCACACTTTTATGTTATATATATATTTTGAGCTGAAGCTGTTCACACAAACTACCTTTTAATAAAGTTAGGGTTATGGCACCAGGAAGGAATCTGACACAGTCTGCCCAATCTGACAGCCTTCATTACTTATTAATTACCTTACTTTTACAAGCTGGAGAATTCAGTATATTTACTGCAGCCTGTTGGCAGAAAGGTGAAGGAAGTTGGTTTTCCAACCACAGAGGGACAGAGGCCCCACTTAAGTTGGATGGGATTTCTTCATCCTGGATAAGCTTTTTAAACTTTTCTTTCCTCACAAATAAACACGTATACATACCATACAAGTTAGAATATGGTTTTCTGTGTTTTCATTGAATCTTAAGTTTCATATGCTTATTTACAGCGTCAGCCACATTTACTGCCCCTGATAAGATTTGTAAAAGTCTTAACATAAATTAATCTCCTACTGCAGAAGCATCATCTCACACTGAAAAGGCTGGAAAACAAATCCCACTTTCGAGGACAAGAAAAATTGCCATGTTAAGAAATACATGTTTTCCACAAAATTCTATGTGGTACAATTATTAGTTCCCCTAAAAATCCCTTTAAATTAAATACAGTGCTGAAACTAACGATTAATTTGTTAATCTGTTAACTATTTTTTGATTAATCGATTAATAATCATATATCAAAAGGTGCTTAATAGGAGATTCTTTACAAAATTTGAATCAGATGAAGCGAAAACAATGCCACTTGAGGAGTATTTAGAGACAAACAAGGTTTTTCATCTTAGATGCAAAATGTATATAAATCTAATTGTACACTATTGGCCTAATTACTACTCTGAGTGGGTTGTTCTTTCAGCAAATAGCATGTTTTAGAATCTGTATAAGCCAGTTAACAATTATTCGATTACTAAATTAGTTGATGATTATTTCCATAATCATTTAATCTTGATTAGTCCGATTCATTGTTTAAGCCCTAATTAAATGTACCCAATAAGCAGGTCAAGGATCTATGTTATGTTTATGCCACCATGCACAGGGACTAGGATTGTAAAGACGAGTCAAAAATATTAAAAATCCCTGGGTCATCAACGGGTCTCCATAGCAACCATTACACTATATTTACATGCCAGCTGGTTGTTTGGGAGAGCGGCCAAAACAAAAGCCCCTACTCTCCTATCATCACAAACATTGACAAGACAAATTTGATAAACCTTACTGGAAGCTAAACTACAACTGTGTGCTTAGGTATGTTAAGACTGAGATTAGCTTAAACATCCCAAACATCCCAAAAGGTTTAGGCTTACAACAAAAGATGAATATGTTGAAAAGCACTGCATGCCCACTGAAGTATGGTAGAGGATCTGTGATGCTGTGGGCCAGTTTCACCTCCAAAGGCCCTGGGAACCTTATTAGAGTACATGGTTTCATGAACGTTTTTTTAATCCACCAGTGGCCTGCATTTTTCCAATTTTTTTCATTTTCAAAAAATGAGAGGAAATAGGATGGAGCCAGCAGGGAATGGGTATGCAGTTAATGGACAAAAGGACATGAATTGTGCACTAAACCCCATGCGCCACCAGCATCCAGCCCATGAACTTTTTAAGATACCAGGTCATTATAAATAAAATCACTCCTTGAACACTGAAATTTGGTCATCATTGGGTCTGTCAGCAGAACAGTGATCCAAAGCAAGTCGTCAAATCAACACAGATGTTCACCAGACCTCCTTCCATGCTAATCTCAAAACTAAACTCTACGCAAAACATGGGGATTTTTTTTTACTCCCATTTCAATAATACATTTTCTAGAGTTATATTATGCTACTGCATTAAGAGATGTATTCATTTTATTGATTCTTACACATTTTTACCAGGGGTGCCAATAAATGTGCCAAGGATTTTCCCTGCTGTGCAAACTAGTCAAACTTTTTAAATATCGGTGAACATAATTGCCACAAAATGCTTCAGGTGAAGTCTTTAAACCTTCTTATTACCATCCTGTCATCACAGACAGAACTTGTTATGCCTAATACAGGTCCTTCTCAAAATATTAGCATATTGTGATAAAGTTCATTATTTTCCATAATGTAATGATGAAAATTTAACATTCATATATTTTAGATTCATTGCACACTAACTGAAATATTTCAGGTCTTTTATTGTCTTAATACGGATGATTTTGGCATACAGCTCATGAAAACCCAAAATTCCTATCTCACAAAATTAGCATATCATTAAAAGGGTCTCTAAACGAGCTATGAACCTAATCATCTGAATCAACGAGTTAACTCTAAACACCTGCAAAAGATTCCTGAGGCCTTTAAAACTCCCAGCCTGGTTCATCACTCAAAACCCCAATCATGGGTAAGACTGCCGACCTGACTGCTGCAGTGGACTGAGTCTGGAGTAGAAACATCCAGAGCCATCGTGCACAGGCGTGTGCAGGAAATGGGCTACAGGTGCCGCATTCCCCAGGTCAAGCTACTTTTGAACCAGAAACAGCGGCAGAAGCGCCTGACCTGGGCTACAGAGAAGCAGCACTGGACTGTTGCTCAGTGGTCCAAAGTACTTTTTTCGGATGAAAGCAAATTCTGCATGCCATTAGGAAATCAAGGTGCCAGAGTCTGGAGGAAGACTGGGGAGAAGGAAATGCCAAAATGCCAGAAGTCCAGTGTCAAGTACCCACAGTCAGTGATGGTCTGGGGTGCCGTGTCAGCTGCTGGTGTTGGTCCACTGTGTTTTATCAAGGGCAGGGTCAATGCAGCTAGCTATCAGGAGATTTTGGAGCACTTCATGCTTCCATCTGCTGAAAAGCTTTATGGAGATGAAGATTTCATTTTTCAGCACGACCTGGCACCTGCTCACAGTGCCAAAACCACTGGTAAATGGTTTACTGACCATGGTATCACTGTGTTCAATTGGCCTGCCAACTCCCCTGACCTGAACCCCATAGAGAATCTGTGGGATATTGTGAAGAGAACGTTGAGAGACTCAAGACCCAACACTCTGGATGAGCTAAAGGCCGCTATCGAAGCATCCTGGGCCTCCATAAGACCTCAGCAGTGCCACAGGCTGATTGCCTCCATGCCACGCCGCATTGAAGCAGTCATTTCTGTCAAAGGATTCCCGACCAAGTATTGAGTGCATAACTGTACATGATTATTTGAAGGTTGACGTTTTTTGTATTAAAAACACTTTTCTTTTATTGGTCGGATGAAATATGCTAATTTTGTGAGATAGGAATTTTGGGTTTTCATGAGCTGTATGCCAAAATCATCCGTATTAAGACAATAAAAGACCTGAAATATTTCAGTTAGTGTGCAATGAATCTAAAATATATGAATGTTAAATTTTCATCATGACATTATGGAAAATAATTAACTTTATCACAATATGCTAATATTTTGAGTAGGACCTGTATAATTATGATCATAGTTGGATCTAATTAAAGTGCCTGTTTATACCAGTCTACTTGGAAATGTAAGTGTATATAAAGCAGCTGGACACTGCTACAAGCATTCACAGCAGCCTTCTATTAGGTGTGGGATAATAATCATGCAGTACCTCAGTCTCACTACATTCGCTTGGGTCATCACCATGAATGGCCATCTGGTAGCGGGCGTACAGCGCCACTGATCGTTGATAGGACGCCATGAACTGGGGGTCCTCAAAGTTCACCGGCACTAGCCTCACCTTCAAGCACAGGGTGTGGAGGAGACAAGGTGGAGGGGTTTGGGGTTTATGAGGATTGTCAATGAATTCGAAGATGGTGAACATTTAGAGAAGAGAATACAAAACAAATGTACAAAGAATGAAGGGATGTACAATTTCTCTCTCTTTGTCCTTCAAGCAAGCTAGTTATGCAGCTAGACGTCTTTTAATCACCAAGTTTTGCACAAAGCACATATCTATTGCAGCTTGAAATCAGAGATGAGAAACTTGAGGATGAGGCTAGTGCACTACCCAGTTGTTCACTCAATTTGCACGAAGAAGACCAGAAACACGACGCCATATGGTGTCAGTGGTCCAGGGCAGCAGAAAATCTGGACAGATCACCTCCGACAGACCGAATCGTTCTCTTTTACAATACCAGAGCCCCATAAAAACCATTAAAAACATCAGGGTGAAAACACTCGCCAAGAAATTTAAATCTGATTACCTCACTCCTTCCAAGTTCAGAGAAGATTCTAGTTTGGATATGAAGGACTACTGGGTAAATGCGTATAGCTTGAGAATTTGTAACGGATAAACTGCACCCTCACACTGAATCAGATTCAGACAAACACCACTCTCAACAATATTTGTTTGTTTTGTCACACTAAATGTTTCACATCATCAAACACATTTTAATTTCTGTGTACCTTCAAAGTACAGTTTTCAAATTCTGATTTAGTTTATTAAGTGAAAAAAGCTTTCCAAACCAAGGTGACCTTATGTGAAAAAGAAACTGCGGAGCTAGACACAACTGTTTGTGCCATCCCTGGTGGCCAAGATGCTTGCAATAACTGGCAATGGATTTTTTATATAGCCGTGGAGGAACTTTGGCACACTCTCCCTTGCAGAATTGTTTTAATTCAGCCACAGCTGAGGGTTTTCAAGCATGGACGGCCTGCTTAAGGCCGTGCCACAGCATCTCAATCGGATTCCAGTCCAGTCTTTGACTAGGCCACTCCAAAACCTTGTTTTTTTTTTTTCAGCCATTCCTAAGTGCACTTGAATTTATAGTCAGGCTGATGGCCAGATATCCTCCTACTAGCATTTCTGGTAGAGAGAGGATGAGGTTCATGGTTCCATCAGTTACTGCAAAGTATCCAGGTCCTGAAACAGCAAAACAGCCCCTGTCCATCACACTACCATCACTGTTTTACTCTCTATATGAAGTTCTTTCTCTGAAATGCTGGGTTAATTTTATGTTAGACGTAACTGGAACGTGCCAAAAAGTTCCACTTGTCACAGTCTACAGAATATTTTGGCCCAAATATGTTTCTTAACAAAAGTGAGAGGAGCCTTTGTGTTATTGTGGTCCAGCTGTGGCTTAGGTCTTCCCCATGGATACCATTTCTGCCCAGTCTCTCTTTCTTATTGTTGAGTCATGAATTCTGACCTTAACTTGTTGTTCTGGGTTGTCTTGTGACCTCTTGGATGAAACGTTGATACGTTCTTAGAGTCATTTTGGGAACTCCTGAGGAAGTTTACCACTGTTCCATTTTCCACTTTTGTTTCCTGGAGTCTCAAAGAAATTGCTTCGTAACCCTTTCCAGACTGAGAAATATCAATTATTGTGTTTTCATCGGCTCTTGAACTTCCTTAGATGTGTAGATGATGTGTTACTTTATAAGATCTTTTAGCCCACCTCATGCGTTCAAACAGCTTCTGTTTAAGTGATTTCGTGATTCTGCAGGTTATGCTGTAATCTGGCCTGTGTGTGGCAAATAAATTTGAGCTCAGCTTTTGTGGGTAATCTCAGTTAACTTTTGATTTAATAAACGAGTGTATTATATTTTTACATAGGGCAAGATAGGTTTGGATAGTTTCTTTTTCTTAAAAATGAAATCCACATTTTGAAAACAGCTTTTTTGTAATTCTTCAGGTTATTTTTCGTTTCAAATTTTTCTTTCTCCTCTCATTTAACAAAACAAATTGTACATTAATTGTAATAAACCTACTTTATATTTTTTCTAATTTGACAGATCGGAATTTGAATCTGTTAATATCTAAATATAAATCTAGAAAGGAACAGAGAAAGATGAAAAATTATGGCTGCAACTGAAGGTACCCTGGACTGTGAAACCCTCTATCCCCCTCCATCTCTGGGTGGATGAGGGTTGACCTATGCCCACCACCCTCTGACCTGGCTCTCGGAGGGTTTGTCAGGAGGATCCTTGTGAATGGCCATCTGGTAGAGTTTGTACACCTGGTAGGAGGCGTCAAAAGAGGCTTTGAACTGCGGGCTAGGGGGCCTGGAGCGCACTAGCCTCACCTTCAAAAAGAATATCGGCAAACACGGGTTAATATCCAAATGGAAAAAAAAAAGAGTGCTAAAAATAACATGAGAAGTTATTAAAAGGCAATAGAGGAAAATCACAAATCAAAGAGCAGGAAAGGTGTGAAATAACAGTTACAGAAGACACACTTTTACACATTTAAAGCATTTTACATATAGACTACAATGCAGTCTTTGTTTTAGACAGTCATTGTAAAAAGAAAACAGCTCCCTCTTCAAATTCTTGGGTTTCACATATTTTCTACTTATTAAGGGTTTTTGTTGTGTTCATGTCTTCACAACATAAATGAATTTCTAGAGTTTCTGTAGCACAGCATTATATTTCTAAATATGATCCTGATTTGACACTATTGATGGGCTTTATCATATCGTTCAGTTTTATGGTGTAAATTTTCTTATGATGATAAGAATTTGTCTTTATCGTTACAGCAATAAAATAAAAGTAATGATGTTTGAAACCTCTAAAGCTGACCATACTGTCAGAATTATTCTTACAATTTTCTCCACTGTTGGCTCATTGAGAGCAATAAAAAAATACTGATAAATTATCAATTAATAATTAAATGCAGTAACTGTGTGCAATTTAGTAATAAAACACTTCTTTATGTGCCTGGTGTCCTGAAGGGCCTATTTAAAAGTGAGAGAGCAGTTTGCTGAAGTGTTATACTATTGTTAACATGTGACCCCTCTGTTTTATTATAACTCATTGGTTATTCAGCTAGTAAAACATTTCTATGCATTTCCTCATTTGTAAGTCACTTTGGATAAAAACGTCTGTCAAATGCATAAACACAAACATTTCCAATTAACTGTGCAGGTAAAACGTACACGATGAGGTGATGTCCTGTTTCATAAAACGTGCGCCTTGCGTTAAACGTCTTGAAATTAAAATATTTTAGCTGCTCTCTAGACAGGTCTCCCCAACACGGAAAGCAGTCAGACCACAGAGTTACATGAAACAGATAGGCAGGGAGCTGCAGCAGCCAGTACAGTCTCTTAACTTTGATTGTCAGGACAAGCTTATTTATTAGATCGACCCAAACTGCACGGCATGGCAAACTGCATTATACGCCAGGCACAAAACAATAGGCAGTAATTGGGTGAGGAAATTGCAGACCTTCAATCAAAGGGAGGACACGGATAACAGGTATCATCAGTTGAGCGCAGTCAGGGACTCAGATACTGATCTTTCAAAAACGCCCAGACTGGTATCGGATCAGGACATCCCCAATTGGTCATTTGTATGTGGAAAACCTTAGAATTGATAAAGAGCGAGGACTTTCTTTTCTACATGACTGAACATGACAGAAAATCATGAATAGAAAAATATAAGCTCAACTCAGTGACTTCACCATGTTGTTCTTCAAGTTTTTAGTATTTAATTGAACCTGAAAGATGTTTGTATGAAACTGTTGGCAGGATGTGACTAATTGCTTTGCAATAAGTTGACAAACATCAATTTATGCCTATTCTAGTATCATACTTCTAAATTCAAAACTAAAATGATACAGACCTTTATTTTTACTATAGGCATTTATTTTCTACTCATGTTTTGTAGTGAATTCAATAAATCTGTAAAAAACTGCTCATAAGCTCCTTTCTAAACATGAGCTCACACGGTGTCAAAAAGAAACTAACAGCCAACAATAAAAATAAGCCACTACAATTAACTGATTAACGAAAGACCTACAACAAAGCCTTAGAACTAAATTTCCTTAAATAACTGGGTGAGTCTGATTGGTCTGGTTTAAAAGGAGCCTTTTATAGGGAGTATGTATGTATGCATGATCATTCTGTAATATCTGGTCCCAGAACAACATAGATCATAAAGTAAGTGGTGCATACCTTTTGGGAGAGGTGCTCTCAAACAGAAAACACAACCTTATATCTCTCAGAAACAAAAAATGCATCAGGACAATGCTTCAATGGTGTAAGAACCTAATGCTAGACTTACAGTATAACCTCCATAAAGAGGATGCAAAGTAATGAGTAATGTTTTTTTTAGCCATCATAAACGTCCACAGTCTATTTTTGATCATCATCTTTAATGCAGTGCTAGAAATCAGACTCAGGAAAAGATTATGGAAAGAAAACTGTCTGGGTGTTGCTTTCTCATCCTGCGTCTCCAGTTTTTAATTAAGCCCCTCTTCGTTTGGAAGCTTTTGTTGGACACAGAGATGCTGCCATATGAATATCTGAGACGAACAGAATGCAAAGCTGAACTGGAGGTTTGTTGGTTGGACTTGGATAGAAGACTGACTCTCATATGAACACCTGCCATGTTCGTCCTATAGCCAAACTAAAACACAGAGCCTCCTGGACATAGATGCCATATAAATAACTACAACGTTTCTCTCATATAATCTGAAATATTTAACATCAGTCAAAACTTACTTTCCTGACAGCAGGAGGGTTTTTCCTTTTACAGCAGCAGATATGCTGATGTGAAGAGTATCCATATAGTTTCAAATACCAGAAAAAACAAGACACTGCTAAATTAATACAAATGATGTAGGAGAGATTTATCAAACCACGTATGATCAATCTGTAAAGAGAGCGGGCTGCTCGTAGGATCAGGCTGAGGAATCTTACAGTTTCCTGCAGAGCCTAAAAGATCTTTGATGCTGTTATACTGAACCCTGGTGGTGGAAAACGGAACCCTTCCGGCATTTAAGGCCTTAAGGAATCGAATCGATAAACTGATCCCAGATCTGAATTTGACTTTCCTTTCATGTGCTTATGGACTTGTTATACACTTGAAACCAAGCATATCCATGAAGAACAGTAATAAAAAAGCAACCCTTATCATCAAGTTCCTGTTTTCTCTCAATATTTATTTTCAGAAGTGTTAAGCAGTGCCCACAACATCAGTTACATTTATTTTATAGGAATTGTTAAGGGTAACAAAAATTGTGGCACTGGTGAGTTTGTAGTGTATTCCTACTAAATAAATGTCTGTTTTTAATTATTTTACATTTTCACAAGGTGCACCAATAAATCCTACCGTCCTGGATATTTTGCCAAATACTGTTATGTGTGAAGTAACCCAACTCCTTACGTACAATGAAAATAAGGGTTTGCTTTCTATTTACTACAATGTGTCTAAATGAAAATTGTGCTCCATTGTGTTTAATGTCTCCAAGCAAAAAAGCAAGTAGTAAAGCTAACATTGGTGAAAAGGTCAAAGGTCAAAGTTTAATTAAAAACTGTAAATTGAGTCAGACTTAGAAATGTAATTGAAATTGATTAAAACCTTTTTTGGCTTTAGAGATTAAATCTGATATTGCTTCACTACATTTGATTTCTTATTCATTTAACTGCTATATCGATCATGTAAAGGCCTCGCTAAAGCTTTGTTTAATTAACCTTCATTTGAGAAGCCTAACCTACACATTCATTTAGTGAAATTACAGGCGGGCAAATTAATCCAGTTGAGAAGCATTGATTGAGAGATGATCTCACTGAGCTTGTGACAGGAAATAGACACAGCCTGCTTCGTCACAGCATCTGGCTCTAAATCTGCTTCAGACCAAAACTGCCATTATGCTACCAACCTCGGCCTGGTCTGAGGCCTTCGCCAGGCATCATTCTACATCATTATGCTTCCTCTGAATGTTTATTTCCATGTCTTTGCGTATTGGTTCAGCTAAATAGTGTGGTTTAAATGTCATCTAAAGGCTCATCAGTCTGTGTGGTGTGCATGTCACTTTGATTAATTCAAACTTGGAACATCTGATTTTTCCAGTTCGCACATATAAACACATGGTGAAGTCACTGTGGTTGAGGAAGAGGCCCCAACCAAAAATGAAATATCGAACCATAATTTTCCAAGTCACAAAAACAGGGTTTAAAGATCCAGCTTACCTCCAGGCAATGCGAGGAGCTGTCGTCTAAAGACTCGCTCATGAATCCCTCCAGTGTTTTGTGCTGGTTGGCATGGGCAGGTTTTGTAGGTGAGGTTCCATCAGCATGTTGTCTGATCTGGTCTTTCTGAAGACGCCGCTCCCTTCTTAAGTCTTTGGCCTTTCTGCAGGACGGCCTTCTAGGATCTGCTCCCAACCCTGCATCAGAGAGAGGAGACCGAAGAGGAAGACTACGTTTTTTTATTTTCTTTCTATTTTCCCATGTGGAAAACCTGGTAATGATGATATTTCTGACTTTTGAAACTCAAAAATCTGTTGTTTTTTTTAAGTTGCTAAAAGCACCATACCTAAGATTGAACAGGTCACATTAACAACACTCATTGGAGCAGATGCTGTTACTGAAGGATGGCATCATTACAGGACAGCAAAAAAAAGTATTTGCTTCCTTACAGATTTCTTCTGTTTCCGAACAAATTTTAATATCCAGACAAAAATAATCTGTGCACATGCAAAGGAATATCCAAACACACCTAGCTATATATGTAAAAATATTACTGCCTTCCTTGTTGAAACATGAATCAGCTGTTCTTGACCAATTAAATTTGACTGACCACACTCAGGTCTCATACCTTCTGGACCTGTAGAATCTAGGAATTACTTCAATCTTCACTGAGAGCAAAGTGTACTGGACTCAAATTACTTATTTGTGTGCACAAACGTGGCAATAAAGCTGATTCTGATTCTAAATTAGAACCTATTTGACAAAATGAAGTAGGCTAAAAGATCTCCAAAAGTAACACCTCATATCATGATCTAAAGTAATTCAAGAAGAGATGAGAAAGAGGAGGAACAACGGTTGTGACATTTATTACTACAGAATGTGATAAAAAGCCATTTCTATGGAACCAGACGATTTTTAGCTTGACCGGCTCTGACTGGTATCTGAGTGGAAACACAAAACAAATCTAAATTTTTCAAGTCAGGACACTCAACACAGCTACCAGGTTATATCAACGGCTACACTGTTCAGTGTTGAAGCTGCTACCAAGTGAAGCAGATTCTAAGTTACCTATTTTCAGTATAGTGAGGGGCTTAAAAATGCGGCCAAAGGAAACACAAAATGTGTAAGCAGCCATTATGAAAAGGAAAGGTTTTCTATGGAGGTACGTTGGCTGTTCTTTCAGGCTTCCACTATTTAACTGAGTGATAATTCAGCAGTTTCTCTGTTTAGGCATTTTGAGCTTTTATAACCTTTGTTCTTCATGACACATCTTGGATTTGGATTTTGCAACCTTTAGATAAATCTCAGAGTTAAGGTAAGAGCTACGTTATCTAGAGAATACTCAGTGAGACTGCTGTTTCCAGGTACTAATGCTAACCATGCAAACCAATAGTAAAATATACTAAAAACAGTCTGAAATCCCAACTCTGTCAACATTTTCTTTATTTAAAATAGTTTTACAGAAACTACTCTCACACACAAAGTTTGATATTGCATGTGCTTTTAATATACATATTGAGAGCTCATAGCAGGAGGGCTAGAAAGAAAATAATTTAAATGTTGTTACTTATAGTTTTAAAGAGAAATGGGAATCGGCTAAAATCAGTATCTGCAGTTCAAACTTAACAAAAAACGGAAATCAGAAATCGTCCACAAATGTCTGATCTGTGCATCTCACAAGTTTCAGCCTAAAACTGGACTGAATTACCTAACACTGGTCAGTTTTATTTGCAGCTCAACAACTGCTACCGAGCAATACAGGATGGGTAAATGAAGCCCAGATGGTTAGCAGGTAGCTAGTGTGTATTTGTAAATAAGCAAAAGTCATAACAAATAAAATGTGTTGTTCCCTTAAAGGAAAAAGCTAATGGGAACAGCTCTGGTCTTCATTAGCACACTCAGTTTCCTTTCTGTGTCTCCCCCACTTTCTTCCCCACCGCTACAACTTCTTGGGCTCCTGCCAAGCCCTCTCGGTCGTGGGGCATCCCATGTCAACAGTTTACACCCCCACATCCTGTTTGGAGCAATAAGGAAGTGATAGCCGTTTCCTGCTTGCACTACTGCCAGCTGCCAACATCAGCCCACTGACTAGCTTTCCCCTCTGATGACATCATAAGGAAGAGTAGAAGCTCTCATCTTAACATGCTGAAAAGGAAACTGTGGTCCTGGCCCAAATTTGCTGGCAACCCTCAGATTTATCTAACTCCAAGGCATTTTAGGTTCTACTTTAAAGCAGATTCCATCATTCAGTTTGGTGGCTTGCTGAACCTTAAAATGGATTATTAAGCAGATTAAACTAAAGTTCTCAGTGTAACAAAATCTGGCAGAACTGTAGTTGCACCTTTACTTCTTTTGGGCTTCACCCTAATGAATAACAGATACTTTTCCTCTAAAAATGACTGAGGAAGTACTACTGAGGAACAAAATCATCTAGCTGTGGTTAAGATAAACCCTGACAGATTACTTTCCGTTGAAGACAGAGTGGCAGATAACACCTCATGAAATCTGGGACATTGACCTTCGGTTTTGAAGGAAATTTTAAAAGATATACTTAATTTAAAGAGTAAACGCATTTCAAATACAGATGTTTTGTATGTAAACATGGAATTAGTTCCAGGTTGTTCCCTGTGGAAGCAGCGCACAGTTTCTAAAACTGACACTGAGCTTCAGATGAGGGGTATCTGTTTAAAACCCCAAGTGTGAGTCATTTTCTGTCTACCTCAGGCACTTTATACTGTAATTAAAACAGGCCCCACCTACATTTTTGTATTGACTTGTTCCTTGGAGACCCCTGTCTGAATTTAAGGTATGGGGAGTCGTGTTTTCTCAACCTGCAACTGGATCCTCCCTAAAGGTATAAAGCCTCCAGTAATAAAAGCTGAGGAAATATATGACCAGGTGTTTTCTGTTGGAGGTAAATGGAGGGGTGGCAGGGTGGGCAGTAAATCCTCCTGCTTCCACGTTGCTGAAAAGACTTGTTATTCCTGACACTGTAACTCAGAGAAGAGTGGTCCTGACACAGGGACAACAGCACTGCCACTGCTGCATTGTTTTACTGAATGTTTATGTCTGTGAAAGGATCAGCTTGTTCAGAACAGTCCTGCTCCTGAGTTCATTCTTGACTTTTAATTAACCACTATGGGAGGTACTCTCAATACATTTTTGGAAAGGAAAGGAACAGACGTTCGGCTTCCTGTGTCTAAGGACAGTTTAGCATCTCCTCACATGAGAGTTATTGATTCATTACAGTAAGCTGGCAATGAAGATATCCTGTTCTGGACAAGTGAGGATAAGAATAAGAGAAAAACTAATTTTATGTCCAACTTCTGCAGAGTGGGGCAGCTTGGTGAACAGTGACACCCTCTGGTGTCTACAACAGCTAGAAGTGTACATACCCTGTGAATCTTTTTTTACATTTTGCTGCTTTACAATATCAAACATAAATGTATTTTTTGTGGCAAACCAACAAAAGTATCACATAAATGTGAAGATGAGGGAAAAAGACACACAATTTTCAAATTATTTTATAAATAACGATATGAAACGCAAAGCACTCCTCCATTTCTTAAAGGTTCATTCAGAAGTCACTTCAAACATAATCCACTTGTGTGTTATTTAATCTCGGTATAAATCCAGCTGTTCTATGAAGGCCTCTGAGGTTTGGCAGAGAACATTAGTAAACAAAGTGCATCATACACAACATACAGGTCAAAGATAAAGTTGTTTAGAAGCTTGAAGCAGGATTAGGTTATAAAACAATATCCCAAAGAGCACTAATCGATTCACCTTCTGAAAATGGAAACCTTATGGCACAACTACAAACCTAGCGAGACATGACTGTTCACCTAAGCCGACAGCCCAAGCAAGCAGAAACACCAAACAGGCCAATGGCAGCTCTGGAGGAGCTGCACAAATCTACAGCTCAAGTGCGAGAATCTGCTGACAGGAGTACCATTAGTTGTACACATTACAAATCTGGCCTTTATGGAAGAGTGGCAAGAATAAAGAAATTGTTGGGGAAAAAAAAGGAGTCCCAGTTAAAGTTTGCTACAAGCCATGCAGGGGACCCAGCAAACATATGGAAGAAGGTCTACATGTAAAAATCTGTGTGTGGAGGAAAACTAACACCACATAACTGACCACACTGTCCCCAAAGTAAAATGTGTTGGTGGCAGCATCATGCTGTGGGGATACTTTACTTTAGCAGGGACAGGGAAGCAGGTCAGGGTTGATGGGGAGATGGATGTAGCTAAATACAGGGCAATGCTGGAAGACAAAATGTTGGAGGTAATGGCAAAAGACTTGAGACTGAGGGTGAGGTACATCTTTCAGGGAGGACAATGACCCCAAACATACAGCCAGAGCTACAAAGGAATGTCAGGGGTGTTATATTCCAGTCCTTGAAGGCTTGTGTCCAACAACTTTTTGATGTGTTACTTGTCCTACACACCTGAATCAAATAGCCGAATAACGCGCTTAAAAAGACACATATAGAAGCACACCGGCCCTTGACGACGGGAGATTGACACCTTTTAGTGGTTTGGATCAAACATACATCTGTTAGTGTGGTCTAGTCAAAGTCCAGACAGAAATCTAACTGAGAATCTGTGGCAAGACTTGATGTTCACAGATGCTCGATATAATCAGACTGAGCCTAAACATTTGCACCTGTAATTGCTGCTAAAGGTGGTACTGACTCATGGGTTTACTACAAATGCATGCCACACTTTTCAGATTTATTTATAGTGGAATTTGAAAGCCAATATTAAATTTTCTGTCTGTGTCACAATAACACACCACTTTGTGTTGGTCTATAGCACAAAATGCCATTAAAGTACACATTATTTTATAGGCGTAACTAGGGTTTTCCACATATATCACAACTTAATTATCATTGCAATATTATCATAGGCAATACTATTAACTGCAAAAAAGACTTAGGCCGCAATATATACTAATTATTTAAATACCAAGCATCTGTGCTCTCTATGCCTTTAATGTATTTGTTAATGAGGAAGAAAATGTTTAAAGGAGCCTTAAGATGTTTTAGGAAAGTCATTAATTAACTGTTATTATTATTAATATTATTATTATTATTATTGCCATGTAATAAAGTTATTTCACTGTCAAAACAGCAGCTGTGGCCAGATGTTGTCCAAAGTGGTGTCCAAACATGTTGCCACTTGAGCCAGAATAGTCAAGTTGGTGTATTTGAAGCCACAAAATTATGATTTATTTATATAATTAATAATAATACCAAAGTGGCTAGATGTCTGCCAAGGATTGGCGACCTGTCCAGGGTGAACCTTGCCTCTCACCCTTAGACTGCTCCCACGTGACCCGCTATGGAATAAGTGGTATAGAAGATGAATGAGTGAATGAATGAATGAATTAATATGGCTAGATGTTTGTGGTCCTACTTCCTATGATTTTAAAATTAGAGCCAAATATGTTATTCATGAAAAAACAAATACTTTGCATAACCTTTCCGAATCTACATAGATTTTGCCTGTGAAAGTTGTGTCCATCTGCATCAACGACCTGTGGTGAGAGGTTGGATTTGTACTGAATTGTGGTCAGGTGACACACAAAATCATTCCAAGGGCTACAAATGGCCCCCAGGCCACACTTTGAACTTCGCAGAATAAAAGCATTTAGTTAGATATGAAATAAGGATGTTTTTCCTCCATAGTATATGGAATGTGTTAGCAATGACCCTGAAGCAGAAAAAGATAAACACTCTTCAGTTTTTGTTTATTTATCATCATTCATAACCACATTAACACTTTCACCAACATTATCTCATAGGGCACGTTTTCCCAACGTCATGCAGCACCAGTTCAGGAGGTTTCAATACTATGTAAGGCACCGTTTCTTTGTGGATACAGAGATAACTGTAAAACACAGGGGTGACACTATTGGTGCCATTTCACACAAAAAGAAGATCCTGCATTTAATCAGGGTGGAAATATGCCATAAACCACATCTGATGTGGTTATTCAACATGCGGAATATAACCTTTACTGTTCACTGGATTATCCATTAACAGGAGAAACAGACAACTTTTGCAAACACGTCAGATAGAACATAAATGATGACTGGTGGAGCTCTATCCCAATTTGTCACCTTCTTTACAATAAAAAAAACTAAAACACTGAAAAATCAGAGAAAAAAAAACCCAGAGAACTTGCCTTTATTTAAAAAGCAGCAAAGATTTTTTTTACCTGGTTTAGGAGCTTTGGCAGTTGTTCCTCCATCTGAGACGGAAGCTAAAACATTCTGTGAATTTTCTGAGCCTGAAGCTGTAGAATCCACCAAGTTTTTCTGAACTTCTGCAACAACGGGACAGTTTGGCACTTCCTGTGAAATGTCTGCGATAGCAATATGTTTTACATCGGACTGACAGACTTTAGTCGGTTTCCCCGGACCAGTCTCTTCACAAACAGAGTCCATTGGCTCCCCTGCGTGGCACAAAGCAAACATCATTTATGCAACTAGTGTGTACCACAAAGTCAGAGTACCAGTGCTAATATGAGATTGTGTTTTATCATCACTGAGCTTTTCAAATACGCAATGTAACTCACACCCAGTAACAGATTCATATTGAATTGTTCTGTGCAAGCAGAAAAAAACCCTCTTACCATCTTCCTGTACTGATGGCAATTCCCCATTTGAAATAAATTTGTTCATTTTCTTCAGGATTTTCTTGTGAGATCTGGAAGGCTGGAATTTCATTGCATGACATCTTGAGGGAAACAAAGATCAAATAAAGGTTAGAAAAATTACTATTTGGCTGTACATTTCTACTTACCGTTGGTATGAGTGACAAATTTGTGCTTTTAATAGTGTATTGCGACAGTTTTTTCTTCAGAATAGACCTGTTATACAACTTCACTGGTTCTTAAAATCAGTGATTTGGTGCAGAAGTTTAAATGTTTGGTGGATTTTCTCTTATCCACACATTGTCTAAATACAAACATACATCCTAACAAATTTCAATGTCATTTTGCAAGCTGCGCTTCAACAATAATTTATGTAACCATCATAAAGTTTCTGGTATAACTTGGTATAACTATTTGACAAGTCTTCTCGTTAGAAATGGTAGACCTCATGTGGTTTCCTTGCACTGACCCAGCTTTTTAGTGTAGTCCACACATTTTCATATAGGTTGAGGTTAGTGCAATTTTAGACGCTGATTTATTCATTCCAAAACCAGATATGATTTGTGTTTGGTCTTATTATCTTGCTTGAACATGCAATTATGTATAATTTTCACCCATTTAATCAAAATCGACACCCCCATAGAACAAGCTAAAGGTTAAAATTGGTTAAAATGGTCAGATCAAACCAAGGAATAACAATAATAATAATAGGCTAAAGCCTCAGCACACTGAAGCTAATTTTTTTTCACCATGGACTGAGAGGATACTGACCAAAAAACAAGCCAGTGATCCAGGCTTTAAAGCTTGTGTGAATTTGTAGAAGCCCTCATAAACAAGCCAAATGCTTCTGAGGAAAAGTTTAGTGCTCAGATGAGACAAAGATTGAGCTCAGTGAAAAGAAGAATGTTTTGTTGAGAAACTGTGACGCCTTCAGACTTTAGAAGACTGTATCAACTGTCAGGCATGGTAGGAGTGGCATCATGCTGAGGCTGTGTCTTGCAGCCAGTGGTACTGGCATCACACAAAGGGGGATGTAATAGTAAAGAATTGCAGCTACCCCCAAATTCGTCAACTTCACCTCAAATCAACAGCTAAATGGTTGAAGCTTGGAAAGAATTGCACATTGCCACAGAAAAATTATTGCAAACATTCAAATAAAAAGCAGGAAAGCTTTAGGCTTCTGGGATATCCTTTCCAAAGCAGCGACCTCAACCATAATCAAATTTGTGGACTATGATTAAAAGCTTAGCTTGTGCCAGGAAACCAACCACTTTAATAATTTTGCAAAGTAAAGCAGTTTACTATCCACCCAGAGTTATTTCAGGCTACACACAAAAAAACGTGGTACAGGTGCAGTTTACTGAGAGACATGACTCAATTAAGGCTGCAACTACTCATTATTTTACACTCAATTCATTTGTAGACTATTCTTTTGATTAACCGATTAATAATTGGATAATAAAAATGTAGTCAATATGAGATTCTTTACAGAATTTCAACCAGGTGAAGCTAAAGCTAAGCCACTTGAGGAGCTCTGGATAGAGCATATTTACAGACAAAGAAGCTTTTTCATCTTAAATGCAAAACCTGTATATTTTTCTGCACAGTTTTGGTATAATTACTGCTCTGAGTGGGTTGTTCTTTCAGCTTCTGTATTCTCCAGTCTAAATTAGTTGGCGATTATTTCAATAATCAATTAATCACTATTAATCCGATTCATTGTTACAGCCCTAGACTCAATAGCAGTGGGCTTTGGGTAGTAGTGTAATATTTGTCCTTCGTTGATTATAGAAAATCCACAATAAATTCAAATTTGTGCAAACAATTGTAGTTTTGTCTTTGGTTTTAAATGTCGTATAATGAGGAAAAAAACGCTTTAAACGAAGTTATCTAAAGCCCAACATCTATATGCAATTCATGCCCATGATGAGCCCTTGTTACTTTTTTTCTGGACCTGTTTGCATGCAGTCAAGACAAACATTTACCACAGTAGTGTACCATAATACATAATGCCAGATTTTCCAAATGTGAATACTTAACTAAAACAATTACCTGATGGTATACTGAGGACAGCATGTCTTCTTCATTATGGGCTTATAAACATATTTCCCACTTCTGAAACAGAAAACAATGGTAATCTTTATTATTAAAGTCACTGTTTTATATCTGAAGATTTTAAACACATAAATCATGATGTATAATCCTTATTAGGGAACAGGTGAAATCCGAGGACAAACATGTTCAGATTACCGACAATCTCGATTTATTTTTAAAGCACATAAAAGCAACAAAAGTTGACCAGAGTGCTTTACGACTGAGTCAAATCAACAGATAAAACAAGAATTAAAGCAAGAAAAATATCAAAAAACAAGTTAAAATAAAATGTAATAAATATACATCATGAAAGCATCAACTTTAAAAGAATCTAAAACTCTGCTAGAATCAAATGCCAAGGAATAAAGATGGGTCATGAGCAAAGATTTAAAAGTCTCGGCAGTCTCAGCGGGCCGTGTATTAAACTGTTAAAAGGTTTGGAGCAGAAACTGCAAAGGCCCGATCACCTCTGAATTTTAAGGAACATCTAAGAGAAGCTGGTTGGTTGACTGAAGTGCTTTTACTGGAGTGTGGATATTAAGGAGATCACATAAGTAAAATGGAGCCAGACATTTTAAAACTTTAAAAGCAAACAGAAAAATCTTAATCAATCCTAAAACCAACAGAAAGCCAACAGAGAGAAGCCAAACCCGGAGATGTGGACAGTTCTGGACAATTTCTACACGTTGCAAACATGATTTGTCTAAACCTACATACAAAGCGTACAATGATCCAACCGAGAGGTCATAAAAGCATGAATCACTTTTTCAAAGTCTTTGGTCCATAGATATGACTTCATCTTGGCAATGAGTCTTAATTGGAAAAAACTTGATTTTACGACTGCGAAGACAAAGACTGGGTCGTCCAACTCAGGCGGACAGAGCAAAGGAGTTAGTTCCAACATATGCCAAAACATTATGAACCACTTGCTCTACATTGAAACGATCACCTGTGTGTGGTGCAGGAACAATAGCTTTGAGCTCTGTGGATTGTGTATTAGGCTATGGTTCTGAGCACATTTTAGCAAAGCTGTCTGGACTCAATCTAAGAGAATTATGGCTATGTACAAATAGTTATATTAGCAAAAAGACATCATAAAACACAACCATTCATTTGATCACAAAAACAAAGCATTTAAACAAAGATGTAAAGAACATTTTAAACAGAATTTGCCAACTTCTGTCCAGTAAGACTTGAACTACACTCTGTTTTAGACAATTTAGCAACAACACTTAGTAAAGTACAATCTTACTACATAAAAGCTACTTTATAAAGCCGAAGGAAAAGGAGGAAAGTAAAATTAATGAGTCATTGCAATAGAAAGAAATAACAAAGGACAGGATCTGCATCTCTGCTTTAAAAGAACACAGCATTGTCTTATAGCAGGATGCTCAGTGTTCGTGTGGATGGCCATGTGTATGTTTACATAATCCAAAGAAGACAGACATGAAGAGATTTCAACTAAAAACATTAAATGACCAAAGTAAAAGAAATATCAGTGAAAGGCAAGCAAGAAAAGAAACCGAAGTAAAGTCAGATAACCTTCAAGACATACGATTACGTCAAACTACAATGATGCAAATCTGTGATGCAAAATTTCCAAAATAAGACCAAACAACTGCTAAACACACAAGAGTGGCTTCTAATAGTTAGAAGAATAAATGCAAAGCTAACGCTCAGAAAATCCAAAGAAGACAATCAATTTCAGAGAAAATAAACCAACTAATAATAAAACAAAGTAAAGGATATTAATGTGGACCTTTTTTGTCTAAATGTTTTTTGTGAGATGAGAGTAAAACCTTTTCAATTGAAACCTATTTAAAACAAAAAAACGTACCTTCTCCATCCTCGATCAATTAAATCTTGGTAGTCCTGTACGGTCATAGTATGAGACCACATTCCTGCCAAAAACAAAAAGCACAATAGTTTTTATTACCTCAAAAGATACATTTTAAAACATTGGTAAAAGTAATCATAATCGAGATGTTAAATATATTTTATGAGCGTCACAGGAAAGTGAGATTTAGAAGGGATTCTCAACAATTCACGAAAAGTATCAGTACTTGTGTGCGGTTTTATTTGAATAAAAAAGACAAATTCAAATAAAATAAAATAAAACTGATTGTAAAAGGGTCAAAATAAATTTAAACAATCAGTCTGGCTGTTTTACAACACAAAGTAAAAACGGACTCGGATTTATTAAAGAACTCCTTCAGAGCGTAGCGCTGGGGAAAATACTTGTTGCATCTTAAATCACATTTTCCTTGAGGATCCAGTCCCAGTTTCCCACAGTAAAAGCCCCAATGGAAACATTTAAATCTGTTATTTGTAGCCACAGCAGATCTGCCAGGATTGGGGGTCCTGGCCTTTGATTAAAGCACAAGCACACACAATAATCTGTGGGTCTGTACAGTCAACTATCAGCTTACAACACTGGAACAACCAAGTGTACAGGCTGGATCATTGTTCACACACACACACAAACACACACACACACACACACACACAGTAAGTAATGTCCCAGGAGAATATGGTGTAAGTCCACAGAGACGGGGAGAAAATGGAGTGATTTTGGAGGAAAACTCCAGAACCACACCAGTTAACGTCCGATGAATGGCAACTGATACAGAAACAGAAACATGACATGACTGCTGCTACTTGATGCGGTTGACTGGATTCTTGAATAATTTCAGAACCCATAGGACTGGTTTGATGTGACGTTAAAACATCCGTCTCAAACAGTGTTGCCAGATCTCAAGAGAGAAATAAGCAGCTGGGTCAACAAAAACAAACCAAAACAAGTGACTCAATAACGAACAACTCTACAGGCTGATGATAGATACGTTTCCTCCGTATCTTCCCCCGAGTTAAATCTGGCAACACTACAACCAATAAAACACAAGTTATTGGATGTCTTAGCAGTAATAACTGTTGAAAAATGAACAGTTGTTAATCCCTAGCAGGGGCTTGGTGGCAGCAAGCTTGGAATTTCTTAATGAATCATATTTTGTTGAATGTTTGCATGAACAATAATTTCTTTAAAATGAATAAGTACTGTTTTGCTATCTTTTTAAGAGTGTAATCAGCAAGGTGAGTTTGATTATGGTACAGTTTGCAGAAGTGTTTGTTTATTTAGTATTTTCTTAATTTTAGCTCACTGTTTAACCACACAAATTAGCTTAAAGTATTTTTTTTTTCTTTACATACATTCACATAATCGTATTAGTGTGTATAATCTACAGGCCTCGGTTGGTGTCTTACTTGCTCACATCTTAGAGCACTAAGCAACTAAAATATCCTACAAATGTCGTTTTTTTTATATATAATGAAACGTAACTGTGTTTCATTATAAATGATAGGACAAATAAATTACTTTAACTTGCCTAATCAAATCTAGCCCTCACAATCCATAGTCAAGCCCTTATTTTACATACTTTGCATCGAATTGCCAACATATCAAGTGTGTCTGGAGTAAAATGGCTATATTTACAACTCGTTTTCAGACTTTTTGTCTAAAAACAAACCATATAGAACACCATTAATAAGATGATGATGTCAGTCTGACGTACGAACGAATCTCCCCACATGTGAGAGTAAAAAGGCCGCGTTGCCTGCTGCCCCAAACAATCACCTGATCCATTCTTTAGTCTCCACTGAAGCACAACGGACACAATAGCAGCAGATGCTGGACTCTGTATTGCAGAGTGAGATGTGCTTTGCGTACAACAGAACGCTTGATAGCAACACTTCACCAATCACAGTGAGGGAAACTAATGAAACTGCGCCTTAAAAAAACTTTAAGTGGAAAGATGGATTGTTGAAACACAGTTATCTGATAGCCACAGCAGTATTGTTTCTGCACATATTAAGGCTGCTTGTATACTCTCTCCAGAAAATAATGGTTTTAAAGCGAAATATCCTACAAAACCCAGAAAAGTGTCATGCAATCTAAAAACAAACTGACCATACATCCTAGCCCTGGACTAGGCAAAAAATTCCCATTTTGTGTGATAATTACAAATGTTGTAATGTCTTCTGACTTCCTGGGGCTTTGCCATGCCTCCATGACGTAACCTACCCAGATTATCACTCCGGGATTAGATTACAGCTATCGTCTGCAGAGTCTGTACCCAGTTCCTCATTGACTGCATTAGGAGCTGCCAGAACCCTAATTATAGTCAACCTGACACATCTCAATGCCACCATTCTGTTCCACAGGGAAAAGCCCATCAATTTCTTAATACTAATGCTCTGTAAGCAAACCATGGGAATAACCATCAAATATACATGTGTGCTGATTGTGAAAGATAGCTTGATAAGTATGGAAATCTACATTTGTATGGCTTACTTTAGGTGCTATGCTAAAGAAAATATTCACTATGTGCTCCAAGCTGCCAAAATGAAAACAAGAGAAAAGTCCAACAAATGTAATCGTAATAGAGCATTAGAGCTGCACAACCCCCTGACAAAGCAACCATGATCACAAAATCAATGTGTGCAATCAAGGACTGCTTGGATGTAATATTTGGTAGGCTGATAATATCTCAGCTGCAATATTTTCCAGCTTTGCATCCCAATAATATATTTGGTAAATCAAATGGCCTTTCACTGCCCTCGATGCCTACATCTAAAATATAGATTTTTGCAAACAATATGCTAAAGCTCACCAACAGTAAAAGGGTAATCTTGATGATGGAGAAAAGAGGGAGGACATGGGGATTAAAGGCAACCAACATTATTGCAATATTTAACAATATTGAAATTCAATGGTCTATTGCTGAGCCACCCTGTTAGGGATACATGTTGCTTTTCATATACTTGTTTTTGCTCTAATAGGACTGATAAAGATAAGACAAAACATTTCTATGTATTACAGGGATGGTGTTGGCGGTAGTAATAATAATAATAATAATACTAAACAACCTAATGCAATCAGAGGGGTGCTTCCTTAGACAGATAACTTTGAACCAAATGGCATTATAAAATGAATTTGAATGTACTGTTTTATAACTTAGATCTAACTGAAACGTGTTTAATTGAATGCAGATCTCTTTTTTTTCACTGTACTGATTTGATTATGACATTTTTGAATATGAATTTGATCAGTTTGTCTTGTAAAGTGCCTTGGAATGTCATTTATCTTGGATTAGTAATGTATACATGAGCTGAATTCAATAATAATAATAATAATAATATTTAAACTCTATGTAACAAACAAAATCTAAGGAGGATACATGTCAGATCTTAAAATAGACAATATTAAAGTGAAAGCACATTAAAGATCATTGAATAATCAGTCCGCTGGGTTTTTTTTTTTTTTTTTAGATCAGTGTTTGACAACATTGTGTCTTATCAACCACCCCTTGTCTCCGTTTACTTGGCAACTGGTCAATGTCTTTGCAAAAATAACAAAATGCGTATTTTCTTATCTAGTTGGTTTCTGTCATGTAATTCTAATGCTGAACGTTCATGCTGCAGTCTAAATCAAACAAAAAGCTTGACGATGCACCCTAGCTAATGGGTCTTCGAGCACAAGATAAAGGACTACGTGCTCTTCTGCAAGCCCAGGGAACACACAATAAAACATTTGTTAACTCTAATTACTAACACTTGTCCAACATGAAAGCACCGATCTTACTGGAACTTGAAACGGAAACAGCATCAGCTGCTTTTCCCCCTTTAAAGGAACAATTTACTCAAATGTTGCTGCTCAATAACTGGCAAAGAGTACAACTGACCTGTTGAAATAACCCAAATATTCCGTAGTAACATATTGTTAACACACATGACTAACAGTAGTACTACATAGTGCGCTTCTTTACAATTGTAAAATGTTTAGACTAATTTCACTTAATGACAGCGCTATTTTTTTAGCTAGGCTACAGTATGCTAGCAGCTAAAAACTGAGCTAACACCAAGAATAATGTGTTCACTTTTCGGGCTCGTCAAAAGAAATGTAACGTCTACATTGTAATGCGTCAAACAGCATTATCTCCACCTACACCAAACCTTCCCTTCTTTTCTACCCGGTTACATTTAAAACAAGTACATAGTGCCGCTTCGGTTAGCACATGCTAGTTCTGTCAGCACTTCCTAGCTTCGTTTCCTCCACATCTTTAACCAAACCTACCATGAGAGAAGTTTCCCTTTTCGTTTTTGCAGTAGCCGCAGCGGTAGCCATCATCTCCACCAAAATATTCCACTATAGTATAAGAGTCGTTCCCTGCCATCTTTCCTATGTTCACACAGATGACAGCTGAGTTCGGTAGGTCAACTGGTGACGGAAACTCCGCCTATAGCCTCTGCGTCTGAAGTGCTGCGTTCAAAGACCAAATATAACAAGTAGACTGTACTATACGCTGTTATATAGGTTCTATTGTTCTTTTGCAAACAGTGGTTCAATATTTAGTTCAACTCTAACATGCAAATGGGAGATATTGTTACAATAATAAAATAAAATACAACAGTGTAACGATTATGTCTCTCAGTGGCTTCAAAAGTATCCATACTATAACTTTTTCACATTACAGCAACAGCATATAATGTATTTTAGTGGGATTATGGACTTTGACTAGACCATTCTAGTACATGAATATGCTTTGAACAGTCTATATTTCAGGCTGTATTTTTATGGGGATCCTGCAGGAAGGTGAACCTCCATACAAGTCATTTGCAGCCTCTAGCGGGTTTTCTTCTACTCTGTATTTAACTCCCTTCATCTTCCCATTCACTATTAGTAGCTGTGGATCTCTGCAGGTCCTACTTTGGGCCTCCAAAACATTCTCCCTGACCCGTCTGCTGTGTCCCTTGGTCTTCATGATACAGTCTATTCACTATTGTCCTGTAACAAACCTCTGAACGGACTCAATTTACTAATGAGGTGACTTCTTAAAACGTTTTGCACAAAGTTGTGCTGGTTTATCACATAGAATCCTTATTATATTAAAGTTTGTGGTTATAACTTGAAATGTGTCAATGTGTAAATTATACAGCTTTTTCACTGTTAAGTACAAAGCACAAAGTCATGATTTAGGAACTGTACACAACATTTATTAAATTACCTGTGCAAAAAGGACAGCAAAACAAAATGGAACCAAGATCTTGCACAAACACTTGCAGTGATTTACAAAACAAAGGGAGTTAAATGTAGAAAAATAAATTAGAAAATCACAGCTGAGTCAATGATATCTTTTTTTAAATCCCGTTATAAAAATGAGCTTGTACAAGGGTAATAGGAGCTTTTCTTCAGGTCTACATTATGCATTACCTTTTTTTTTTTGCTTTAGCACAATGTATTGTTTGCTGTTATTTAAGAACCACTCATTTATGTGAGTTGATGCATCTGAAATTCAGTTTCACAGCTTTCAGAACTGGTTCACAAAATCAGATAATTGGAAATCTAAGAAAATGACCCCAATTGTACATGCAAGCCTCCTGCAGCAATAAGGTCAAGTCACACAGGTGATGAAGGAGCAGAGGGTTGAAATGATGCCGTTTGACCCAAACCTCAAATAAACTCTTTTTACACATCTGTTGTGTTGAATCCTGTTGAAAGATCTCTTAATTAAAATTTCCCTGGGGGACAGGGATGTTCTCATGCAGGTATTTCATACTGCCTTGTTCAGAAAAGTCTGCCACAGTGTGTCCCTCCCCTCGAAGGACCCATTTGGTTGTGAGAAGTCCATCCAAACCCACTGGTCCCCTGGCATGTATCCTTGCTGTGCTAATGCCAACCTCAGCTCCTGAAGAAATGAAATGAAAAAGAAAAAAAAAACATGCAGAAAATCAATTCCTCCTCAGTTCAAGGTTTGTTTATCCATAAGGAGGTATGTAGGCATGCCTGATCCTTTGCTTACCCAGGCCAAACCGGTATCCATCAGCAAAGCGAGAACTGGCATTCGAGAACACACAGGCGCTGTCTACCTGCTGCAGGAACTGCTCGGCTGTTTCCTCATTCTCTGTGACAATGACATCAGTGTGGGAGCTGCCATATTTGTGAATGTGGTCTATGGCATCCTGCATGCTGTCCACCACCTCAATACAGCACTCTAGGTCCCCATACTCCGTGCGAAGAGATTTCACCTCAGATGGGCTAAAAGTTAAGTAAGATGCAAACCGAGGACCCGCATGGATCTTTACCTGAAAGACAAAAACAACCAATGAAAGAGGGTGCCAAACTGTACCGTTATTAAGTTCTAAATGTCTTTAAGTTTCTTACTTGATGCCAAAATCTGTGTCAGTGGACATTTCTTACTTGTTCTGTTCTCAGCATATCAATGATCTGGTCAAATATAGGAGTACGCAGTAAATCTCTGTGAATAAGGAGGGTCTCCATGGCATTGCAGGCTGCTGGGTAATCACATTTGGAGTCTTTGACTGTAACACAAAAAAAGTCAGATTTTTTTTCAGCAGTTGTTAATGACACAAAGAGGTTACAAACGACTTCTTTAGGGTATTACATACAAACACAAGATGAACACAATTAAACAAAATGTACAGGGCCTTTGCAAAAGCATTTTTACTTTATTTACTGGATTTATTCAGTCAGTAGCTCGCACAAAATAAAGACTTTTCAGTTGTATGCAGTTAATACATACCAACATCAATAGCTTTGTCTATGCTGGCTTCACTGTCGACGTAGACATGACAGACACCCTCGCTGTGGCCCAACACGGGAATGCCCTTAGCTGCTCTTTGAATGTCTCTGACCAGCTCTGACGAACCCCTCGGAATGATCAGGTCGATCATTTTGTCCAACTTGCACAGATCCTCGACCTCTTCACGCGTGCTCACCTATATGACATTGTAAATTTTAGCGCAAGCCAAACATTTAAGGAGGGACTGATTCAACGATAAGTCCTACCAATTGAATGGCATCAGCTACTCCATGAATTGAGAGCGCTTCCTGAGTGAGGTGATGTAGGATTTTGTTGGTGTTTGACGCTTCTTTGCCTCCCTTAAGAAGCAAAGCATTTCCGCTGGCAATCGCAAGGGCTGACACCTGCGATGAGTTTTTAACAAATGATCCAGCAGTTGTATCAATCTGAAGTTTAAAGCAAAACAAACCCCTCTCAGTGGCCATGGGACTGTCCTACCTGTGGAAGGCAATCAGGACGTGACTCAAAGATGACCAACAGGACCCCGATGGGAACAGTGATCTGTTCCAGCTCTAGGTTGTTAGCCACCCTGGTCCTTCTCAGCACCCGACCAACACTATTCATGGAGGATACGGCAAGCTGACGCAGACCGATGGCAAGGCTGTTCAGCTTAGCAGTTGACAGACTGAGGCGATTGATCAGAGGCTGGGACAAACGATCTGTGTGCAGACAGAGAAATTATTTTTAAAATCCATACAATGGCATCTCCGTTGGAAATAAATCATTTTGCTTTCAACATCAGCAGCAATGACCTCTACCTGTTGCTAACTCCATGTCTTTCCTGTTGGCACTAAGAATCTCATCCTTCTTTTCTGTAAGCAGCTCAGAAAGACTGCAGATGATTTCTCCTCTCTGCAAACAGACACACCTTATGGTATGACAAAAACTGACTATAATCTCCATAATAAACAACAGTTAGTCCTCACTTCGGGTCACAATTTCTTTCCTCACATACCTGTTCAGGGAGTAGAGATGCCAGCGCTCGTCCAGCGTGTCGTGCCATCTCTGTCTGCTGCTCCACAGTCGGTCCTGAGGATGGTAAATATATACGAGTCAAATACAGATATACATCCAAAAATAAAGACTGAAAATCTTTTTCATGTGGTCTCAAGTACCTGCAGGTTTTACTTCAGAGAAAAAGGTGCCAACTTTTTTCCCTTCTACAATGTCTGTGATGACGTGCCCTGTGACTTTAGGATCCGTGCCGTTGGCGATGACAACAGAGGTCCCTCCTTGCAGTGCCCAAAGTGCTGCTTTCACCTGATCCAAATCAAAGATTTGGGAATAACTTCCTAATCTTTCTTTACCTTAGATATTCCTGTTTATAAACATACAGTGCCTTGCGAAAGTATTCGGCCCCCTTGAACTTTTCAACCTTTTGCCACATTTCAGGCTTCAAACATAAAGATATAAAATTCAAATTTTTTGTGAAGAATCAACAAGTGGGACACAATTGTGAAGTGGAATGAAATTTATTGGATGTGTCAAACTTTTTTAACAAATAAAAAACTGAAAAGTGGGGCGTGCAATATTATTCAGCCCCTTTACTTTCAGTGCAGCAAACTCACTCCAGAAGTTCAGTGAGGATCTCTGAATGATCCAATGTTGTCCCAAATGACTGATGATGATAAATAGAATCCACCTGTGTGTAATCAAGTCTCCGTGTAAATGCACCTGCTCTGTGATAGGATAGTCTCAGGGTTCTGTTCAAAGCGCAGAGAGCATCATGAAGACCAAGGAACACACCAGGCAGGTCCGATATACTGTTGTGGAGACGTTCAAAGCTGGATTTGGATACAAAAAGATTTCCCAAGCTTTAAACATCCCAAGGAGCACTGTGCAAACAATCATATTGAAATGGAAGGAGTATCAGACCACTGCAAATCTACCAAGACCCGGCCGTCCCTCTAAACTTTCATCTCAAACAAGGAGAAGACTGATCAGAGATGCAGCCAAGAGGCCCATGATCACTCTGGATGAACTGCAGAGATCTACAGCTGAGGTGGGAGAGTCTGTCAATAGGACAACAATCAGTCGTACACTGTACAAATCTGGCCTTTATGGAAGAGTGGCTAGAAGAAATCCATTTCTCAAAGATATCCATAAAAAGTCTCATTTAAAGTTTGCCACAAGCCACCTGGGAGACACACCAAACATGTGGAAGAAGATGCTCTGGTCAGATGAAACCAAAATCGAACTGTTTGGCTACAATGCAAAACGTTTGGTGTAAAAGCAACACAGCTCATCACCCTGAACACACCATCCCCACTGTCAAACATGGTGGTGGCAGCATCATGGTTTGGGCCTGCTTTTCATCAGGAGGGACAGGGAAGATGGTCAAAATTGATGGGAAGATGGATGGAGCCAAATACAGGACCATTCTGGAAGAAAACCTGTTGGAGTCTGCAAGAGACCTGAGACTGGGACGGAGATTTATCTTCCAACAAGACAATGATCCAAAACATAAAGCCAAATCTACAATGGAATGGTTCACAAATAAACAAATTCAGGTGTTGGAATGGCCTAGTCAAAGTCCAGACCTGAATCCAATCGAGAATCTGTGGAAAGAGCTGAAGACTGCTGTTCACAAACGCTCTCGATCCAACCTCACTGAGCTCGAGCTGTTTTGCAAGGAAGAATGGGCAAGAATTTCAGTCTCTCAACGTGCAAAACTGATAGAGACAAACCCCAAGAGACCTGGAGATGTAATTGCAGCAAAGGGTGGAGCTACAAAGTATTAACGCAAGGGGGCCGAATAATATTGCACGCCCCACTTTTCAGTTTTTTATTTGTTAAAAAAGTTTGACATATCCAATAAATTTCATTCCACTTCACGATTGTGTCCCACTTGTTGTTGATTCTTCACAAAAAAATTAGAATTTTATATCTTTGTGTTTGAATCCTGAAATGTGGCAAGAGGTTGAAAAGTTCAAAGGGGCCGAATACTTTCGCAAGGCACTGTAGGTAACTTATTGTCTGTAGTGCTGACCTTGGCCTCCATTCCACCGATGCCGACCCTGGACTTGGTGCCATAAGTGATTGACTGCTGGTCGCCAGGATAGAAGATATCAATGAGTTTAGCATCGTCTGTTCCAGGAGGACTATCATATAAGCCTGCGGGATATAATTTTACACATTAAAAACAGCAGCTGACACAGAAAACAATAGCTATATATAGTTATAGTGAACACATCCTGTTGAAATGTTATCATAAAAAAACATTTTCCACCTTTAATGTGACATATATCCTCCCAAATTAAAATAAAAATAAGTTAATAGAAAAATGTAAAAAAAAAAAAAAAAAAAGGTCCAAAAATGCTTTAATGTTTTTATTAAATTACTGCACTAGCTTCCTTTAGTTAAAACAAATGTTTGAAAAGAAGTTACTAAGGGTCAAAATAATCTAATTTCATAAAAGGAATTTGTCAGGAGAGGGGTACAAAAAACCTCCACAGCATTTTAAATGTACACCAAATCTCACTAAAGACAGTTGATAATGATCGGGGCAAATAAAGAAAATGGTGACATTACAAAAATTAGCAGCTGATGAAAAGGTGAGAAGAAAACTGGCTAGGCAGGCTACCAAGACAACGAGAGCAACGCTGAGGGAGCAGCAGGAAGTTTAAAGTTAAACATCTAATTATAGCACACGCTAAGCTTCATACTAGTCACTGACAGTGAATTTTAGCATCTGTCAAGATCCCTGATTTCAGGCTAAACCTTGTTAGTGTTACACGTTTCCAAGACAAACGAGCTGATATGCTCTGCTAAACTGAACGCATGTTGTTAAATTTCTTCCAACAAGGCTGTTTGCTACCCTTTATTGTAAGTAGCATCATGTAGTTCGTTACAGCATAAAACACCTCAGCCAGAACTGTGACACGGAGAGTCAATGGAAGCAGAGAAGAATGAAAGAACATAAAAAAAACTCTGACAAATACTGGTTGTGCCCACTATGTGACTCTGTGATTCCCCAATAGGTCTGAGTTAAGGAGGAGGTTGAAAAGCAAAAGTCTTTAGCTTTTTCTTGCAAAGAAAGCACCCAGACCTCGCTAGAATCCCCCAAAATAAAATTTCCCAGAGGTATGTTTGGAATTGAAATAAGAGAATCAACAAAAAACGAGAACAACACAATACCCACATTGTATCAGGGTGGTGGCAGCATCATGCTGAGGGGTTATTTTTCTTTAGAACGAACTGGGGATTTGTTAAAGTGGACAAAATTATTTATAGTTCCAAATATCAGTCAGTGTTAAACCAAAACATCCAGGTCGCTGCTACAAAGATGAAAAGGACTTTTGTTTTTCAGTACCACAGTGAATCCAAGCATACATTCAAATTGAGAAAAAATGGCTTGATCAAAAAAAATATATATAAATTAGTTCAGAACCAAGTCTGACAGAAAATCTCTGGGGTCACTTGAGAAGGTATGTGGAAAAGAGATAATTGCACAACCTGACAGATTTGGAGAACCTTTACAATGCAGAGTGGGTAAATATTTCCCAGTTAAGATGTGACATAATGATAGACTCCTACCATATAAGACAGAATGCTGAAATTGATTGGCTAGATGTCATTTGTGTAAACATTTTCTTCTTCACTTTACCTTGAACATCAGACAGAGCAATGAGAAGATCAGCTTTCATCTCAACAGCCAGCCGCGCAGACAAGCTGTCATTGTCCTTTATGCTTATGACCTAAAATACACAAAAAACATTCACCTCACATGTCTCTTCATGTCATACATTAAGCAATAAAAGTCCAGCCTCAGCAAATTGACAGCACAAAAATAAAACAACCACCTTATGACAACATAAGAATATTTTAAAAAAAACTTTCACAATATGACATAACTTCACACTAATCCATCACCTTTACCATTCCCAGCCTGACAAACACACTGTACCCACATTTACCCCCTGTAGGTCACTGTTGGGAACAGGGGGCGGCACAACGGCGTCATTAGTGTTGATGATGGGCACGATGTTCATCCGCAGCAGCTCGTGCAGCGTGCTGTTCAGGTTGCGACGTTTCTGCTCATCGTGAAAATCCAGGTTGGTGACCAAAATCTGAAAAGTGGAAAGAAATAGGTTTAAGACGCTTTCTAACTCATCTGCTGTTGGCTTTGATCTGTAAAAAAAAGCCGAGTGCGTACTTGTGCGGTGCAGATGCTGTACTGGGTGAACATCGCTTCATACAGAGCCATCAGACCACTTTGTCCAGCAGCTGCACATGCTCGGGCCTCCAAAACTGGAACTGACTGAATCACAAAAATCAAATGTTTAGATGGCATAAAAATGTTTAATAGGTGGAACCTAAATTCCTGGTGCTAAAGCACATCGGTTACCATGTCTTTGAGTTGGTTCTGTCCAGAGTGCAGGGCTTGTCTGACACTCTGAGACAACAATATCTCATGTCTCAGTCGCTGCTTCCCAAACGCCACGGCGCCACTTGTAACAATCATCATCTCCCTGCCTTGATTCTGAAACACGGCCACCTTGTGGTACACACAAACCAACAGATTCAGGTTTCTATTTCAAAGCGACTCTGCAATGAAACCTTTGTCACAACCATGTCAGCATCACCTGCTCTACTATCGAGGCCAGCCGTCCCAGCGACAGGCCACACTCGTCGCCTCGTGTAACTACGGCGCTCCCCAGCTTCACCACAATGCGCTTGGCCTGCTTCAACTCACTGCGGTGAGCAAATGATTTCCCATGGGGACGTGGGAGCAAAACTGCAGGGAATAAAAGAAACATTTTAGCACTGTTACCTTGCAGCAAGAAGGTCCTGGGTTCAACTCCCGGCCGTGGGTCTTTCTGTATGGAGTTTGCATGTTCTCCCCGTGCATGCGTGGGTTCTCACCGGGTACTCCGGCTTCCTCCCACAGTCCAAAGACATGCCTGTTGGGTTAATCAGTCTCTCTAAATTGCGTGTGTGAAGGTGTGCGCATGGTTGTTTGTGTGTTGCCCTGCGATGGACTGGCAACCTGTCCAGGGTGTACCCCGCCTCCCGCCCATAGACTGTTAGAGATAGGCACCAGCTTCCCCGCGACCCACTATGGAATAAGCGGTATGGAAAATGACTGACATTGACATGACATTTAGATAACCAGAAGGCAGAGAATATGGGTTACTTAATGGCTGATGCTGATATTTAGAAATCAGGACGGCTGAAATCTTGTGTTTTATTTTATTAGACTGGTGTGTTTTTTACCCCCCATCCATTTTTTTTTTGTTCTTCCATCTGGGATCAGCAATTTTCCAGTTTTCTTAGGGCTGAAGAAGCAGCTGTTTTTTCCTTCTATGACTCCATTGATCTACCTGTGGCTGGAGATATTTCAGAAATGGTAGTTATAAACCCTTACAGAACGGTTACATATCTGCACCACCTCGCACTGAGCATCTATAGGAGAGAAATCACCCATGTACACATCATGGCGACTTGTTCTGAGAGCAGTTTCCAGTCAGAATGCATTGCTCATATAGCTGCAGCTGCTCAAACGTTTGTTATTAATCAAGTCGCTCACTGATTATCTGTATCATGACTGACTGATTATCCTCCGAGGTCAGACTTTAAACATGTAATCTTGAAAAACAACAGATATGGATGGATGGATGGCATAAGTCCTTCTGTACTGAGGCTTCGAAGCATGTCTCAAGCAATCCAGAAAGATTTTTGGGACGTGCATTTTGAGGCTGGTGTTGATGACGCATGTGGTGATGTTCAAAGCCTCGCAAGGCCGGCCGTATCACTTGACTGATTCAGGAACTGGGTCGCCGGTTTGTGTGTGTTTTGAAATATAAGGGGCAGCAAAATGCTGCTGATTCCCCCATCACATTTTCTGCTGCTTTCCTGGCTACCCCGCTTCATTGGTGCCTTGCTAAAGGGTACCTTTCTAACGGCAAAATCATCTTAAAGAAAGAAAAACTGCATGAAGCCCAGCACAGCAGACAAGCCATTTTAAATTAAAATAAATAAAATGTCCATAGTAACATAAGAACAGATACAAAGTAACAAGCACATTCACATCACAATCTTCTCCTTTACTAGTTTACACTTTCCCTTTTGATCCAGCGATTTTATCATAAAGATAGATTAAGATCATATTCAGAATTTATTTACTGGCATCACAAACATCATTTATTTATTTATTGATTGATTAATTTAAAGCTTCACAGACCAAAGTCATGTCATTATTATCACTCTGCCTGTTCTACATTTATTGTCCACTTGATGGCAGAGTAGAGCAATGAAGCATCGTGAAGATTTGGCTCATGAGTGGACCAATTGGATTGAAAGCTTCATCTTGCCATCACTAACATATAGACAGTGAAATAGATGAATGGATAAACAGACTGATACATGGATAGAAGAATTAAGCTGATGGATGGACGGACGGCTGTAGAAGCAATAGAGCAATAAAGTCTGGGAATATAATTATTTCCCTGAACAGTTTTATAAAATTCGATATTTTTCTAGACTGCACAGCAACCCTGTATTGACAATATTTGTTTCTGGCAGCTGGTGGTAAAAGAACCGGTACTAACTTACACTTAGCCTGGGAAAACCATCTGATGGAGACTGGACAGACATTAGACTGCGAGATCCTGGATGGCAGGCGAGAGCACAAGGCCAGCCTGGCAAACATGGCACCAACACCTGAAGACCTGCAGAAATGACCACACAAATCAGTGTCAGGTTACTGTGACAGGGGAATAACATCAGTTGAGATAAGCTGCATAGGCGTCAATCTACTCCACCAACAGAACATTTAAATAAAGTAAAATATTAGGCGCGGGGGCAATCAAAAAGCGTTATTGAGCGGTACTTTATATAAAGTTTTCATTCATGTCCATGGTGTTATCATTGTTCATCAGAACTTGACACACTGACCCAGAGAAGATGTTAGCATCGAGTTAGCTTACAGAAGTCCGCAGGTAGATGCTTTGCACTACTAAGCTTTAACATATATCATTTAATAACTGTGAAACTGAACAAATAAGAAAACAAAAGCAGCTCAGCAATTACAACCGATGTCAACACGAACCTGACGCGAGCTAACGTTAGCTAGCTTTAGCTACAGTTAGCAACTGTTTCGGGACATTTTAACAACAGAACAAAGTCGTTTTCTTGTAGAAAAGAAGATGTTACCTGACAGCGAGTTAGAAAGCCAACCAACACAACAGTGGTCTGCAAAAAGGAGACACGTAGTCAATCAGTCAGACTGTCTGCTGCCACATCCACAGCCCTCGTTGTTTCCTTCTTCTTCTTCTGGTGTTTAATGGCGGTTGGCAAGAATCTGTAGGGGTGCATTACATTACCGCCACCACTGGTATGGAGTGTGGTTCATCATGGATTAATATCTTTCTTATATAATCAAATTCTATTAAATAATTTTGTTCTTTTTAGGAATCTTAAAATAATTTGTATATGTTTGCTCCCTATGTTTTTTTGTAATGAATCTATTATGCTAAACTTTTCTTTAATCCTTTCAAATTCTCTCGTCATACTTCTTCTTTCCAGCTCATATTTCTGACACTTTAAAAACATGTTCAACAGTGGTCACATACTCCTGTATTATGTTTATGTATTTTAAACAGTGTATAATTAAGTCCTGTATGTCCTAATCTTAGTCTTGTTATTACCTTTTCCTCCTTTCTATTCCTTCTTCCAGTTCTTATTTCACCAACTGCCTTTATGATCCTATAAAACCATCTTCCTTTTCTTTCTCCATCCCACCTTTTCTGCCATTCTTCCTTCAATTTTTGTTTGATGATGCTCTTTGCTTCTGATTTACTTAAATGTACTGTAAAATTTATATGATTTTGTGTTGCCTTCTTAGCCATCTTATCTGCCATCTCATTTCCTTTAACTCCAATATGTGCTGGAAACCATAAAAATACTATTGATAAACCCATCATTTGTAGTCTGAATAAAGTATGCTGTATTTCTAGTAGAATATCTGGCCTGCTGTCTGAATGGTTATGTTTTAAACTCAATAATACTGAGCTTGAATCTGAACAAATTATTGTTTTTAAAGGTTTTATGTCTTCCACCCACTGTACGGCTAAAAGTACTGCTAATATTTCTCCTGTGTATACTGATAAACCATTTGTGATTCGTTTTCCTATTTTTATTTGAAATTCCGGTACTATGAAAGCTATTCCTATTTTATCATTTTCGATGCATCTGTATAAATCTGAAGGTATTGATAATAATTGTTAACATATTCCTGTACTATATTTAACTCTAATATACATGTTCTTTTCTTTTTTTCCATTAATGACATATCTACCTGTGCTTCTGGTAAGATCCAGGGTGGTACAACAGCTAGTGGCAGTATCGGACTTATTACTGTATTTTGTATATGAAACTCTTCTGTTATTTTTTAATGATCCATCCAAAACTTCTTGTCTCTTTTTTAATTTTTTTCAAGCATGGCTTCAAGATGTCTCGTGTTGGATGACCCGGGTTATTGCCTTGTAAATTTATCCAGTAATTTATTGTTAATTGTGTTCTCCTCAAATCTAACGGCATTTCTCCCATTTCTACTTCAAGTGCTGCTGTTGGGGTTGTTTTGAAAGCTCCTGTACAAAGTCTAAATGCTCGATGTTAAATAATATCTCATTTTTCCAGATGTGTTTTTGCTGCTGAACCATATATAATACTTCCATAATCTATATTTGATCGGATCAATCCTGTATAAATTTGTTTTAACGCTTCCCTGTCTGCTCCCCAGTCACTGCCAGCCAAACAGCTCATAATATTTAATGCTTTCTTACATTTATCTATTATTTTCTGAATATGTATATTCCATAGGATTTTCTCATCAAACCATATTCCTAAACACTTTATACATTTAACTTGTTCTAATTCGTGATTATATAATTTTAATTTTATTTCGTGTCTTGTTTTTTTTCCGTGTAAATACCTTAACTTTTGTTTTCTCTACTGAGAACTTGAAAAGCCCACTCCTCTATCCTTCTTATCTCCGCCTGTATTTTCTTTTCAGTTATCTTTACATTTTTCCCTCTTTTCCATATGGCTCCATCATCTGCAAAAAGTGAACATCCTATTTGGTTTCCAATTTCTGTAAATAGGTCGTTTATCATTATAATGAACAATATTGGACTTATAATACTACCTTGTGGTGTTCCATTGTCTATGATATATTTTCTTGATATTTCTTGATCTATTTTAACTTGAAGAATTCTATTTGTTAAAAAATTTTGAATCCAGTTAAACATTTTCCCAGTAATTTTCATTTCATTTCATTTAATCAGTAATCCTTCAACCTACATCATGTCATAAGCCTTCTCTATGTCAAAAAATACAGCTACTACACTTTCTTTATTAACTTGCGCTCCTCTGATTTCATGTTCTAAACACAACGTTGGGTCATTAATATTTCTCCCTTTTCTAAAACCACTTTGCACTTTAGTAATGTACCTGTTGCTATTCAAATAATATGTTAATCTATTATGAATAATTATTTTCCATTATTTTGCATATATTTGATGTTAAAGCAATAGGTCTATAATTTTCTGGTTTTGTATTGTCTTTTCCTGGTTTAGCTATTGGTTCAATGATTGATTCCTTCCAGCTCTGAGGCAGCTCCCCCTCCTCCCAGACTTTATTATAAAGTTCTAATATGACGTCTTTGGATGTTTCACTGAGATGTTGTATCATTGTGTAACAAATCTGATCTTTTCCAGGTGCCGTATTCTTTATTTTTCTAAGCACAGAGTTCAGTTCTGCTTTTGGAAAAGGTTCATTCATTAAGTTAGTTGTTCCTTTAGTGTTCTGTAGTAAATATTGGTATTTCAGTTTTGTGGCTTCCCTCCCTTTCCTTCCCTCATCACTAATGTTACTTGAACTATGAATTTTATTAAATGTTTTAGCTAGTATTTCAGCTTTTTCTTCATCTTTTATTCATCAATTTTTGTTTCTCTCCCTACCGTACTACAAACATTCCTCCAATACTCTCTTTTTGCATTCCTAATAATTTTCCTCACCATTGCTTGTTTTCTTTTATATTCAATGAGGTTCTGAAATACTGAATTTCTTTTAAATGCTTTATTTCTTAACTTTATTACTTCTCTACATTCACTTGTCCACCATGGTACCATTCTCTTATCACACCATCTTCCTCCTTTCTTTATTGAATTATCTGCAGCTTCTATAATTGTTTTACAAACACATTCATTTATATTATTTACATCCATTGTCATGTCTATTTTTGCTAGATTCTTTTCACTCAAATATTGAAATTTAATCCAGTCTGCCTTATTAAAATTCCATTTATTTATTTTTATATTCTTACTGTTTAATGTTATTCCTGTTCTGATCTTAATGGGATAATGATCGCTACTTTTGTTGTATTTTGATCAATATCCCACTCACATATACCAGCTAATGAATTTGATACCAAAGTTAAATCAATTGCTGACTCTGTTACTGTTCTTACATTAATTCTTGTACCCCTTCCATAATTAAGACATACTAAATGTTTTGTTTCTATTACTTCTTCTATGACTTGTCCGTTTTCATCATTACATTTTCCCCATATTGTGCTATTAGCATTAAAATCCCCGCACCATATTACTTTCTCCTCCAGATATTCCAACATCTCTTCCATCACCTCCATTGATAATGTTTTACATGGTTTATAAAAATCAATTATCATACATTTACCTTCTTTTTCCCAAATTTCAACAACTACATACTCCAAATCTGTACCTTTTCCTAATATTTGATATTGTACTCCTTCCTTTATAAATATTGCACACCCTCCTCCATTTCCTTCTGGTCGATCCCTTCTTATACTACCATACCCTTTAATAACAAAATCTAATGTTGGTTTTAACAATGTCTCCTGTACACAAATCACCTCTGGTTTCTCTTCAAGTTTATTAATATATCCTTTCAGTTCCTGTCCGTTAGCTATCAGACTTCTAGCATTCCACTGTAGTTTCTCATATGTTATCAGCTGAGGTTCCTGGTCTCCCCTCTGTTTCCAACCTCTTATTGATGTTCTCCCAAGATCCCTCTTTGAAACCCAGAAATTTTTCTGCTCCTCTCACAATTATTTAAATTTTTTCAGTTTTATGTTTGGCCTGGTCAGTGCAATTGATGACATAAGTGATGAATAGTATTAGTTTTTCTACCGATAACTCAATATTCTCCTCTGTTTGCAGTTTTTGAGGAATTTCTCTCTCTTTTTGTTCCACCTCTCTTATCTTTTGTCCTTTCACACTTTTGACTGCCTCTGCATAACTTGTATTTTTGCTCACCTTAACATGTTGGATTTTTCGTTTGCTGTTTTTCTCACCTCTCACATCCTCCATATGTAACCCTATGTTGACCTCCACAGTTACAACATTTTTCTTGCACTTCTTTACAGTCTTCTATCTTGTGATCTTCTCCACACTTTTCACACCTCTGCTTTCCTTAGCAAACTGCTTCTATGTGTCCATATCTCTGGCATTTGTAACATCTAAGTGGTGGAGGGATGTATGGTCTTACTTGGAAGCTCAAGAATCCTATTTTTATGTTTTCTGGCAAGATTGTTTCTGCAAATTCAATCAGCACTGACAGACTTCCTGCTCTTTCTCCGTTGACAGTTTTTGATAATCTCTTCAGCGAGTTCACATTTGCACCAGTAATGCTTCTTTTTATTTTGTCTAAATCTTCATCCAGAAGGATACCAAAAATCACCCCCCGGATTGATTGATTTTCTCCCAAGATCTTTCTCTCTACAACCATTTTTTTGCTAATGCTCTCTACATGTAAAGCCTTCATTTTTTGTTCTTCGTTTTTGCATGTCACTAATAAGTTTCTTAACACTTTCACCATTTCTACATCTCCCATTTTCTTTTTTATTTCTCTAGAAATCACTATCGGGCTTAGGTTATTGTGTTCCTCCTCATTCCTTAATTTTAATATTATTTTAAATTCCTCCTTCAGCATTTTCCTTCTAACTATTCTCTCTTCATCCGAGTTGCCTCCTTCCAACTCTCGCTTGTTACCCTGACTTTCAAGACTTTCAAACATCCCTCCTTCCTCCTTTTTCCCACGTCCTCTTCCTCTCCCCCTACCTACCGGTGTCCATCCCTCAAAATCCATATCTTCCCTTCTCCTGCCTGTCCTTCCATCCGAACCATTCACATACCAGTTTATGCCGTATTCCGTCGTTTCCAATATGAAAGCAAGTTTATCCAGTAAGTCAAAATATTTATATATTTATACATATATGTGTATATTTGTATATTGTATATATGTATATTCTGTAATGCAAAAACAAAAACCAGAGAGCAAAGTGACCGGAGTCAAATTCTTTGTTTGTATGTACGAACTTGGCAATAAAGCTAATGTTTGTACCTATACAAACACTCAGAACTGCACTTAGTTGTTACCTCAAATTAGGTTACAGAGTGTTATTACTAATACAGATAAAGGTTCTATTTAAAAGTAATTCATAAAACGTGTTTTATTTTATTGTATTATTAAGTAGAATGAATAATAATTCATTTTTATATACATTTTTTAAGCTGTCTTAACAACTTAGGCAAAGAACATGGTGGGTCGGGTGTGCCTCACTTTGTAGGGGTAGATTTTTTACTAAAACAGGAGAATGAGATATTCAATTCAGTTCAATTCAAAAATACTTTATTAATCCCAAAGGGAAATTAAATAACATATCTCCCCTTCTGCTAAATTTATTAAACTCAAGGTATGATAAGCTCAAAAGACACAAATAAGACAATTGGCGGATAAAAAACAGAAAGGATGGAACCAAATAAGAAAATATACAACAGTAACAGCGACAAGACAAACTAAAGTGGTTCCTGGATTGTTCTTGAAAATTCCAGTCACATTCTTTTTATCTGAGTGTGACAGAAATTTGGGCACACCCAATTGTGTCTAAGTTTCAAATGGTTGAATTTGGATGCATTTGGGTGTTCCAATAGGACAGAGATCCCCAACACACATCAGTATTGGGTTTTTATTATTTTGTACATTTTAGAAAGCAAGTTTATCTCCCCTGGGACTTGGTGGTTTCTGATATTACCCCATCTTTAGTAACCTGACACTATGAGGCTCTTTAGTGGCTTGTACACCTGTAAAACATTGATGAGCTAGAGGATCAGGAGCGCTGGGCACAGAAGTCTGCCATAACAGGTGAAAGCAGCACCATGGGGACTGTTGGCCAAGCCTTGAAGTGTCCCGTCTGCCAAGATTTTTTCACAGAACCTGTAACGCTCCAGTGTGGACATGACTTCTGCCTCATCTGTATCCATGCTGTCTGGGAAACAGATGCGTCCACTGAGGGACCTTTCTTCTGTCCAGAGTGTCAGATATTCCTCCCCCCTGACCTCACGCTGGATATAAATGCAGACCTTCAGAAAAAAGTGAAGGACTTCACCGCAAATCAACAACCAGCAGCAGCTGAGACAGGCATTAAAGCGGAATCCTCTTCACTTATCCACTGTGACCACTGCATAGAAAAGCCGTCTGTGGCCATCAGTACCTGTTTGACCTGTGATGCTTCGCTGTGCCAGGCCCATACCCAGCTGCACCAGCAGAGGTCTGCTCTCAAGGACCACACGCTGGTGGATGTAACCAAGGATCTGCTGTCGCTGAAGTGCAGGGACCACCGGGATGAACTCAAGTTCTTCTGCATGGAAGATAAGATCCCAGTGTGCTGTTTGTGTGTCCTGATTGGGGTCCACAAGCACCATAAGGCATCTCCACTTCATGAAGCCAGTGGAGATTTTAGGGTAACGTTTTTATTATTATATATTATTATATGTGCTGCTAACATGTTTTATCCTCTTGCAAACGATTTCAGCAATCATTTAACGCATAGTGGTCACTACAGCAAACAGCTGATTAAAAGCCTTTCTCTGATAAGTGTGTGCATGCTGATGGTGTGCTTGCATATGTGGCATTTTGTTAGATTTTAGTGTGTTACTCAATATAATGCCTTTAATTGGCCAGCCAGTGGAAATTCACAAGTCTCCAAAACCACAGTCAGCCAGAAAGACTGTCCATTAAATCATTCCATCATTTGTCCATTAAAGTGGACATCATGCATCAACGGCTATATTTTACCTGACGTTTTGACCATTGCTGCAGCGATATTGTTTAAGATACTTCAACAGCAGTAAATGCAATTTCTAAACTAAACATATTTTGCGACACAGTTTTTATAACTTATATAACTTATAAATATATGTTTGCAGTTTTACTTAATAATGTAAGTTACAGGAGCTGCATTTTCAATTTCTGAAGTTGAAGTGCAGAACCTGGTTTTAAGACCTGGCTGTTGGGTAGTGGAGGTAACATGTTGCTCAGAAAAGGAAGGATTGGTATACATATAAGATGTAGTGACAGTGGAACTGAGTGAGCTAAGGAACTGGCTGAAGTTGTTGAGGAAGCTGAGGATTTGCCACCTCACCAAACTCAAGGAAAAAATAAACTGAAATAGTTTTATATTTTCTAAACCGCTAACTAATACCATTGTTAAATTGCTATTAATCCTCTCTCCATTAAAGTGGACAACATGCATCACTGGGACAGCAGCAATTGTTTCTGCAAGCAAAACAAAACTTATTAGACTGTTACATACTGTTTTATGTAACATAAGCATTTTTTGCATATTTGACTATGATTAATAATATTAATATTTTGCTTATTATTATTTGAGTTACAGTTGTGTCTTCTTATTTGTCAAGGATGTGTTTATGGTAAAACATAAAGATCTACAGGTACAGCAATGGAACTAATATCTGTTTTTATGTTTAGAGACATTTGCAATAAATCATCTCCTCAATGAAGTGGCTATATTTTACATAAAATTCACACCATTTCTGTCATTGTATTGTTTTAGAAAATAATTCAACATCAGTACATCTTTCTGCAGTGTTAGATATACATTTTTGTTGTCAAAGCTTATTTTTTGATTGATTAGATCATTTATATGAGGTACAGTTAGTCTCTTTCTGTTTTATATGGCTAAAGTACAACATGGCTGAATGGTGACACAGTTAGCAGCACTGAAGGTCATTGGTTCAAATCCCAGGCTAGACCTTTTACTATGCAGAAAGACCCCAGGCTTGATGTGGCCACGTTTACTCATGTGAATATATGAAAAGCTTTTTTAAAAGTACATACAAACAAAAAACATTTATTGTTTTCATGCTCAAAACTAAATAATCTGAACTGAAACTATCTGTGTAGTTTTGCTGCTATAGGCTTAGGCTGCTGGAGGACATAATGACCACTTTCACCCTCTTCGCTACATTCTCACACTACTCTCCAATTTTGCATTATTTGCTGTTATTTCAGCTTTTAACCTTGTTCTCTCTATTCTCTTCTTAGAAGCTACACCTGGCCTGGCTCTGTGTCTACCTGTGACACCTTACTGGAGAGGGGAATCGTCCGACCTCCTGCTGGAAACAACTTAATGCTCACCCTCTACTGATGATCCACATGTCCTGTCTTTTAGTGTTTAACCCTTTCTCTCTCCTAGACATGGAAATTGACTGAACTTTTACTGTAACTAATTATATGTGCTCTCTTTCAGACTCTAACCTTGAAAACTGGCTCAGAGTTTATCTGTTCTTTCTTTCTAGGTGAAACGACTAAAGGAGCTACATCCATTAACATTTACTTTTCCTTCCCATAGAAAGTACTCCTGGATCAGTGCTTCTGTATTCTTTTTCCTTCTCTGCTCTGTTCTCTCAAACCCCCAGTCGGTCGTGGCAGATGGCCGCTCACACTGAGCCTGGTTCTGCTGGAGGTTTCTTCCTGTTAAAAGGGAGTTTTTCCTCTCCACTGTCGCTACATGTATGCTCAGTATGAGGGATTGCTGCAAAGTCAACGCCAGTGACTGTCCACTGTCTCTACATGCTCATCCGGGAGGAGGAACTGCTGCAAGTCACTGAGTGGATGCAATCTGCTGGGTTTCCTTAGATAGAAAAACGTTTTATCCAATTTGAATAAAAAGCTAACTCCGACTGCACTGTTCAATGGTTAGGATTAATTGGAATGTCTGTACCTGACTGTTGTGAAGTGCCTTGAGACAACGTGTTGTGAATTGGCGCTATATAAATAAAACTGAATTGAATTGAATTGAAAAACATCATGAATGTGCTCATAATAATTTATGAATGAACCTGTTTTGTTTCTGCCTTCAGAGTATGTTAGTGACTAATATGAACCAATTACTGAAGAGGAGAGGTGAAGCAGAGCACACCATTAAGGACTTGGAATCACTTTATACACAAACTGTGGTACAGTCATTGTGAGCTTATAATACACTCTTGGTTAGTCTTGCAGAGAGCCTTGCATTTATAAGGTTTTAATTATCTTCTAGAAATCTGCTGAGGATTTCAGAGAGAAAATCTCAGACAAGTACAGCAGAATCCGTGTGGTTTTAGATGCAGATGAGCGTCTGATGATGCAGATTATAGATGCAGAGGAGACGTACATGACAGACCGGCTCGAGGCCCAGAGGGGAATCACGGAAACTCAGATTAAAGAGATAGACAGATTAAGAGCCTCCAATAAAGCACTCCTCCAGGAAGCAAATGATCTGCAATTCCTTCAGGTAAGTAAATAAATCCATGAAGTATAATATAATGATCATAAAACATTTTTTTTCCTGTAAGATGGAGCTTTAGAAAGGACATTACATGAGCTCAATGTTAGCCTGATTTTTTCTTTCTAAACACAGTTTTGTTTCGAACTCCCAGTCTTCAACCATCTTCTTGTTGAATTGAAGTTGAATGACATTAATGTAGTCCTTCATTATTTCATCCAATTTGTGTAATGCAATAGTACGACAGTGAGGCAGCCCCACAGCATGATGCAGCCACCACCTTGCTAGATAGATGGTGCAGAATCTGAAAGCCTCACCTTGACTCCCCTAAAAATACTCGTTATCGTTTTTTATGTAAATGGACTGAACTTATATAGCGCTTTTCCAGTCATACAGACCGCTCAAAGCGCTTTACACTAGAGCCACATTCACCCAATTGCACTCACTAACATATTCATACACCGATACGCAGGCAACTTGAGGTTAAGTGCCTTGCCCAGGGGCACATCGACATATGGCAGGAGGAAGCTGGAATCGAACCCACAACTTTCTGACCATCTGACCCAAACAGTGGCTTTATGGTGGCGCACTTGGTAGCACTGTTGAATCAAGAATCTTGGCCTGGGGTTTTTCTGCATGGATTTCTGCTAGATGTTTGAAACTTAGACACATGTGGGTATTCTGACAGGACAATGGTCCTAAGCAAACAATAAAAAAGGGAAATGTTGGCTACCATTAAGATCAAGTTGAAAATCGGTGCTTTAAAGGAGTATGTCCAGGAATCCCACCAATTTAACAGAGTTCTTCCTTTTCTGATAAGAGGAGTGGTCAAATTAATGACAGTCATGACAATGATAAGTGTATGCCAATGATAAGTAACTGTGTGTTTTAAAAAGATATTTTGTGATGAGCAACAGACATTTTAGACTTGGGATAAGTCATGAATTCAGCTTTGATTCTTTTGGTGTGAATTGTCTGTTCTGTATATCTACCTGTTTTTTTTATCCATCCCGAAAAGTAAAATGTGTTAAAGTTGTATTGCAGTTTACCTAAAACAGATTGCCTGTTCATTTTCAACAGCAAATCGGATCACAGAATCTTTGGTGAGTATATTTTTATGCATTACACTAAAGCTCGACTTATTGGTACATTTAAACTTGGCTTTGCATCACTACTCTTTTGATTATCATTTGGTATAATGTTTTTGTATTTTCCTCATAGCAACCCTTTGGAGTTTCCTCCAATACAGACAGTAAACAGGGATCTTTGTGACCATGAAAAGCTGAAAACCATTGAGAAGCTTGTTGATGACCTCTCGCTAGCTCTATCGCAGTTCTTTCCTCGAATGTGGTCATGTTAGTGATTAATTCAGGATTTTGCAAGCCAATGATCATCTACTGTATGCGTAAGTGTGTTCTGACTGTAGTTTTATTTAATTTTTTTTGCAGATCTAAGTTCACTTGCTTTGGATCCAAAAACAGCTCATCCGAAACTGGAAATATCTCCAGATAAAAAACAAGTTTGCTGGAGACGTCATCCTGTTGGTGAAGGACTGAGCCCACAGCCTTATGACTCCCAGTACAGTGTTCTGGCTCAGGAGAGCTTTACAAATGGCCAGCATTACTGGGAGGTGATTGTCCAGGACAAACCCTTCTGGATGATTGGTGTGACCACAGGTTTGATCACTAAAAAAAACAGTCCAGCTCAGAGTTCCTCAAGCTTGGGTGTGAACAGCACATCCTGGTGCATCTACCATGGAGAGGGGCAGTACCTGGCTTGCCATGACACACAAGAGAAGCAACTCTCGGTAGCAAAGAGAGTCAGGAAGCTGGGCATACTGGCTAATATCCAGAAGGGGGAGCTGTCATTCTACGATGCCGATGCAATGACTCTGCTTCACTCTTTCTGTGTGCAGTGCACACAGCCTCTTTACCCCATGTTTAACCCATGCATTGATGTGAATGGAGTCAACAGGCAGCCGCTCACTTTGTTTTGGATTAAGGATCCCTGGAATTGGGAAGGGGATAAAAAATAAATACAGGGCAGCTTTAAATCCAGAAACACTAATCAAATTATCTTTTGTGTTTATTACATTTGAATAATGTGGTGAAAATGTCCATAATTGCTTCTAAATCTGTATAACCATACCGCATAAACAATGATTAATCTACTTCAGTATATGTAAGAAGATAAATGATAGACTATATTTTTCCTTACTGGCAAGATAATTATGTATTATTATCAGTATATTGGAGTACTTACTGTGGAATATTGTCAGTGCAAGTCCAACCTATCTTGACACTGTTGTACTTTACGGTGCCTTGAGAAAGCATTCACACCCCTGCATGTTTTCCACATTATGTCACATTTCAGCAAAACACTTCACTGTATTTTATTGAGATGTTATGTGATGGACAAACACAAAGTAATGCTTAATCGTGAAGTAGAAGAGAAATTATGGATGATTTTCAGAAAATTCAGAAAAGTTTGCATTTGTATTCGGCCTCCCTGAGTCAAAACTTCACCATTTGCCACAGTTACAGTTGCAAGCCTTTCGGGTATATTTCACATCTACAGACCTTTGCTAGATCTTTGCAAATTAGCTCAAACTCAGTCAGAGTGGCTGGAAAGCATTTGTAAACACCAAGTGTCAAATCTCGCTATAGATTCTCATTTGGATTTAGGTATGGACTTTGACTAGGCCACATAGAATGGCTAGTCAAAATCCAGCTAACGTGGGCCTCTGCAACTTCATCACTGACCTGTTTGGTGTGTTCCTCAGTCACAATGCTGTTTGTTTACTAATGTCTTGGGGTTTTTAGCCCTTTTTGATGCCTTCATAAAACTACTGTATAAACTCAGATCAAATTACACACACTAATGTCACTGAATTTCATTAAGGGTGTCAGAAGGGGGCTTAATAAAAATGCATACCACACTTTTCAGATTTTTAAATTAAAAAATACATATGTAATTTTTCTTCCATTTCATAATTATCCACTACTTTGTTTTTGTCTATCCAATAAAATCCTCAGAATATTTTGGGTGTAACGTGACTAAATGTGGCAAAGTTTGAAGGGTAGGATTACTCTTACAAGAAACTGTGGCAAAGTCTATTCCACTGCTGAATCTCTCCAGCTTTTACCTGCTCATCGTTTTGTGGTGCATGGCAAAGACTAAATGCATTATGTGTAAACTACTGGCTTGTTCATTGTGTAACCGTCCCCTCAGTTCATCAGTCCACGGAGGACAGCTGTGCCTTCAGTCAGTCAGTGGCCTTTTTTGCCCCGCAGTAAACAGTACACCAAGCGAGATCAAATAACATCAACAGTGAACTTTGTTGTATTGAGTTTCCGCAAAACTGTAAGAGACTTGCTCTGTTGTTGGCCATTATTTGATTCAGCTGAACAAATCAGCATAAAAACAAATTTAGATGGATCCTTTAAATTCTTTACCACACTACAGCCCCCCACTGAAGATTTTGATCGTGTTCTCTAACATGGAGCTTTGGAGAGTTTGTACCTACCTTACCTTATCCTTCTTACTGTGCATGGCAGCAAGATAAATATGCCCTTGTCCTGCCATGTTTGTCTCAGTTCCAGTTTAAGTATTGCTCTGACAGTAGATATGGGCAAGTTTGGGAAAACAGCTATTTTCACGCAGCTATTTTCTGAATTAAGATTGACTCAAATTTGCCTGACTTGAATTGCGTGTTGTCTTGTCTTTCCTGTTTTGCACAATGGTCTCTGCATTGTGTCACATTTATACCTCAGCAAATTAGAAAGTCAGTTCAATATTCTTATACTTTGATGTAAGCATAAATTAAAAAAGGCTGCAATTGGATTTATTTTAAAGGGCTCATTGAGGGTTCCAAACATGTTATTAGCAGCCATTTATTTGTGTAGAAATTGACTTTATCACCTATCCTTACAAGTTGAGGATGAATGAATGTGGGGGTTGCTCTATTACAAATACATATAGATTTACACCAAGATAACTGTTAGAGCAACACTTTTCTTTTTTACTTGACTAACATGTTATCTAGTCTTTCCCATTTTGAAGAGTGGCTAAACGAAATGAGCCTGTGTCTCATCATATTTACACCTTAAGAAAACAGAAAGTCATGGATAACTAAACAAAAGTTCCTTGATATTTTGATCAACGTAAACAAATAAAGTAATATAGTTTTATTTTTTTTAATTGCAGAATAAAAATTAAAGGTTTTAAAAAATATAAATTAAAAAAGTAAACATATATTAACTTTTTTCTGCAGGAATCAGATTTTTGGCTCCTACTGACTACCGGTTTTTGTTGAGGTCTGGCCTACTGATTCCAACTTTTACAAATTCCCCCAGACATTTCCAAGGACTATAGTATATAAAATAAAGAAAATTATATACTGTATGTTCTTTGATAGCCTTAGTAGTTTTGAATCTAACATAAAATCAAAGTAATTCAAAGATTATATCTATTTATGCATCAAAGCATGTGCCCTTTACTAGCTCATTTTGAGTGGACTCAAAAACTGTGCACCAAAGTATATGCTATTGATTGATGTGTTTCGGGGCTGAAAATGGTGGGAATTTCAAGCTTTGATGCAATTATAAAATAGAAACAAAAGTATTCAGATTTATTTACTATGTGAGCTGTTGATCACAGAACCAAGCTGATTAAGGAAAATTGGAGGATACCAGTCTCTGGTTGATTAATTGGTGCATTAATTGGTGAGTTTTAAAATTAGAACACATGAAACAGAAGCAAAAGTTGGACACTTTACCGCTGAAGGAACACAATGTTGTCACCTTTTATTGAGTTTTTTAAATTCCCCTGTCATCATAAGGAAATATGACATATGTTCAGAAGATTTCAGGTCTTTCTTTTGGTTGCATAACAGATCAATCAGGTTCAGAGCAGTCATGAAACAACACCAAATAACCCTCAATCACAGCTTCATTCCTGGACAAACATACTGGCATGTTTAAAACTAATGTCCTCAGGTTATTTATGAAAGTGCTTGAGTCTTTGCCTTAATCCAATTCAGGAAGTGAGTGACTCTTGTGTAAACCCCTGGCTTGTTTTTCCTTCCACACTGATCTCCCCAGCTCACCAGACCGTAAACAACACTGGTGTTATTCTGCTTGCAAGTCAGCGGTCCTCCAGAATCCCCCTGCAACAAGAGATAAATGGAAATGTTTTTATTTGTCCCTCAGTGGCCCAGCTCAGCATATCAGCAGCAAAGTGACAGTCAGAAAAATATAAAGCTGACTAACCTGACAGGAATCTACTCCTCCCTGCAGGTGACCTGCACAGAACATGCTACTATCCACGACGTTCCCGTAAACACTGGACTCGGAGCACTTTGTCTGGCTGATCAGCAGAACATTGGCCTCTAACAGGTGATTGGTGCCATAGTTCGCTGCACATGTGATATAGAACAGTTAGGACAAAGCCTAACAAAATGTAGATTGTAGACCAAATGATTTAGTAAGATGGCATACGTACAGTCCTCGGTGGCCCCCCATCCAGAAATGGTGCACTCCTTCCCATCAGAGAGTTGGGCACTTGGCAGACAAGCTGTCTTTACAAACTGGGTCTCATTTGCACAAACTCCATCTCTCCCCCTGAGCCTTAACAAAGCTTAGAAAATCCAGATCAGATTAGTGTCACAAGAAAATCAAAACTAAAAGAGCCGAGTTTAATATTTGCATTTTTACCTGTTAATGTTAACTAAAATTGCATTATATATACAGGGGTTGGACAAGGAAACTGAAACACTTGTCATTTTAGTGTTGGAGGTTTCATGGCTAAATTGGACCAGCCTGGTAGCCAGTCTTCATTGATTGCACATTGCACCAGTAAGAGCAGAGTGTGAAGGTCCAATTAGCAGGGTAAGAGCACAGTTTTGCTCAAAATATTGAAATGCACAAAACATTATGGGTGACATAACAGAGTTCAAGAGGACAAATTGTTGGTGCACGTCTTGCTGGCGCATCTGTGACCAAGACAGCAAGTCTTTGTGATGTATCAAGAGCCACGGTATCCAGGGTAATGTCAGCATACCACCAAGAAGGACGAACCACATCCAACAGGATTAACTGTGGATGCAAGAGGAAGCTGTCTGAAAGGGACGTTCGGGTGCTAACCCGGATTGTATCCAAAAAACATAAAACCACGGCTGCCCAAATCACGGCAGAATTAAATGTGCACCTCAACTCTCCTGTTTCCACCAGAACTGTCCATCGGGAGATCCACAGGGTCAATATACACAGCCGGGCTGCTATAGCTAAACCTTTGGTCACTCATGCCAATGCCAAACGTCGGTTTCAATGGTGCAAGGAGCGCAAATCTTGGGCTGTGGACAATGTGAAACATGTATTGTTCTCTGATAAGTCCACCTTTACTGTTTTCCCCACATCCGGGAGAGTTACGGTGTGGAGAAGCCCCAAAGAAGCGTACCACCCAGACTGTTGCAGGCCCAGAGTGAAGCATGGGGGTGGATCAGTGATGGTTTGGCTGCCATATCTTTGCATTCCCTTGGCCCAATACTTGTGCTAGATGGGCGCGTCACTGCCAAGGACTACCGAACCATTCTTGAGGACCATGTGCATCCAATGGTTCAAACATTGTATCCTGAAGGCGATGCCGTGTATCAGGATGACAATGCACCAATACACACAGCAAGACTGGTGAAAGATTGGTTTGATGAACATGAAAGTGAAGTTGAACATCTCCCATGGCCTGCACAGTCACCAGATCTAAATATTATTGAGCCACTTTGGGGTGTTTTGGAGGAGCGAGTCAGGAAACGTTTTCCTCCACCAGTATCACGTAGTGACCTGGCCACTATCCTGCAAGAAGAATGGCTTAAAATCCCTCTAACCACTGTGCAGGACTTGTATATGTCATTCCCAAGACGAATTGATGCTGTATTGGCCGCAAAACGAGGCCCTACACCATACTAATAGATTATTGTGGTCTAAAACCAGGTGTTTCAGTTTCATTGTCCAACCCCTGTATATATAAGATTAGAAAAGTTTCTAATAAGTTTAAAAAGTGAATTTGAACCTTATTGGTTAGCAGAAATCATTATTAGGATTTACTTTGATTCATTCAAAGTCAAATATACTTTAGAAACATAAAACCTAAAAATGTTGAACATAACAGTTTTTTCACAGTTTTTTAACGCAAAAGAGTAATTCTAAAGACACTTTTTGACAACAAGAAAGCTTTTTTGGTCACATCTCTTAAAAACAATACCATATGTGTACGATGACCTGTAAACTGGATCCGCAGTGTCTGAACGACTATTATTGCCACGGACTGCCTTGTTTTAATATGTTGGAGGCATGTGTGGATGCTTATTGGTAACATACTGTAGCAAAAGCATGGACTGAGGTATTTTGCTGCAGTTATCATCTATGCAGAAACGTGAATGAGCTGCTTTCTTAGCTTTTTTGCTTCACACATTTTCAAACATTTCTCAACTGTAGTCATGAAAATGATTATAAAACTATTGTGAGTTACAGGTCTAAAAACAACTGAAAGATAAAGGTTGTACAAATGATGACGTATGTCCTCTATGGATGAAATACAGTGCAAAGTTTTACCTATGTCATTGTAAACAGCAACAGAAGTCTCCCTGTAGTTCTCATGCACAATTGCATTCTCAACTGCAATGATTTGAGCTGATGGGTCAGGCGTATTCAGTGACAGAGTACCCATCACCACCCGCATATCCTTATTTTTTTCACTGTGGAAAAGAAACCAATAGATAAAACAGCTGAAGTGATGAAGGTTATCAGTATCAAGTCCTCAGATTTGGGGTGTTTGCTTACATGCAGTGTCCAGCCGTCAGAACCCAGCAGCTCGCGATCAGAACTCCTCCACAGACATGGCTGTATTTCATGTTGGAGTTCTTTGGTTTCTGTTGCAACGAAACCTGCCAGGGTATTGCCCCAGGACTGACTTTCAGACCCCCAAAGATTCGAGTTAAGGCCCGTGTTGGTTGAGGCTCACCACAGATTTCGAACTGTTTTGGTGCAAGAGATGGAGTTGGAACAATCGGGGCATCTGTAGGTCGTTGGGATGGCTGTGGATCCTTGGTGGTCGCTGGTGCTTTAGTAGTAGAAGGTGGCGGCTTAACAGAAGGGGGTTCACCTGAAAATGCAAACAGAAGGTTTCACAGCTGCTTTGTTGACTTTAAAGTCAGCATCAGGATACCACTTGGAGCTTTAGTCCTGACCTGTTGGTTGAGAACATTTAGTCACATTACAGTAGTCCCAAAACAATCTATGTCCTCTTCTGAAAAAACACCAGGGCCTTGGTTCTCCATCTGGGTTTCTGCAAGATAAAAATAAACAAATAACTGACCATGTATCTGTAATGTTGTTCGTAGTTGGAATACATTTTTGTCCTTTTCCCATAACCTGCAGAAGTTGTGAGGGCCAAGCCCTTCTTTGTTCTCAAATGAGTTGAAGGGATCAACTCCTTTGTTCAGGATGAAGTGGGAATTCCAGTAGAGGCAGTCGTGGCCATCTTCTGTCTCACTCACATTCCCACGGTAAGTCTCTCCATCATCCACATAGCAGTCGTCTGGGCCTAAGAAACATACCCAGTGTCTCGTAATAGTAGAAAACTCATATAGCTGTAATTGTTTTCATCTTTCTTTCTTTCTACTTTTCTTAAGTTTTGTCCCATCATGAACGACATTGATTTTATTCAGATTTTAAAAATAGACCATATAAACAAATAAAAAACTGTGAAACGTGGTGTTTATTTGTATTCAGCCCCTAATGAGTCACAAATATGTAGAAACACTTTTAGCTTAGGCTGTTTTGGGGTATGTTTTACCCAGCAAGAGACTGAAGATTTTGCAAAATAGCTCAAATTAAGTCAGACTGCACTGAGAGCAACTGTGAACAGCAATTTTCAAATCCAGCACAGATTCTCAACTGAATTTAGGTACGTGGTTTGACTGGGGCATTTTAACACACAAATATGCTTTCATCTAAACCATTGCACTGTAGCTCTGACTATATGTTCTGGGTTGTTGTTCTGCCAAGAGGTCAATCTCCGACCATCATCCAACAAGTTTTCTTCCAGGGTTCCCCTTTATTTAACTCCATGCTTCTTCCAATCAACTCTGATCAGGTTCTTCTGTGTCCCTGTTGACGAAAAACCTCCCCACAGATGCTGCTACCACCATGTTTCACCATGGAGGTGTCGTGTTCATGGTCATGTGCAGTGTTAGCCACACATTGCATTTTGCATGTAGGCCATAAAACTTCAGTTTTGGTCCTATCTTACCACAGCACCTTCTTTCATATGTTTGCTGTGTCTTCTTCATAGTTTTCAGCAAATTACAGGATTCTTAGGGCTTTCTAACAATAATGGTTTTCTTTCTTCATGCCTCTTTTCCATAAAGGTCAGATATGCACAGTGCACAACTAATAGTTTGTTCTCATACCTGAACTTTGGACTGCTATATATACTATAAAGCTGCCATTAACCTCTTGGCTTCTTCTCTAATTAATGCTTTCCTTGCCTGACTTCTTAGTTTAGGTTGACAGCCATGTCCTGGTAGGTTTCACTCCTCAAGTGGACTCCTTTTACAACTTCTGGAGACATTTGGTTGTACTGGACTTTATTTAGGGGTACCAGAGTAAGGAATTAGATTTCAAATGCACTACACTCATTCTGAAATTTTGAAACTTGAACTTTCATGTTCACTTTGTGCCACATAGCGAACATTGAATTTTGTTTTGGTAAAATGACAAAATGTGCAAAAGCTAAAGTGGCATGAATACTTTGCAAGGTTCTATACACATTGGCCTGGAAAATAGAGACACAGTATTTACCGACATGACAGAACCTTCCTCTGAACCCTTGGGGGCACTGACAGTCGAAGTCATTTCCATCCCGAATGCACTGGCCCCCATTTCTGCATGGATTCGGCTCGCAAACAGAAACTTTGCACAACAAATGATGAAATAAACAAAATAAGCTTTTTAGAAATGTAATCATGGGTTGTTTAACTGAGGATGCACTTTTGCTGTTTGTCCCTTACACCGTTTGCAGTCTGGAGGCTGGAATGGGTATTTGCATTTGCACTCGTAGAACGGACGAGTTGAAGTCAGCACACACTCACCCCGTCCACAAAGACCTCTCCTGCACACTTTAGGGGCTAGCATCGCAAGCACAAGAATAAATAATTTTACAGCTTCAGTATGACACTGACAGGAAATTCAACAGGAAGAAGAAGATGACAAATTCCTCCAACCTTTCTCGCATGTTTTTCCATGAAACAGCTTGGGGCAGTCACATTTGAACCCTCTCCTGCCTTTCTCCTTACACACACCATTATTAAGGCAGGGGTTGGGTGTGCACCGGCCTGACAAGTAAAATTAAAGGAGGTTGTAATGAAGTAAACATAGAAAATCTTTCATCGCACAACTTACTACAGAGTCCAGCAGAACATCTCCTTTTACCTTCAGGATCCTGAAGATCAAAAAGCCAGTCTAAATTCACAGTGTCTTCATCCTCGTCATCTTCAGTTGGATCCTTGAAGAAGATGTCTGAGATAATATTTTTCTTTCAGATTTGGAATACATAATTAATTTTGTTGCATCATTTTTATTATGAAATCAGTATCTTATACTAAAAAAAAGAAGCCCTGACCTTCAATTATGTCTTCAAACCTCAGCCTCCTCTCCCGCCCTGGTGAGGGCCTCTGGTGTCGTGGAGGTCCATGTTTGTCTTTGTGTTTGTCTTTTTGATTGGGATTTGACTGATGCACAAACATTTTACAAATATGTTTCAACATTTAGTAAATAATTTTACTTAACAGATTAATGAATTGGATAATAATAAACTTTATAGACTAGAACTAACTGAATTTTATGAACATTAATAAAAAACTTCATCATCAGCATTGCCCGGTTTTAATTAATTTACACATTACTACCTTTTTTCAGTATAATACATGCAGTGAATTCTTACCTCAGTGGGTATAAGCAGCACAGCCAAGAAGAGGCAAAGGAGGAGCAGCTTCAGTTTCATGCTGATGAAGCACCAGCCAACTTCCAGGAGGGCAAAATGAGACTGTGCTACCCTGCAGAGAACCCACACATGTTGCACAAATTTCATGCAAGGACAGTAACCTTTGAAACTTCAGCTTTCTCTGGCACTCATCCATGTAGCTGAGGCAGTTTTATTGATGAAAACTCTGGAATAATGTACCTTTAAGAGTTCCCATTCTGATTTAAGGATATTGTTGGTAAAGGCTAAAAAATGCTGACTTTATTAGTGTCATTTGTGACATGTTTGCAGACTTTTTACTTTAAAACGCATTAAACCCTTAACCTAAAATCCATACTTGCAACACAGATGCTCAGAGAGCATGTTGACTAAGAGCTCACTGTTTGTTTGCATGTAGACTTTGGATCAAATACACTGGGTGCGTCAACAAGTGGAGAACTTATTTGAATAAAACCCAAATGAAAACCCAAAATTCTCATTCTCAGAAAATTAGAATATGAGGACAAAAATAGAGCATTACATATTGATACATTTTTTTGTTAATACACAAAGTATGTTTCGTCAATGTAATGGCCTACACAATCCTGGGGATACTGCTGATTCGACACCGGTCCAGCAAACTGTCATCAACATCGCTCCACACTTCAGGTAAATCACAAGGATTCATAGGTAAAGACGCTAGCTGTTCACAGAATGCTGTACACAGGCGTGTTAATGGAAAATTTTGTGGAAAGAAAAAATAGGCTATAGGTGAACTTAGTGCTTCAAGACCCATCTCATAAAGACATATCCTGAAACTGTCACATACCGTGTTTTAGGATACTCCTGAACCAGAGACAACTTTAACTTTGGGTACATCGGGTGCGGCAGAGACGTAGGGGTAAAATGGGCGACCCATGTTCAGAGGCTTCAGTCCTCAACACAGCCCATCGTGGGTTTGACTCCAAACCCTACCCTAACCCCCCTAACCCTAATCCCGTTCCTGTCAGCTTACTGTTTAAAAATTAAAGGCCACAAGTGCTGCAAAAAGAAAAGAAAAAAAAAAACATTCATAAGCTGTAAGCCTTAACCACCAAACAATTAAGTTTTATAATTAAATTACCAAAATTAATTAGGTTTTCCATTATAATGTAATATATTGTGATGTACCACATTACTTTATCTTTTGCACAGGAACTGTAGGGGCTTCTATGTGTTCTCTGATTTTGATCCTCTCAGTTTTAGATTTATAAGAGTACCACTGTCCTAAAGGCTCTTAGTAAGAATGCTTGTGAAGTTCATGGGAGGAACAAACACCAATGTCACTGATTGAAAACCAATCCAGAGGTCTGTTGCCCATGGGTGAATGAGACTCTCTAGTCCCTCAGCAGTGTCCAAAGGTTTAGCTTTAAACAAATCATTTTAGTGTCATAAGCAAAAGGACAGTTTCTGTCGTGTTTTTAAAGGATATGATCATGGGATTTTCCAGTACAGCACACCTAATGACACAAATGATTTCCCTGTGTTTACTCAGCTTTGTAAAAAAGACATTTGGACTCCAAGTATTTCAGAAGCAGCATAGGCAAATATATCGTGTAAACTAGTATTTGCCTTCCTACAGATTTCTTCTTGTTTTGCTTTTTGATCAAACCTAAATGTTTCAGATCATCAAACAAATTTGAAATATCAAACAAAAAGAAGCTGAGTAAATACAAAATGTGGTATTCAAATGATGATTTCATTTATTAGGGGAAAAAAGGTACCCAAACCAGCCTGGCCCTCAATGAAAAATAATTGTTCTGTTTTGTTAACTAACTGTGATTATACCCATTTTTTGTTTAATTTCATTACCCACAGCCAGCATAGTAGCTGCCTGATCTGTATAATCAAGAGATCACCCAAATAGAACCTGGATGACAACATGAAGTTGTTGTAGAAACATTTGTTTTTACCATTACAGAGACCGATGATTGTCACTCATAATCAGCTTTATTATAATCTTGCAAGAGAGAAGGATTTTTTACAGCATTGGAGATCCGCTCAGTAGTGCTGCCAAATCGTTCTGACTAGACAAAGCAAAGGCTCTCCTTATAAGCTACAACAGTTTTCAAGGTAACTCTCATGAGACCCAGAGAGAGGGTCTCATGCTTGTCCTAGACATAATCTTAACAGTGTGGCATACATATTATCTTACACAGCTGCAAGCAGAAGGCTGAGAAACCATTACTCTAAGAATATATAAGAGAAGAATGGAACAACACTGAGGGGTTCTAATACTTTTGTCAGTTCCTGTAGAGTATCAAGGAGCAAAGAAAGCAAGGCACTAAAATTTTCCATTACAAAGTAGACCAAGGATCTTAAATAGCAACACAATGTGACCCGATCAAAAGAAATTTAATAACATATGAGAAACAAAGTCATTGACATCTATCAGTCTGGAAAGGGTTGCAAAACTATTTAGACTTTGGGACTTGAGTGAATCAAAGTGAGAGCCATTATCCTCACATGTAGAACACATGGAACAGTGGTGAACCATCCCAGGAGAGACTGCCCAGCCAAAATACAAAAAAAAACCAGAACACCATCTAAAACACTGCAGGGCTCACTTGAGTCAGTTAAGGTCAAAGGTCATAATTGAGTAATAATAAAGATAATACTGTGCATAAATTGCATCCCAATCCACTGCTGACCAAAAATAACATAGATGCAAGCTTCACAATAAAAACAGATTAATGATACCAAATACTATAGGAACAACATTCAAAAGCAGAACTTTTTGGAAGGTGTGAGTTTTGTTGGATCTGTTGTAAAACTAACACAGCATTTCAGAAAAAGACCATCTCACTGATCGTGTGGTGGTGCTTTGCTGCTTTGGGACCTGAATGAATTGCTGCAATCAATGGAACCATGAATTGTGTTCCTCAATGGAAATTCCCAAGAGAGAATGTCTGACCACAGTTCATGACCTTAAGCTCAAGCACAATTGGGTTATGCAACAGGATAAGGATCCAAAGCACAGCACGTTCACCTCTGACAGGTTGAAAACAAAAGAAGGATTTGGAGAGGCCTGGTCAAAGTCTGGACTAACATCCAATTAAGATGCTGTGGCCTTAAATAGGTGGTTCACGTTCAAAAACCCTAAAAAAAAACAGAACCAGTTCTTAGGTTTAGGGGTCAATTACATTTTTACATAGAGCCAGGTTGGTTTGGATAACTTTTTCCCTAAATAAATGAATTACAGTATTTGAAAAGTGCTTTTTTAAATTTACTGTATAGTTATCTTTGTTTGACGTCAACATTTGTTTGATGATTGGAAACATTTAAGAGAAAACCACTGTTTCTGTCAAGTTATTGGTGGAATGTTTTTAAAAACAATGGATCCTCCTGCAGTGGATTAGTCTTTGTCATATTGTTCTTTTAAATTAGTTATGCAACAAAAATATATTAAAGTTCCAAAAAGAAGTAGATGATGATTAAGAAACAATATTTTGCCAATACCTCAGCCTTGACTCGAGGAATTACAAAAAATTACAATAACATAAGTAAAATATATTATAAATTTATGTTTACTTTTATTAAATTTGTCTTCTGGCTTATGGATGAGTGACAACAAGAAAGCAATGGTTGAGAGAAACCCATACATTTGCATTTAGGCACAAACCGTGCAGGGAACAAATGGAAAAAGGTTGTCTGACCAAAACTGAACTTGAAGAGGAAAACTATCACTCCACATCACACTGAACTCACCATTCCTATAGTGAAACATGAAGTAGTCAGCATCATGATGTTGGGATGCTATTCCTCTAGACAAAACTTGAAAATGCTGTTTACAGTGGCATGTCTATTGAGGATTTCTGACTTCACAAACATCAATCAAATGAGCAAACTAGATAAATAAATTCATTTCCATAGAGTACATGTTACTATGTATCTAATAAACAGATGTTATGTGTATAATGTGAGGGACAAGCAAAACACATTCTGTGCTATCATCCATTTAATTGTTGCCTTACAAGTTAGCCATGGAGGCCTTAAATTCACAACACATAAAAACAGTTATGGTTGCACAGTTTAAAAGAGACATTATTGGTGCCATCGTGACTAGTGAGCTTAAATGGAAGTGGGATCATAATCCCATTCTGAGCCCTGAACAATCTTGTGCCAGTCTTACAAGTTGTGTTTCTGGGTATACATAATTTGAATCTAGATTTAAAAGTCATTGTGAACATGTGACAAACATATGTATTTTGAAAATTAAGAAGTTTTTGCAATTTGTGTATCATTGCAAAGATTGTTATGCCGCTACAGGTCACTTGTGGGAGATGATGCATTACAGATTACAATAGGACTTGAATTAGTGCCATTGTGGTCATGACCAGGACATAGGGCCAGGTGGAGGCACTCTGAGAAGGTTCCAGCACAAAATGAGAACAGCGGCATCATGTTATCCGCCTCAATAAATGTCACCAGCCCTGCAGGAAAGCTGCACCAAATACCAATTCGACAGAAATGTCTAGTGAAAGGCAGCTGGTGAGGCACCCCTCCATGCCAGGCTGTGTATTCCCCGTCAAAGAACTCCACGCACCAAGACCCGTCTCCTCGGCCCAGCCAACAGTCCTCAGACGTGCCTTTGCGGGGAAAGGAGGGGTAGGTAACACCAAGCTCCCAGTATGTCTTCCCAGTCACATCAATCTCCCAGTAATGGCGACCAAAGCTGAAGCCCTGCATGCTGATGACGTTGAGGGTGATGTCGAACCTCCCTGGTTGATCAGGGAGGTTCTGACATGTGTCTGTGTAGGAGACACTGTCACTTTTGGGGGAGATGATCAACTTCGGGTGGGCTGTCTCTGGATCCAGGTGCACCTCACTGGAATCTGGACACAAATGGGAAAATTTCTTCATGAAATGTATCCTAAAGAGATAAAGGTGTAATGATTACTGCTGTGAAGGTAATGTGGGAACTGACAGCTTTTCAGTAGCTTCTTCATTAGAGGGGTCTGTGAGCAGACGAGATGCAGCATGCTGTTGGTGAGGCTGAGGATCTGGTTAGCTTTAGCTTCATCAAGACTAACACTGTTGGGATCTAATTGGTTTAGGACATCCAACACTCTGAGGAAGGAACACCAGAAAGAAACTATCACTTATTGGGATAATGCCTTACATTTTATCACATCACAAGCACAAACTTCAATTTATTTTGTTGGGATTTTATGTGATTGATCGACAGAGGATAGTTCATAAGTTGTCATGACCTTTTAGGGTTTGAGCTTCATTTTTCAGTTTTGTGTTATTCATATATCCTTGTTTATTCTTATGTTTGTTGTGTAGATCTTGGTGTATGGTCATGTTGTTTCCAAAGCATCCCAGTCTTTAAGTTGTATTCCTTGTCACCTCCTCCTAACAGCCACAGTGCATTCAGTTATTTGTTCCTGCATCCTTCTAAGTTTAAACTTTTACATTTATTGAAGGATTTCCTCACTTCACTCTGTAGGCCTGCTAACTGCTGCATGCTTCTCACTGCTTTTGGTTCCTTGGAAAATATCTTATGACATAACTGGGAAGCTCAGGAAAATTATACTTGATAGAAAGTCTGTTGTGCGATTGTGTTCACCTACCTTTACCCTGATGCCACTAAATACAATCAAGTACAACCAATTTTCTTAGTAACCAAACAGCATCATAAAGACCAAGCAACACTGCAGACGGCTCAGGGAAAAAGCTGTGGAGAATTTTAATTCAGGGTTTGCTTAAAAGAATATAGCACAACTGCAAACTGACAAGCACATGGCTGTGCAAGGTAAGCAAGGAAATTTAAACAGAGAAGCAGCCAAGAGACCCATAGTAACTTTGGAGAAGCAACAATCATCCACAGCTCAGGTGGGAGAATCTGTTGACAGGACAACTACAAGTTGCGCACTCTACAAATCTGGTTTCTATCAAAGAGAGGCAAAATGAAAACAATAAGAAGTCCCATGCTCTGATCAGACGAGGTTGAAATTAAACTTTTTGGCCTACTTGCTAAATAATATGTGTGGTGAAGAACTTGCGCTGCTCAGAACCCTGAACACACAATTACCAATGTAACACATGGTGGTGGCAGCATCATGCTGCAGGGCTCCTTTTTCATTCTGCAAAACTTGGCTGACTTTGACCTAATTTGGCAAAACAGTCTCTAAATGTAGAAAGTTCAAAGAAATACACCCTCAAGCAGCTTTATTGTAGCCAAATATGGTTCTACAAAGTATTAGACTCAGGGGGGTGAATTAAAATGTACACAACACTTTTATAGATTTTGATTTGCAAAATATTTTTAAAACAATGAGTTATTATCCATGCACTTCTCAATTATACACTTTGTGTTGGTCCATCACATAAAATCCCATTAGAAAACACAGTTTGAGACAAAATGTGGAAAAATTAAAGGGGTATGAGTACTTTGCAAAGCATGGTACAATGTTAAGAGTTATTGTTATTACCCATACCTATCTGCTGTCTCTTTGTTGTCCAGCTCACAATGTGAAAAGAGTGACTGAGGAATAGCAGAAAATGTAAGTCAGCTATGGGTTTTCTCTCTTTACATTTAAACTCTCTGGCTTTTAAATTCTCTTTCTTTTTTTTTACCATTGTATCAGGCTCTGCGTCACTTTGCTCCAGAGCTAACGAGAGTCTGGCCAAGTCCTGCTCTAATTCCTGGATTAGCGCACAGTTTCTCTCCATGAGCCCATCCAAGGCGGAGACAGCAGCCCTCTCCTCCATCTCCAGGTGAGACAAGGTAATCCGCAAGTCCTCCTCCAGGACAGTCTGCATCTCTTGATATTTCCTCACTACATTCTCTTTTATCGCTGTAGACGTTTTCTAGGTAAGGTACATAATGAAATGTCAAATTCTGCTGCCAGGTCATCAAAATAATGACTAATTGTCACATTAGTAGATACATTGTTAAAATCTTAATTGCTACTACACTGAGAGAGCCTTTTTCAGAAATCAGAGTAAAACTCACTGTGATTTCTGACTGACGGGCTGCAAGTTTCTTGAGTCTATGTTTCACAGCGTCCCTTTGCTTCTTCAGAGATACTAGGTGCTTTTCTAACATGTCCTGTGGAAAGAGGTCACACATATATTTAGCCAACTAACCTTACCAGTGGTAAAGTGAGCTGCTGTGAGAAGCAGCTCCAGGAGCAGAAACAGCCCAAAATGTAAAGAGGAACAAAGCAGTGGCTGAGTGTGAAAGTTTGTTTGAAAGTTAAATAGTGTCTGAGTATGAACTATGAGCATGTATTCGTCGCATGTGTTAGCAAGATTGTTTACTCATATGGAAGCTGCTCCATGAAAGACCTTTATGGGATAAATGCGGAATGAAGTGGCCTGTGAAGTGTGCACAAGCACTTTTATCTGAGCCAAGTGTCCTATTACAAAGAATTAAATCCTATTACAAACTAATAGACGCAAGAAATGCCCAAGTAATTAACTTGGGCGTTTCTTGCGTCTATTTGTGGGATATGCTGCAGGATTCCCAACCTTGTGAACAGCTACACAAGGTTAGGAAGGTCCACAAAGGTATGGACACATTTCCCTATTTTTGACTTATTGTTTTCAGGAACGGCCTGGGCTAAAAACTGGAATGATTACCTCAATCCATTTTTTATTCACTTACTGTGGGTTATAATCTTTTATTTTTGTTCCAGTAGTTTTTAAAATTGTTTCCCCTGATGGAAATTCTAAACTAATCAAAACATCATACCATGACTGAAGATCTCAATATCTCATACAGTGCCACCACAAAGTATTCATATTTCTTTAGTTTTCTTTCCACCTATTTTAAAATCAATTAAAACATTTCTAAAAGATCTTCTCACAGTACCCCAGAATGACAAGAACAGAAAAAAGCAAAAACAGCTTTTTAATAAATGTGCAATTTTTTCATTGGCAAAAGTCTGTTAATCCAGTGTTTTATAAGTACTTACATCAATAGCTTATATTTTTGGTTAGAGCACATTTGTCAGGAATCACAGCCTCAAGTCTTCTTCGCATGTCTCTACAAGTTTAGCACTCATGTTTTGAGCTATTTTCTGCCATTCTGCTCTGCAGATCATCCTAAGATCCGATACAAGCTTTTATATCTGTTGGTAGACAGTCAATTTTAGGTCTTTCCATGAATGTCTAATTGGGTTTAAGTATTGTTCTGACTCAAGACTGCTCCTGAAACCACTTCTTTATAATCTTGGCAGTACGCTTCGGGCCATTGTCGAATTGAAAGGGGAATCTTTGCCCCTAGTCTGAGTTCTGGGCACTCAGAAGCAGGCTTTTTTGGCTGCTGTCACCTTACCCTAAATACAAACTAGTTACCCAATTCCTGCAGAAACACATCCCCAAAGCATGATGCTGCCACCACCAAACTTCACAGTAAGGATGGCCAGATCATGAGCAGTGGTTGTTTTTCTCAAGACATGAAGCATGGAGTTTAGGCCAAAAAGATATATTTTGGCTTCATCAGACCGCATAATTCTGTTTCTCTGGTCTGACAATCTCTTTGATTTCATGTCTTGGCTTCTGCTCAGATATACAGGTCCTTCTCAAAATATTAGCATATTGTGATAAAGTTAATTATTTTCCATAATGCCATGATGAAAATTTAACATTCATATATTTTAGATTCATTGCACACTAACTGAAATATTTCAGGTCTTTTATTGTCTTAATACGGATGATTTTGGCATACAGCTCATGAAAACCCAAAATTCCTATCTCACAAAATTAGCATATTTCATCCGACCAATAAAAGAAAAGTGTTTTTAATACAAAAAACGTCAACCTTCAAATAATCATGTACAGTTATGCACTCAATACTTGGTTGGGAATCCTTTTGCAGAAATGACTGCTTCAATGCGGCGTGGCATGGAGGCACTCAGCCTGTGGCATTGCTGAGGTCTTATGGAGGCCCAGGATGCTTCGATAGCGGCCTTTAGCTCATCCAGAGTGTTGGGTCTTGAGTCTCTCAACGTTCTCTTCACAATATCCCACAGATTCTCTATGGGGTTCAGGTCAGGAGAGTTGGCAGGCCAATTGAGCACAGTGATACCATGGTCAGTAAACCATTTACCAGTGGTTTTGGCACTGTGAGCAGGTGCCAGGTCGTGCTGAAAAATGAAATCTTCATCTCCATAAAGCTTTTCAGCAGATGGAAGCATGAAGTGCTCCAAAATCTCCTGATAGCTAGCTGCATTGACCCTGCCCTTGATAAAACACAGTGGACCAACACCAGCAGCTGACACGGCACCCCAGACCATCACTGACTGTGGGTACTTGACACTGGACTTCTGGCATTTTGGCATTTCCTTCTCCCCAGTCTTCCTCCAGACTCTGGCACCTTGATTTCCGAATGACATGCAGAATTTGCTTTCATCCAAAAAAAGTACTTTGGACCACTGAGCAACAGTCCAGTGCTGCTTCTCTGTAGCCCAGGTCAGGCGCTTCTGCCGCTGTTTCTGGTTCAAAAGTGGCTTGACCTGGGGAATGCGGCACCTGTAGCCCATTTCCTGCACACGCCTGTGCACGGTGGCTCTGGATGTTTCTACTCCAGACTCAGACCACTGCTTCCGCAGGTCCCCCAAGGTCTGGAATCGGCCCTTCTCCACAATCTTCCTCAGGGTCCGGTCACCTCTTCTCGTTGTGTAGCGTTTTTTGCCACACTTTTTCCTTCCCACAGACTTCCCACTGAGGTGCCTTGATACAGCACTCTGGGAACAGCCTATTCGTTCAGAAATTTCTTTCTGTGTCTTACCTTCTTTCTTGAGGGTGTCAATAGTGGCCTTCTGGACAGCAGTCAGGTCGGCAGTCTTACCCATGATTGGGGTTTTGAGTGATGAACCAAGCTGGGAGTTTTAAAGGCCTCGGGAATCTTTTGCAGGTGTTTAGAATTAACTTGTTGATTCAGATGATTAGGTTCATAGCTCGTTTAGAGACCCTTTTAATGATATGCTAATTTTGTGAGATAGGAATTTTGGGTTTTCATGAGCTGTATGCCACAATCATCCGTATTAAGACAATAAAAGACCTGAAATATTTCAGTTAGTGTGCAATGAATCTAAAATATATGAATGTTAAATTTTCATCATGACATTATGGAAAATAATTAACTTTATCACAATATGCTAATATTTTGAGAAGGACCTGTATGCTGTCAACTGTGAAATCTGATATAGAAAAGTGTGTTTATATACAGTACAGACCAAGAGTTTGGACACACCTTCTCATTCAAAGAGTTGTCTTTATTTTCATGACTATGAATATTGTAGCTTCACACTGAAGGCATCAAAACTATGAATTAACACATGTGGAATTATATACTGAACAAAAAAGTGTGAAACAACTGAAAATATGTCTCATATTCTAGGTTCTTCAAAGTAGCAACCTTTTGCTTTGATTACTGCTACGCACACGCTTGGCATTCTGTTGATGAGCTTCAAGAGGTAGTCACCTGAAATGGTTTTCCAACAGTCTTGAAGGAGTTCCCAGAGATGCTTAGCACTTGTTGGCCCTTTTGCCTTCACTCTGCAGTCCAGCTCACCCCGAACCATCTCGATTGGGTTCAGGTCCGGTAACTGTGGAGGCCAGGTCATCTGGCGCAGCACCCCATCACTCTCCTTCTTGGTCAAATAGCCCTTACACAGCCTGGAGGTGTGTTTGGGGTCAATGTCCTGTTGAAAAATGAATGATGGTCCAACTAAACGCAAACCGGATGGAATAGCATGCCGCTGCAAGATGCTGTGGTAGCCATGCTGGTTCAGTATGCCTTCAATTTTGAATAAATCCCCAACAGTGTCACCAGCAAAGCATCCCCACACCATCAGACCTCCTCCTCCATGCTTCACGGTGGGAACATCTGTTCACCTCTTCTGCGCCGCACAAAGGCACGGTGGTTGGAACCAAAGATCTCAAACATGGACTCATCAGACCAAAGCACAGATTTCCACTGGTCTAATGTCCATTCCTTGTGTTCTTTAGCCCAAACAAGTCTCTTCTGCTTGTTGTCTGTCCTCAGCAGTGGTTTCCTAGCAGCTATTTTACCATGAAGGCTTGATTCACACAGTCTCCTCTTAACAGTTGTTGAGATGTGTCTGCTGCTAGAACTCTGTGTGGCATTGACCTGTTCTCTAATCTGAGCTGCTGTTAACCTGCGATTTCTGAGGCTGGTGACTCGGATGAACTTAACGTCCGCAGCAGAGGTGACTCTTGGTCTTCCTTTCCTGGGGCGGTCCTCATGTGAGCCAGTTTCTTTGTAGCGCTTGATGGTTTTTGGGACTGCACTTGGGGACACTTTCAAAGTTTTCCCAATTGTTCGGACTGACTGACCTTCATTTCTTAAAGTAATGATGGCCACTTGTTTTTCTTTACTTAGCTGCTTTTTTCTTCCCATAATACAAATTCTAACAGTCTATTCAGTAGGACTATCAGCTGTGTACTGTATCCACCTCCTGCACAACACAACTGATGGTCCCAACCCCATTTATAAGGCTTGAAATCCCACTTATTAAACCTGACAGGGCATACCTGTGAAGTGAAAACCATTTCAGGTGACTACCTCTTGAAGCTCATCAGCAGAATGCCAAGAGTGTGCGTAGCAGTAATCAAAGCAAAAGGTGGCTACTTTGAAGAACCTAGAATATAAGACATATATTCAGTTGTTTCACACTTTTTTGTTCAGTATATATTTCCACATGTGTTAATTCGTAGTTTTGATGCCTTCATTGTGAAGCTACAATATTCATAGTCATGAAAATAAAGACAACTCTTTGAATGAGAAGGTGTGTCCAAACTTTTGGTCTGTACTGTATAAGTCATATTCAGTCAGCTCAACTTACATTAGGTGGACTCCAGTCAAGTTGCAGAAGCAACTGAAGATTGATCAGTAGAAATCAGATGCACCTAAACTCAATTTTACATACCTTAATAAAGGGTGTGTGATTTACATTCTTTACAAATTTATAAAAATGTCTAAAAGCATGTTTTGTCTTTGCCACAATGGTCTATTTTTTGTGAACTTTTAAAAAGAAAACTATACAAATCTGTATTGGAAAAAAGTCTGTAACAAAATGTGGAATAAGTTACAAGGCGTACATACATTCAGGTGGCACTGTATGTACAGTATGTGTAATGTAAAAAACAGACATTACCTTGAACTGTTACACTTAACAATATTTGAATACTGTTTTAGAGATAAACGTGCAAAATTTATATGGTGCTTTTCTGACCATAGCAAACCACTGAAAGTGCGTCACACTACAGTTACATTCACCCAGTCGCACTCACTAACACTGATAAACAGATCTGCAGGCTACTTGAGGTTAAGTGCCTTAAGTGCCTTGCCCAGGTGCACATCAATATGTGACAGTAGGAAGCTGGAATCAAACCCAAAACCTTCCGATGACTACTCTAAAACTGAGCCACTGTCGCACCACAATAAGACTATTTTGACTCAGTTGATTTAGATTGATATATTGATTTTTGTACATTTTGACTGGAGTCCACCTGCGCAGGGAAAAGGAAGAAGCTCACAGCAGTGGAGATTGGGCGCGGTACAGGCAGGCTAGGAACAGACTAACAAAGGAGATCAAAGCAGCCAAGAGAAGCTGAAAAACAGCCTTTCTACTGGTGATACTTCGGCTGTATGGACCGGTCTGAGAAATCTGACTGCCTATAGGAGCACCCCCATCCTTCCTGAACAGAATCCTCACCTGGCCAACTATCTGAATGGCTTCTACTGCAGACATGACAAGAAGCCATTCACACCTCAAATCATCCCCTCCACATCCCATTCAGGAACAAATTCGACCCGTAAAACAACCAACCCCCTACCTTCAGATCCTCTGCCTGCACTAAAGATCTCCGAGGATGATGTAAACAGGCTCTTTCAGCGCATGAAAACAAAGAAAGCTGGAGGACCTGAGGACCCCATTATGCCTGAAAGCCTGTGCAAATTAACTCGCTCCGATCTTCACACGGATCTTCAACAAATCACTGGAGAAGTGTGAGGTCCCCTCCTGCCTCAAACGATCCACCATCATCCCAGTGCCCAAGAAACCCACCATCCTAGGATTAAATGAATACAGGCCTGTAGCCCTGACGTCTGTGGTCATGAAATCCTTCAAGCGGCTGGTGTTGAAGCACCTGAAAGACATCACAGGCCCCCTGCTGGACCCCCTGCTGTTTGCTTACCGAGCAAACAGGTCAGCAGATGATGCTGTTAACTTAGGTCTACACTTCATCCTGCAACACCTCAACCGTCCAGGGACGTACGCCAGGATACTGTTTGTAGACTTCAGCTCGGCCTTCGACACCATCATACCAGACATCCTCCACCAGAAGCTCACCCAGTTCAACGTCCCAGCCTCCACCTGTCAGTGGATCAACAGCTTCCTGACGGACCGACAGCAGCAGGTAAGACTGGGGAGCATCTTCTCCCGAACCAGATCAATAAGTACTGGTGCACCCCAGGGGTGTGTTCTATCCCCACTCCTCTTCTCTCTGTACACAAATGACTGCACCTCAGCGGACTCGTCCGTGAAACTCCTTAAGTTTGCAGACGACACCACTGTCATTGGACTGATCCAGGACGGTGATGAGTCTGCATACAGACAGCAGGTGGATCGGCTGGTCCACTGGTGCGGTCAGAACTACCTTGAACTCAACCCACTCAAGACTGTGGAAATGGTGGTGGACCTTCGGAGAACACCACCCCCATACACCCCTCTCACCATCCTCAACAACACTGTGTCAGCTGTGGACCACTTCAGGTTCTTAGGAACCACCATCTCAGAGGACCTGAGATGGTCTTCACACATAGACACTGTTCGAAAGAAGGCCAAGCAGAGACTGTACTTCCTGAGGCAACTCAAGAAGTTCAACCTTCTACAGGAGCTGCTGGTCATCTTCTACACTGCCATCATTCAGTCTGTCCTGTCTTCATCCATCTCAGTGTGTTTTGGCTGATCCACAAAACAGGACAGGTCCAGACTGCAACGAATAATCAGGAATGCAGAGAGAATAATCAGGGCTGAACTCCCCTCCATCCAGGACTTATACAGGTCTAGGGTCAGGAAAAGAGCAGCTAAAATCTCTGCAGACCCCACACACCCTGCACATAAACTGTTCAGAGCTTTACCTTCAGGCCGCCGTTACAGAGCACTGTTCGCTAAAACCAGCCGCCACAGAGACAGTTTCTTCCACCAGGCTGTTTCTCTGATGAACATTCAATAGAATACAAAACAACAGCATACAGATGTTGCAAATGCACCTTTTTATTTATATATATGTATATGTGTATATTGTATATATGTATATTCTGTAATGCAAAAACAAAACCAAAGAGCAAAGTGTACCGGAGTCAAATTCCTTGTTTGTATGTTTGTATGTACAAACTTGGCAATAAAGCTGAGTCTGATTTTATTTAGATTTTCCCACTCTGTTTCTTTGAATTTCAGTATGCTTTTTTTAAACCTGTACTGTATTTTTGCTTATGTTGTAAATTTGCCCTTGCTGTACAGTCTCTTATTTCCTATTTTCTTATTTTTAAACAAGTCACTGCTCAAAAAGATGTCACACGAATGCTGTACTGTTTTTGCACAGACTGACATACATGTACACATTCTGCTTTAAGCTATGGTGAACAACTCTTTATTCTACATGGATCTGTGAGCAACTTTCAAAAAGGAGATGTATGACCTTTGAACCCTGCAGAAGAACGTTGGGGAGAACAGACCGAGATGACAGAGTGACAAAACTTTACTCTCATTGTGAGAATAAATAAATGACAATCTAGGAATGTAATGCACATCTTGATAGCAATTCAGCCATTGTTGTGGAAAGGTTATTTGTCTTTTTTGGCTTTTCATAGTTTCGTTTTTCCTCATGTGCACAATGTGTAGTTTTTATCTGAACTAAGCTGCTGTTCAAATGTGGGTCCTCTGCCGAATTCACAGATCACAAACATGCTGGGAGGAAGCTAAAGTCCGGGCACAGTCCAAATGTTCACAGCAAAACACACAAAATCATCCAACAGGTCACAAAAATATCATTAAACACGACTGAAAAAGGTGGGCTGCAGAACATAAAATTTGGGGTGGAGTTTTGGAAAACCAAAGGATTAAATGTAACTGGGATAATAAGGTAAAGGTATGGAACTCCAGGTTTTTGCTTTTATGAGAGAAAAAGGGGAATATTACAAAAAGTGTGAAACATGTCAACACCTCATAGGTAGAAATACATGACTGACACAGCAGAACACTGTGAATTCCACATCCTTGATCCCAATACACACGCCCCATATTCTAACTGGAAGTGTATTCAACACAACACAAGTAATTGAAATACATTCCATTCCACAAATTGAGCTTCATTTCCTCACATTTTACATATGCCACATATGCAGCAGCTTAAAGATTTCTAATATTTTGCATGTGAACATTTCTTTCATAACAAGGTAAATATTTTGAAAAGTATAAAAGGTCTAGATGTGTGAAGTCAGAGCTGTCCTGTCCTAAATCAGCTGAAGATTTTTTCTTTATATGTGAGTGGGTGAAATAGCGCAAAGTTCACAAAAGTGTCAGCCAGAAAACTCAGTGAAAAAACTGCAATGACAAATGGGATCTCAATACTGTAACATTTATAAAATAAAGTTAAATGAAGACTTCTGACAAAGATTTTAGTTCTATGATCACTTCCCAACCTGCGCTACATCCCCTAACGTCCACATCAAGTGGAAACAGAAAACACTGAGCAGAAAGGAGGCTGGGTGTAACCTTGGGGTGGCAGAGGGTCAATGTGCATGGTTCATGGCAATTTAAAGCTTTATTGGCTTAGATTTCAATACAACAAATGGCAGTGTGTTTTTTCCTATTTATAAAACAATACTTTCAAATACAGTTGTTTCTTGAAGTACAGGGTTGTATCTATTTGAATGTTAAATATGTTGGAAACAGCCATAAAATATAATATTTGTACTTCCAAATATAAGTAAAGGGAAAGTGTCTAACTTTGTTTATGAGAGCCTGAGAAAAGAGACTTGTTTTATTTTGTCCATTCAGATGAACATTTTGTATGCACAAAAGCCAGGGGTGGGATAAGACTGGTGATATGCCGCTTCTTGGAGGATTCATTTCCACGTAGATCCAGTCGAACAGTTGGTAGGTGTGCCGACCGTATTCCCACAGGCTTTTCTCGATTTATCGTATTTCAAAAGACTCACTGAGCCAATTCTTGAAAACATTGGGCTAAAACGGTTCCAGCCCAAGCAAAAGAAAAAGCTGAAACACATTCGAGCTGCAGTCAAGGGGATTTTTGTGATGGTGCCATGATGGTCTACTATAATTACAAAGTTCCACGGGAATCAGCAGCAACAAATAGGGAGAAACAAGCAGTAACGTTAAGGAAGGATGTTCACTTAAAGCAAAGCAGGAGGTAAAATAAGTGCAGTCAAAGCAACAAAAAAAAACAAATGTTGACCCTTCTCATCATTCTTTGTCATTTTTGAACATGGAAGAACTTTCCATTCATTGTTAAAGTCCATCATCTCAACATCAGTCCATTTCGTGGTATTCCCAGGTATATCCAGGCGACATAATAAAAAAAAAAAAAAGAAAACAAAAAACCCAGAACCTACGACTACATTACAATTGTGTGCTATCTGATTGTATGTACAGAATAATGCATGCTATAAATTAGAAAAGAACTGCTAAAAGAGCTTGGCCTTCTTTTTCATGTCGTTGCGTTTCCACAGGGGAAGCCTGTCAAACTCCTGGATCTCCATTCCAAAGATCTCAAAGAACGTTTCGGGTGCTAAGTGGCGCTAGAATTGAGAACAACGGTGGAGAAAAAACAAAGGAAGGGGGAAGGGGTGAGGGGTTCTCAGTTAGCAACAAAGCTGTAACAAAAAGGTTTGCTGCAAAAATGACAAGAAGCAACTGATACTGCATGTTCTTCGCTACAGATGTAAGTTTGTGTAACAATGATGGTTACACAAAATCAAAATGCAGTGTTAACTGAGGAGCATCAGGAGGAAAACTGATACCTCCAGTCTGGTTCTGTCCACATCCCTTGGCAGTTTAGCTCTCCCTCTACTGGTTATCATGAGCATTTCATAGGGATACACCTTCAGAAGGAGACATGCATCATTAAACAGATAAAAGCTTGAGCTAAGCCACAAAAACTTACAGATATTATCAAACAAATATACCAAATTTGTAATTTTTGGGTAATTCTGACTGTGAGAAAAGGTGGGAGAGCAGGTATGTGACAGGAGGCTGACTGGGTTTGCTTTGTTAAGGATATTCAGGAAATGCAGGTGCTTTGATGTGCACTATTTGTTAGTCCTCAAACATGCAAACAATCAGATAAAAAGGAGGAAAAATGACTTCAAACTCATGTAACAGGCTATATTTTTAGATGCATTTAATATTTAATGCAAACTAAAAAAAAAGGAGACCTACATATTTAATGTAGGCCAAATGAATCCTCAAGGGAACGATTGTCCTGGAAATTTCAGGTGCTGGTATTTTTCCAACTAACTAAGGAAGAAACTAACCAATCTTAATCCCATCTAAGATGCTTAATAATAAGCAAATTGAAGCTCTTTAAAGCCCCTGACCAACTCATATCCACACAGTAATGTCCTTACACTACATTCACAGTATATAGTGATATGAGTTGTTTGGATGACAGACTGGATTTTTACACTGTATGTTGTATACAGTATCCAGTCACTTTGGGTCAAAGCCATGTGCAGATGAGCATGAAGAAGCCAGCATGCTATCAGCGCTTGAGTGACTCGACAGCTCCTTGAGCGGCATGCTGAATAAAGAACCCAGCTAAAGTGAGTCTTTTCTTTTTCGTTAAATACATTTTTTTTGCTTTATATTCCTGCCTAAACTGTGCTCACCTGATCTACATTTAGCCCACTTGTCTCTTAAATGTAGTCCCTTGCAAAAGTAACCCTACCCATTGAACTTTTTCACATTTTGAAACATTACAACCACGCAAGCTTAAATGTGTTCTAAGATTTAATTTGATTTGATGTGATAGAGAAAGTTTTACATATTAATAATAGGGTTAGTTAAAAAAATACTAAATGTTTATTTTTTATTTTGTTTACAATTAAAAATCTGAAAACTGTTTTGTGCATGCATCTGTATACCATCGCTCTCTGAGCCAATACTTTGTACAACCACTGTTTGCTGCAATTGAAGTAGCTGCAGCTACAATGGAAAGGTTTAGATCAGACTGCACTGATGTGTTAGAATGACCCAGTCAAAGTCAAACACAGCATCCAGTGGTGAAACATGGTGGTGATAGCATCATGCTGTGGGACCCTTCACTTCAGCATTGACAGGGAAGTTGGAAAGAGATGATGGGGAGATGAATGAAGCGTGCATTTGTTTTCAAACACCCTCAGTCAATACTTTGTTAAACCACCTGCCCGTGATTGTAGGTACTAGTGTTTTTGGGTATGTCTCTACTAATTTGGTTCATTTAGACACTGAAAGTTGTGCTCAACCTCAATCATGCTGGACGGACAGTGGCTGTCAACAGCAATTTCAGGTTGTGCCAAAAATTCTAAATTGGATTGGATCTCGACTTTGACCAGACCACTGTAACACATAAATGTGTGTTGATTCTAAACCATTCAGTTGTAGCCTTGTGGCCCAATCTGAAGGTTTTGAAATTTAAAACAAGTTTTTTTTTCCAGAACTGTCCTATATTTCCTTTATCTGCTGAAGAAAAACATCCCCGCAGCATGATGCTGCCCCCACCATGTTTAAGTGTGGGTATGGTGAGTTCAGAGAGTTGTTCAGGGTTGGTCCCCCCCAAAACATAGTGTTTTTCATGCAAACCTCTCACAAACTATCCCTGAACTGTCTGGTGTGTTCCGTGTTCTCCATGTTGTTTGTTCAGTCATGCTTAAATTTTTTCCCTCTAAATTTTATGTGATCTTACTCGTTTCTTTAAACACTACATTGTTGTTTTACTCTTACTTTTTCTTGTAGTCTTCATTTTTAGTTTTGGATTATCCATAATAGCTGCTTTTACAAATTTAGCAAGAATATTTTTTTTATTCTTCAATGAATTGTATTTTAATGCTGGTCACGTTTTTAATTGCCACATTAATTTTTATAGAAAAAACATTTTATTTAAAAATACAAAGATTAAATTACAAAGAAGTGTACTCTATCTACTAATTAGGTGACTTTGGAAGACAACTGGTTGCACTGTATTTTATTTAGGGGCATCAGAGGAAAGGGGGTTGGATAAAAATGCATGCTGTACTTTTTTGTATTTGAAACAATAGAAAGCCATATATCATTTTCCTTCCACTTCACAATTATGCACCACTTTGTGTTGCTCCATCAAATAAAATCCTAATAAAATACATAGAAGTTTGTAATTGTAATTGGGACAAAAGGTGAATAAGCTCAAGGGGTTTGAATGCTTCTGCAAGGCACAACATTTCTAAATTCGCTATAAACATTAAAATACAATCAAAGATGAGACACTGTACTATGTTTTTTACATTGTACTATTTTTTTAATGTATCTCATTTGTAACTGGTGCAAAAAGAAGAAGATACTTGCTTTTGGTTCCAACATATTAGGCATAGATACTCCCCTGTCCATCCTTGCAAGTGCTGCACGGCCATCCTTAATGTGCTATAGAACAGAACATATACACATGTAATATAGTGGAAAGGGACTGCAAGGTTTATGGCATGAATAGATGTCCACTCATGACAGTGGGTGCAGTTTTTACTGGATGGAGCAAGTAGCTGTTTCCGAATTAGTCTTAAAGATGGGTAGTCGTTTACAGGTTTCCTAGATGTACAGTGGTTGTTTTTGTCTGTAGTTCATTTAAATAAACAAGTTTGACATGTAGCTTGAGTCATCACATTGATAAACAACACAGAACAAGACATAAGGCAATGGTTGTACATTGCATTTACAAGTATAGTTGTTCAGCTACTGGGCATATGTGTGTTTGCTTCTTATTTCTATTTGAAACCACAGCAGGATATGCCCTGTAGTTGAAATTAATCCAAACAGTGATGCAAGCAGGGAGCATGAGTGGGTGGTGTGCATTCAGGGTAAGGTGTCTCTTGCAATTCCCAAGCATAGTATATGATGCAAAGATGAGGAGGCATGCCATGTGAATAAAAGCAGATGAGAGACATACCTGAAACTCTGCAGGACAAAATGGGACAGAGAATGAGACTCACAGTTAATGGTTTACTTTCGAGTCCCCTGCAAGGCTGCTTTTATCTACAACAATTTCAATATTTCAAACTGCATGTCTGTGTATATGTACGTATTACAAGCAAGTTCTAATGCCGAATAGCTCTGGTGAAACGTTTTTTGCGTGGCTTTGTTCTGTTTGAAGTGCTCACCTCTTCCTCCACCACACATGTCACTATAGCTGTTATATTGGGTGAAATCTGTAGACTGAGGCTGCAAAAACAGAGACAACAGCTTGTTAGAATGGCGGAAATGTGTTCTCTGGGGGTTTCAGTCCATGTTCCCCAGTGCCTTGCAAAGGTTTTCATACGTCTTTTCATACATTTTTTAAAAATACAGATCTGAAAAGTGTAATAATTTATACTTTGTAAAGCCACTTCCCACTGCAATTACAGAAATGCAGCTTTGATGCAATGGTTTAGATCAGAACAGATTTATGCTTTAGAATGACTGTGAAACATGTTGGTGAACAAAGCAACTTAAGCTGGGGACACACCACACGATTTTCTTGCCCAATTTTATCTCTGATTCCCATTTGGGGAACATCGGCATCAGTCTGTACTAGTTGCAGTCAGTTGGCAGGGCGAGACGTCACAAAAAATTTGTTAGTGTGAGAGGGGAATCGACCCGACCTCAGTTAATGAAAATTTAGGGTTAAAATACAGTAAATGATGAAGGGTCTTATTGAAATAACCAAGGAATTCACATACTGCACATCGCTTTGAGTAATGCAATTTAATTGCATGAAACTGACGTTTCTGAATGAAATATTTTCCACACAGAATAAAACTATTTATTATAAATTCCTTCTCGTACACTTGTACTCGTACTCGTTGTCTTCCGCTTTATCCGGGACCAGGTCGCAGGGGCAGCAGACTCAGCAGACTCAGCAGAGACACCCGGACATCCCTCTCCCTAGAAACCTCCTCTAGCTCATTCAGGAGGAGCCCAAGGTGTTCCCAGGCCAGCCGAGAGACATAGTCCCTCCAGCGTGTCCGGGCCGTCCCCTGGGCCTCCTCCCGGTGGGACGTGCTTGGAACACCTCCCAAGGAAGGCGTCCAGGAGGCATCCGGTATAGATACCCGAGCCACCTCAACTGGCTCCTCTCGATGTGGAGGAGCAGCGGCTCTACTCCGAGCCCCTCCCGGATGGCCGAGCTCCTCACCCTATCTCTAAGGGAGTGCCCGGCCACCTTACGGAGGAATCTCATTTCAGCCGCTTGTATCCGGGATCTCGTTCTTTCGGTCATGACCCAAAGTTCATGGCCATAGATGAGGGTAGGAATGTATACCGACCGGTAAATCGGGAACTTCGCTTTTCGGCTCAGCTCTCTCTTCACCACAACGGATCAGCACACTGCCCCCATTACTGCGGCAGCCGCACCGATCCGTCTGTCGATCTCCCACTCCATTCTTCCCTCACTTGTGAACAAGACCCTGAAATACTTAAAGTCCTCCACTTGAGGCAGGAACTCCCCTCCATCCTGAAGAGGATAAGCCACACTTTTCCAGTCGAGAACCATGGCCTCGGACTTGGAGGAGCTGATCTTCATCCCAGCCGCTTCACACTCGGCTGCGAACCGCCCCAGTGTATGCTGTAGGTCTTGGCTAGAGGGGGCCAGCAGGACCACGTCATCTGCAAAAAGACGCGACGAAATCCTCTGGTCCCCAAACCAGACCACCTCCGACCCTTGGCTGTGCCTAGAAATCCTGTCCATAAAAGTTATGAACAGGACCGGTGACAAAGAGCAGCCCTGCCGGAGTCCAACATGCACCGGGAACACGTCCGACTTAGTGCCGGCAATGCGAACCAAACTCCTGCTCCGCTTGTACAGAGACCGGATGGCCCCTAATAAAGGGCCCCCGATTCCATACTCCTGGAGCACCCCCCACAGGGCATCACGAGGGACACAATCAAATGCTTTCTCCAGGTCCACAAAACACATGTGGACCGGTTGGGCAAACTCCCATGAACCCTCGAGTACCCTGTAGAGGGTATAGAGCTGGTCCAGTGTTCTACGGCCGGGACAAAAACCACACTGCTCCTCATGAAGCCGAGGTTCGACTATCGGCCGGACTCTCCTCTCCAATACCCTGGCGTAGGCCTTACCAGGGAGGCTGAGGAGTGTGATCCCCCCGTAGTTGGAACACACTCTCTGGTCACCCTTCTTATGAAGGGGGACCACCACCCCAGTCTGCCAGTCCAGAGGCACTGTCCCCGACCGCCACGCAATATTGAAGAGGCGTGTCAACCATGACAGCCCCACAACATCCAGAGACTTGAGGTACTCATGGCAGATCTCATCCACCCCTGAAGCCCTGCCACCACGGAGCTTTTTAACCACCTCGGCAACCTTCAGCCTGGTTAATGAAATAGTCTAACCTCGAGTCCCCAGCCTCTGTTTCCACCAGGGCAGATTGCCAGAATTGCTTCGAGGCCAACCGGTAGTCCTTCTCCATGGCCTCACCGAACTCCTCCCAGGCCCGAGTTTTTGCCTCTGCCACAGCCCGAGCCATGACACGCTTGGCCTCACGGTACATGTCAGTTGCCTCAGGAGTCCCACAAGCCAATCACAGCCGTTAGGACTCCTTCTTTAGCTTGACAGCGTCCATTACTGCCGGTGTCCACCACTGGGTTCGGGGCTTGCCGTCACGACAGCCACCACAGACCTTACAGCCGCAGCAGGCAGCAGCATCGACAATAGATGCGGAGAACATGGTCCAGTTGGACTCTATGTCTCCAACATCTCCCGGAATCTGGTCAAAGCTCTCCCGGAGGTGGCAGTTGAATACATCCCTGGCCGAGGGCTCCGCCAGATGTTCCCAGCATACCCTCACTATGCGCTTGGGCTTGCCAAGTCTGTCCGGCTTTCTCCTCTTCCAGCAGATCCAACTCACCACCAGGTGGTGATCAGTGGACAGCTCAGCCCCTCTCTTCACCCGAGTGTCCAAAACATGCGGCCGAAGGTCTGATGATACGACAACAAAGTCAATCATTGACCTGTGTCCTAGTGCCAAGTGCACTGATGGACACCCTTATGTTTGAACATGGTGTTCATTATGGACAATGAGTGACTAGCACAGAAGTCCAATAACAAAACCCACTCGGATTCAGATTGGGGAGGCCATTCCTCCCGATCACGCCTCTCCAGGTGTCACTGCCCTTTCCCACGTGGGCATTGAAGTCCCCCAGCAGAATAATGGAGTCTCCGGGAGGGCCACTATCCAGCATCCCTGACAGGGATGCCAAGAAGGCCAGGTACTATGCACTGCCACTCAGTCCGTAGGCCGAAATGACATTCAGAGACCTGTTCCCCAACCCGAAGGTGCAGGGATGCGACCCTCTCATCCACTGGGGTAAACCCCAACACAGGACGGCTGAGCTGGGGGGCAACAAGCAAACGCACCCCGGCCCTTCTCGTACAATCAAGCCCAAACATTACATTGTAGTCTGTTTAGATAGAAATAATTTTTGATATTTTAAGATTTTTAGGTTACTGCCAACATTCAGTCTTTTCAAAACCCACAAAGAAATCAGACAAAAGTAAATGTTCCAAAACTCCCAAGCTGAGTGTAACAAAGAATACAGTCAAGACTATGCAAATCATATTCACTTGTAGGTTTAACTTCACACATTTTAAATTTCATCTCTTTCATTTTATGGGAGTACAGAAATATAACCTGCCCCATTTCTGAGAATATCGTCTATGAGCGCCACCTACTGGTATGTTTGTGACTTTAAACTGTTGCCCTTGCAGGAGTTTCCACGAGAGTGTGACTTGTTCAGTTGGCTTTAGGTGGTCTTATAAATGCTCTATTCTGTGATCCAGCTGGAGGTCCAGTTTTTAAGTATGTGATCCAAAATCTGTCACGACCGTCATAGCCGTGTAGTGTGTCCCCAGCTTTACTGTTGCTGTCCTTCCAATCTGACTGACTTTAAGCACTTTTGCAAAAAATTAATAGGTACAAATTTCTGTCAGTGGATGTGCAAAGCTGGTAGAGACTTACCCCAAAGGATCTGCAGCTGTAACTGCAGCCAAAATGGGTTTTACAAAATATTAACTCGGGAAGGTTGATTATAAATCTACAAAAGACAGTTTTTTCTTAGCAAAAATTTTGAAAACCATGAAAGATTTTTCTTCCACTTCACAATTATGTCTATAACATAACAATTTCAATCTAATACATTAAGGTATGTGGTTGTAAATAATGAAAAATGAACAAAATGGTGGATGAAGGCTTTTGCGACATGCTTTATTTTTTATGTAACAGCAGCATGTCTGTTTTTTCTTACCCGATGCAGGCCATTCCGTCCATAACCAGGCAGGGAGTTGGTCTTGGTTGGAGACGTTGGATCTGAAACGTAAATAATATTCAATATACTTATAACAAAGCGGAAAATTCTGATCTATGATGTTTATAATGCAGCTATTCTACTTTAAAACAAAACCATACATTTACAGTATGGATGTTCTGCTAAGGTACATTGCTGACAAATCTAGAGTAAACTAGCTGAGGAGGCTGTTCCTGGCTACCTGCATCACAGCTGTTCATTTTGGGATCGTAGCGCTGAGCAGAGAGGCTGCGTGCGTGCCGCTCCCTGATCTGCTCTTTTTCCATCTCCTCCTTCAGAATGAGCTTCCCCAGACCAGATTGGATCTGCACAATAGCACACAGTCAAAACGAAACATTAATGGAATAACAAATTACTTCCCATAATAAATTAAGACAGCGGTACAGTACATGGTAAGTGCATTTACAAAAAATAAATATTAATATTAAATATAGACCAACCTTACTAAGATGTTCTTCCTGAAGTTGCTTTCTCTTCAAAGCCTCATCCTCCTCGTCTTCTCTTGATCTCCTCCTTGCTTCTAAACCTAAAGGCACCAAGAAAAGTTAACAAACACAGTTACACATAGGACAGAACTTATTAGACATATTTTAAGGTAACCAAGCATTACAGACACTTCCAGTCAAAAGTTTACATTCACTCATCAAGGGCATATTTAGGTCTTTTCTTATTTATTTGAACCATATTTTCTCCAGCGTGGAGTCATAACACCAAACAAACTAATTTTTAAAAACAAGAATTGGGAGAATGAGTTTGAATTTAGAGTGCATTTTGTCAAATTAAATATGCAGGCTCAAAAATAAAAATTAACTACACCTATAATTTGGCTGAAAATTGTATCTATGTTCTTGACATAGTTGATAGAGCTAATTTAAATTGGGTGTTTTTTTTGGTACAGACTTTGCTTTTAAGCATAGTCTATAACTTTTTAATATGGTTGAAGTTGGAGCTATTCCAGAAATTTAATGTTAGCGTGCTTCACTTTCCAGTTTTAATCCGTGTTTGTGATTCTTGCCCTGGTAAGACACCCAGTTCCATCCAAGTTTCAACCTGTTAGCATTTGATTGGAGTTTCAGTTGAAATCCGTCCCACAGCATGATGCTGCCACTACCATGCTTGACAGATGGTACACTATTCTTGGGTTTGAGCATCTGGTCATTGTGGCCAAAGAGCTCAATCCTTGTGTCGTCTGAACATAAAGCACTTCACCTGAAGGTATTTTGCTTGTCCATGTGGGCTGTCAGGTTTTGTTGTAGTGGAGTCAGGCCCAAATGCGGACAGGGAGGAAGGCAGTCTCATTTGAAAATGATTTAATGAGCAAAAGTGTCAAACTTACAGGAACACAGGGTGAAACATGAAGGGAACTTCATTGCAACAGAGTGCTAAGATGCCAGGAAACAGAAGGATCTGACGAGGAACTACTGAAAACCTGAGACTTAAATGCTAGGAAGGTGATTAGTGGCACAGAAATCATCAATCCATATGAACATGAGACAGGCCACCAGTCTATGAAAGGGCAATGTAGACACACACTCAGACCAATTAACTTAGTAAGCAGAATTTTGGACTGTGGAATGAAGTCCATAGGATAATGAAATGATCCAGCTCTTCCCACTTGATTCACACAGTGGCACTGTTGTTCCAGAAATTTCCTGTTCATGGGAGGGATCCTGGATATTTCCTGAACATCATAACCAATTTCTTTTTTTATGGAGCATGGCAGTTTGGGTCAGATGGTTGAAACCTTGATACAGCAGGTGTTCCAGCATGACATTGATCACAAGCATACACTAAAACACATTATGAAATAGCTAAAGCAAGCTAACATGAATCTTCTGGAACTGCCTTCCCAAACTCCTGACCCCAGCCCTATTGATAATTCTTAATCTATGCCTAATAGTTGGGTCGGTGCCAACCATTTTAAATGAACTCTACCAATTCTGCCAAAAAACGGTAGTCAAGCATCCAGGCAGAATCATCCCAGAAGAATGTTAACGGCTACAAAAAGCATCACTTAATTGAATAATAGTGAAGGCGTATGTACATGTTTGAGCTTGTGAGCATCATTTTGATCCTTTGCTAATTTGAGAAAATTAACAATAAAGTTAAACTTGCACTCCCAGTTCCTGCTTTTAAAAATTATTGAGGTTGTGTGTTATGTTCCACCTGGGAAAAAGAATGGCTAAAATAAATACTTAAAAGCCTGTAATTATTATGACACCTAAGATGAGAGGATGTCAACTTCTTACCAGAACTGTATGTTGTATGATTGGGAGGATAAAAAAACAAAACAAACATGGCTGAGTGTGGAGCGGTAAGAAATACACAAACTCAATGACTAACAGGTGGATGGTTTAATACAAGTCTGAGACAGAGCTGACGAGACAGACAAACAACAAGAGACTTGTTGGAATATTTGGATACACAGACATCACAGCCAATTACACAATTTAGAGGATGTCAAATGCACAGAATGTAAGACAGACAGACAAAAGTTTGAAGTCAGTCTCAGTTATCTCTGTCCAGGTTATTTGTAAAGCTGTTGTGTGTAGCTGATGTAATAAAGCAAGACTTCCTGAAGCAGAAAAAAAAAGATGACCGCAACAGAAACCAACCACACCTTCACTCAGCGCAAGCAAAACTTAGGTGGCGACATTGATGTGTACATAATGTTTTATATTTGGGTTAAAGCAGGGAGGCAGGGAAGCTGGGTGGTAGGAAACAAGCAGAGCTCGTTCTGGGTGAGCTGTGTATTTTACCACCAGGAGGTAGCTGTGCAAAAACACCCATCAGCAGTCTACTGTACCTAATACAGCGAACGAGTGGGGCCAACAGTCGCCCTCACTCTGGGAGCTGTCGTCCAGAGAGAGAGCTTGGGCTGCAGGGAAGGTGGCGGATCTGATGATGTCCTCACCGGACCTGCTTTGATGAGCTAGGGCAGCTGTATCTAGGTTGGTAACCACGGGAACTGAACTATCATTGTCTGGGTCACAGTCTCAGCCACAAGGAAATATCTTAGCACCACAATCATACAGTACAGGGTCATGTGTTCACAAAGCAAACATGACTTTCCCCAACAAGTCACTGCATTTTGCGCAGAGCCTTAAAACAAGCTGGTGCAGATAATCTAGTTCATTGAGATGAAGGTGTAATTATTTAAGAGAACAAAATCTGGAACCCAAGAGACCTTTAGAGCAAGCCTTTTTGACCTTTTCTACTTTAACTAAAACAAAACACCTCCCTTCGGAAGTAAGAGCTTAGTGACTAAGATGTTAAACACACATATCTATCTCTGCCAGAACCTATTATTAATAAACAAACCTTCCTCCACGTTAAACTTGAAATTTAATAAAGTTTTAACTGTTAAACTGATGGATTTCAGTAGAGTTGTGTCCACCTTGTCACTTCTAACTTCTAACTTTTCCCTCTGACCATCAAACAAGTAGGTCAACCAAAAAAAAGCAGCTCAGATCTCATCTTTAATTTTTAGCTGATGTGCTTAACTACGTTCAACATGTAGTCTTATTGGGCCAATTTAAGCCAAAAGCCAAAAGTTCAGGCTCATTTTGCTTTTTGACAATTAAAAGCAGAGAAATATGTGAATTCTTCAGTTCAATTAGGAATTTGACTAAATCTAAATACAAATCATGTGAGCAAAGACAATATGACAAAATCAACAGATGTGAATAAGCTAGCAAGGCCAGGTTGAAAATGCTCCCTGATGAGATAATCAATATATTAAAGGCTGCATACTATCATAATCTTATGAGCAAGAACTAGTTTAGGTTGTGTGTGTCCGGATATTTAGGTGGTGAACTATGAAGGTGAATTAATTTAGTTTTAACCTGCATGAACTGAACCTGTGAATTTAGTTCTTGTTAATGGTGAGCTTGCACAACGCTGAACCTGAAGAAATAACATTATCGCCTATGGTTGCAACTCAGCAAGTGTTTCACACAGTGTCTCATCAGATAGATAATCACACCAGTACAGGGACTTGTTGAGATGGACGAAGTGCAAAGAGTACCAAGAGTAGAAGCACACTACAGACAGAAAAGGATTAGAGACAGACTTCAAACATAACACTGACACTGAGGGTGACAATGGTTAGATGAACACACTGAGTCAACTGAGTTTAGCTGACTTCTTTTTTCAACAAAATTGGCTTTTGTTAATATTTCATATTCAAAAATGTTTGCATTTTAATTTACTTTTTAGCTTTTGGATGCACATACTCCAGGGTGGGAATCACTGATATTTAAAACATTTCTGTCTTAATAATTACTTAATATGGGAGTGTTTTTATTTTTTTATTATTCTGCAAAGCAAATCCTAAAGTAAGTAGAAAGTTACCATGAAGTTTGTAGATGGGCGGTTTTCTGTAGATGTTGCTCCCCTGATCTGAAAGCAATTAAATACAGAGGGGAATTTAGGCATTTAGAAAGGAATCACCATTCTGTTTAAAAATCCCATAAAAACATACTCAAGAGATGCAGTGATTCTGTGTTTTTGCTATTTTGTCACACTTCAATGTTTCAGATCATCAATCTAATTTTAATGTAAGACAAAGATAACCTAAGTAAAAACAAAAAGCAGTTTTAAAATGATAATTTTATTTATCAAAGGGAAAAAAAGCTATCCTGACCAACCTATCCACAAAGTAATTCCCTAATCTCCTAAACCTAATAATTGGCTGAGCCTCCCTCATCTGCCATCAAGAGTTTGTGATATGTTTTTGAGCTGCTGTATTATGGCTGTAAGCTGGCTGTTAATACTTGAAAACCATCTGCTAAAACAGATTTAAGTCCGGACTTAAAATAAGCCACTCCAAAGCTTTTCTTTTGTTTTTCTGGCGTGCTTTGCATTATTGGCCTGCTGCATAACCCAAGTGCGCTTGAGTATGGTCACTAACTGATGGCCTAACATTGTCCCTTAGGATGTTTTGCTAGGGGGCACAAGTAATGGTTCCTTAAGTTAGAACAAGTCTTCCAGGTCCTGAAGCTGCAAAGCGGGCCCCACAATCACACTACAACTACTGTTGACACTGTTTGACTGTATGAGGTTCTGTTTCTGAAAAGCTGATAAAGTCATGTAAATTATATCTGCAGGTTTTTAGATATGGTTCTCGGTTCTTTTGTGACCTCCTGGATGAGTTTTCAGTGCACTCTTGGGGTAATTTTGATAGGCCACCCACACTTGACAAATGTTCCGTGTTTTCTTCATTTGGCCTTCTAACAGACTAACAGATGTCAATGACTTCCTCATCTGTCCTTGAATCTTCTTAGCTTAGAGCGCGATGTCCTGTTTTTTGAAATCTTTTAGCCTGCTTCATGTTGTCAAACAGTTTACGTGATTTTTTTTTTTGCTATTCTGTAGGTTAGGCAGTAAGCTACAATGGAGTTTTATGGCCAGACTAAGACATTTTTTTTTGGGGGGGGGGAATTATGAGAATAAATTCATAATATTAATTGAATAAAGTAGTAACTCTTTTGAGAACTCTTACAAGAATGCGTAGTGTTCCCCTTGCATTAAAAAAAGGAATGTTGGGCATCTTGTGTCTCGGTTTCAGAAATAAGGAAATACTTAATATTTTAGCACATTAGGATCAAATTATTGTCAGTATCAAGACTTTGAAATGATTGTGCAAACAACTGTGTGTGTTTCGAAGAAAGCACCACACAAACTTGGAAGAAAATGCTTCTTTTGCGGAAGAGGAGCCGTTTCATTATGACTTTATTCACGTATTATTAAGACTTCATTCTCTTAATATCATGACTTTATTTTGACTTTTTTCCCTTAATTAATGAAATCATCATTTTGAAAGCCGTTTTTTGCATTTACTCTGATTATATTTGTTTGGTATTAAAATAGTTTGATTATCAGATACATTGATCTGCGACAAAAAAGCAACAACAGAAGGAATGTGTATGGGGGCAAATACTTTTTCACAGCACTATACATCATGTTTTTAAAACATTTTTTACACATATCTTTATGGCTATAAAAGACAGGGGTTAAAAACTGATTATTTATGGTGTAGAGAGAGACAACAAAAAAGAAAGAATGAAACAAAGCAATCAAGATAAAGAACAAACAGAAATACAAAGACAGCCAACAGGATGAGCAGGGACAGGGTGCGCTCCAGCTCCTACCTGGGACGTGGAAATGTTTAGGGGTCTGAGAGAGAGGCGGGGTGACCGGCCGGCTGTCGGGCCTGAGCGGCAGGGGGGAACTCCGGCCACTCGATGGGTCAGGGCCTCCAGTGAGAAGAACCGAGAACAGAACATGAGCAGGTTCACTAAAGTCTGAATGATGCAACACACAGGGACCAAAATGTCCAGGTGAGGGGATGCTGAAGGAATGGGACACATTCTGTTGGGTTCTGAAAAATCCAGTTAATGGAGCTGAATGGACGCAGATCAAACTAACAGAAATAAAATGCTCAGGTGATGATAAATGATCACAGGAGTTTTTATTGAAGAAGCCAATTCCTCACAGCAGGCAACAGCTAACCTTCACTGTAGCTTGGAGACGTATTCGCACCATTTTCTCACCTTTCAGCCACAAACTCCAATGTATTTCATTGGGATTGTATGTGACAGACCAGCACTAAGTACTTTAAAATTGTAAAATGAATAAAATCTATGTTTGGTTTTCACTTTGCTTAACAAAAGAAAAGTGTGATGTGCATTTTTATTTCGCCCATTCACTCTGATACTCTTAAAAAATCTCCAACCTATTGCCCTCAGCAGGTCCTTTAATTAAAGAATTACATAAAATCTGAAAAAAACGGAAGTAATTACTTTTAGCTGAAACTACAGCTGTCTTTTGGGCTATGTCTCTACCAGCTTTGCACATCTAAACACCTATATTTTTGCTCATTCTTTATTGCAAAAAAGCTAAACTCAGTCAGTTTAGATGGAGATCCAATTGGATTTAGGCCTCGAGTTTTACTGGGCCATCTTAACCCATGGACATGCTTCAGTCTAAACCATTCCATTGTAACTCTGGCTGTATGTTTAGGGTCGTTGCCCTGTTGGAGGGTGAATCTCTGCCCCAGCCTCAAGCCTTTTGCAGCTTTTAAGGTTTTCTTCCAGGATTGCCCAGCTTTGACCAGCTTCCTAGACCCTGGCAAAGAAAAAGCATCCCCACAGCACGATACTGCCACCAGTATGTTTCATAGTGGGGTTGGTGTATTAGGAATGTGTTTTACATGTACAGGACAACAGCTTTCTTCTTGCCATTTATCCATAAAGGTCACATATGTGAAATACATGACTAATATTTGCCCTGTAATCAGATTCTCCAACCTCAGCCGTGGATCTCAGCAGCTACTCCAGAGTTACCGTGGGCATTTTTGCTACATTACGTGGATGGCCATGTCTTGGTAGGTTTCCAGTTGTGCCATTCGCTTGGAATATTGTTTCATGACCTAACCGTACTTTAAACATCTCCACAACCTTCTCCCTGACCTGTTTGCCGTGTTCCTTGGTTTTCATGATGCTTTATGAACAAACCTCTGAGGCCTTCACATAACAGCTGGATTTATACTGAGATTAAATCACAAACAGGTGCCTTCTTACAGCAATTGGTTGTGATGGATTTTATTTAGGGACATCAGAGCAAATGGCGATAAATACAAATGCATTTTAAAAAAACATTTAAAATCATGTATGCTATGTACCTCTTTCTATTGGTTTGTGACATAAAATCCCAATGAAACACACTGACGTTTGTGGTTGCTATGCGACACAATCTTAAAATGGGTATGCATACTTTTGGAGGGCACTGTTTTACAGTACCCCTCTTTGTGTTTCACTTTCATATTTTTACAAAAGTGCATGAGAAGTGACTAAACACAAACACAAAGAGTCTGGCACTTGTGTTAGTCAAAGTGGAAGTGGTAGATTTTGGTGAAAATGTAAGGGCTTGGCTGCAAGACAAGCAACAGATGTGGTTCTGACGGGATATGGAGATGGATCCGGAATGACAGATGACAAACTGATGAGGGGTGGCCATCTGACTGACAATGGAATTGATGTGTTGCTTCAAAGCTGGGTGTCGGATACATTTGGATCAGGGCCCTTACCTTGACTATGGGGAAGGAAGTGGTGTCTGAAAGGGGAGGTGGGGCGAGAGTCATTATTTCTGGAGCCCACACTGTTACTGCACAGGGAGGAGCAGAGCTTCTGCATGCCAGTCAGAGCTTCTGCAAAGGGGGCCAAGAACCCCAGGACAAGGCAGCAGAAGTGGACAATGTGAGGAGGAGGAGGTAAGAGGGTGAGACAGTGTGTGTGTGTGTGTGTGTGTGGAGGTGGGCGGGGGGGGATTACAGGAGTCAAATTTAGAAAAGAAATAAAGGACACACAAAGTGAAAAGTAAGAAGTATTTAAGAGAAAGAACAAGTGTTGAACTTCAAAGGAACTGGGTCATTCTGCTCCCTTACCAATTTGCACCATCATTTCATACTGTAGTCCATTTCACCCCAATTTACTTCCATTTTCCATTCATAAACATACCTTTTGGTGCCTATTAACTTTACCATTATATATCAGTTTATATCAGTTCTCTTGTTATTAAGGTATTTTGATGATATATGGTGATAAATCATGAGTGTTTACAAAATCTCTTTTGTTTTATGTTTTACCTTCTGTCTTTGTATGCCTGGTTTTCTTTGTAAAGCTCTTTGTGTATTTTGACCTGTGAAAGGTGTTATATAAATTCAATTTATTTACTTACGTAATCATAAAATGCTCAAATTTAATGTATGAATTGTGTGTTGTTCTCTTATTACCATTAACTGTTAACTGATCACTATTTGGACAAGTCAAGTCCTATGAAAAATAAGGGATTAGGCCACTCATCAAATCAAAATAATTCTGAACAGCCACTGCTGATAGATATCATTCTTTAGAGCCACATATTTACATTTCCTTACAAAAAGCTACGAGTAATTACAGGAAATTACATTGAAGAATTGTTTGTGCAAGCCGGTACAAAATGTCCCAAAGGCAGGTACAAATTTGAACATGGTGACGTCTGTTTTGGTCTTTTTGTATGTAGAGATCCAATCTGAACTGAACTTTCACATGCATTTAATTACTTTCACAAAGTCCCCTCAAAATATTCTTGACGGACCACAGCGTAAATCCTAACAACCCCTTTTGCCACACTGATGGAATCACTTCCACCTCAAAGTTTTATGCTCAGACAAGAGGTTTGTATGGATGTCCATAAATATGTATCAGACTATCCCTTATAGGAAATGTTAATTTGCCAATTTAAAAATTCATGAAAGTTTTTTAAATGATCCATTATTGGTTAACTTTAAATAGTGATTATGTTGAATTCTGAATGTGAACCGTCTTTTTTTTTTTTTTCAAAAGAATAATTACAAGTTTGAAACCTAAAATGTGGAGACAGCCTGAGTTTGAAGATAGCTTTATGTATAAGGATAGTCCGTTTACATTCTTAGTCTCCCCTGAGTCTTAAGAATGTGGTCACAAACAACAGTTGAATCCATTTTTCCTTCTGGCTGAATAGTGTAATTCCATACTTCCTTAACTTCACCTCTGATTGGCTGATCAGGCTGTCATGGCGGCTTCTTCTTTCCAAAGCTGCCAGTTCCAAAGACACCTCAGTTCTCAGACACAGACAGAGTGAAGATAAACAGAACAAAAAAAACCCAGCAAGAACATATGCTTCACCATATTTGTCTGTGAAATTCCTACAAAGTTTTTATTTTTTCCTCTACCTTTAGATATGCTCAGCATCAGCAGTAACTATCTTTACGTTCATCACCATGTTCTGAATTCAAAATGAACAACCTCCCAACATCCCAAAAACCAACACCAGGAGAAACCAGTACCGCTTGCCTTTTATAGTGACCACCAGACAGACAGAGCTTGATAAATGTTACATTTTAATCAATTTAGGCTTAGAATTGGTTACAAATTAGTAGTTCTATTTAAGTGTTATGTTTCTTTTATTTCTAATTAGCAGATATTAGAGAGCAGACATTAGTTTGATTAATAATAAACATAAAGATTAATTGATGCGTTATTATTTTATTTAGGCTAAATAAATCCTAATATGAGAAAATAAAGATCTTCCTTGATTCTTCAAATTTGTAATAAAGATTTTTCAGCGTGGAGGAAAGAATAAATCATTCAGACTGTTTTGACAGATTAGGATATAGATTAGACGGATTACTTTTAGTACACTGATAAAATTTAACATTGCTTATTAACTGCTATATGTGCCCAAATAGGAAATATGACCAGCAAAAATGTGCATCTGAAAACACAAAATTTATTCCAAAGTAGTTATTTGGCAAAATGGTATGGTATAACCATAAGTCAAATGTGTCTAATTTCTACATTAAAGTAAGATAAAAGCAGAGTTCAGAAAACAATGTTTATGAGGTTTGTTTCCAAACGGCTACTGGAAAAGGCTCCAAACAGACCAACCCTCAGCCTGACACCTCCAGAAAAAATTCCCCCTGAATCTCTAAACTGGGATGACGACTATCCATCAGGGGTAACATACTGACGCCTCACAGATGATTCACTGGACCAAATTTCCCCAAACTCTCTGACCTTTCAGTTACAATGGGGAAAATTAACATGAATCATTTTCTAGAAGATCAACCTCATAATGTACCTGAAATCCATTGTTTTAAAAATACATGTGAAGAAACACTCACAAGTTAGTCTCTTCAAGTACCCACCAGGCCTGTGAAAATGCTGAGGTGACCGTGATAGGGTGGGGGTGTAACCATGACGATTATAAACTGGGGACCCTATGGAGCCCTGACTGGTGGATCTTTGGAGAATGCGGTCCCTCCTGTCGTAAAAACTCTGTCACACAGGCACAGGTTGACAAATATTTTAGTAGGGTCATTTACACTGCATTGCACACAGCAAATAGAAACGATCGTCTCACCTCGGCGGGCAGTGTTGGCGACATGTTTCTTGAGGACTAGAAAAATAAAACAATCAAAAAGTTCTGATTTACAACAGCTGTTTGTTTAACCAAAGATTAAATAAAAATTGAACCTTGATTTATATTTCCTCCATTTCATTTGTCTAGGAATGGTTTTGCAACTTTAACAAGACTCACCAGGATGCATCTTACCTTATCATCGGGCATCGGGGATCGCTCCCTTCTGACGGAGTGGAGCTGAGAAAAACAAAACACTTCTTTCAGGAGAAAAATATGTATTTTCAGAGAAAAACAGGATTACTTTAATGTTTCAAGTATTGTTCAATTTGATGAAATCTACAATTATTGGAGTAGCATGATTTCACATAGAAAATTTAGAAAAATCTTTAAGTTGTAATTATAAAGATAGATAAGAGATAATAGATAAGAGAGTTGGATCTTTCACTAGTAATTTTTACAAGCTCTATCTTGTCAGTTCAGAGTCTTGGGGCCTCTCTTATGCTCACTTCCTTTCAGCTCACTACGCATGGTTTCTACAGGATTTAGCTCTGGGGACTGGGGGTGTATAGTTGGTAGCACTGTTGCCTTTCAGCAACAAGGTCTTGTGTTTATATCTACTATAAATATACTATATACTATAAATTGTGCTCAGGTATGAGTGGATGGATGGATTGAGATGACCATGAAGGAAGCTTGATTTTGTATCATATTTACATATGTTTTAGGTCATGGCTGAAATACCCAATGTCAACTCATTTCCAGTTTTCAAGCAAAGGTGTTATTTATATTTTCCTGGTCTTTCAAAAAGTTCTTGATGCCATTCCCCTTAACAAGGTTCCAAGGGTCTTTGGAAGCAAAACAGGCCCAAAGAATCTCAGATTCGTCCACTGCACCTAAAAGTGGGCATAAGGTGCTTCTTCACATATTCATGCTTTGTTTCAGCCTTGATCCACCTGTGGGAGCAACCCACCTGCTCCCACCTGCTGAAAAACTCCATCTCACTCTCGTCTGACTAAATTCCCTGATTTCAGTTAAATTATTGCAGATATAGGCAAGTTTAGATTCAAATTTGTTTCAGGTTAGAGTCCCGCTGAAAGTTTTGGAAAAAAGGGTATTTTTTGTAACTATTTCCTAACTTTTGAAGTATGCCCAACTTGAATGGTGTGTTCTCTCGTTTTTCTCATTTTGGAGAGTGGCTCATAGGAATGAGCTTCTGTGTTATGTAAATTAAGAGATGTATTTTTCTAACTCGTTCAAGGTGATTTAATGCTACTACAGAATTGACCTTAAGGCATTTAACTTATCTTTACTAGGGTTGCTGGTAATTTATGTGTTATTCAGTAAAACAAGGAGCATGCTGTTGGTGCATTTACCTCTCCCACACACTCTCGTCTCTCCTCTTTCTCATCCAGGGAGGTTGTGTACATAGGTTCATAAGTAATAAGATCAGGGCGTTCAATGTCATAAATGGCTTTGACTTTTGGAATGGCAGCTAGGTCTCTGTAGTCAAGGATTTCATTGTCTACTTTTGCCTAAGGAGACAAATACAGACAAGAAAGTCAAACACATACGAGAGTAAAAGGAGATTACTAGGGTTTAAAACTCTAGAACTAAATATATTTAGATAGATACAGCAGCTTAGCAGGATTCCCTTACATAGATGGTGTGACCTGGTGAGCCAGGTATGCTTGAACCAGGTCTAGAACAAATGCTCTCAGACGACGACCTCGTAGGCTATGAAATACAAAGACATACGTGGCTATTAGAATAAAAAAAACTTGAAGTCACTCTAATCCACATCTAGTTGCAATCTGTAAAGGTGGCTACATTTTAATTGGTTTCATCTAAAAGGTATTTTATTTTATCATATAAAAAAGTAAAACCCATGTGCTATATAAATCCATCACACACAGGCCGACACATTTCAAGCATTTATTTCTGCTAATTTTGGTGATTATGGCTTACAGCTAATGGAAACCCTAAATGTAGTTTCTCAGAAAATATTAATATTACTTAAGACCAATGAAACCAGTAATCCAAAAATGTTAATATTATTTTCATGCTATGGTCAACAACCAAGCTGTTCACAAGCTTGCTGTTCACAGACATATGTGTCCAAGCGTGTTAATAGGAAAGTTTGGTGGAAGAAAAGGTGTTGTAGAAATAGGTGCACAAGCAACAGGGATATATGCAGCTAAATGTTTATGTAATAAATATTTGTCCAAGGGTCCTTTTTCATGAAACACTAAATTAATGCAGCGTGGCATGGAGGCAATCAGCCTGTGGCTCTGCTGAGGTGTTAAGGAAGCCCGAGATGATTTGATTACGGCTTTCAGTTCATCTGCATTGTTGGTTCTGGTGTCTTCCTCTTAACAAGAGCTCATAGATTCTCTGTAGGATTTAGGGCAGGCCAGTCTGCTGGTGTTACCATTGTCATTAAAGTAGGTATTGGTAGTTTTGACATTGCTGGGAATACTAAGTCCTGCTGGAAAATGAAATCAGCATCTACATAAAGCCCATTAGAAGATGGAAGCATTGAATGCTCTAAAATGTCCAATTAGATGGCTGTGCTGAATTTGGACTTAATAAGACAAAAAGACTAATAACAAAGTACATGGCTTCCCAGATCATCAATAAGTATGGAAACTTGGAGCTTGGATTCTGTGCATTTTCTACTTTTCTTTCAGATTCTGGGATCTTGATTTTCAAATGAAATACAAAATTGACTTTCATCTGAAAAGAGGACTTTGAACCACTGAGCAGCAGTCCAGTTGTTTTTCTGCTTATCTCAGGTAAGACACTTCTGACACTGTACCTGGTTCAGGAGTGGTTTAACATAGTGTATTTGACAGTAGTAGCAGATGTCCTTGATACCTCTGTGTGTGGTGATTCTTAAAAGCATCGACTCCACAAACTCTAGAAACACCTTACCTTTACAATCCCCTCAAGGTTGCAGTTGTTCTTGTGGTCTGTGTAACTTTCCCTACCGGACCTTTTCTTTCCACTCAACTTTCCAAAACTATGCCAGGATACAGCAGTCTGTTAACAGCCAACTGCTTTGACAATGACCTTTTTGTGGCTTACCCCCAGTGTGGAGGGTATCAGTGACTGCTTGACAACCCTTGTCTTTCTCATGACTGTGTCGACCATAACCTGACGATAACAATACATTTCATGTATCTTATGTAATATTATGAATGGTACTCTAACTTAAACTTAGGATGCACCTATAGATTATTACCCCAACAGTTCACGGTGGTTTTTAACTGTTGAACGAGCGATAAAAGGAAAACCTCCGTACATCCTAAAGTAACCTAAACTACTTAATACTAGTCTTATGATCAGGCCATTCATTTGCAAATCTGCAAAGTGAATAAATGATTTAGCTCTACAGTTTGATGATCTAAAGAGCCTCATGCTTGGAGATGAGCAAGCTGAATGGCAGCAACAGCAGGTCTGAATTAGATGAGTTTAGAATAAATGATGGTTTTATGAAAAGTTACTCAAGAGTCAAATGTTTTCTTCTACACCGAATGTGCACCTCTTTGTCTCATCATGCAGCGTACTGAGTGAAGTGTGTAAAGGCTGGGCTGAATGGCTCTGTGTGATACAAAGAGAGGGCACTACAAGCTGTCTCTAGCAGGAGGCAGCATGTAGTGATTTGGGTCCTTAATGGTGGAAGTACAGGATGATGCCATCTGATAGCCAATACTGAATACAGTACCTGCCTTTCTGTTTGTTGGAGGAATAAGAGGGATGGAGGCAACAGCTGTGAAGGAAGGGAGAGGGGGGGTTCACAGGACATCACACAGGGGTTGTGCCTCCTCTGCCCAACACACAGTCCACAAACACACATCATCACATGTAAATATGAACAAACACACACACACACACACACACACAGCCTCAACAGTGCCTAAGCAGGCAAATTATTTTAACCACAGACGGTTAAAGTCCAGTCAGGGAACGATAACAGAACATGTGCTTGTTATATATTCTTAATCTCTATCTTTTCCTGTAAAACGACATCAAGAGGCCTAAACAGAAAGGTGAATCTGGGTGACAGGGAATAATAAAAATATAAACAATTCCCAAATTCCTACCCGCTCCCTGTGTCTCTCCTCTGTCCTGGTGGTGTTCTTGCAGCCGGGATGCCACACTGTCGAGCCTGAGAACCAAGATGGAAAGCTCTTATTGAAACCCTAATGAGACTGCTCATATTTCAGCTTTATATGTAGTTCTAATAATGCTTTTGGCCACATAATTCAAAGACTCCACTGCTGAATGGATGGAAAAAAGTTGGATTAGCTAAAATTAAGAAACAGAGAAAACAAATAAACAAGAAAGTTTCCAAAAACAAGTAGCATGTTTTGCTGAGCTGGATGCAAAATGGAACATGGATGACAAACCGTTGTTCATCCTGATGCCAATGTGTAGAAGATGAGTGAGTTGTCAGACAACCACATGAAAACATGATGAAAAGCTGTTCAAGTTTGTCTTTGAGGTTATCAAACCTAAGAGCTCTGGACCAACTGTCACGCAGGGTGGTGGCGGCATCATGCTGTGGGGTTATTACACTGCTAGTGCTACAACTGCATGGCATAAAGTTGATGGGATAATGAAGGAGAACTATCTTTACATTCTTATTTAATTCAACCTCAAATTACCAGCTGGATGATTAAAACCTGGACACAGCTGGATGTTCCAACAGGACAATGATCCCAAACACAACCCAAAACTGGTCTTATAATGGATAAAGCAGGCTAACATTAAGGTTCTGGAAGGGTTCAACTTCAGCTGAAATATTATCAACCATTGCTAAACGCATTGGAAATGAAATGAACCAATCTTAACAAACTACTAATTCAAATAAGAAGAGTGATCAAATATTCCGACTGAATTATCCCTCAAAATTGTTGATAGTTACAAAAATGCATTTGTGTTTTAAACTGTGTTACAGAAAATCTACAATAAGTTCAAATTTGTGGATCCAATTCCTGTTTTTAAAAATCATTGATGTTGTATAATCATTCCATATTGGAAAAGGAACAGTTCAGATAAATAAAAACAAATCCATAAATTAATATGACAATAATGCCCATAATGACTGCGTGGTAACTTCTGACCAGAACTATAGATGTGTACGGTGTACATTTAGGTTTGTAGTATCACATCCTGTTTGAAACCCAGTATTAGTGGGCTCCTAAGACTTACCCAAGAGACCACAATCATGAGTCTACTGACCTTGCAGATACATCTCTTCTCCCTCTGTGAACATCTGATTGCACCTGCTGCATCTCGCACAGCTGGGGTGGTAGTGTTTATCTCCTGCCTGGAAAACGCAAAGCAAAAACAAGAAAGAAAAAGACCTGACATTACATGGAAATGAAGATCAAGGAAGCCCGCAGCAAGCCAAGCGAGCCGAGCTAGGACTTCCAAGCAATAAACCAGGTGCTCCAATCTGCTTCCAATTAGATTTCTTCCTCCTTCCAACATCTAGTTTAATCTCAACTGCTCATATGTCTTTTGAAGAGTTACTGGAGTTGAAAGGGAATGTTTGATATCACTTTGTACATTGCACTCAAACATAATAATGCTACATTTGTTCAGAATGTGACCACCGCTACATCCACCCACTTGACGGTCAACCTGCCTTTCAAAAACCTGCTCTGAGTGAACCTGCATACTGCGACCCAGTAAAAAGAGATGATAGCTGGAGAGTTTAAATTTCCTTCCACTCAGATGTGACACTTTGCATGCAGAGTGCTCCATTATAAAAGCTTTTGCCAGTTTGATGATAAATACCCAAATGAAATACAGACCGCATGATAACAACCCTGTGTAACATTTTAACCTGCAAGTGGCCACTCAGAAATATGCATATTATTTGCATTTTACTACATGAGAAAGTTCAGATGGCTGTGCACCTTTTATTCAGTACATGTAAACTCAAATTTCCTTTTAGGCATAAGAAAACTAATTATGTTGTATGTATAAGAAACTGTTTTCATTTTTATGTCTCTGGTGGCTTCATAAATTATCCCTAAATAACTGGCTAGAACAGTAGACAGTATTCATGATTAATGTCATACAGACTCCTGTATCTTTGCCTCCACTGGTTTGCATTTGCTGTACAGACAGATCATCAGCGGTTGAATTCCTGTTAATATTTTACACAAACACAGCTCACCCCATATGAAGCTTAAGCCCAGAGTTTCATAAGAGCTGCACAACATACAGAATTAATAAATAATCACATCCTAAATGTCAGATGACATTAGTTTGGGGGTTTATGTAATAATTATGCAATTTGTGGCAATGACAACTCGTAGAGTGCGTGCCATTGGAGTTGGAAAATCTGCAAAGAATTAAAATTTTACATGCATAAAGTCATGTCAAGAGTCTTCTTGGCTCAGTGCTGAAGAGATTACACACACGGGATTACAAACTACATTTTACAGTTCTGCTCTGTGCAACAGTTTATGTTGCTGCTGGATGCAGGACAGCTTAACATGTGCAAATTCACCATGTAATTCAGTGCAAAACATCTAAATGTACATATTCCAGACAATATTATGTATTATAGGTTTTTAATTACAGTTACGTTCCTGGTACAATTTAACATAAAAATGTTGTGCCTTTATATTCTTTCAAACGTACCTTGGGCAGGCTCACATAGGAGCAAGGTGAGGTCAATAATTTTTTCCAAGAGGCATGAGAGATGACTGCACAGAGAGTGCAAAGGGACACATCTTCCTTTTGTATGGAGCCTGCATGTAGGATGTGCTTCGTGTGCCGTTTCTTACCTCTAACACCTTTCCTGTGATGAACTGATGACACGCCTCGCACTGAACGCCAAAGTGGATCTGGTAGTCCTTCTCACAGTAGGGGGCGCCATCCCTAGAAAGAGGTGAAAGATAAATCCAATCCAGAGATACTGCCTTAATGCACAGTTGCCAGGAGGCGTGTTGACACAGCAGCTGCTTACTTGCTGATGTACTCCCCGGTCAGCACTTTGCCACAAGCCTTACACTTAAAGCAGCCCAGATGCCACTGTCGGTCCAGTGCCAGAAGAGCCTGTCCATTTTTGATGTCCCGGCCACAACCTGAGCAATCTGGGAAAGCATAATAAGTAAAAGTGCATTTAAATGAAATAAAATGTAATCAAGTTAATTCATTTCAATAATCTAATTAAAAAGGTGAGACTCAATTATTACAGACAGTAATCACACAGTGACATGTGTCAAGTGTTTATTTTGTTAATTTTGATTATCGTAGCTTGCAACTAATGAAAACTCAAAATTTTGTTTGTCAGGAAAGTAAGATATTACACAAATACAGGATTTTTAGTACAGAAAATCTTACGCCCATGGCCGACACACTCATGAAGAAGCCTGCTGATCTGACAGGTGTCCAGTCATTGACACCCTCCACAAGGAGGGTAAGCCATGAAAGGCCATTGCTAAAGCAGCTGGCTGTTCATGTGGTGCTGTATCCGAGCATATTAATGGAAATTTGGGTGGAAGAATAAAATGTGGTAGAATACGATGCATAGGGTGAATTGCGATTGGTGTCAGTACCACCACAAACATAATCCACGACATTGGCTACAACTGTCAGATTGCTTTTGTTAAATAATTTTTGAACCAGAGACAACCTCAGAAGTATCTTACCACAGCTAAGGAGTAAAAGGACTGGACTGTTACTCAGCAGCCTACAATCTTCTTGTCAGATAAAAGTTAGTCTTGCATTTTGTTTGCAAATCAAGCTGTGGAGAAAGAATGGAGAGGGACAGAATCCAATTGCTTGAGCTCAGCAGTGTGATGTTTCCACAGTCGGTGATGATTTGGGATTCACGTTATCTGCTGGTGTTCTACCAGACAATTTGGCTTCCCTCTGCTGACAAGCTTTATGGATATGCTGATTTCATTATCCAGCAGGACTTGTCAGAGGAAGATGAAAGACACAAGATCCAACCATGCAGACCAGGTTAAGGCTGATATTAAAGCAACATTTGTGTCCTTAACACCTCACCACAGGCTGATCACCTCTATGCCACTTACAGTAATTCATGAAAATAATATACTGTACAGCACCTGGACATACTTTTCTTGTGGCTGACATTTCTGTAATAAAACTCATTGTTTCTTTGGCATCTTCTGGTTTTTATTAGCTATAAGTAATCATAATTAACAAAAATAAAGGCTTAAAATATATAATTCTGTGGGTGATAGATATATTCTGTAAGGTAAATGAATTATTGGAATAAATTACATTTTCAGTGACTAATTAATCACTGACTAATCGAGATGCTTCTGTACCAAAGCAAAATTTTGTTGATTTGTAAAATAAAATGACAAGAAACAAAAGTTTGGATCCAAGTAAAAAATACCCCTCCCTCAGCTGTAAAACTGATACAATATGTCAATTCTGACCCGTAACAGTAGATGGTGATAGAGTGCAATCAGCAGCGGTCCGACAGCTGCCCCTTCGTATCATCACTCAGGACTAAAAGCTTCATCCATATCCAAGAAGGATCCTGAGGCAGTGCAAGTGCAAAATGTTGGTTTCACCTTTTCTTTAATAAATAGAATGCGAGAGCAAACCAGAGCCAACTAAAACTATGATGATGACGTGAGTAGAAAGAGCATGCCTTATTTATAGGTGACCTTGTCTAAAAGCTCTTCAAACCCAAGGAGAGAGACCAGCAGGGGTGGGAGAGGAGAGCAGGAGGGAGAGGATGAGAAGCTGGAAGAGGAGGGGTATTTCAGGGCAACATGTTCCCTGTTCCAGAGGGAAGGAAATGCATGGGCATGAATTATTTAGCAAGGCCTGTTTTCGTGTTATACACAAAGAAGAGCTGTGCTTATGAATCAGAGGAGAGAGAGCTGGAGGATCTCCCTCAAAGGTGGACCTTGGTCATTCCTTTCATTCTTTCAGGATGACTGGGCCACAGGAGACTTTCTGCGGTATTATGTGGATTGGAACAAAGGCCTTTACATCTGTTTAACATTTAACTGTAGTGAGTCTTTTATTGCATGAATAAACCGTTTATAATTACAGTTTGTTGCTATACAATGTTCAACTCATTTTAAGACTTGTGCAAAATCTCTTTGCATTTACTTTGAGAGATTCAGAGGACTTTTTACAACATGTGCAACAACTTTAGTACTTCTGGTACCCCTACATGACAAGTACAACATTATAACTCCTGTCTCTCTAGGGACAAACAGTGGCAAGTACTGTAGCAGCAACATGAAACACCTGGAGTACAGCTGCAGCATCTCAGACAGTTACAGAAAAATGGCTTTTGCAGGAGAAAATACGGTGTATTCACATTGTACTCGAAAGTTAAAATTTTCATGTTTCAGTTTAGGGGAAAACAACTATATTGGTCCTCCTAAACTAAAAAAGATAATGTCTTCAAGCCAACCTTATGTTTTGATTGAATAAAGCTGCTGTGCATCTAACATGTAGGGAAGATTGCAGAAACAACCACTTTGTTAACATGCTGCCTTAATGTTTGAGAGAAATATTTGGTTTTTAACCAGGAGGGAAGGAGGGAATGTCATGACTTGGGTTGCATCACATGGCTTCTAATTTCTTCTCCTCTGACAATGAACACAGTGAAGAACAGATAATAACAATTATTCTAAAACCGTCTGGACCTCTAATTGGAGATTATGGGTAATTAAATCACATTTGTGTGGACACATTCCTCAACTTCCTAAAACATCATTTTAATTTGTGAATGGATGTGGGTTAATCCTTTAAACTGCCAGAAGTCCTGTTGGCAATCATGATTAAAGATTTTAATCATTTTACAACCCCTTATATATAGATTGCCTCTAAAAATATTGGTTATCCTTAAAGTGCTCTACATTTTGTCACGTTAGGTGCATCTGATTTCTACTGATCAATCTTCAGTTGCTTCTGCAACTTGACTGGAGTCCACCTAATGTAAGTTGAGCTGACTGAATATGACTTATACAGTACAGACCAAAAGTTTGGACACTCCTTCTCATTCAAAGAGTTGTCTTTATTTTCATGACTATGAATATTGTAGCTTCACACTGAAGGCATCAAAACTATGAATTAACACATGTGGAATTATATACTGAACAAAAAAGTGTGAAACAACTGCAAAATGAATATATGTCTTATATTCTAGGTTCTTCAAAGTAGCCACCTTTTGCTTTGATTACTGCTCCGCACACTCTTGGCATTCTGTTGATGAGCTTCAAGAGGTAGTCACCTGAAATGGTTTTCAATTCACAGGTATGCCCTGTCAGGTTTAATAAGTGGGATTTCAAGCCTTATAAATGGGGTTGAGACCATCAGTTGTGTTGTGCAGGAGGTGGATACATTACACAGCTGATAGTCCTACTGAATAGACTGTTAGAATTTGTATTGTGGCAAGAAAAAAGCAGCTAAACAAAGAAAAACGAGTGGCCATCATTACTTTAAGAAATGACGGTCAATCAGTCCGAACAATTGGGAAAACTTTGAAAGTGTCCCCAAGTGCAGTCGCAAAAACCATCAAGCGCTACAAAGAAACTGGCTCACATGAGGACCGCCCCAGGAAAGGAAGACCAAGAGTCACCTCTGCTGCGGACAATAAGTTCATCCGAGTCACCAGCCTCAGAAATCGCAGGTTAACAGCAGCTCAGATTAGAGAACAGGTCAATGCCACACAGAGTTCTAGCAGCAGACACATCTCTAGAACAACTGTTAAGAGGAGACTGTGTGAATCAAGCCTTCATGGTAAAATAGCTGCTAAGAAACCACTGCTGAGGACAGGCAACCAGCAGAAGAGACTTGTTTGGATAAAGAACACAAGGAATGGACATTAGACCAGTGGAAATCTGTGCTTTGGTTTGATGAGTCCAAGTTTGAGATCTTTGGTTCCAATCACCGTGTGCTCGCAGAAGAGGTGAACGGATGGACTCTACATGCCTGGTTCCCACCGTGAAGCATGGAGGAGGAGGTGTGATGGTGTGGGGGTGCTTTGCTGGTGACACTGTTGGGGATTTATTCAAAATTTAAGGCATACTGAACCAGCATGGCTACCACAGCATCTTGCAGCGGCATGCTATTCCATCCGGTTTGCGTTTAGTTGGACCATCATTTATTTTTCAACAGGACAATGACCCCAAACACACCTCCAGGCTGTGTAAGGGCTATTTGACCAAGAAGGAGAGTGATGGGGTGCTGCACCAGATGACCTGGCCTCCACAGTCACCAGACCTGAACCCAATCGAGATGGTTCGGGGTGAGCTGGACCGCAGAGTGAAGGCAAAAGGGCCAACAAGTGCTAAGTATTCCTGGGAACTCCTTCAAGACTGTTGGAAAACCATTTCAGGTGACTACCTCTTGAAGCTCATCAACAGAATGCCAAGAGTGTGTGGAGCAGTAATCAAAGCAAAAGGTGGCTACTTTGAAGAACTTGGAATATAAGACATGTGTTAATTCATAGTTTTGATGCCTTCAGTGTGAAGCTACAATATTCATAGTCATGAAAATAAAGAAAACTCTTTGAATGAGAAGGTGTGTCCAAACGTTTGGTCTATACTGTATATATAAAATACTGAATAATTGTAAAGTGTAAGGTTAATGAGATACATAATATGTATGATGCTCACCATCCAATCTAATTGAGCTTAAATTATTTTGTAAAGAATTATGTGCAAATAAATCATTCTCTATATGTGGTTATATGTGGTTTGAATTCTGCCGATTTACGCTGATACCCCAAAATAAAAGTGCAACTAACTGCCTTCCTAATTTACCAAGTCAGGAAATGCAAGTAATTTAACCTCAGTACGGATACTGGTCTTGTGTGAAGGCCTCAGAGGTTTGTTGGAGACAGTGAGCATCATGAAGACCAAGGGGCGCAGCAGACAAGTCAGAGATAGAGTTAAGAATCTGTCCATAGGACAACTTATAGTCATGCATTCCACAAATCTGGTGTTTGTGGAAGAATGGAAAGCAGGAAATAATTGTTAAAGAAAGCCATAGGAAGCCCTGTTTGCAGTTTGCCACCAGCCATGAAGGAGATGTAGTAAACATGTGGAAGAAGGTGCTCTGCTCATATGAGACCAAAGCTGAACCTTTCGGCCTGCATGTAAAAATGCTTTGTGTGGCAAATAACTACAACTGAACTTAACCCACAATACAAAATCCCTGCTGTGAAACATTGTGGTGGCCACATCATGCTTTGAGATGCTTCTCATCAGCAGGGGCACAGAATGTTAATACAGGAAAACTTTGTAAAGAAAACCCGTTAGAGTCTATAAAGGAATAGAGACAAGAGTGAAGGTTCACCTTCGAGCAAGACAACATCTCTACACTTGCATTCAGCAATACAATAAAATGCTTTAAATCAAAGCGTCTGCATTATCAGACTGTCTTAGTATTTGTTGTATGTTATTGTATTTTATATTAATTTACTTATTTTTATTTTGTTTTTTCAATAACGCACATTTTAAACTCGTAGTGCTCCAGGAATAACGCTTCACTTACTTACTTACTTAAAGCCTATTCATGCGTTAGAATGGCCACGTCAAAACCTAGACCTTGATCCAACTGAGAATCTTTGGGAAGACTTAAAAAATCTTTCATAGGTGCTCACCGACCAATCTGATTGAACTTGAGTTGTTTTGCAAAGCGAATCTCCTAGTTTAAGAGATGCCTCAGTTTGCAACTGTAAATGCAGCACAAGGAGGTTCAACAATGTACTGAACCAGGAGGCTGAATACAGATGTACACCAACATTATTAACCCAATAAAATACATGGAAGTTTGAGGAAAAAATGGGAAAAAACAGTACCTCAAAAAGATTTATCTGCAGAATATTTCCTGATTCTCTCATATATTCTCCAGAAATGAGTAGAATCACATGTTTTTGAACAATGTATCAGTAAGATACTATTGCCTGACTATCACAGGAAAAAGAGCTGGTAAACAGCTACATTAAATGTGATGGATCAACACACTTATTATTCCATGCTGTCCAGCCTCTAGTGAAACCAAGCATTTGCTTTTGCCAAGCTAAATTCCTTCCTGTATTTTTTAAATAAAACAATAGCTACTTACTGCTGGAGCCCAGGATATCCTTGGGTCCCGGAGACATAGGCTCGATGCAGTACTGACATAGGCAGTCCTTCCCGTTGAAGGTCACCCTGTCTCCGGCCGGGAACGGTCGTCTGTCAGACATGAAGACAATGAAACAACATGATGTTGTTGCCCTGTGGCAAGTGTTACAGTTTATTAGTTATGGGTTGCAGGGCTGAAGATGACAGGGTTCTTTGATAAAGATGTGTGTCCACACTGAGTGCCTGAGGAGGACAGTCATTCAAACAATGTACAGAAATGACACATGGCATGCAATTGTACACAGTCAACTGGAATCCCCACCAGCCTCATCTTTGTTCATCACAACAGTGCGTAATGCAATTCTCACTGAGCTGTAATCTATTTGCAAGATTTCTAAAATTCACGGGACGATATTTGTAGCAGACGCCTTACTTGCAGATTGTGCAGACGAAGCAGGCAGGATGGTAGGTCTTTCCCAGGGCTGTGACAACTTCTCCCTCGACGAAGTCCCCACACCCATTGCAGCGGGTGCCGTGCATGCGTTGGTAGTCGAGCATGCACAGATACTCCCCATTCTTCATGAAGAAACCCCCCTGGGCGAGGTCACAACCGCACACTGTACATGACACATACATTTGTTCTCATTTAGTCCTTTGCCAATATTTCCCATAAAATTACCCAACACCTCCATGCATCAGTGGCTTTGCTGAAAGGCTCACCCAGTGCATAAAAGGGACACAATAGACGATGGAGACAAGGAAAGATATGAAGAATGAAAGACAGAAAGAAGCAAGCAAGGAAGAAAGGAAGGACACGATAAAGGAAGGCAGCAAGATTTTCCAGATAGTATAGGAATCCTGTGTTCGATCAACCCCCTAATGCCTCTGGAAGCAGTGGCATATAAATATGTCATTATTTGGTAAATGACCTCAAAACATCTCAGTATTAATCTGGACTGACACTCCATAACCACGATTTAATATAGTATTCCCTATTCCCTTTCCACCTCAAGACCTAGTGCTCCCTTAAAAGACCATAACACGCCACAAAAACTAATACCTAAAACTTTTACATTTTAAAGACACCTAGTACCCTTCACACTTATTGGCAGTGCTGCTAAAGACAGTTAAAGACATTTAAGCTAAAATAAAAAGGATAAAAGGATAATCAAAAGCTAAAACTGAAGGAAAATTCTAATGTAAAATTGAGTAGATTTATTCATCAGGGAAAAAATATTATGTTTAAGGAATAATACTGTTTTAAAATTTTGCCACACTTATTGCCATCCTATAAATGAATCTAAATTATACTTTAACTTAAGTGCCTTAAACCTTCTTTGATCCATGACTTCCTGTTTCCCTTGATTATAAGTATGGTGTGACACAGAGGCCTATTGCTTAGAGACATTTTGAAATGAGAAAGACAAGATGACATGCAGTTTATTTAAGGCTAATATGTATGTTAATTTCGATCTGTCAGGACACGGCCTCAAAAAACTAGCAACTCACCTAAACCTTCCCATATCTACAATAGTTTTGAAGTCTAAAATAATTAGACCTGTAAGAAACAAAGCTGGATGAGAACAGGATGGTAAGGGAAGTAAGAAAATATCCAAATTTCAATCTTAAAGAACTACATCAAACTGTGGTTTATGTGGAGTCTCAAGGTCTCCATAGAATGTATTAAAAGCTATCTTCATGCCAGGTGGCTGTTTGTGCCTCCTCTGTCCTCACAAACATGTAGACTTTGCTTGACTCTACTGGGACCCATAACTGGAAGTGTGTGCTTTCATTCAATGAGAACAAGATAAAGCCTTTCCGCAAACAAATAAAATAAAATAAAATCAAGGTGAGTTTAGTGTGAAACAGGATAAATATGTGGAAAAACATCTAATGTCCTCTGGTGGACATGAAATGTCTGGTGGACTCATCCACTAAACTAAAAACAGGTTGTTATTAGGTCTCCATGAATGATAATAACTCAAAACATAAGGTTAGAAATGGACATAGACATAAAATTAACCATCTTTCATCACCACCTCTTTCACTCATGTGGAGTGAGAAAGGACCCAGGACTCTGGATGGTCTAGTGGTTTCCACACATGCTGACTTCCAACCCCCCCCCCCCAAAAAAACTGTGTGTAATGCAAGCATTACTACTGAGTCAATTCAACAGAAATATCATGACAACACAAAAAGCATCAACAGCCAATATTTTATTTATTTCCCCTCGGAATTGCTTTTTAATCTGTTGTAGCATTTTTACAATTGGTTTAACCAGCGCCGTAGAAAGAGATCGGCAAGTACTTATTTATTAAAGCTAGTTTTGCATTTTACATATCGTACAATAAATTGTTTGGTCATTTATTTTTGCACAATTCAGTTGTTTTGTCATCTAATACGATTTTAACTACATTTTCAATTAAATGAACATTTTAGTTAATGAATTACAATTTTACAACAGTTGTCAGACTACAGTCACAATCAACTCTGTTATAGATACAAGTACTCAGTTCACATGACAGCAAAAAATAGTATAATTATGTCTTCTACAAAAATTAAGAATTCATCCTAGGTTTTCAGTCATATTTTCATACAGCTACATATTTTCCTCATTCATCTAAATATTATTTAATTTTTAAATAAAATTTTAATTCTGCTCATTTTCCATCTGTAATATTTGGATATATATTTTTTTAAATACATAGGCAATAGATCTTTCCACGTAGTATAGGATGTAGATCCGAAGGTAAGTTTGATCAGAGCTCTTAACTGCTGGCACAGAATACAGTTATAGCATCCCATGCTAGCATGTGCTAGCATGCGGAGGAGATCAGAAAGAGCATTTATAATAGGTATTGTTACTTCTGTTTGGATTTTCCAATTATGATTTAGTAACCAGTAATCAGTTCATTATTATTTAATTACCAAAAGTCACAGGAAAGAGTGAAAAAATTCGCTTTTTGCATCATGTTGCGCCTGATGCCGTTCAAACTGACCGACACCGCTGAGATGTTTGGAACTATTGAGAGCTACATGAACCACATGACCGCCTATCGGCGAGTTCAAAGAGTGTCGTAAGTCTATCTTTCTATGGCGCTGGGTTTAACTATTAAGATTTTTGCTATTTAATTTGATTGGCAAGACCCAGACCTCACTGGTGGGACTTTTCGTGGCGTCTGGCCTGGGAACACTTTGGGGTCCCCCAGAATGAATGGATGGATGGATTCAATTAATGTTCAGCCTTATGAACTGTTTGAATGTTAAAAATCATTCTTATGTAATGGGCCAACATTCAGTCCTGAGGATGAATGGAGAGGGTGAGAATTATCTTTAATTGCATTAGAGCTCAGGGGTAATGAGATTACCCCCTGAGATAACTGAGTCCAAAAGAAAACAGCTCTAGAGATGTGGTGGCCTCTGATTTTCAGGTCCAGCTGCCTCCACTTTCCATCAGCCTACCATTACAGAAATAGTAAACTCAATAAGATGGACTTATGAAGTTCAACTGAAAATGATTCAGAAACTTGAATTTGTGCATCCAATGTAATAAGAGAAAGTATCCAAAGATGTTATGCTTGGTTTATGTCTAAAAGGGCATGGCTTTAGCTTTATCCTAAGTTAAAACAAGGACAAAGACAGTGACCATTAAAGCTGTCCTTGTGTCCCCTTTGAGAATCACTTTCCACTTGCAAAAGACAGAATTAACACTAATCTCGGTGTTGGGACAGTGTTATTCTGAGCCCATGGTGAGCTAAGCTATGTCTATAACAGTGTTTAAGTTACAGATTAAGTGCAAAGGTTCAACATGGCGAGTTTAGGTCAAAATAAGGCTGCCTGACTGTCAATGAGAGGAAGCATCTCATTAAAAATGTTAAAGAGTTAGGATTTACAGTGCCTTCCAAAGGTATTCATACTGCTTAAGCTTTTTCCCAATTTGTCATGTATCAACTACCAATAAAAAAAAATCTGAATAGTGGGGCGTATAATTGCATTTAGACACCTATACTCCGATATTTAATGTGTGTAATTTAATCCTAGAATAAATAAAGCTGTTGTGAAGGTCTCTGAGGTTTGATGGAGAATATAACAGAACAAACAGCATCAGTTTTGGAGACCTTTCAAGCAGGGTTATGTTACAAAACACTATCTATGGCTTTGGACAGTTTACAGAGCCATGGAAGTCCATCTAACTAACAGGCTGGGCAAGGAGAGGACTCATCAGAGAATTGCCCAGAGGTTCATGGCAACTCTAGAGGAGCAGAGGTGCTAGTGGTCATTGAGTGCATGACAACTAGTCATGCATTCAACAGATCTGGCCTAGGGGACAGAGCAAATGCGTAGAAGATGAGACCAAAATGTAACTTTTTAACCCGCATGCAAAATCCTGTGAGTGTCTGAAATGTAACACAGCACATCACCATGAGCACACCATCCCCACTATGAAACATGGTGGTGGAAGCATCATGCTGTGGAAATGTTTTTTCTCCAGCAGGGACAGGAAAGCTGGTCAGAGGTGATGGGAAGATGGACGGGGCTGAATACAAGGAAATCCTGGAAGAAAATCTGTTGAAGGCTGCAAAGGACTTTGGTTGACTTAGGTCAACTTGAGACTGGGGGCATAGGTTCATGGAATGTACACCACACTCAGATTTGAATTAGTGAAAATGTTTGAAAATCACTTATCTTTTTCCTTACACTTCACAACTATGTGACACACGTTTTTTTTAGTCCGCCTCATCAAATACCAGTAAATTACTTTGTAGTCTAGGGATGTAACATTACAAAATGCAAGAAAACTTTGTGGGATGTGAATATTTTTGGAAGGCACTGTAGGAATTACTATCTTGACCCCTGTCACTTATACTAATACAAATGTGACTTTGAAGGTATATTTTACCTGTAGCATTATTCATAGATCAGTAGTACACACTGTAGGGAGAAGATTCAACTATAAAAAAAATACATGACTGCCGTATGAAGCTAGCTCTGCGTGAAAAGTAGCCAGTGTGCATTATTATGGCAGAATCAAATTAGAACTTTAGCTAAAAATTTTTACAAAACTCCCACATTTTCTTCTCTATAAAGAAAATCTAAGCTGGAGGTTGTTTTCTTAAACTATAGAGAGACTGCGGGGATCAGGAATATTAGGTTTGTCAAAGATGAAACAAGGCTGAGAATCTTACAAGCCGTTGACATTTAAACACACAAAACGATCAAATATAAGTTACTGACATGGATACATTAATGACCATCTAACAGCTTCCTGTTAGAAAGTGGTCTGTACCTTTACAGGTGAAACACTTCAGGTGAAAGTGCTTGTTTTGCACCCGTAGAACCTCACCCTTACATGGCTCCCCGCACTTGTAGCACTGAATCAGGGGCTTTTCTGTGGAGTGGTGGTGCGTGTCCTGGGTATGGGCCACTGCATGAGACAGAAAAATAAGCGTTGCAAATGAGATCCATTTTTGTGACATTGTTATTTCTTTGGTCATCTGAGAAGGATCTGAATCTGCAGCAGAAATTAAACACCAACTGCTAAGAGCCTGTCAGGGTAGAAAAAAAAACACTGAGTGGGACAGAGCAACTCAGGGTTTTTAGCCAGACAGACTCTCTAGAGACAACCTAAATATAGTCTGTCTTGATCAGAGGAGGACAAACAGTCAAAATGCAAATGAAACCAAGACTTTGAAAACGATCGATTGTAAAAGAGAGACCTGTAAAAGAGTATTGATAAAGCTGTTTCCACTATTAAGTGTAAAGTACTTTTATTCTCAAAGGAAAGCATAATTTAAATGTATAACCCATTACTCTTTATGATGAGCTTTCCATGTTTTTAAAGAGTAAGCATCTCATATAATTTAGAATACACTTGTTAGAGTTTCAGTCTTTGCTGAAGATGTTGAGAGCAGAAATATGGCTCATTACGAAAAAGGTTAACACAGGAGATCTGTAGACTGCTGTAATTAAACATGACTCTAAGTACAACCTGCAACTTATGACAGAATCATAGGCAGCATCACGAAACCAGTTATAATAACATTTCCAACTACACAGAGAATGTAAAAGCATTAGAAAACAATAAAGGACAGAGAGCAGAGGAGACTGCAAGGAAGAAGGCCGTCAGTCTGAGTCTGAAGTCGGAGCTTGAATCTTAAATGATGTCACACCCAAGTTGTGTGCATTCTGGTTGCAGTTCAGAAGACCAGTAAGCTTTGATACCTGTTTTGGTGCTAATTACTATAAGCAATACAAACCAACAACTACATATTTAACTTTGTTTTATGCATTCAAAGCACAAACAAATATACACTGCTATTTGTATTTTATTTAAATACAAGCATTCATGAGTACACATAAACTGTTTAATCCTGCAACATTTATAACACTTTGTGTGATTGGCAGCCATATTGGAGCCATATTTGATCTTGTGGCTGCTCAAAGACCTCAAGTTTTTCAAGTCAGAATTTTAACATCAGAGGTTGTAATATTTGATCTTATGAAACCTTTTTAAAACTAACACCCCATACATGTTCACTATAGCCTCATAATCAGCTTTTCCCTTTCCATTAATACATGCTCAGCTCGACCCGGCTCTATGCGGTTTGGGTCATTTTCCATTACCGTCGAGTACCACCTTAATATGGGTGTAGTTGTCATGGGGGCAAGATGGCCTGAAAAGTAACGTAACGGGATTTGTATGCAGCAAACCTATGTCTAGCTCCCTCTGTATATTTTCATTAGCTAATATGCACAAAAATGTCTGCACCTGGTTGTTGGACCATGGTGCTGATTTCAGTGTAGTAATTTTCCTTAAAGCTCAGAATATGCTCAGCCATTATTCCGAATTCTTAAAAATGCCCGGTTTGATTCGTGTAGCAGAGTCACTCTATTGACTCGACCAGTGACGTCACCCTCTGGCCAATCAGTGACTGGCAGTCTTTTGACAGAACATAGAGTTGATTCGACTTGGCTCGCTTGGAAGATGCGTAGATACTAAAAAAGGAACTTTAAACAAGTACCAGTACCTAATGGAAAATCCTAAAAACTGAGTCAAGTCAAGGTATGAGCGGAAAAGAGGCTTAAATAATGTTGGTAAAGCCTTATGTTGCTAGAAAATGTAACATGTAAAATGTAACACAATGTAAATATTGAATGTTGTTCAATATTTGAATAATTCCTGCCTTAGCTTTGTGTTCTCTCTGGTTTTTCTTTCCATAGAAGGTATGCCTTGCTCAGTGTTTTGCTGTTTCTTTTTCCTCGAAGGGGTCTCTGGAGGAGGTAATGCTGGCTTACGTTTGAAAACTTTTTGTTTTCCCCCCATAAAAAGTATTTTTCGCCCAGTGGAGTTTTGTTTTCAGTTAAAATGGAGTAGCTGTGCTGTAAATTTAGTGAGCCTATGCAGTTGGCTGTTTTTTTTTCTGATCAGTAACCTTTTAAATGTTAGTGATCCACAAAATTTTATTGTATAATGTTATGATTTGAATTGTACTGGACTGTATGCAGTTGGATCTGAATCTGTCTCTCAAGAGCAGTGCCATGAGAGGATATTTATTGTATTGTTTTATATATATATACACACAAACTGAATAGATTCTTTTTTGCAGTGGTTTTTCATATGGATAGTACACCAAAAATGTTTTCAGTGTTGTCAGTGGCTTAAACTGAAAAAAAATATAGTCAGTTAAATATATGCAAACCAGATTATAAATAATCCTTCAATTGTGTACTGGTATAATGCTTAAAAAAAAAAAACCTAAAATTGTACAGATCCACTTGTTTTTGCCCTATAAAAGTGTCTTACTGCTAAAATCAGACTGCTAAGTTTCAAAAACAAAGCCAATGTTGTTTAAATTAAAGTTGTTTTTTTTTCATAAAAAATGTCATTTGCATAACTTTTATATTTATCATATAGAGATGCACAGAGATTTCAAGAGATTTCCTTTTAGCATGATAAGCGCTGATCGCTGACAGACTGGTCAGAAACTCTAAAATCTGTGAATGCACCATGCATTCAAATATACGATGCTGTAAATCCCGACTGGGTCCCACTGACAACAATGCAGGGAACACGTCAGAGGAAGCACATGAGCTGTTAGAAGCTATTTAGAAGTAGGTTGTATTTACTAGCAGCACTTGACATGTCTGTGGTTGATTCTGGCAGTGAGGGAGTATGAGACTTTCAGCAGCTAACAGGAAGGTTAAACAGGATACAGCAAAGTAGTTAAAATGTATCCTTTTAAGAATAAAACCACTGTGTCATGGATCCTGGTTTGGAAATGTAGGCAGCCTTTTGGAAATCTCAGAGTTAAAAGAAAGGATCTACATTTTCCAAGTGAATACACACAAATACTTCTGTATTGCAAATATTGGATCCTAAAGACAGTTCATCTTAATTCCATAATCATTTTGTATTTGATTTAAAATATTAGTCTTTACTTTAATACTCTTTTTTTGTTTGTTTTACAGTAACTCCTGTGAAACACATGCATGACATCACCTCTGCTCCTTAAATAAATAATGAATGACAGCTCACGGCAGAAATAAAATAAGGCAAGGCAAAAAACAAACTTAACACTGAAAGGGAAGTAACAATGAACAAGAAAATAACAATAAACAGCAATAAATAAAAATAAGAATAAACAATAAAACACTAGTTTACATTATATCTTTATTGCACTGTATATTTGTAAATAAATAAAGTGAATAATGTAAAATGAAGGGAGATAAAATCTGTATTGGCAGGTCAAAGCTTTACAAAAACTACTGACAGGAAACCAGCTGCAAACCTCTGATTGGTGCATCTCTACTTATAAACTGACACATTGGTTCCAATTAATATGGAATTACGTTAGAAGTTTCATTATTGTGAGAGGTACTACAAGATCACACATCATTATAGTCCTTTTAAACAGAATGGGTTTTCCCAGCTTGATTCAAATTTATGAACATCATCAGAATTTTCTTTATATCTTTAGTATGTTAGCCTGTGATCCCACTCCATAAAAGGTCCGGTGGTCCCTGACACAGACAGGCACTAATCCCCCTCTACAGTATGTGACTCCTTCTGCAGTGCCGCACTGCACAAAGCTTATCAGCAGTCTGAAACCAGCAGATTATTTCAATTTCAAAGAAATATAACCAGGCAGCTTCTTTCACTCATCCCCTCATTTTCTGTCTCTACTGAATATTTCAAAGCTGACAACACACCAACATGAACATAGAGGCATGCAACATGAAAATACACATCAAAGGATCTTTGCTCTTTCTGCTCTGCAATGAATCATTAGTCTGCAAAGCTAAAATAAGACACCAGCAAAAGGACAGAAATAGCATCATGACAATCGATGGTCTAACCAAAGGGAGACATTACCCTGTATTATTGATGGCCTAGCTGGCATCCTATCTTTACAGCTTCAGTGGATTTTTGGTTTGATTGCAGTAAAATAATATGGTAAACAAAGCCTATCCATTTGGATTCATTTTAATGAGACACTGGGCTAAAACGTTAATTCTTACAGACAAAATTAAAGCAGCGAGCAATATCTATTCACAATTAGAATGAGAGCACTTGTGAGCTAATGAAAAACTGAGAAAGAAGAAGAAAAAATCTTTGTAGGGAAATGAGAATGAAGGCAGGTTAGGGTGGGGAGGACCTGTGTCCCTGGTGTCTCTGATGTGATTACACTCAGCAGGACAATGAGTCATCTTTGGGTGAACCAAACTGCTGTGACACTGAATCAAGCGTCTGCAGCTCTGTGTGTCACATTACACCTCAACAAACGAAACACAGACCATCTGGGTGACTACAATGTGGAAAAATATCTAATATGACCATTTAGACATGGGATCTAATGGCCAATTCCTTTATATCAAAATTGGGGTTATTGTTTAATTAATTGTTTAAGCAATAGCTTTATTCTTCCCACTGGCACAAGTTTCAAAAATGATCAACCCCAAAAACTACTAAATTACTTACAATTAAAAAATTGTAACCCTTACTCAACCTTGCTTTCTTGTTTTTAGTTTTAAAACATTAAAAGTGATTTATTAACAGTTTTGATAGGAAAGAATTTACCTTTAGAGTTTATATATATAAAAAACAAACAGCAAAAGTCAAGCAGTTAAGGAATCAAACAGAAATATTTGATCTTTCCCACATAGAGAGAATAATCAGAGCTGACCTTCCCTCCATCCAGGACTTATACAGGTCTAGGGTCAAGAAAAGAGCTGCCAAAATCTCTGCAGACCCCACACACCCTGCACATAAACTGTTTAGAGTTTTACCTTCAGGCCACCGCTACAGAGCACTGTTTACTAAAACCAGCCGCCACAAAGACAGTTTCTTCCCCCAGGCTGTTTCTCTGATGAACATTCAATAGAGTACCGAACAACAGCATACAGATGTTGCAAATGCACCTTTTCTATTAGATATGTGTATATTGTACATTGTAAATTGTAAATTTGTATATTCTGTAATGCAGAATATTGCATTGTACATTGTATATTGTATATTGTAAATTGTAAATTTGTGTATTCTGTAATGCAAAAACAGAACAAAAGAGCAAAGTGTACCGGAGTCAAATTCCTTGTTTGTATGCACGAACTTGGCAATAAAGCTGATTCTGATTCTGATAGATTATTGGCATGATTGGATCAACAATTAACCTCCCTTGTCTCTCTGAGTTTACCTTCCCTATTAATAAGGCTCAAACAAGCTTGTTCAATGTCTGTCCACTGAATAGAGAAACTGAAGGACAAAGCTATATCATTTGGCAACCTTAGCATCCAGTGACTTACTGGAATAAGGAATTGTCCGATTTTTCCGACTCCGGCTCACATTCCTGTTTCTGGGCTGCATGTGTTGGCTCTGTTGACAGAGTTATCTGTCTTGCCTCATTGCGACCAGATGAAGTGACAAATATGAGGCTGAACTCACAATGAATACACAGAGAATCCTGCTGCTGAGGAAACAATAACTAACGTGGAATCCCAAAGCCAGGCCCAGAAGAAGGGGGCTGCCCTCTCCAACACCCAGCCCCCCAAGCCATTTAACCACAGCTTAGCTGCATTGGCAATAAAAAATGCTGCAGATGATGTTCGCAGGGAAGTGTTGAATCCCCGTAGGACAGTTTTTTTTTTTCTGAAACGAGTACCCCGACCCCAAATGAAAAGCACAATGGATTGTGGTTATTGTCGTAGAGCTCAGGACTGCCTGAGGAGGATTCTGAATTTGTTGCCTTAATGTCTTGCCATGAATCCAGAGGAAAGCAAAACCATAGCAGGAAGTTAGGAAATGCACTGGGAGAGGGGGAATTCCATAAAACAAAAAGGCATAAAAAGGAGAAGACTTCATAAAATATTCAACTGCTCTTTTCCCTTATTACGTTTAGAGTTGCAGACATAAGAGTTTCCAAATGTACATCAGCATGTGTTTGATGGCTATCAGGAGTTTGTGACCCAAAGTAAAAAATACACAATGAGAGGGATAAGAGCAGTCATCTCTGAGTCCACTTCATATACAATGAAGCAGACACAAACAGACTTTTTACCCCTATAATCACCCAGTCCAAACACTCAGATGGAATATTCCAGAGGGAGTCTTGGCAGCAAAGAGCATCAAAGGGGCACAGATAAGTCTCACCATGATATCCAATTAATAATATTTCAAGCATGGGTACGAGCATGTGCTTTGGGAGGTAAGGGGTGGTGGAGCCTTTTATCACCCAGATAAAAAGAGGAGCTCTTAACTCCTCCCCCCCATGAATATGTATGGATCTACTTTCTTCTGCCCTGCCACCAACATCCCAGACAAAGCACTTCAAACATGGAGCAAAAACTGTAGGAAGAGGAGGGGGAACCCTCTCAGCCTCTAGCAGGCCCCCCTAACCTTTAATAAGTAATCCTCTGGGACCTTAGCTTTGAATAACGACCTGCTCTCTATGTTTGAGCAACACTACACAATTTAAGTCGCTGGCAGGTATACATTCATAATAATTCCCTGTTAAACAGAGAGAAGGGTTTCCAGTATAGCCATTTATCTGAGAGGAGACAATGCTGGCTTCATGAACTGCAGAAGTCATTGTGTTTGAAGAGAAGCTAATAAAGGCCTTGGCTCTTTCACAGACTGTATAGGCCCCATTGTCTGGATGTATTTCCTGTGCCAATCTCACCGAGTGAAAAGATGTTTGTTGACTTGCACAATATGGGCTGTTGATCCTTTCACCCCTTCATCATTTGTACTTCTTTAATATTGGTTATTTTATTCCAAACTTTTTCAGGCACAAAATAGAGGTATCTGCAATGGTCACAGGTCATATACACCATGCATCATTTCATATCCACCACGTTGACACTTTGTACTTTGACAGCCAATTATTTAAATTACTGTAATCTACTCTAAACAAATTTGGTTATATAACTCTAAGAAATAGTATAATCATATGTTTTGGAGGTTTTGCAACTGACTTTTTCAGGTATGTCCATTACAATCTACTGTGGGGTGTTTTATAAAGACCATGTGTCAATTGGTACCCACCTTAACAATCGACAGTATAAAATAATTTAATTCTACTCACAATCTACTGTATTGAAATGTGGATGCATGACTAATGAAGTACCGGAAGGAGTTCACTCAGAAGGTGCTGGTCATTTCTCCCCATTGCTATTTCATACCTTTTGGTTATTTTGCTTCTGGCTTTTTCAGGTAAGTTGGTTGGGCCTTTTGGACTTTTCCTGAATTTATTTGGGGTATGAAAGTGAAATATTCGTCAGAGGTTTTTTCGGATAAACTAATTCATCAATTTGTAGCCAACAGGAAGACTTATTACCTATTACAACTGAACATTGGAAGTCATTTTCTATAACCTACGGCAAGGAAATGTGTATACATAACTGAGAAAAAATAGAAGGTACTGGTCGTTTTGCCCTTTTTGCTGCTTCTAACTTTTTGTACTGAACATTTTTTGGGGTAGAAAACAACGCCAAATATGACAGAACGTTTTCTATGGACCATGCACCAATTCAAAGTCGACTCTTTAAAGTAATTGTTTATATTCTGCTGACAGTCTATGTGAGATGTAAGTTTTTTAATTATTTTTTATTTTCAAAATAAAAAAAAATAAACCAGGACATGGTTTAATGAGTATATGAGTATTAAATTATTTGTTTACGTGTACAAAATAGAGACAGAATTGATAAAGAAAAGGTAAGGAGTTGGTTTAAAATGGGAGCACGAAATGACAGTCGGGTAAATAGAACCACAACTCCCTTAGAATTGCTTTGGTTTGATCAGAGGTCATAATCTGTCATAATTTATAAGAATCAACTGCACAAATCGAATGTCAAGAATACAACCAGTGTAAATGTTAACCAATATCTATAAAAGATTCAAAATATATTATACAATTATGCTGACATATATACAAGCGATTTGAGCGTTTGGTTTAACTATTTATCTCCATAATGTCTTATAATCCTGACCTATCAAGGAAAATAAATGGATATCAAAAGGTTTAAAATGTCCGACCAGAGAGGACAACATTCTGGATCACTGTTACACCACCATCAGAGACGCTTATCACGCCGTCCCACGTGCTGCACTGGGCCAATCCGACCACATCATGGTCCACCTGATTCCTGCATACAGGCAGAAACTAAAGCTCTGCAAACCTGTTGTGAGGACGACAAGGAAGTGGAGCAGTGAGGCTGTGGAGAATCTCCAGGCGTGTTTAGGCTGTACAAACTGAGATGTGTTCAGGACTACTACCATCAGTCTGGACGAGTACACAGAGGCTGTGACTTCCTACATCAGCTTCTGTGAGGACAGCTGTGTACCATCATGCACCAGGGTGAGTTACAACAACGACAAACCCTGGTTCACAGCCAAACTCAGAAGGTTAAGACTGGATAAGGAAGAGGCCTTCAGGAGTGGGGACAAAGACATATACAGAGAGGCTAAGTACAAGTTTGGCAAGGCAGTGAAAGAGGCCAAACGACTGTACTCTGAGAAGCTCCAAAACCAGTTCTCAGCCAACGACTCTGCGTCTGTGTGGAAAGGGCTCAGGCAGATCACCAATGACAAGCCGAAAGCCCCCCACTCCATCAACGACCGACGCCTCGACAACGACCTGAACGAGTTCTACTGCTGCTTTGAAAGACAAAGGGACAGTCCTGCAACCATCCCCCACGACGCCCCCCAACAGCTGCAGCCACAATCCACCACCCCCACCTCCCCAACCTCAAGAGGGGCCTTGGCACCTCCAACCCCCACCCTGAAGTTCCCCCCCACCAGCCCCCTACCCACGCCGGGGACGGCTCTTTCCATCCAGGAGAGGGACGTCAACAAACTCTTCAGGAGACAGAATCCCCAGAAAGCTGCTGGACCGGATTCAGTCTCACCAGCCAGCCTGAAGCACTGCGCTGATCAGCTGTCTCCAGTCTTCACAGACATTTTTAACACCTCACTGGAGACATGTCATGTGCCAGCCTGCTTCAAGTCTTCCACCATCGTCCCTGTTCCCAAGAAGCCAAGGACCACAGGGCTTAATGACTTCAGACCCGTCGCCCTGACCTCTGTGGTGATGAAGTCCTTTGAGCGCCTTGTGCTCTCACACCTAAAAGACATCACCGAGCCCCTCCTGGACCCCCTGCAATTTGCCTACAGAGCCAACAGGTCTGTAGACGATGCAGTCAACTTAGCCCTTCACTTCATCCTCCGGCACCTGGACTACACAGGAACCTACGCCAGGATCCTGTTTGTGGATTTCAGCTCTGCCTTCAACACCATCGTCCCAGCTCTGCTCCAGGACAAGCTCTCCCAGCTGAGTGTGCCCGACTCCACCTGCAGGTGGATCACTGACTTCCTGTCTGACAGGAAGCAGCGCGTGAGGCTGGGGAAGCACGTCTCTGACTCCCTGACCATCAGCAATGGTTCCCCCCAAGGCTGTGTTCTCTCTCCTCTGCTCTTCTCCCTGTACGCCAACAGCTGCACCTCCAGTCACCAGTCTGTCAAGCTTCTAAAGTTTGCGGACTCTGATCGGACTCATCTGTGATGGTGACGAGTCCGCGTACAGATGGGAGGTGGACCATCTGTTGGACTGGTGTAGTCAGAACAACCTTGAGTTCAACGCTCTAAAGACAGTGGAGATGGTTGTGGACTTCAGGCAGAACCCAGCCCCACCTGCCCCCATCACCCTCTGTGACTCCACAATTGACACCGTGGAATCTTTCCGCTTCCTGGGAACCATCATCTCCCAGGATCTCAAGTGGGAGCCAAACATCAGCTCCCACATCAAGAAAGCCCAGCAGAGGATGTTCTTCCTGCGGCAGCTGAAGAAATTCAACCTGCCAAAGACTATGATGGTGCACTTCTACACAGCCATCATTGAGTCAATCCTCACCTCCTCCATCACCATCTGGTACGCCGCTGCTACAGCCAAGGATAAGGGCAGGCTGCAGCGTGTCATTCGGTCTGCTGAGAAGGTGATTGGCTGCAGTCTACTGTCGCTCCAGGAACTGTACACCTCCAGGACCCTGAAGCGGGCAGGGAAGATTCTGGCTGATCCCTCCCACCCCGGTCACAGACTCTTTGAGACTCTCCCCTCTGGCAGGAGGCTGCGGTCCATCCGGACCAAAACCTCACGCCACAAGAACAGTTTTTTCCCATCTGCCACCAGCTTTGTTAACAAAGCCCGGAAACCACCCTGACACTCTCCCTTTCCCCCACACCCCCCCTTTTTTGCTGACAGGACACTTGTAACTTGCAACTCTATGCATTACATTAACGCTCAGCTTGGACTCCTGCTTTACTTGCACTGCCATACTTGCACACTGATCATCTGCACTGTTGTACTACTCTCGCACCCAATACTGCTCTATATTTACTCTCACTCACTTAAAACTGTGCACATATATTTATATTATATTGTAGATATGTTTATTCAATTCAATTCAAATTCAATTCAAAGATACTTTATTGATCCCCGAGGGGAAATTAGAATTCCAGTACAACCCATCCAAACATACATCATGACACAAGACAAGGGGGGGACGGGTCACCGAGGCTTTGCTGCCCACTCACAGGCGCTGCCCTTGCTAGATGTTTAATTTGTACTGTATTGCACCGACTACGCCAAAACAAATTCCTTGTATGTCCAAAAACGTACTTGGCAATAAAGCTTTTCTGATTCTGATTCTGATTAAGTGTCTAATTCATAATCACACATTGCCAGTTTGTGCCTTCCTATTTGCATTTCATACTTGTAAACAAAACATTTTGTATCCAAGTACTTATTTTTGCTTTTGTAGTCAAATATTTTTGATGAATTACAGAGATAAATAGTATTATACTCAATTCCAACTTATGTTGGTTCAGATACTTTTGATCAAACCAGAAAAACTATGAGCCACCTCCTGCTGTTGTTCACGGGAGACATATTATCACATTTCCTTACAGTAGGCTATTGGTAGAACTCAGACAATTGATTTTAATTGAATACTTTCCCTAGTGGGTACGAACTGATGCATGGTAATTATGAAATGTACAGTGGTTGACCACAGTATTTTGTACAAGAAAAGGTTGGATCCTAAAAGACAGTTACTGGAAAGGTACACAATGATTAAGGAGCCAATTTCCCAAAACCCCAGTTTAACTACAGGTATGAAATAGTTTGTTTATAGATATGCAGTGGGAGCAGAAGGGACAAAATGGCAATGCATGGTTATGAATTGAAGGTACAAACTGTGAACACAACAAAACTAGAGCCCACAGTGTGTGGCAGTCGGCATTCCTTTTACATGACTCTCATGTCACCCGTTTGTTTTTAGCTTGTTGGGTTCAGTCGTTCTATGACAGAACACTTATCTCATCTGTATATTCCGGTGCTGTGTGCCAGCTGTACAAACACTGCGTGTTGCACTGCTGCCTGTGAAAAGTGGTTGAGCTCCTTCTTCAGGGTGTAGACACAGGCAAGCTTCAAAGATGAGGCACCAATGCAGTTGTCTGCAGCCCTCTCCAAAAATAAAAATCACTGGAGACAGCTACACTTCTGGTCATTGTTGCTCAAAAAGAAAAGGCCACATTCACATGATATCGAGTGTAGGTCAAGAAAACAGGATTTAAAGTTGTCTTACACTAAAAATGTGTGAATAAAATAGGGTTAAATTAACCAAAAGAGACTGTTAGATCTTGAGTTTGAAAATAGGTAGATAGCAGGGGTGTAATGAGATCTTGTCATATAAACATCACAATATTTCTAATCAAACTGAAGTCTTATTGTTTGGCCGGCAACACTTGGTTCCCAAAGCACTGAAGAAGTCCGCACTACTTTTTAAATCAATTTCGTGGCAATGGTTTTATTACTCATTAGAAAAAAAATTGTTGACAGAGTGACAGGAAACATACAAATGATCTGAAAGTCCTTTGACAACACTGCACCTGGCTAACCATTAGCTGCTAACATCAGTTTTCCAGTCTGAACTGGATCTGATCCTATCTGGTTAAAACTCTAAACTATAGACTGCTTAAAACTGAACTGGATAATCCTTCCATGAACAGGGTAATATTTATAAAACTGTTATTACAGTTTTGAAATACAAAAAGCCAACTTTTTAAAGGTGTTTTGGCATTATTACCAACTTAAAATGAGAAAACCATTTAAAAACCCAATATATGGAGTATAGTCACACCTGAACTACCAAGGTAAATAAATTGAGAAACTGAAGTAGTGAATGTGAGTAGAAAAATTACAGATTTGTTTGGGACGACTGTGGCTCAATAAACAAAAAAAAGGAACCATAGAGCTTTAAAGATTTCCTCAAAATATTGCTAAAATCAAACCTTGTTTGTATAAACTTGATACGTGTACCTGTGTCGTTTTATGAGCCAGTTGTGTTGTTGTACCCCAAGTTAGAAGGCTACATCTGTATTAAGCTTGGTTATTGTGGTCTTTAGTTAACCTGTTAATTTCAAAGTTAAAAAAGGCTGCAGTATGAGATTCGTTGAAGACACAAAGTTTCTATGGTAGATCTGCACAAATGAAAGGACAAGAAAAGCTCTCTAAATGTAGACCTCTTTCTATCAACCAATCCCAACGATGTCCAGATAAAGTAGCTGCTTACAACTATGGAAAACCTCCAGAGGGAGTCTGAAAAAAGGAACATGTGGGAGCCAGAGGTTACAGAAGTTCTGCCAGTACTGGAAGTCAACCACGAGGGCCGTTTGTTTGTGGCTAGTCGGACCACATCAAGGGAATAGATTCAGAGCTGGACGTTGCCTCTAGCCTTCAGTGTGCGCGGTCAAATGCATAAACAGACCTACTCACTGGAAACTGTCAAAAATAACTGTAACCCCATTTTATGATGCTGATGCGGTTTTTTTTACAGGGGGGCAAATATACATTCTTTGAGAGCTTACATTAATTTTGTGGCTTTTGAACTTACAAACATAAAAATACAGCAAACAAATTCCATTCACGATTCGGACTTTGTGCTGAATCCACGATTCTTACATATGTTTAATTTCAAACCTTTTCCAGGCTTAAAACTTCAGGGTTACTTTTTTAAAAACCATTTTTAAAGCATAACTCTAAAACTTCACTGTGAATCTATGGTCAATACTTTTACAGTGGTCAGGCTTCAAACATGGAACCTCTAAAAAGCTCACAGACCCTAAGAGTCTGTGGATGGATGGATGGATGGATGGATCACTTTGAAATTTGAAGAGGGAATAAAGTGAACAAAGGAGAAACAAATACTTTACAACTCTCTATTTTTAATTCAATGAAATTACATTATTTACCAGATTCTATAGCTACCCTGTTAGTTGAATCGCTTCTTATTGTGATTAATAACTTTTCCATCAATTTCCAATAATGTGAGCAACAAACTGTCTCTACTTCTTCAGCCCAGAAATATTTTAAACATTCCGATTTCTTCACGACGAAAATAACTCTTCTACATTGCTGCTTGCTCGAGAGTCGTTCTGACAAACAATGGTGCATCTCTGGACCACACATCCTGGTCAAATCCAGGCGATGTTAACAACTCTGAACAATGGCCCCTCCTGACTTCACCTAATTCATCGCACACAGCTGGGTGACCTCTGTTTATAGACAGGAACAATCACCTTTTTTTTTCTTTAACGGGACGCCATGAATGGGGCCACTGATGACAACAATGGAGTGTATCTTTTAGAGGGTTACCATGACAACTCCTGCAGACAGAGTGATAGAGAGAGAGAGGAGATGACAGAGAGTGCAGGTTTGTAGCTCTGCGCAGTGTGCCTCCCAACACTGGTGCTCCACTTTTCATCTTGTAACCTTTTATTCCATACAAAGAGGAGCTGACTAAACCAGGAACGATCACATCATGGCTATGAGGTTCTCATCGTTTAACATGAAGCTCCTCCGATGCTTTGTTCCAATAACATTAACATAAAGTCTGCTGCCGCCAAATTAAGCACACTCAAAGCCAAGCAGCAGTTTAAAGGGCGTAGCATGTTCATGTCAGCTACTCATAGGGAATATGTTGCTGTGTTAAAGCTTCATATGTAACATTTTGTGAATAATTATTGAAGCTGCAAGCACAACTCCCCCTTCAAAGAAACCCATATTCATGTTACGAAAAAGGTTTAATGCTACCAAAAATGCAATCAGATATTAAGACATCAATATACTTCAATCTCACTTAAGTCAAAGATAGTGCTGCAAATCTGTGTTAACACCGACAACATCAATACTGAGCATGACAAGCAAAACAGATGCCATAAAAACACACATATGTGCAGAGGTACCTTTTTCTTTGACCATGACCATTTGAATCCAGCTACAGCTGCAGCAGAAAATGCTCTGACCATCAGCTGGCAGTAACACAGGAGCTGCAAGAACCTTTTTATAGTCAAGATCGAAGAGCTAACAAAATAAGGAAAAAAAGAGACAAGACTCCAGAGGACTAGAGAGACAGAGACAGAAAGAAAGAGAGGTGTAGCCGCTTCTAAGCTCTCCTTCCGAAAACACAGCGACAGCGTGGGGTTTGCCTCCTGACTGCCTGCTTTTCTCCTATACTTCCTCCTCCTCCTCCCACTCTTCCCTACTCCTCCCCTCCTGCTCCCTCTCTCCCAGCCCCTCTGTTGTGTCAGCCTCTTCCTCATTGTTGCAACAAAGTGGCTGCTGCTGCTGTGTGACAACCCCCCCCCCCCCCCCCCTAAAATAAAATTTAGACTGCATAAATGTGAATTTCACAACTTCTGTATAAAAGTTATTTTTCTGAAGTTTCATTTTGCACTTTCAGGTAGGGAGACACTTTAAAAATGCAGAAGTGAAATTAATATCTGAGATTTTGTTTTTGTATTGAGTTATTATATATTGTCTTTAAACTATATCTGTTAATGAGGAAACAGCATAAGTGAACAAATTAACAATTTATGCGGCTTGATGGGTGAATTTATAGCATCTTACATATAAATATTTCGCCACTTGTTTCTCAACATTTAGCACAGAGTGATGAAAGATATTTTTACTAAAATAATAATTATTAAAATTATAGTAAAATTTAAATAATAAAGTAATAATGACAAAGAAATAATAATTATTAAAATAAAATTAATACTTGAGTCATTCTGAATTTAAAAATATATGATAAAGAGACATCTTAAGTGAGTTAATGAATAAAACATATTTTAATGTAAAAATGTAATTATATACAATTATTTTCAACTAAATATATGAGTAATTTTGAATTTAAGTAATATCCATCAATGTAGAAACACAAAATAAAACAAAAAATAATGAACTAAACTAACATATTAAACTGCATGATAGGTGTGAATATATTACATCTTACACATGAAGATAACTATTTAATTTTCTGTTCATTTAGCATTTAGTTAACAAAAATGTGAGGAAAAATAATATCTAAAAATCAATCAAGTTCATTAAACATATTAAAAAAGGGAATTTTATTTAATCTAATGAAAAAAAATAGGAGTATTTCATTGAATTTTGATGGAAAGCACATTGTGTTTCTTTGTGTATGAAAAGTGCTGCATAAATAAACTTTGACTTTGAATTTATAGTTATTATTTAACAATCATAGTTTACATTTAAATCAGGAAACTTCATGTCACCAATATTGATCTATATCACACAAGTTAGCTAGCAATAACTTACCTTGGGAAAATATAAAACAAAATAAAATGAAGTATCTCATATGAGGAGTTGCAAATACAAATTATTACAACTAACTTTGGGAAGCTGTAAAAGTCAATAAAAAAAAGAACCAAATGTTATTTTTAGCACAGATACATATCTAGAACATTTGATTTAAGGTAAATATGTCAGATAAAGACTATTAAAAAAGATTGTAGATTACTATCATATCTAACACGTTGTTACACCAATGGATTTTCAAAAAACACCCTATATTAAAATATAAAAAGAAGAGTTAGAACCTCAGGGTCTCATCTTTACTTTTTGCAGATTGATGTGGTTCTGTTGGCATCTTCGGGTCATGACCTGAAGTGCACACTGGAGCGGTTCACAGCTGAATATAAGAGAGCTCCTCTAGATCTGAGGCAATTTTTTTACTGGAAAAAGGTGGAAATTTCTCAGTTTACCTTGCTTCTAATTTCCAACCTTCACCTACAGAGATTTGAATCATGTCCAAAAGAACCAAATACTCGATTGGAGCAGATGATATGATCTTCCTTTGTAGGGTGGCTGGGCCCTACCATAGAAATCAGGAGAGGAACTCCTTCATCTAAAGGGGAGCTTGGAGTAAAAATGCTGCTCATCCACCTTAAAGAGAGTCAGATGAGGTGATTTGGGAATCAGATAAGGATGCCTCCTGCCTATGGAGGCACTTCTTAGTGGGAGGAGACCCTGGAAAAGACCCAGAACTCTGGAATGGAAAGACTATATATATACCTTCTGTCCTGGAAACACCTTTGGATCACCTAGAATGGGCTGGAGAGTGGCACTAAGGACAGGGTTTACATTCTGGACCTGTGACTTCCAGATATTAGATAAGCAGAGAACAATGGGTTGACAGATGGACTAAAATATAGACTCACAAGTTGAAAACTACACCAATTACACCACTGAGACTGGTAACTAAAAGTAAGGTACTTCAACAAATGAATGAATAACTGGTTGTTCTGAATATCATCAGGGCCACAGTGATAAGAACAAAATCTAAGGTTTATTAATTTAATTGTGGTTAGCACTGAGAATCAGCACCCAGAAATGCCAGCTTCAACTCCAATAAAAATTCTCGTTTGGGCACAGTCCAATCCTGTCTGTTCATTGGAGAGCAAAAGTGGCCTTCTACGGTTGCATGTTAGACTCATCGTGACCCCTGGCATGACCTTTGTGTTAAGAACAATTTGGTTTTTTGTTGTTGTTTTTTAACTTTCCAATTACATAGCATTACATACCAAATAACACTCCAGTCCTGTTGATAAACTGATGCTTATCTTTATATGTCTTTATTTAAAATAAAGAAAATGTAAGAAATAAACAACACTTGCAAGATGAAAAATTAATCTCTTTTAAAACCAAGTTTAACCCTGAGTCCAACACATGCAGACTGTAAAGATTTGCCTTATTGCTCTGTGGAGAGAAAACAATTTGTCCGGTAAACAATCCACTCTGTGGACACAACTAGGAAAATATAAATTCGTCAGGCCAAGTGGTTACTGATTCATTTGTACTTTAAAGAGAAGGAGTTTGTCAGCAGTTACCTTCTCTGTATCTGCTGATGCAGCATCTCATCATGCATTCAGAGAGCCTTCATTCAGTGTAATTAAAAACTCTGCCACCTTCTGGAAACCCAAAAGCGTGCATTTGTTTCGGCAAGACATCAGGCAATGGAGACTTGTCAGTGAGGTTAATGGTAAAAATACAGCTCTTGGTGGAACATTCTTCCTGCACTCCACCCTTTTTTATTATGAAGACAGCAAAGTGTTTTAGCAGTGTGTAAAGCCTTGAGAAGCTCAGTGAAATGTGGGAGTAGTCTAGTGCAGCCACTAACAGCAACTCAAAAATATCTTGTTACTCTGTCTGCTATAAGAGGCCCATTATCATCCTGCCTCTTAATAATTTTCACCCAAGCTGAAGGACGTTCAGACTACAAGGAGTTTGCAAAGAGCAGCAATTATCCTTGGGTGAAAGGTTTCTGCTGTGTTTTACATGTTTTACATGTTTTACATTCACATCTGACTGTCCATTAATAACCCCTGCAGTGATAACTTAATCATTTCAGTGAAAGAAACCACACAGTTTGAGCCATGGCTTCTGGACTGCTGAGTACTGAGAATAAGCTAAACTGGCACGATGATGCCAGGTCACATGTAGAGTAACAACAGTGCTTTGTGTGGACAGGCTCCACAGTTATTCCCTGCGTTGATTATTTAAGGGTCTTGGAATGCATGAGGCAATTATACTCACACACATAGAGGCTGATAAGAAAAGGAAAAGAGAAATAACTTGGAGGAGCTCCTTGACTCTTGACAAGCACAGAGTAAATTGTCTGACGTTGGATAACCAGTTCATCGGCTCGCAGCTATTTTTAAACTGGCTACAACACAGCATCACCTTGGTGAGTGCAAACAAGTGCAGCCAGCTTCACCTCTCACAAACTTTTTTTGCCGTGGCTGCATTGTCATTGCTATTCTGCTGCTCCTGCAAATTCATATGGGCCATATGGGCTGCTGCCCAGGGTGGTATTGGATAGGGACACAACCACCAGATAAAAAAATGTCTTATCTGTCAGTTCCACCTTAAATAAGCTTTCAATTGCTTTTATGCATGTGCATCACCAGGAATTTGGTGCCCCCTGCTTGCTGCTGATAATAGGGAGTCTTAGATGATTTCCTGCATTTTGATTGGTTAGGTAGCGATATAGGGATTGCCTCGGATTGCCATTTATGCAAGAACCGCTACTGCCAAAAAATTGCATTCTTTGTTTGAGCAGTCAAATAATTTTTTATTTGTATCTATATTTGGCAGGAGCATTATTCTATTTTGAAAGCAGGATAAGTCACTCCAATAATAAAATGGAATAAGGTACAGTGGCATCAGGAGTTTATTTCCTCATAATAGGCTTAATGTCTCAATCATTAATTGGGGGATTTTATTTATGTATCTGAAGCATTTATTTTCTTGTTTGGAAATCAAACAAACAACCGCAATTATAAAATAATACATACGACTAATTTCTAATATGTCCCTTGCCAAGCTTTGCATTGACCAATCTCTTTCTGCGGCCATAAACAAACCTCTGCTATAATTTTGCCAAATCTTCAACATGCTTGAGGTCGGTGCTTTGGACCATTCCAGAAGCTTAACTATAGCCTGATTTACCAATTCCAAAACCAGCTTTTGATCCGTCTTTGGATCATTTTCCTTGTTGCAATACCAAATAGGTATGAACTATCTGACACTGACTGTCAACCTTAGAAGAAAGGAAATTGTCATAGGATGTTCAAGAACAACCCACAAACCACAAGGATGAGGCATGCCATGAGCAGGAAGGTGCTGGAACACCATAGTTACTGTCTGTTGGGACCCAGCCATGGGTCAACATTAAATTTCAACATTAAACTCCAGTACAGACTTTCCTGAACTTTCAAAATAAATCGCATTTAACTGACTTCCAGCAACTGAGGAAAGGTGGGGTAGCAGCAGACTTCCCATGATGCCACTGTCTGTATAAGAGCAGCCCTCTCCAACAAACCGATCTCTTCCACACAGCCTTCGAGAGGGACCGGATAGGGGAGACAAGCGCGCTGATGTCTCTTTGCTGGCAAAAAGACATAAACTCTTCAACTGGATCCAAGGATGTCATACGATCATCGATCATATGCAAAGTTAAGTACGAATGAAATACTGTCTGTGTATCTGGTGTTTTCATTCATGAACGGGGAAATTAAGGTGTAAGAATTGCTTACTTTCTCTCAGAGGCCTGCAGAAGCAAACTGTCCCAGAGAAGTTCCCTACAGAGAAGCGGTCTCTACGAAGCCAAGCGGAGCGGTCTCCCAGTCTGGAAGGAAACCAGCAGAGACCCCATCACCGTGGTTACGGTAACATGCAGTGTGGTTGGCGGACAGAATGGGCCGTCTTTCATCCACAGCCACGGAGGTTAGCTAAAAGCTAACCGTTTGTTCACAGACCGACCGACAGAACAGCCGCCACTCCCACAGCTAAGGAGGTTAGCTGTAGCTAACCGTTTAAAGACTGTGGACATTTCTTCAAACTTCTCCGCCTTGGACAACGTTCCTCACCATAGTTCATGAGGTTAAGTGTTTGGGCAGAATAACATAGAAGTGATTTAGATTGAAATGATCTAAATGTTTTTCATTTTATGAAGTTTGGTTTTGTTTGTGTTGAACTCAGCTATCTTGGTGCTGGCAGAATATCTGCAGCACACGTGTTCAGGTTGTGTTCTTTGTATGTTTTAAAGTTAAGACAAACTTTAGTAAAGGGTGATTTACAACAGAACATTGCTCATAACGCGCCGTCCGCGCTTATGCATTTTAACCCTTTTATTAACCCTGGTATTTTAAAGGTGTGTTTGATTCTGGTGCTAAAGAATATTTAACAGAAAGGTTTTTAGTTTTCAACTAACAACCTGATAACTAAGTAAACACCATTAAGCCCCATTTCTCCAGAAAGATTTGGCTTTTCCAAAATACATCCTTAATAACATTTCTTTAAATATTATTTTAGTAAATAAAGGCAGCTATGGAGACACCGTTGAGAATTAGTCATCCAGGAGGTTGGTTTTATTCAGCAGATCATTATTTAAAACATTATTTTATTAAAATAATATTTTATCTGATCTTGCATTGTGAAGGGTTGTCTAAACGTTTGCTGATTATTGCCTAAGTTGGTTCCAAGACTAACTTAACTTCATTTCCAGATTCTTCAAGATAATCCTTGGTTCTCAAACATAAATAACATTGCATGATAATGTTGCATCACTCTTTTTGGTCATGATTTCAATCATCTTTAATCAACTTGTTTATATTGTACATAGTCGATTAGTCTTCCTTATTCTTTAATTCTGCTTGGTAGTTTAGTTGGATTGTTTTAGCATAGTAAAGGGTTTGTTAAGTGAAATATGTTTGACTTTGTGTTGACTTATTTTTGTTAATAAATTCTTGTATTTTAAGAAATTGTGTGAATTCATTCCATATATGTGCAGAGTTTATGCTGTTCAATAATGTCAGAGCTCGTCTCACACCTTTCTATTTTGTCCTAATACCATCGCCTTACTGGGCTGGATTCACAGGACAACCCTTAACAGACCAAAATATTATTTGATAAAATATTAAAATATTAATATTAAATAATATTCTCAGATTCATAATCCCAACATGTCCATGGTAAAGTGAATCAAATAATGCAAATGGCAGAGAGGATCCTTACAAAAAATAGGCGCCTGCTCCAAAATCGAAGTGAAATTGAACTGAATCGACTGAAATTTGCTGGTGTACACATGGAGAAGCCAAAAACATTCTGGAGAAAGGTTTTATAGTCAGATTGGCCAAATAATTGGCTTTTTGGCCACAATAATGGGAAAAACGTTTAAAGGACTTAATGTGAAGCTTTGAAACCTAAGAACACTGTACCAACTGTCAAGCATGGCAGTGGTACCATCATGCTAAGGGTCTGTTTTGAATTCTGTGGTATTGATGGATTCCACAAAGTTGCTGAAATAATGAAGGAAGAGGAGTACCTCCAAATTATTTTACTTCACCTTAAATCAACAGACCATTGAAACCCTGGACACAAACTGATGTTCGAACAGGAACTGGTGTTGACTAAAGCAGATTAACACCAAGCTTTTGGAATAGGATCTCCATCCAATTGAAAATATATAGACAAATTCAGTAAAAATGATACAGTGCCTTGCAAAAGTATTCGGCGCCCTTTAACTGGTCAACCTCTTGCCACATTCACATTTCAGTCTTCAAACATCTCCAGGTCTCTTGGGGTATGTCTCTAACAGTTTTGCACATTGAGACACTGAAATTCTTGCCCATTCTTCCTTGCAAAACAGCTCGAGCTCAGTGAGGTTGGATGGAGAGCGTTCGTGAACAGCAATCTTCAGCTCTTTCCACAGATTCTCGATTGGATTCAGGTCTGGACTTTGACTTGGCCATTCCAACACCTGGATTCGTTTATTTGTGAACCATTCCATTGTAGATTTGGCTTTATGTTTTGAATCATTGTCTTGTTGGAAGATAAATCTCCGTCCCAGTCTCAGGTCTCTTGCAGACTCCAACAGGTTTTCTTCCAGAATGGTCCTGTATTTGGACCCATCCATCTTCCAATCAATTTTGACCATCTTCCCTGTCCCTGCTGACGAAAAGCAGGCCCAAACCATGATGCTGCCACCACCATGTTTGACAGTGGGGATGGTGTGTTCAAGGTGATGAGTTGTGTTGCTTTTACGCCAAACATATCGTTTTGCATTGTGGCCAAACAGTTCGATTTTGGTTTCATCTGACCAGAGCACCTTCTTCCACATGTTTGTTGTGTCTCCCAGGTGGCTTGTGGCAAACTTTAAATGATACTTTTTATGGATATCTTTGAGAAATGGATTTCTTCTAGCTACTCTTCCATAAAGGCCAGATTTGTACAGTGTACGACTGATTGTTGTCCTATGGACAGACTCTCCCACCTCAGCTGTAGATCTCTGCAGTTCATCCAGAGTGATCATGGGCCTCTTGGCTGCATCTCTGATCAGTCTTCTCCTTGCTTGAGATGAAAGTTTAGAGGGACAGCCGGGTCTTGGTAGATTTGCAGTGGTCTGATACTCCTTCCATTTCAATATGATTGCTTGCACAGTGCTCCTTGGGATGTTTAAAGCTTGGGAAATCTTTTTGTATCCAATCCGGCTTTAAACTTCTCCACAACAGTATCTCGGACCTGCATGGTGTATTCCTTGGTCTTCATGATGCTCTCTGCGCTTTGAACAGAACCCTGAGACTATCACAGAGCAGGTGCATTTATACGGAGACTTGATTACACACAGGTGGATTCTATTTATCATCATCAGTCATTTGGGACATTAGATCATTCAGAGATCCTCACTGAACTTCTGGAGTGAGTTTGCTGCACTGAAAGTAAAGGGGCTGAATAATATTGCACGCTCCACTTTTCAGGTTTTTATTTGTTAAAAAGGTTTGACACATCCAATAAATTTCATTCCACTTCACGATTGTGTCCCACTTGTTGTTCTTCACAAAAAATTTGAATTTTATATCTTTATGTTTGAAGCCTGAAATGTGGCAAAAGGTTGAAAAGTTCAAGGGGGCCGAATACTTTGGCAAGGCACTGTATATAGGCTAATTTATTATTACAGGTGCCTGCAGTAGAAGGTACGCTTTTGCAGAATGCAGTGAGCATGAAAAGCAGTTAAAAAGTCGTTTCTGAACAAATCAAGTTTTAATTTCTTAAACAGAATGAAGTTACTTCTTTCGTTTACAGAAAAACAACTTGCCAAAAGAAAAATGACAATTTTACAGCTGTTTCTGGCTTGAGGTCAGAGAATGGGTAAAATCTGCAAATCTTAATTTGTTCTTGTGCCCAGTGCTGTAATCCTGATGTAAGCCACCCTGTCGCCTGGATGTTGTCCAGCAGGGGCAGACCTGTCCTCGCAAATGCATTTGCTTTACATAATGACTGAAAAGAGAGCAATTCATTCCCAACTTTAACAGCAAATCTATATTTTTGCATTGTTCAAACGTTTTGGTTAGGTAACTGATGCACATAAACTCATCATTTATGGTCTAATCACTTACTATCAGTGTTGATTCTTGCATGAATGGTGCCCTGAGCAAGCCCCTTCCTCTACGGACCTCTTCGTCTTGCTAAACCACACCCACCCACTCCTCCAACAAAGACCAAAATGGATCCATCTGATATTAGTCTTGGGTTAAAGAAAAAAAAAAATGGGTGTGAAGATATAAATATATAGAGGCATATTTACATATATCTACAGTCATATTCAATTAATTGGAATATGACTCCCGATGAGGCTTGTTTGTCAGATTAAAAGTACCTTTTGTAAATAACAGCCTATTATGTTTTTAATTAACTGTAAGTGGAAAATCAACCTATTTAACAGAAATAAAGACTTGAAAACATCATCTTGTGTAATATTTCAAAAAATGTGTTTCACCTGCTGAGTTACTGAAATGAATAGATTTTTCAATAATATTGTAACTTATTGAATGTGGCTGTATATATAATCCAAATTCCCCCCCAAAAAATGAAATTGCCCTTTAATTTAGCAGAATAAGAAGCTGTGAGTCAGATTTATTCCCAATTGACTGGAAATACCGTATAAGCAACAGAAAACTTGTTCTATTTACAACGTAGATGACTTGTGCCCTGTGCCGTGCTGCTCTGGGCAGTGAGCCATTCCGTCCATATCAAAACGCGCTACTGCTCATTGTCAACTAGCTTTTATATCCCTGACCAAAATTGTGACAGTTCACTTTAAATCAGCAGATATACCCAAAAATAACTTAAGTTCGTACAAAGATTGTTACTGTTACAGGCCACGAACAGATAGAATGGGCAGATGCTGAAGGTGGAGTCTTGTCCTACCTGTAGTGACATCATTCAGCCTCTCACTCAGGTAATAGTCGTCTGGGTTGAGGAATGGAAACTGCTCCACGTACTGTTTTGGAATGAGGTAGAGGACTTCAGCCACGTGTCCATCCTCAATGATGGACATACGCTTGACCGAGCTCTTCCGTTTCACCCGAACCCGGTTGACCCGGTGGACGCTGTGGCTACGGCTGGAGCTGCACAGCTTTCCTAGACTGTTGAGATTGGGCATGTTGGGCATGGTGTCCTGCTTGCCTTCAACTGTCCCAAAGCACTGTACGAAGAAGTCAGAAAGCGCCTGGGCTCAGCAACGTTCAGAAATCTTTCCCACCTCGGACATCAGTAATTCATTAAAGAAGCCAAACATGAAAATTAGGAGAAGCTTGAGGAGCAAACTCAGCCCAGCTCATCGTCAAATCATCGGATCCACTTCATATGTGCTGTAGGTGCAAAAAGCAGAATGCTGAAGACTGCCTTGCAGTGGAGATGTCAAAGAGCAAGCAGCAGATATGGGAATGCATCCTGCCTCATGTGGAGCAGAGTGAAAGACTGTCTGTGTCTTCACCCCTACAAGCCTGGTGCCTTAAGCTGCTTAGGACTGACGTTCAGCCTGATTATGTTCTGGGTGGAGTTAGGTTTGTGTATGCCAGGTTTGTTAATCACTGTTGGGTGGGAGCCTCACTACCTAATTCATTAACAACCCAAACACATAATCAATAAGGAGTCCTAATTTGCCACAAACTTTCCAAAGGTTTAATTCAGCTTAGATGGGCTGCAAAGTGTGGCAGTTGTTAGTACTGTTGCCCTGTAGCACAAAAGTTGCGGGTTCAAGTTCCAACTGGGGTCTTTCTGTGTTGAGTGCACAGGTTCACTGTGGAAACCGTCCCTCCTACCATTTACAATGCATGTTAGGGGTAACTGACAGGTCTGTCCAAGGGGGTACTGTGCCAACCTGCTGACCGACTGCTGTAGGTAGGCACCAGCAACACCCATCCCCCTGCATGGATTAAGTGTATAGAAAAAAGCATAAATGGAATATATCTAAGACAAAATGGATTAGTTTACTGCATCAAAGAGACTTGAGGCGAGAGAGGTCAACAACTGCCAAGATTCTTTCAGCAAACAGCAATACAAAGCCTCTAATTAATTACCATTAGAAGATGTACAGTAATGTACAAAAATATTCATTCCCCTACAACTTTTTACATTTTGTCCTGTTACAACTACAACTTTCAAAGTATTTTATTGAGATTTTATTTGATAGAGCATATAGACTTCTCAGCAAAATAACTCAAGCTGGGTCAGATTGGATGGAAAGTATCTGTGAATGTCAACTTTCAGTTCATGCCAGGGGTTTCAATTGGGTTAAAGGTCTGATCTAGGTGTGATCTAACACACAAATGCTTTGATCTAACCCATTCAGTTGTAGCTCTGGCTGTATGTTTAGGGTTGTTGTCCTGCTGTAAGATGAACCTGAACCCCATCTCTGTCATTTTGTTTGCAATAGATCTGACCCACTTACAGAGAACACTCCGGAGAACAGAATATGTAAAGGATGTTTATTGTGACAAAGATAATCAGGAACGTAACGGATGATTCTCCAACTGTATGGGAAGAAGGTAAGAGCACTGTTGAAAAATAGGGAACTGAATAATGTCGAACTAAGAATAAGAAATTAATGCAAACAAGAGAACAGCTTACTAAATAGGTGTGGTCAGGTCGCCAGGGGAAGAGGCATTCAGGATCCAGGTTTGTAGAAGGGTCTTTGGGTGCTGTTCAGTGTGAGCTCGGAGCAAAACAGGAATGAGTTCGGTGTGCAGATGCTTACGTTGGAGGGTGGACAGGGTACCCTTGCGGCTTGGTCCAGAAGGTAGCAGGAAACTGCCAGCTAGATGCGAATCCAAACGAAGACAGTCGATAGGAAATGAGTCTCTGGAGACCACTGGCTTTATCTGAGATACGTGGAATGTAGGATGAATGCGAAGACTAGCAGGTAACCAAAGGCGAACAGCAGAGGGACTAATCACAGTCTCAATCTCATAGGGACCGATGAAACGGGGCGAAAGCTTCCTAGACATGGATTTAAGGGGTATATCACGTGCTGACAACCATACCTTCTGTCCAGGCTGGTATTCAGGTGCAGGCCTGCATTTCCGGTCAGTGAAACGTTTGTTTTGGTCAGCAGTGCAGTGCAAGGTTTGGATAGTCAAGTTCCAGATGGATCTGCAGCGGCGGACATGTTGGTGGACTGATGAAACCGTGATATCCTTGTTTGTCAGCAGCAAACAGGGGTGGCTGATAACCAAGGGAAGCTTCAAAAGGTGAACGTCCAGTAGCTGAAGAAACATGTAAATTTAATGCATACTCAACCCAAGGTAGGTATGAGCACCAATCTGAGGGGTTTGTGGATGTGAGACACCGTAAGGTGGATTCCAGTTGCTGATTTAATCTTTCGGTTTGACCATTAGACTGAGGGTGATAACCTGAGGTCAAAGAAACCTTAGCTCCTAGAGCTAAACAAAACTGTTTCCAAACCTGCGAGATGAACTGTGGGCCTTGGTCGGATAAAATGTCCTGAGGGATCCCATGAAGACAAAACATATGTTTAGCGAGTAGTTTGGCTGTCTGTAGGGCTGACGGAAGCTTCCTGAGGGGAATGAGATGACATGCCTTAGAGAAATGATCCACAATTGTGAGAACTGTTGTCATACCCGAGGAAAGGGGAAGTCCAGTAATGAAATCCAATGCTATGTGAGACCAAGGTCGATTTGGGATGCTGAGAGGTTGGAGAAGACCTGCGGGTGACTGGTTACTGGACTTATTTCTGGCACAAATTGCACAAGCCTGCACAAACTCTTTCACATCTTTATGCAGCGAGGGCCACCAAAACCGCCTTTGAACTAGAGCAATAGTTCTACTAACACCAGGATGGGCAGAAAATTTTGCTGTCTGCAACCAATCTATTAGTCAGGAACGTACTTTAGATGGAACATAGATGCGGTTTGGCACTCCATTTAGGTGGACAGTTATGTCTGATTAGTTTTGGAGTTTTGGAGTTCTGCTACACTCAGGATATGGATTGAATAGAACCCTATGAGATGTCAAAAGCTCGGGATATTGCTTTATAATCCAACCCTGCTTTAAACCTCTCCATAAATTTATCCCTGGCCCATCTGCTGTGTACCTTGGTCTTTGGGATGCTGTTTGTTCACTGCTTTTTTCTAACAAACCTATTAATACTGAGATCAAATATTGGATAGGCTGAGACTTTTCGCTAATTAAGTGACCTCTGAAGGCAGTTGGTTTAAACTGCATTTATTTAGGGGTGTCAGAATAAGAAGGGTTGAACACAAATGTACTCCACACTTTTAAGATTTGCATTTGTAAAAAGAAAATTTGAAAACCATGTATACTTCTCCTTCCACTTTAAAGTTATGCCCTGCTTGGTGTGGATCTGTCTCATAAGACCCCATTAAAATATACTGAAGCTTTTGTATGTAAGGTGACAAAATGTTCAAAGGTTCAAAGGGTATTAATTCTTCTGAAAAAAATTATGCAGCTTCAACAAAACTTTAAGTCAAGATGCCAGAAGAAAACCTCTTGTGGCCAATAAAATTGCATAAGGCAGAAAGAGGATTTTAGCTTTTTAATCTATCAAAGCATCTACAACAGGAGCAAAAACCATTTCTGCCAAGTCTTAAAGAATGTTTCATCTTCTTCACAAGCACTCTTTCATGACCCAGATGTAGCAGGATGCTTCTTGGAAATGTGAGTTTTGCTTGTGGTTACTTTTTCATCGAGATGTGAAATGACAGATGATGCAAACGTGGAATCTTTACAAACTGTAAAAATATTTACGTAACTTCACAAACATTACAAAGATAGCCCAGATTAAGATTTGGTGGGAACAAATGATGGAAGGTGTTGCCATGGGGGAGTGCAGCTTTTTTTCTTTAAATACACATTATTAGCTAAAATAAAAGACACTGCTCTCTCTGATGCTGACTATTCATCAGACAGATACGACTGATCCCACTTCTGTTTTAGGTCCAACAAAACAAATAGATTAGACAACAGCAGACATGATAG